>NC_086445.1:959928307-960630807 GCF_028390025.1 Pseudophryne corroboree | reverse complement strand
ATGAGGATGGAAGCACTCAGCCTCTCGCTAGAAAAATGAAAAGACTCAAGCTGGCAAAAGCAGCACAGCAAAGAACTGTGCATTCTTCGAAATCCCAAATCCACAAGGAGAGTCCAATTGTGTCGGTTGCGATGCCTGACCTTCCCAACACTGGACGTGAAGAGCATGCGCCTTCCACCATTTGCACGCCCCCTGCAAGTGCTGGAAGGAGCACCCGCAGTCCAGTTCCTGATAGTCAGATTGAAGATGTCAGTGTTGAAGTACACCAGGATGAGGAGGATATGGGTGTTGCTGGCCCTGGGGAGGAAATTGACCAGGAGGATTCTGATGGTGAGGTGGTTTGTTTAAGTCAGGCACCCGGGGAGACACCTGTTGTCCGTGGGAGGAATATGGCCGTTGACATGCCAGGTGAAAATACAAAAAAAATCAGCTCTTCGGTGTGGAGGTATTTCACCAGAAATGCGGACAACAGGTGTCAAGCCGTGTGTTCCCTTTGTCAAGCTGTAATAAGTAGGGGTAAGGACGTTAACCACCTCGGAACATCCTCCCTTATACGTCACCTGCAGCGCATTCATAATAAGTCAGTGACAAGTTCAAAAACTTTGGGTGACAGCGGAAGCAGTCCACTGACCAGTAAATCCCTTCCTCTTGTAACCAAGCTCACGCAAACCACCCCACCAACTCCCTCAGTGTCAATTTCCTCCTTCCCCAGGAATGCCAATAGTCCTGCAGGCCATGTCACTGGCAATTCTGACGAGTCCTCTCCTGCCTGGGATTCCTCCGATGCATCCTTGCGTGTAACGCCTACTGCTGCTGGCGCTGCTGTTGTTGCCGCTGGGAGTCGATGGTCATCCCAGAGGGGAAGTCGTAAGCCCACTTGTACTACTTCCAGTAAGCAATTGACTGTTCAACAGTCCTTTGCGAGGAAGATGAAATATCACAGCAGTCATCCTACTGCAAAGCGGATAACTGAGGCCTTGGCATCCTGGGTGGTGAGAAACGTGGTTCCGGTATCCATCATTACTGCAGAGCCAACTAGAGACTTGTTGGAGGTACTGTGTCCCCGGTACCAAATACCATCTAGGTTCCATTTCTCTAGGCAGGCGATACCGAAAATGTACACAGACCTCAGAAAAAGAGTCACCAGTGTCCTAAAAAATGCAGCTGTACCCAATGTCCACTTAACCACGGACATGTGGACAAGTGGAGCAGGGCAGGGTCAGGACTATATGACTGTGACAGCCCACTGGGTAGATGTATGGACTCCCGCCGCAAGAACAGCAGCGGCGGCACCAGTAGCAGCATCTCGCAAACGCCAACTCTTTCCTAGGCAGGCTACGCTTTGTATCACCGGTTTCCAGAATACGCACACAGCTGAAAACCTCTTACGGCAACTGAGGAAGATCATCGCGGAATGGCTTACCCCAATTGGACTCTCCTGTGGATTTGTGGCATCGGACAACGCCAGCAATATTGTGTGTGCATTAAATATGGGCAAATTCCAGCACGTCCCATGTTTTGCACATACCTTGAATTTGGTGGTGCAGAATTTTTTAAAAAACGACAGGGGCGTGCAAGAGATGCTGTCGGTGGCCAGAAGAATTGCGGGACACTTTCGGCGTACAGGCACCACGTACAGAAGACTGGAGCACCACCAAAAACTACTGAACCTGCCCTGCCATCATCTGAAGCAAGAAGTGGTAACGAGGTGGAATTCAACCCTCTATATGCTTCAGAGGTTGGAGGAGCAGCAAAAGGCCATTCAAGCCTATACAATTGAGCACGATATAGTAGGTGGAATGCACCTGTCTCAAGCGCAGTGGAGAATGATTTCAACGTTGTGCAAGGTTCTGATGCCCTTTGAACTTGCCACACGTGAAGTCAGTTCAGACACTGCCAGCCTGAGTCAGGTCATTCCCCTCATCAGGCTTTTGCAGAAGAAGCTGGAGACATTGAAGGAGGAGCTAACACGGAGCGATTCCGCTAGGCATGTGGGACTTGTGGATGGAGCCCTTAATTCGCTTAACAAGGATTCACGGGTGGTCAATCTGTTGAAATCAGAGCACTACATTTTGGCCACCGTGCTCGATCCTAGATTTAAAGCCTACCTTGGATCTCTCTTTCCGGCAGACACAAGTCTGCTGGGGTTGAAAGACCTGCTGGTGACAAAATTGTCAAGTCAAGCGGAACGCGACCTGTCAACATCTCCTCCTTCACATTCTCCCGCAACTGGGGGTGCGAGGAAAAGGCTCAGAATTCCGAGCCCACCCGCTGGCGGTGATGCAGGGCAGTCTGGAGCGACTGCTGATGCTGACATCTGGTCCGGACTGAAGGACCTGACAACGATTACGGACATGTCGTCTACTGTCACTGCATATGATTCTCTCAACATTGATAGAATGGTGGAGGATTATATGAGTGACCGCATCCAAGTAGGCACGTCACACAGTCCGTACTTATACTGGCAGGAAAAAGAGGCAATTTGGAGGCCCTTGCACAAACTGGCTTTATTCTACCTAAGTTGCCCTCCCACAAGTGTGTACTCCGAAAGAGTGTTTAGTGCCGCCGCTCACCTTGTCAGCAATCGGCGTACGAGGTTACATCCAGAAAATGTGGAGAAGATGATGTTCATTAAAATGAATTATAATCAATTCCTCCGCGGAGACATTGACCAGCAGCAATTGCCTCCACAAAGTACACAGGGAGCTGAGATGGTGGATTCCAGTGGGGACGAATTGATAATCTGTGAGGAGGGGGATGTACACGGTGATATATCGGAGGGTGATGATGAGGTGGACATCTTGCCTCTGTAGAGCCAGTTTGTGCAAGGAGAGATTAATTGCTTCTTTTTTGGGGGGGGTCCAAACCAACCCGTCATATCTGTCACAGTCGTGTGGCAGACCCTGTCACTGAAATGATGGGTTGGTCAAAGTGTGCATGTCCTGTTTTGTTTATACAACATAAGGGTGGGTGGGAGGGCCCAAGGACAATTCCATCTTGCACCTCTTTTTTCTTTTCTTTTTCTTTGCATCATGTGCTGATTGGGGAGGGTTTTTTGGAAGGGACATCCTGCGTGACACTGCAGTGCCACTCCTAAATGGGCCCGGTGTTTGTGTCGGCCACTAGGGTCGCTAATCTTACTCACACAGTCAGCTACCTCATTGCGCCTCTTTTTTTCTTTGCGTCATGTGCTGTTTGGGGAGGGTTTTTTGGAAGGGACATCCTGCGTGACACTGCAGTGCCACTCCTAGATGGGCCCGGTGTTTGTGTCGGCCACTAGGGTCGCTAATCTTACTCACACAGCTACCTCATTGCGCCTCTTTTTTTCTTTGCGTCATGTGCTGTTTGGGGAGGGTTTTTTGGAAGGGACATCCTGCGTGACACTGCAGTGCCACTCCTAGATGGGCCCGGTGTTTGTGTCGGCCACTAGGGTCGCTAATCTTACTCACACAGCTACCTCATTGCGCCTCTTTTTTTCTTTGCGTCATGTGCTGTTTGGGGAGGGTTTTTTGGAAGGGCCATCCTGCGTGACACTGCAGTGCCACTCCTAGATGGGCCCGGTGTTTGTGTCGGCCACTAGGGTCGCTAATCTTACTCACACAGCTACCTCATTGCGCCTCTTTTTTTCTTTGCGTCATGTGCTGTTTGGGGAGGGTTTTTTGGAAGGGACATCCTGCGTGACACTGCAGTGCCACTCCTAGATGGGCCCGGTGTTTGTGTCGGCCACTAGGGTCGCTTATCTTACTCACACAGCGACCTCGGTGCAAATTTTAGGACTAAAAATAATATTGTGAGGTGTGAGGTATTCAGAATAGACTGAAAATGAGTGTAAATTATGGTTTTTGAGGTTAATAATACTTTGGGATCAAAATGACCCCCAAATTCTATGATTTAAGCTGTTTTTTAGTGTTTTTTGAAAAAAACACCCGAATCCAAAACACACCCGAATCCGACAAAAAAAATTCGGTGAGGTTTTGCCAAAACGCGTTCGAACCCAAAACACGGCCGCGGAACCGAACCCAAAACCAAAACACAAAACCCGAAAAATTTCCTGTGCTCATCTCTATTAAATTGAATACATAACTTTAAAAAATAAATAAACAGCCCATCCTGACCTTACAGACAGGACTAGAGCCTGTCTCTTCATCCGGCCAGTAGTACACACGCGCTGGCAGGGAGCTTCCTTCTTTCCTGCAGCCTGCGTGCTCAGCCAGTCACTGAGCAGCAGGCTGCAGCGTCAAACACTATTGGGCAGCTGAGCCGTCGCTCAGCAACAGCCCAGGAAGCTCTCTGCGGCGCCGGCGGCTGTGTGAGCGGCGGCTGCTGCTGGGCAGATTGTGGGGAGGGGAGCGCAGTGAGGTGCCGCAGATTGGATCGGATTACAGATCCGATCTGTGGCGCGTGACGGGGGGCCCTTTCAGACAGGGGGGTCCGGGGTACTTAACCCCGGAGCCCCTTCCCCCCCCCTCCCTTAATCCAGCTCTCCCAACACGGTCACAAGCTTTCTGGCCTCCCAGGATGCATTGGGGCCTTCACCATATAGTCCCGCCCACTGACTCAGTCAAATCAGTTTTTTGCTTGGTGCGGCAGGAAGCCGCATGGTCGCAGGGCTGCTGATATAGCAGCCTCAAGCTTTTTGTTATTTTATTTTTATAGACTTACTATATTGGTTTTTTGAGCGACTTCTCTTAACAGCGTCTTAAACGCATACTAGAAAGAGTCGCTCTAACAACTCCCCACCGGGTCGCAACATCGCTTACCTTCGGGTATTAGTGCTGTCTCGACGGGCGTCTGTGTCGGATGTTCTAGCAGGTCCAGCAGACGTAACCAGGCTGTGGCCGGAGCATGGGGAGACGGTGAGTCTATGGACTTCCTCTTACTAGAGGGGTCAGGACTAGTGATGTGCACCGGAAATTTTTCGGGTTTTGTGTTTTGGTTTTGGATTCGGTTCCGCGGCCGTGTTTTGGATTCGGACGCGTTTTGGCAAAACCTCCCTGAAAATTTTTTGTCGGATTCGGGTGTGTTTTGGATTCGGGTGTTTTTTACAAAAAAACCCTCAAAAACAGCTTAAATTATAGAATTTGGGGGTCATTTTGATCCCATAGTATTATTAACCTCAATAACCATAATTTCCACTAATTTTCAGTCTATTCTGATCACCTCACACCTCACAATATTATTTTTAGTCTTTAAATTTGCACCGAGGTCGCTGGATGGCTAAGCTATGCGACACAAGTGGCCGACACAAACACCAGGCCCATCTAGGAGTGGCACTGCAGTGTCAGACAGGATGGCACTTCAAAAAAATAGTCCCCAAATAGCACATGATGCAAAGAAAAAAAGAGGCGCAATGAGGTAGCTGTGTGACTAAGCTAAGCGACCCAAGTGGCCGACACAAACACCTGGCCCATCTAGGAGTGGCACTGCAGTTTTCTAGCGAGAGGATGAGTGCTTCCATCCTCATGTGAATCTGAACCACTAGCCATGAACATAGGCCAGGGCCTCAGCCGTTCCTTGCCACTCCGTGCCGTAAATGGCATATTGGCAAGTTTACGCTTCTCATCAGACGCTTTCAATTTTGATTTTTGGTCATTTTACTGAACTTTTGTTTTTTGGATTTTACATGCTCTCTACTATGACATTGGGCATCGGCCTTGGCAGACGACGTTGATGGCATTTAATCGTCTCGGCCATGACTAGTGGCAGCAGCTTCAGCACGAGGTGGAAGTGGATCTTGATCTTTCCCTATTTTAACCTCCACATTTTTGTTCTCCATTTTTTAATGTGTGGAATTATATGCCAGTATCAATAGCAATGGCCTACTACTATATATACTGCGCACAACTGAAATGCACCACAGGTATGGATGGATAGTATACTTGACGACACAGAGGTAGGTAGAGCAGTGGCCTTCCGTACCTTACTGCTATATATACTGGTGGTCACTGTCAGCAAACTGCAAAACTAAAATGCACCACAGGTATAGAATCTAGATGGATAGTATACTTGACGACACAGAGGTATGTAGAGCAGTGGCCTTCCGTACCGTACTGCTATATATACTGGTGGTCACTGTCAGCAAAACTCTGCACTGTACTCCTCCTATATAATACTGCTGGTCCCCAGTCCCCACAATAAAGCAGTGTGAGCACAGATATATGCAGCACACTGAGCACAGATATGGAGTGTTTTTCAGGCAGACAACGTATACTGGTGGTCACTGGTCAGCAAAACTCTGCACTGTACTCCTCCTATATAATATACTGGTGGTCCCCATCCCCACAATAAAGCAGTGTGAGCACAGATATATGCAGCACACTGAGCACAGATATGGAGTGTTTTTCAAGCAGACAACGTATACTGGTTGTCACTGTCAGCAAAACTCTGCACTGTACTCCTCCTATATAATACAGCTGCTCCCCAGTCCCCACAATTAAGCAGTGTGAGCACAGATATATGCAGCACACTGAGCACAGATATGGAGTGTTTTTCAGGCAGACAACATATACTGGTGGTCACTGTCAGCAAAACTCTGACCTGTACTCCTCCTATATAATATACTGGTGGTCCCCAGTCCCCACAATAAAGCAGTGTGAGCACAGATATATGCAGCACGCTGAGCACAGATATGGAGTGTTTTTCATGCAAACAACGTATACTGGTGGTCACTGTCAGCAAAACTCTGCACTGTACTCCTCCTATATAATACAGCTGCTCCCCAGTCCCCACAATTAAGCAGTGTGAGCACAGATATATGCAGCACACTGAGCACAGATATGGAGTGTTATTCAGGCAGACAACGTATACTGGTGGTCACTGTCAGCAAAACTCTGCACTGTACTCCTCCTATATAATACAGCTGCTCCCCAGTCCCCACAATTAAGGAATAAGCACAAATATTTTTGCATCAAGATTAATAAACGGAGAGGACGCCAGCCACGTCCTCTCCCTAACATTTCCAATGCACGAGTGAAAATGGCGGCGACGCGCGGCTGCTTATATAGAATCCGAATGTCGCGAGAATCCGACAGCGGGATGATGACGTTCGGGCGCGCTCGGGTTAACCGAGCCATACGGGAGAATCCGAGTATGCCTCGGACCCTTGTAAAATGGGTGAAGTTCGGGGGGGTTCGGTTTAAGAGGAACCGAACCCGCTCATCACTAGTCAGGACACAGCTACACTGATTTGGTGCAGACTACAAACAGTGTGTTGATGCGCCGAACATCTCGAGTGTGACAGCGCTACGCTCTGGGGATCATAGGCGCCAGGACTAGGTACTGGGTAGAGGCCGCGATCCTGGGTGTTTAAGTCAACAGGGGGATTCAGACGCTCTCCTGGCCGCCCCTCCTCCGAGTTCATGGCCAGTTTCCGCACGTCTCTCGTTTCATGAACTGAATGACCTCACTTCCGGCTCAGACGCTACCACGAGGGTACTCGGTCGCAGCTTAGACGCTGCGGTTGTGTACACTATAAATCCCGCCCAGACCGAGTCGCAGACCTTAGTGTCTGTATACACGGGGAAGCCGCTCAGCGTCCGTGTCGGCCAGTGAGCGACTGTGTCCGTTATCAGTTTTCAAGTGCGGTAGTGTACATCAGTAGCGTCTGAATCCACTCAGCGTCTTACGAGCGTATTTGCTTGGATATGGAAGTGTGGTGAGTCTCCCTGTATCCCGCTCTCCGGAGGCAGGGTATACAGTACTAAAAATTCTCTCTACTTCTTAGTATGTATTGTTAATTTTTAGTACCTATTGCATATGAGACCTGTATATTACTGTGTTTTCTGCATGTTATGTTGAAAAAAGAACCAGTTAAAAAACAGAAGTACAATTTTCCTACTTATGTATAAGCTGTTATGGAGGTTGTATTCTCATATGGCAATGTCTAATGCTTTAACATGTGACTGACTGCTAGTATGTATGCTGACTTTTCTGTGTAATGTCAGTCCTGTTCTGACCTTCAAATCAGGTACACTGTGGTCAGATTGATCTCACCTCTATATACTGACATATAGGGTGATTTTCAGTCACAAATTGTGTAGTCAATAACAGATTAATACCATGTCTGTGAGCGGCAAAAGTGATGAGGAGAATTTATCAAGCACTCCTACAGCCCTAACATGCTTATCTTGTAAGTCAGGGGTAATTGATATGAATCAATTAGTCACTTTTGAGGGTTTGTGTGCAAACTGTTTCGCTTTTCAGCGAAGTAAAAAACAGGAGTTGGTTCAACCACCAACAGAGCCACCATGGAATATGTTCGCAAAGACTCTATCTCCAATAGCGGACAGGTTAACTCCGGTAGCACCACCTCAAGGGTTAGGTTACACTATGAACCCATACATGCAGCTCCCTTCCTATGGTTTGGTTCCAGTAGCCTCTACAAGCAACCAAGGGACTGGTAAGACTAAGGCAGATACGTCTGTGTGGCAGACTACACAAGATGATACATCGGATGATGATATACAAGATTCGAATACTCCGTATGATGATCAGTCGCAGAGCATTAGTTCAGAAGATGTAGCTGAACTTATTAATGCTGTGAAGGCTGTTCTCTCGTTGGAAGAGCCAGCCAAGACAGTGTTAAAAGCTAAAGCACCTGTATTTAAATGAACAAAATCAGTGAAAGCTGAATTCCCAGCGTCGGATGAGCTGACGGAAATGATGGATGAGTCTTGGGCAGCGCCCAGTAAAAAGTATAAGATTCCTAAGAGATGGGATTCTTAATATCCATTTCCTGCTGTGGATTGTTCGAAAAGAGAAGTTCCACCAAAAGTAGATGCACATGTTCTGCGACTCGTGCATAAATCTGCTTTACCACTGTCATCTACCTCATTGAATGATGTCACAGACAGAAGGGTAGAGAGCCTTTTGAAAAATATTTTTTCTCTAGTAGGAGCAGTGGTAAGACCTGCTATGGCTTCGGCCTGGGTAGCAAAGGCAATGGGCGAATGGATAGAGGAACTAGAGAATGACATCCCTTCTCCTACTAGGGAGCAAGAGGATCGTTTTTGCCGTTTAAGACATTCTGCCCAGTATTTGGAAGAAGCAGCAATTGATGTAGGTACAGTTGCTTCTAAAGCTTCAGCCTTGACAGTAGTTGCTCGCAGAGCAGTTTGGCTACGGACCTGGAAGGCAGATGCGGAATCCAAGAAAGAATTGGAAGCATTGCCTTTTGTCGGTAATATATTATTTGGAAAACCTTTATCGGATATCCTAGAATCAGAAGCTGAATCGAAAAAGGTCAGATTTCCGGCTACTTATAACCCAAAGTCCAAGGGTTTAAAATTTCGCTCATTTCGTTGGCAAAGTAAAGCGAAAGCTAAGGAGGAGCCTAAGCAACCCGAGTTTAAATCCAGGGGTAGGAAGCAGTGGGCTAGCAAAAAGCCAGCTTCCAAGCCTGAACAGAAACAGTCAGCCTGAAGAGACGGGCCTCCGCCTGTAGGATTCCAGGGTTGGGGGCCGACTCCTTCATTTTGCACACATATGGCAACAGTCAACAGCAGATGCTTGGGTGCAGAAGGTAGTATCTCAGGGGTATGGGTTCCCATTCAGGAGGCAGCCTCCTCAAGGATTTTTTTGCACCAGCCCGTCTCGTATAGAGTCGAAGGCCAATACCCTGCAAGAAGCAGTTCAAAAATTACTGCAGTCAGGTGTGATTGTCCCAGTACCTCCATCACAAAGGGGACAGGGGTTTTACTCCAATCTATTTTTAATCCAGAAACCAAATAGGTCATATCGACCAATTCTCAATCTGAAAATGTTGAACAAATACATTTGGATCCCAAAGTTCCACATGGAGACGTTACGCTCCATAATGTTGGCTATGGAACCGGGAGATTACATGGTATCTCTGGATGTACGGGATGCTTACCTACATGTGCCTATAGCACTGTTGCATCAGTGTTACCTCAGGTTTGCTATCCTCCAGGAACATTTTCAGTTCCAAGCTCTGCCCTTTGGGCTAGCTACAGCACCCAGGGTGTTTACCAAGATCATGGTGGTTATGGCAGCTTGTCTGTGCAAACGGGGGATAAGAATATTCCCATACCTAGACGACCTGTTAATCTTAGCACAGTCGCAAGATTTACTGTTGAGCCATCTTCAACAGACGATAGTTTGTTTACAGAGACACGGGTGGCTCATAAATTGGGAAAAGTCGTCCCTGAATCCGTCACAGCGGATGGTTCATTTGGGGGCCATATTGGATTCAGACCTACAGAAAGTTCTCCTACCAGAGAAAAAGATACTCAAGGTGCAGGTCATGGCTCAGGAAGCGTTGCACGCCCAGACAATGTCAGTCCATGCAGCAATGCGACAGTTGGGTCTGATGGTATCTACCTTCGACATGGTGGAATATGCGCAATTCCACTCCAGACCATTGCAGTACCTTATTCTGACCAAATGGAAAGGAAATCATCAGACGATAAAAAAGCAGATGATAAAGTTTCCAGTAAGTGTAAAAAGGTCTCTAGCGTGGTGGCTACAGACAGACCATTTAAACAAGGGGAGACCCTTTTGGATAAAAGAGTGGCAAGTCCTGACAACAGATGCCAGCCTGCAGGGCTGGGGGGCGGTACTTGGAAGCCTATGGTTCCAGGGAAAATGGACCGCAAGGGAAAGTCGCCTGCCAATAAATCTATTAGAAATAAGGGCTGTCTACTTGGCTCTAGTTCAGGCAAAGGACAGTCTGCAGGGAAGACCAGTCCAGATTCGCTCAGACAATGCGACGGCAATAGCATACCTCAATTATCAGGGAGGTACTCACAGCAAGAGACTGATGGAGGAAGTAACTCCCATTCTAAAATGGGCGGAACTCCATCTCCCAGCATTGTCAGCAGTATTTGTCCCGGGTGTACTAAACTGGGAAGCGGATTTTCTCAGTCGACACACCATTCAGGAAACCGAATGGGTACTACACCCAGAAGTGTTTCAGACACTGGTGAACAGATGGGGTCTACCAGAGATAGACCTTATGGCGTCTCGTCTAAACAACAAAGTTCCAAGGTAAGGATCGAGAACAAGGGACCCAGGAGCGGTCCTTGTAGACGCACTGTCAGTAGAATGGAGGTTTCAGCTGGCGTATCTGTTCCCACCAATATCTCTGTTACCCAGAGTAGTGAGAAAGATAAAACAAGCAAAAGGAGCAATGATTCTAATAGCTCCAGCTTGGCCAAGAAGGCATTGGTACACAGATCTGTTGAGAATGTCCGTGGAAGCACCGATACTGCTCCCTCAACGTCCAGATCTACTAACGCAGGGTCCTTGTTGCCACAGTCATCTGGATCGCCTGTCTTTGACGGCGTGGCTGTTGACACCTCTATCTTAGAGGCTAAAGGATTTTCAAAACAAGTAATCCAAACTATGCTTAGAGCAAGAAAGCCTTCTTCGGCCCGTGTGTATCATAGAATATGGCAAGCCTATATTTATTGGTGTACTGGAAAAAAATTCAATCCGAGATCCTTTAAAGTGTCCAGGATTTTGGATTTCCTTCAGGCAGGTTTGGATAAAGGTTTGAAAGTTGCTTCCTTGAGGGTTCAAGTATCAGCGTTAACTGTATGGTTTCAGCAAAAGATTGCTGATTTACAGGATGTACGTACATTTTTCCAAGGAGTAGTACATATTCAACCTCCATTTGTTCCTCCTGCAGCTCCCTGGGATTTGAATTTAGTTCTTAAATTTCTCCAGGGTCCTCTGTTTGAACCACTTAAGAGAGCAGATCTTAAGTGGTTAACGGCTAAAGTTCTTTTTTTACTGGCAATGGCGTCAGCCAGAAGAGTGTCAGATTTAGGAGCATTATCGTGTAAGTCTACTTTCCTAAGTTTTTTTCCAGACAGAGCAGTTCTCAGAACGAGATCTAGTTATCTTCCATAGGTGGTATCAAAGTTTCACCTGAATGAAGAGATTGTAGTCCCAGCTTTTCAGGTATCGGGACTATCTGCGAGAGAAGCGTCGCTGGACGTGGTCTGAGCTTTAAGAATCTACATAGATCGTACTAGTGCCATCAGGAAAACAGATTCTCTCTTCATCCTCTACGGATTCCATAGAAGAGGATGGCCTGCTAGTAAACAGACGCTGGCGAGATGGCTCCGAATGGTAATATCAGAAGCTTATTCTCATGCAGATCTCCCTATTCTGGCTAATGTCTCTGCACACTCTACACGTAAGGTAGGTCCTTCTTGGGCAGCACAACAGGGTGCTTCAGCAGAACAGATATGTAGGGCAGCCACATGGTCTTCCATAAACACATTCATTAGACATTATGCCTTGGATACTTTTGCCTCTCATGACGCAGAATTCGGGCGAAAGGTCCTCCTGTGCAATCAGGAGCGTCCCCACCACTAAAATGGCTTTGGGAATCTCAATGTTATCCTGTGGACCCAACCAGAGAAATATACGTTATGGTAAGAACTTACCGTTGATAACGTGATTTCTCTTATGTCCACAGGTATCCACAGGGATCCCACCCTGACGCATCTGATTTGAGGATCTAGACAATCACTAAAACCTCTTCCTTCTTGTATGGAAGGGTGTGCATGTGTGTTCTTATCGCCTAAACAGGTCTCTACCTGATGGTCCTGCCTAAAATCGCTGTGGAAAGAACTGATTTGACTGAGTCAGTGGGCGGGACTATATAGTGAAGGCCCCAATGCATCCTGGGAGGCCAGAAAGCTCGTGACTGTGTTGGTGCCATTTTCACTGTCGCTCGACAATATCCCAATGTTATCCTGTGGATACCTGTGGACATAAGAGAAATCACGTTATCAACGGTAAGCTCTTACCATAACGTATATTTCTATGTTTCTATGTAGCCGAGCTGCTGGCTTAAAGCTGGGTACACATGATATGATGTGGGTGTCTGCTGATGGGAGCACCGATGTAACAATACATCAGCTGTCCCATACACTGAACGATTTCTCTGTGACACCCTGACTTTAGTGGATGTCAACTGGCTTGTGTCTGTGTTCCCCGATAGATCTGTGCCATTCCTCTTTTAGGCTCCTCATACCATGGCAACGGGACAGAGGATCCCACAGAATCTAGCACAGTAAAGACACACTTTTAGGGGGATATCCAATTATCCCCGGAAAAACATCGGGTCCGAAAAACGGACGTTTTCGGACGTTTTTTGGACTTTTTTCTGATGTTTTACCGATTTTTTTTTTTACAGGCTATCCAGATGGATCGCCTGTAAAAAAAAAAACCTTCTCCCGAAAACACACAGGTTCAGTGAAACCTGTGTGTTTTCGTGTGAAACAGCCCCGTTTTCGGACGTAAACGGGGCTGTTTCCAGGGATTCTGCTTCGCCTGCCGGAGGCAGGTGAAACAAATTCCCTGATATGCCGGCGCGTGCCGCGGCTTATCGGGGCTAATTAGCTAGCCCCCAGCGGGACAATTACCCCCAGTAAATTACCGAGGCTAATTGGATAGCCCCCTTAATGTGATGATTAATGTGATGATGATATTAGCGTGATGGAGCACTTCATCACGTTAATACAGTATAAAGTAACGGTTAGAGCCATACTCAGGTAATAGTGATGAGCGCGTTTTGAGAACCGAGTAAAACCGAGTAAAACCGAGTAAAACCGAATCCGCTCATCACTATCAGGTAATCCAACAAAATATAAACATTGGCTTCTATCACATGAGGTCAACATACACGTTTCTCTATATTTACTTTAAACAGGTAGTAATTACCTTGTGTCTGACAATCAATCACATAACTTTCACATTAACTATAAATACATTTAAATATTATATTTAAATAATCATTAACAGTTAAATGTAACACCTTTAAATAGTAACTCATAAACAGACAATGTGGGTCAGTCCGACCTGATCGCACTCCAGCTATTTTTTGCAGCGCTGCAATCAGATAGTTGCCGCCTATAGGGGAGTGTATTTTCGCTTTGCAAGTGTGCGAAAGCTTGTGCAGCCGAGCGGTACAAAAAAGTTTTGTGCAGTTTCTGAGTAGGTCTGAACTTACTCAGCCGCTGCGATCACTTCAGCCTGTCCGGTCCCGGAATTGACGTCAGACACCCGCCCTGCAAATGCTTGGACACGCCTGCATTTTTCCACCCACTCCCTGAAAACGCTCAGTTGACACCCATAAACACCTTCTTCCTGTCAATCTTATTGCGATCGGCTGTGCGAATGGATTCTTCATTAAATCCATCGCCCAGCACCGATCCGCTTTGTAACCGTACGACGTGCCTGCGCATTGCGGTGCATATGCATGCACAGTTTTGCCGAGTTTTGACCTGATCGCAGCGCTGCAGAAATAGCTAGCGTGCGATCAGGTCGGAATGACCCCCAATGTCCCTTTTATGCATCTTTATGTATAAAATACATATTTCTTCACTGTACAGCACGTTGGCGCTCAATAATAAAAAGAATATGAATACTGAAGTATTTAGTACAATTTAAGTTTTTAAGGTGATATAGGAAACACTTGGGCCCTCATTCCGAGTTGTTCGCTCGCAAGCTGCTTTTAGCAGCATTGCACACGCTAAGCCGCCGCCTACTGGGAGTGAATCTTAGCTTAGCAGAATTGCGAACAAAAGATTCTCAAAATTTCGAATAGAAATTTCTTAGCAGTTTCTGAGTAGCTCGACACTTATTCTGCCACTGCGACCAGTTCAGTCAGTTTCGTTCCTGGTTTGACGTCACAAACACACCCAGCGTTAGCGCAGACACTCCCCCGTTTCTCCAGCCACTCCCGCGTTTTCCCCAGAAACAGCAGCGTTTTTTCACACACACCCATAAAACGGACAGTTTCCGCCCAGAAACACCCACTTCCTGTCAAGCACACTCCGATCACCAGAACGAAGAAAAAACCTCGTAATGCCGTGAGTAAAATACCTAACTGTTGAGTAAAATAACTAAGCGCATGCGCTCTGCGAACATTGCGCATGCGCAGTAAGCGACTAATCGCAAAATAGAGAAAATCTGCAACGAGCGAACAACTCGGAATAAGGGCCTTTATCAGATATTTTGTAAATATTCTTGTAATACCAGATTCCGCCACAAGGTGAGGTGTTGTAACACGTGTAATGTATGGTAGTCAGTTGCACGGGTTATAAAGCTGAGCAGTTGGAAACACTTTAGGGAGGTAGACCAATAAGAGTAATGTCTGTGAGTGGTGTGAGGTGCATATAGTACAAGACTCAACCCTCCTGGTCACTTGTTACTGCTTTGCCAAGTCTCTTCACTTGCTGAAGCTGGTAGTTGCTTGCTACATCTTGCCCTTAGTTTCACTTTCCATCCCATGCTGTGCACAAGCTATTCACGCAGTTGGCTGCTGACAAGGCAGATTGGAAGTTTAACCCCTGAAGTGCTTCGCGAACCCAGCACAGTGGGCATGATATTAAAAGTAGTGATGAGCGGGTTCGGTTCCTCGGAATCCGAACCCCCCCGAACTTCAGCCTTTTTACACGGATCCGAGGCAGACTCGGATCTTCCCGCCTTGCTCGGCTAACCCGAGCGCGCCCGAACGTCATCATCCCGCTGTCGGATTCTCGCGAGGCTCGTATTCTATCGCGAGACTCGGATTCTATATAAGGAGCCGCGCGTCGCCGCCATTTTCACACGTGCATTGAGATTCATAGGGAGAGGACGTGGCTGGCGTCCTCTCCATTTAGATTAGAAGAGAGAGAGTGAGAGTGAGACACTTGATTTTCTGGAGCTTAGGAGTACTCAGAGAGTGCAGAGTTTACTAGTGACTGACCAGTGACCACCAGTGCAGTTTTATTATATTATTATTTAATATAATCCGTTCTCTGCCTGAAAAAAAACGATACACAGTGACACAGTAACAGTATACCATATCTGTGCTCAGCCTCAGTGTGCTGCATCATCTATGTATATCTGACTGTGCTGAGTGCTCAGTGCTCACACAGCTTAATTGTGGGGGAGACTGGGGAGCAGTAGCAGGAGTACATATTATTTAACAGTGCACACTTTTGCTGCCAGAGTGCCACTGCCAGTGTGACTGACCAGTGACCACTGTCTGACCACCAGTATATTGTGATTGTCTGCCTGAAAAAGTTAAACACTCGTCGTGTGGTGTTTTTATTCTATAAACGCATTCTGCTGACAGTGTCCAGCAGGTCCGTCATTAATTATATAATATATACCTGTCCGGCTGCAGTAGTGATATATATATATTTTTTTTATATCATTATCATCCAGTCTATATTAGCAGCAGACGCAGTACAGTAGTCCACGGCTGTAGCTACCTCTGTGTCGGCAGTCGCTCGTCCATCCATAATTGTATACCACCTACCTGTGGTGTTTTTTTTTTTCTATCTTCTTGATACTAGTAGCTTACTTTAGGAGTCTGCAGTGCTGACAGTGTCCAGCAGGTCCGTCATTATATAATATATACCTGTCCGGCTGCAGTAGTGATATATATATATATTTTATATCATTATCATCCAGTCTATATTAGCAGCAGACGCAGTACGGTAGTCCACGGCTGTAGCTACCTCTGTGTCGGCAGTCGCTCGTCCATCCATAATTGTATACCACCTACCTGTGGTGTTTTTTTTTTTCTATCTTCTTGATACTAGTAGCTTACTTTAGGAGTCTGCAGTGCTGACAGTGTCCAGCAGGTCCATCATTATATAATATATACCTGTCCGGCTGCAGTAGTGATATATATATATTTTTTATATCATTATCATCCAGTCTATATTAGCAGCAGACGCAGTACGGTAGTCCACGGCTGTAGCTACCTCTGTGTCGGCAGTCGCTCGTCCATCCATAATTGTATACCACCTACCTGTGGTGTTTTTTTTTCTTCTATCTTCTTGATACTAGTAGCTTACTTTAGGAGTCTGCACTGCTGACAGTGTCCAGCAGGTCCGTCATTATATAATATATACCTGTCCGGCTGCAGTAGTGATATATATATATTTTTTATATCATTATCATCCAGTCTATATTAGCAGCAGACGCAGTACGGTAGTCCACGGCTGTAGCTACCTCTGTGTCGGCAGTCGCTCGTCCATCCATAAGTATACTAGTATCCATCCATCTCCATTGTTTACCTGAGGTGCCTTTTAGTTGTGCCTATTAAAATATGGAGAACAAAAATGTTGAGGTTCCAAAAATAGGGAAAGATCAAGATCGACTTCCACCTCGTGCTGAAGCTGCTGCCACTAGTCATGGCCGAGACGATGAAATGCCAGCAACGTCGTCTGCCAAGGCCGATGCCCAATGTCATAGTACAGAGCATGTAAAATCCAAAACACCAAATATCAGTAAAAAAAGGACTCAAAAATCTAAAATAAAATTGTCGGAGGAGAAGCGTAAACTTGCCAATATGCCATTTACCACACGGAGTGGCAAGGAACGGCTGAGGCCCTGGCCTATGTTCATGGCTAGTGGTTCAGCTTCACATGAGGATGGAAGCACTCAGCCTCTCGCTAGAAAAATGAAAAGACTCAAGCTGGCAAAAGCACAGCAAAGAACTGTGCGTTCTTCAAAATCACAAATCCACAAGGAGAGTCCAATTGTGTCGTTTGCGATGCCTGACCTTCCCAACACTGGACGTGAAGAGCATGCGCCTTCCACCATTTGCATGCCCCCTGCAAGTGCTGGAAGGAGCACCCGCAGTCCAGTTCCTGATAGTCAGATTGAAGATGTCAGTGTTGAAGTACACCAGGATGAGGAGGATATGGGTGTTGCTGGCGCTGGGGAGGAAATTGACCAGGAGGATTCTGATGGTGAGGTGGTTTGTTTAAGTCAGGCACCCGGGGAGACACCTGTTGTCCGTGGGAGGAATAGGGCCATTGACATGCCTGGTGAAAATACCAAAAAAATCAGCTCTTCGGTGTGGAAGTATTTCAACAGAAATGCGGACAACATTTGTCAAGCCGTGTGTTGCCTTTGTCAAGCTGTAATAAATAGGGGTAAGGACGTTAACCACCTCGGAACATCCTCCCTTATACGTCACCTGCAGCGCATTCATCATAAGTCAGTGACAAGTTCAAAAACTTTGGGCGACAGCGGAAGCAGTCCACTGACCAGTAAATCCCTTCCTCTTGTAACCAAGCTCACGCAAACCACCCCACCAACTCCCTCAGTGTCAATTTCCTCCTTCCCCAGGAATGCCAATAGTCCTGCAGGCCATGTCACTGGCAATTCTGACGAGTCCTCTCCTGCCTGGGATTCCTCCGATGCATCCTTGCGTGTAACGCCTACTGCTGCTGGCGCTGCTGTTGTTGCTGCTGGGAGTCGATGGTCATCCCAGAGGGGAAGTCGTACTCGTAAGACCACTTTTACTACTTCCACCAAGCAATTGACTGTCCAACAGTCCTTTGCGAGGAAGATGAAATATCACAGCAGTCATCCTGCTGCAAAGCGGATAACTGAGGCCTTGGCATCCTGGCAGGTGAGAAACGTGGTTCCGGTATCCATCATTACTGCAGAGCCAACTAGAGACTTGTTGGAGGTACTGTGTCCCCGGTACCAAATACCATCTAGGTTCCATTTCTCTAGGCAGGCGATACCGAAAATGTACACAGACCTCAGAAAAAGACTCACCAGTGTCCTAAAAAATGCAGTTGTACCCAATGTCCACTTAACCATGGACATGTGGACAAGTGGAGCAGGGCAGGCTCAGGACTATATGACTGTGACAGCCCACTGGGTAGATGTATGGACTCCCGCCGCAAGAACAGCAGCGGCGGCACCAGTAGCAGCATCTCGCAAACGCCAACTCTTTCCTAGGCAGGCTACACTTTGTATCACCGCTTTCCAGAATACGCACACAGCTAAAAACCTCTTACGGCAACTGAGGAAGATCATCGCAGAATGGCTTACCCCAATTGGACTCTCCTGTGGATTTGTGGCATCGGACAACGCCAGCAATATTGTGTGTGCATTAAATCTGGGCAAATTCCAGCACGTCCCATGTTTTGCACATACCTTGAATTTGGTGGTGCAGAATTATTTAAAAAACGAGAGGGGCGTGCAAGAGATGCTGTCGGTGGCCAGAAGAATTGCGGGACACTTTCGGCGTACAGGCACCACGTACAGAAGACTGGAGCACCACCAAAAACGCTTGAACCTGCCCTGCCATCATCTGAAGCAAGAAATGGTAACGAGGTGGAATTCAACCCTCTATATGCTTCAGAGGTTGGAGGAGCAGCAAAAGGCCATTCAAGCCTATACAACTGAGCACGATATAGGAGGTGGAATGCACCTGTCTCAAGCGCAGTGGAGAATGATTTCAACGTTGTGCAAGGTTCTGCAACCTTTTGAACTTGCCACACGTGAAGTCAGTTCAGACACTGCCAGCCTGAGTCAGGTCATTCCCCTCATCAGGCTTTTGCAGAAGAAGCTAGAGACATTGAAGGAGGAGCTAACACAGAGCGATTCCGCTAGGCATGTGGGACTTGTGGATGGAGCCCTTAATTCGCTTAACAAGGATTCACGGGTGGTCAATCTGTTGAAATCAGAGCACTACATTTTGGCCACCGTGCTCGATCCTAGATTTAAAACCTACCTTGGATCTCTCTTTCCGGCAGACACAAGTCTGCTGGGGTTCAAAGAACTGCTGGTGACAAAATTGTCAAGTCAAGCGGAACGCGACCTGTCAACATCTCCTCCTTCACATTCTCCCGCAACTGGGGGTGCGAGGAAAAGGCTCAGAATTCCGAGCCCACCCGCTGGCGGTGATGCAGGGCAGTCTGGAGCGACTGCTGATGCTGACATCTGGTCCGGACTGAAGGACCTGACAACGATTACGGACATGTCGTCTACTGTCACTGCATATGATTCTCTCCCCATTGAAAGAATGGTGGAGGATTATATGAGTGACCGCATCCAAGTAGGCACGTCAGACAGTCCGTACTTGTACTGGCAGGAAAAAGAGGCAATTTGGAGGCCCTTGCACAAACTGGCTTTATTCTACCTAAGTTGCCCTCCCACAAGTGTGTACTCCGAAAGAGTGTTTAGTGCCGCCGCTCACCTTGTCAGCAATCGGCGTACGAGGTTACATCCAGAAAATGTGGAGAAGATGATGTTCATTAAAATGAATTATAATCAATTCCTCCGTGGAGACATTGACCAGCAGCAATTGCCTCCACAAAGTACACAGGGAGCTGAGATGGTGGATTCCAGTGGGGACGAATTGATAATCTGTGAGGAGGGGGATGTACACGGTGATATATCGGAGGATGATGATGAGGTGGACATCTTGCCTCTGTAGAGCCAGTTTGTGCAAGGAGAGATTAATTGCTTCTTTTTTGGCGGGGGTCCAAACCAACCAGTCATTTCAGTCACAGTCGTGTGGCAGACCCTGTCACTGAAATGATGGGTTGGTTAAAGTGTGCATGTCCTGTTTATACAACATAAGGGTGGGTGGGAGGGCCCAAGGACAATTCCATCTTGCACCTCTTTTTTCTTTCATTTTTCTTTGCGTCATGTGCTGTTTGGGGGGTGTTTTTTGGAAGGGACATCCTGCGTGACACTGCAGTGCCACTCCTAGATGGGCCAGGTGTTTGTGTCGGCCACTTGGGTCGCTTATCTTACTCACACAGCTACCTCATTGCGCCTCTTTTTTTCTTTGCGTCATGTGCTGTTTGGGGAGTGTTTTTTGGAAGGGCCATCCTGCGTGACACTGCAGTGCCACTCCTAGATGGGCCAGGTGTTTGTGTCGGCCACTTGGGTCGCTGAGCTTAGTCATCCAGCGACCTCGGTGCAAATTTTAGGACTAAAAATAATATTGTGAGGTGTGAGGTGTTCAGAATAGACTGAAAATGAGTGGAAATAATGGTTATTGAGGTTAATAATACTATGGGATCAAAATGACCCCCAAATTCTATGATTTAAGCTGTTTTTTAGGGTGTTTTGAAAAAAAAAAACCGAATCCAAAACACACCCGAATCCGACAAAAAAAATTCGGTGAGGTTTTGCCAAAACGCGTTCGAACCCAAAACACGGCCGCGGAACCGAACCCAAAACCAAAACACAAAACCCGAAAAATTTCCGGTGCTCATCACTAATTAAAAGGGTCCTTCTGGGGTATCATATATCGTTCGGTTGCCACATATAGCTATGAATGACCCACAGGAGCAGGCAATAGTCCATACACACTAGATGATTTACACAATATATCGGTCCAATCCGCCAGATCGGACGATGTATCATCTAGTGTACCCAGCTTTAATCTTTACCAACTACAGTATTTTGGATTGCACTATAGTACACTAATAATACTGAAATAAATATCTATCTATATGAATCTCACACCATTGCTGACTCTTCTGCTGAGCCAGACCATCTTGTACACAATGGCCCATATTTATCAAGCCTTGAAGAGTGATAAATTTACAGGGTGATCAAGTTTCAACCAACCAGATCCTAACGGTCATGTTACAGGCTGTGTTTGAAAAATGACAGTTAGGAGCCGATTGTTGGAACGTTATCACCGTGCAATGTATCACTCTCCATGGCTTTATAAATCTGGGCTAATATATGATATTGGACAGATCCAGTGAGTTCACATGTAGACCTGGTATTACACACCTGACAAAAGCTACCTGAATTTCAAGGACTCAATATTTGTGGGCTGACACATTTAGGATCATGATCTCACCATCTGACGTGTGGTGTAGTGGTGTTATAAATCTGGGGCTAGATCAGATCAGAGATGTGGTGGTTTTGTCCAAATGTTTTGCCATGGAATTTTGGGTCCATATTCATGCAGTTGGCAGATGAACACACACACAGTTCCACAGTGCAGTAGATGGACGATTGAATTGTTTTGGGTGTATAAAAAAATCCAATCTATTCTGATATCAATCGTAGCAAGCAGAGCCAGATTAACAAAGGGCTGGTGGAGCTCCAGCTCCAGGCATCCACATAAAAATAGGCCCATCATCATGACAGCTGGCCATAAATCATAGTAATAAAAAAGGAAATGTATTTTCCTCATGCAATTTTGCTACTCTTACATATTTAGGGAGACATTGGGGCAGATATGTAGCGGTGTATACAGTACTGGCAACACCCACACCACTCTGGTCACAACCAAACAGCAGGGCCAGATTAACAATGGGGCTAATGGAGCTGCAGCTCCAGGCCCACACTCCAAAATAGGCCCACTGCACTTGCAGATCTCTTTGCCTCAGTAGACAGGATAAAGAAATTCCTTCTACTGCAGCGCTCTAGCCCCCCTCCGGCTTCACACCCGAGACAACCTCTACTCTCCCCCCTCTCTGCCGCGGTGCCTTGTGAGTCAAATGCCGCCGCTGGCATAGATATTTTGGCAATGATGGTGGCGCAGTGGAAGGCTTTCCCAGCCCTCCCTGCGCTGCATATGCACGCTGCGGCTTGGCGCCTCCTCTGCCCCACATGATGCGAGAGGGGGAGGATAACCAAAGGCGCTTGCCCCCCCCCCCCCCCCTGTCGTTTAGGATTTTTTTAACCTTCATTTATATAGCATCATCACACCCACCCACGGCGCCCAGCACCCGCCCGTCCGCCGGCCACCAGAGGAGAGCTGACTAATTAGCCCAGCAGCTCCGCAGCTCTCGCATTTTGCTTGGCGGGCTAGCAGCTAGAGTTGACCCTGGAAGAGGTCAAACAGGAGCTGTGCTGCTTACCAGATGATGACCAGCAGAAGGGCAAGAAGCTAGGGGATGGCAGAGGGTCGGAAGGCACACAACGGGATGATATGAAAGGAGGTGGGGGCTCACCAGCAGCAGCTGAAGGACCTGGTGACAAAGCAGGAGGCTCTGCTCAGGTACTGGCTCACAGAGTTCCATCGGACAGCAGGAGCAGTCTGGGGATGGGAGTAGCACCTCCACCACAGGAGCATCCTTAATTGGCTTAATGGTAAGGTCCTGGGTCCCCATGCAGAGCTGACTTTGTCAGTAGTGCTGTTCTAGTGATTTGTGTTTCATGTCCTCAGGATAGTATGCACTTCGATGAAAACAAGCAGCAGTGTGCTGTCCTGAGAGGATCCCGGCTATCAAATTTCCCGACGCCGGAATCCCAACACAGATCAGAATGAGAGTGCCAGCATCCTAAATAGGATCACAATGCAGACGCCAGCATCCCAACAGCTGGGATCCCAATCGAAGGACTGCCGGGCACCGGAGGGGTAAACTGTGTGGGAGGGGGGAGGTGGATTTTAGGTTCAGGCTGCTGGGGGAGGGTTAGGCTGCAGGAAGGTGAGGGGTTACGTTTAGGCAGCAGAGAGAGGGGGTCAGGGTTAGGCACCCCTGGGAGGATTATTGCTAGGGGGAGGGTTAGGTTTAGGCTGCGGGAAGGGAAGGGAGGATTAGAGGGTTGTTAACGCCCCCCTCCGTCGGCTGTGCATGAAGCTCAATCTGATGATATCGTCAGATGCTGCATGTTCGCGGCACGATGTCACTGTGAGATACTGCTAACGATATCGCACAGTGACAATGCATACTGTCAGCAGACCAGGAGAGGAAACACCATGCGATGTCGCTCCTGGAGCGAATCGGCCAGTGTGTATGCACCTCAAAAATTGGGATGCCGTGGTTGGTATTTTGACCGCTGGTTATCCCATCCTCCGGCATTTCAGCCCCAATATGTCCTGACCTACCACTAAAATAACCAATAAAATAAAAAATAATTTTTATTTCTAGAAAGTTACTTCGCAAAGGGACTGGCACCATCAATATGTGCTCTACACCGGAAACTTTCTTGTTTTTCTATTTGCAATGAACACTTCGTGCATCTATTTGTTTATTATTTATTGTATTCTGTTAGCCACTGCCAAGCAGCACAGACAGTGTACATGCTGCACTGTCCTTACAATAGTTACACAAATGATTAATCCTACTACTCTAACGGGGGGAACACATGGGGATATCTGTGCTTAAATTCTAAGTAATCTAATTAGATTGCTTAGAAATTAAGCACGGCTCTCTCCGTATGTATGCCCATAGAGATAGCGATGTGCGGCCCCATGCGTCGCTATTGATGACTCTAGATTTGGCATGCATACATGCCAAATCTAGCACATCGCTCATTTCACCACTAGGTGAAGTGAGCATCCCCCCGTCTTCCCCCCCTCACTCAGCACACATCGCGCTATGTGCTGAGCGGGGGGAGAGATGTGTGATGAGCGGTCTGTGCTAGATCTCCCCGTGTGTGTATGGTGCTTAAGGCTGGGTACACATTAGACAATATGTCGTCTGATATCAGAGCAACATAACGTACTTATCGTCTAATGCAGGCATGTCCAAACTGCGGCCCTCCAGCTGTTGTAAAACTACATATCCCAGCATGCCCTGACACAGTTTTGCTGTCAGAGAATGCTAAAGCTGTGTCAGGGCATGCTGGGATGTGTAGTTTCTCAACAGCTGGAGGGCCGCAGTTTGGACATGCCTGGTCTAATGTGTATGCACTAACGCACGTCCTGTGCTGCATGGCAGATGGGACAACCCAGCGTCTGACAGCATACAGCTGAATGCAACCATAAAAGATATAGGGGGTCATTCCGAGTTGATCGCTAGCTGAAAATGTTCGCTGCGCAGCGATGATGCAAAAAAAGGCACTTCTGCGCAAGCGTATGCGGCGCAATGTGCACGCGCGACGTACTTTCACAACGGCCGAAGTAGTTTCACACAAGGTCTAGCAAAGCTTTTCAGTCGCAGTGCTGGCCGCAGAGTGATTGGCAGGAAGGGGGCGTTTTTGGGTGTCAACTGGCCATTTTCAGGAAGTGATTGAAAAAAAGCAAGGCGTGCCTGGAAAAATGCAGGCGTGGCTGGGCGAACGCAGGGCGTGTTTGTGACGTCAAATCCGGAACTGAACAGTCTGAAGTGATCGCAAGCTAGGAGTAAGTCTGGAGCTACTCTAAAGCTGCACAATTTTTTTTGTAGCAGCGCTGCGATCCTTTCGTTCGCACTTCTGCTAAGCTAAGATACACTCCCAGAGGGCGGCGGCTCAGCGTTTGCACGGCTGCTAAAAACTGCTAGCGAGCGAACAACTCGGAATGACCCCCCTAGTGTGTGATTGCACACTATATTGTATATTGTGGCTGACTAACATCTTGTCCTGTTGGTCGCGCCATCGGGACAGGGTTGTAGTGTGCACCCAGCTAACACTAACATCCCACAAAGTGCCACCGGCAAAGCTGAGCTAAGGCAACTGCAGGAACTCCTAGCTAGGCCAGTTTCCATAACCACAAGGACACCACAGTCCAGATGCCCAGCAAGCCTTGCCACGAGGAGTATGCCGCGCCAGACCTGAATCAGAAGATAATGCCCCAGCTTTCTTCAGTTTATGATCGGTGAATAGGGGGCAAATGTATTAAGCCTGGAGAAGTGATAAAGCAGTGATAAGTGGAAGGTGATATAACGCACCAGCCTATCAGCTCCTGTCATGTTTCCAACCTGTAATGATTGATTGGTGCGTTATCACCTTTCACGTATCACTTCTTTATCACTTCTCCAGGCAGCCTCCTCTGTTTGGGCCTCCTCCTCTTTGCCAGCAGTGCTGACAGTCTGAGCACTAGAGCACTCAGACTCTACTGCGCATGCGCAGATCTCCGGGATAATGGCGCGGCTGCCATTTTCCCAGTGATTTTTGTACTGCGCATGCGCAGAACTCTGTGAAAATGGCCACTGTGCCATTTTCACAGTGTTTCAACACTGCCACGGACGTCGGCGAGGGACTCTGGAGGGGTGAGTATTTAGAAAATGGGTGCGGTGTGGGCCCCCTCTGGACTTAGGGACCCGTGTGCACCGCACACACTACACCCATTATAGATACGCCAGTGTCTCCAGGCTTAATACATCTGCCCCTAGATGAGCAGTGCATGGCTTGTGAGTATGGCATTCCCTGTAAGGCCACACTCCTTGTTACAAGGCAACACCTACTTTTTCAGACCACACCCCACATCACTGGGCACACCCCCTGTTACAGCGCACAATAGGCCCTTCATAAATTTCAGCTCCAGGCCCATGAGGACCTTAATCTGGCACTGCCAAACAGCAATGACCTCACCTACACCACACTGGTCACACCCACATAGTACTGACAACACCCACACAGCAATGGTCTCACACACACACAGCTCTGGCCTCAGCTCCTCTGCTTCTTAAAATAGCCCCTTCATCATTTTCATCCCCAGGGCAATGTGGCCCTTAATACGGAAGCATTTAGTAAGAAGCATTTCTAACTGCTAGCCCAGAAGTTCTCAAGGCACCACTACGGTCCAGGTTTTAAGTTGATCCATGTTTGGCCACAGGTGACTTAATCAGCACCTTAGTCTATTTGATTTAACTATGGGGGTCATTCCGAGTTGTTCGCTCGGTAAAAATCTTCGCATCGCAGCGATTTTCCGCTTAATGCGCATGCGCAATGTCCGCACTGCGACTGCGCCAAGTAAATTTGCTATGC
Source organism: Pseudophryne corroboree (assembly GCF_028390025.1). Classification (NCBI taxonomy): domain Eukaryota; kingdom Metazoa; phylum Chordata; class Amphibia; order Anura; family Myobatrachidae; genus Pseudophryne; species Pseudophryne corroboree. The sequence goes on along the minus strand of NC_086445.1, from coordinate 960,604,419 downwards.
AGTTAGGATTTTTACTCACGGCTTTTTCATCGTTCTGGCGATCGTAATGTGATTGACAGGAAATGGGTGTTACTGGGCGGAAACAGGCCGTTTTATGGGCGTGTGGGAAAAAACGCTACCGTTTCCGGAAAAAACGCAGGAGTGGCCGGAGAAACGGAGGAGTGTCTTGGTGAACGCTGGGTGTGTTTGTGACGTCAAACCAGGAACGACAAGCAGTGAAATGATCGCAGATGCCGAGTAAGTCTGGAGCTACTCAGAAACTGCTACGAGGTGTGTAATCGCAATATTGCGAATACATCGTTCGCAATTTTAAGATGCTAAGATTCACTCCCAGTAGGCGGCATCTTAGCATGAGCAAATCTGCTAAAATCCGCTTGCGAGCGAACAACTCGGAATGACCCCCTATCTGTGCTGAGCCATAGATATACCTAAAACCTGGACAGTTGGAGTGTCTTGAGAACTGTGTTAGCCTGTCTTCCTGAAAGAATTGGGTCTTTACCCCATAATTTTAGCCCCATGCTATGTCAATTGAGAAACCCATATTGACCCTAAAGACTTATATTATGTAATATGTTGGAAAGTTTATTGGACAACAGTATTTTAATATCATTGGATACTTATAGGACGATAACTTATAAAACTGGAAAAATCCCTTACAGTGGGGGAGTGAATTAGCAGATAGCCGAGTGCAATTATAAATGGCCCTCCAGCTCACCAGTTTCCATAAACACATTCCTTTGGGACCGATTCAGGATCAGACGCAAAAGGGCTAAAATCGGTATTTGCTGGTGCGCGTCTGTGCAAGGTCCTAAACTGCGATCGCAGTCTAAGACCTGGAGGGGGGGGGGGCAGCAACGGGGCATCGACACTATATTTTGTGGGCGTTGATGCTACATTTTAGGGAGGGCCTGTCTGGGCAGTTGGAGAGGCGGACTGCGACGGCTGCATGACATCACATGCAGCCGCTGCAACCCAAAAAGATGGTAACCCTTTGACTGCCTAGGCTGCGTAGGCAGGGTGCTACTTTACTCATGCGAGTGCATACAGCGATGCGCTCGCATGTTATCGGGGGGGGGGGGGGCATGTAGGGTGACCTTGCCCTGTCCAGACTCCCTACATGCCCAACAGAAAGGAGTGGGGTCCTTTATAGTCGTTAAACTAGCATTGTTCTGCAACCTTTACCGTAAGACACCAGAGCCATGACACCACCTGCAAGGGCTATAGTTTCATCCTTGCTATGTGATTAATGTATTGCAGCATACTATATATTATGCTAGTATTTCCATAGGAAACTGCAATTCTGGATATTTTGTACTTTTCAAGTGCTGTGAAAACTTTTAATATTTGACCTCTAACGTCTTTTGAACTTTTGCAATACTGTAGATCTTCTGTTTTTCTCACTTTCTTCTAACCGCCAACTATTAACCTTTCGGTTGCAGTTTAGGTATCTGTGCTAAATCCCCTTATTGCATTTCGCTGCTTCTTAGTACAGAAGACTGATACAAGAAAAGATTTAACTACTATGAAGCTTTCCAGCAAAGATCTAAAATCTATTTTAAAATCCTATTAGCAATCGCAACAGTGATTATTCCGCCTGAGTTCTGAGTAGTCATCAAGCAAATGAAAATAAATATTTGAATATACAACACAGACGACTGTAAAGGCGTTTGCTCAAAATGTTTTATTTCAGTACATCAGAAAAACGACGGGATATGCCTACGTCTTGGTATACATGATGGTACAGACACTAAGGTGTATAAGCAAATGACCACTTGAATTTTACTTATTATTGTCACAAATGCTAAAAACAACAGAAAAACAATACATTATTTACACAATAACTGGCATTCAAAGGGCAGCGTACAATGCTAAAAGTTGTCAGTTTTACTCTAATTAGTGTACTAGAAAGATATATCGCCTTTCCGTTGATGGCAGCAGAATTTGCCAACGCAGCAAGTGGGGCATTATTCTGAAACATCTGACACCTTTGTGGTTGTAATTTTTTTAGGGAATTACATTAGTTACATTATTGCACTTATTGTTGTGCCAGAAGATGTCCTTGAAGCTATAGAATGATAAAATAGGTATCGGAACGGGGGGGGGGAGCAAGGAAGTGGTTTGCCTCACAAAAATATTTGAGAGACGCCAGTCAATGTACTGGGTCACGAGGTGCAGTGCAGTCGCTATCTAGGTTTACCACCAAGGCCAGATTAGGCTGGTGGGGCCCCAGGGCAATGTACGTTGTGGAGACCCCCACTACAGGTTGAGTATCCCATATCCAAAATGCTTGGGACAAGAAGTATTTTAAATATCGTATTTTTCCGTATTTTTGAATAATTGCATAAAATAATGAGATGTCATGGCGATAGGACACAAGTCTAAGCACAGAAAGCATTTATGTTTCATATACACCTTATACACACAGCCTGAAGGTCATTTTAGCTAATATTTTTTATAACTTTGTGCATTAACCAAAGTTTGTGTACATTGAGCCATCAGAAAACAAAATCTTCACTATCGGAAAGTGCGGCATTCGCCACATCATGATACTATTGCTGACATAGCCCCCCACCTTCCCCTCCCTCCTGGCCGCGTGGAGGTAAGTGGGGAAGAGCCGGCCGGAGCCATCATGGTGTCTGTCTCCCATCACACCGCAGGCACCTCCCTCACAGCGAGGAGACCAGGGCAGGGACAGCGAGCTCCAGGCCCAGGTTCTTCACCGCTATAGCCCCAATACCAACTATCTGCCAGCCCCCCACCCTCCACTAGCTTCTGCCCTGCTCCTTACCCTCCTCCTCCAGCCCATCCGCAGGCATGATGCCCTAAATCAGGAACAAAGGCACAAACTCTGCGTCAGGGACATTGGGGACGAACGTCTTGGTGTTGACATTGAGCTTGGCCAGGGACAAATTGAGGTGGGCCTCCGGGCCATCCATAACAGTCTGCGCTGGGGGAAGTTTTCCTGGCTAAACTTACTTACAGGAATCTGCCTGGGACCCAGCTCAGCATCTGCAGCCTGAATTCAGGCTCCAGAGCTGGGCAGCCTAGATCCCCGGTCAGGGTTTCCTGCTCACCAGAGGTGATCTCTATGGAGCTCCAGAAAACCACTCAGCTTGTTGGAAAACTGAGCTTCTCCTCTCTCTCCCCATGGTACTTTTAAGTTTGAGGCTCGAGGAGAAGGTATTCTGGTTTTGATGAAAGGAGGAATCCAACATCCTGCACAGCCATGGATTCCCCCCCTCCTGGGACACAACAACCAGTAAGTGCATTTTACCTGAAAATACATTAAAATACATGGTACATTTCTCTTTAAATATACACTGAGCCTGTGCCCTACACAGGCTCCATATACCCAGGCACTGCAGCTGGGGGATCCGCTATCCCCAGCTCAGTGCTTCACATCACAACATACTGTATATATTAATTCATTTAAGAACATTGTTTTAACTTTACTGTGCCCAAAGCTCAGCGCTGGGCCCCCTGGCTGCTAGGGCTCTCTCAGTGCTGGGAGTATGGGGAGCTAGCTTCACCTGTCCGCCAGCATGCCCCTGCACATAGCCGTACACCGGGGTCCAGGGAGCTGGCTGTCCCTGTCCTCCCGGCGTGGCACTTACTCTGTGGCCTCGCTGCACCCCCCTGATCTGAAGCCCGGCGGCTCAGGATGCTCGTCCCGGCCACCGCGGCTCTGTGCTCCTGTAGCGCTGAGGCGCTGGGAGCATAGGACCCTCGCGCTCAGGCTTGGACTAGCCCACCAGGGTACAGGGGAAACCACCGGTGGGCCCCACTGCCTGGGGGCCCACCTCCTGCTCTAACGATCAGATTTCAGATTGCGCACTTGAATTATATATTATACATATGTTACCTTATACTGGACTATGGTTTATTTTCTTCCAGCCCCCAGCGGTGGCACACTCTGAGCGCAGCAGCGGGAGCTGATCTCCCGGCTGCAGCGGCTCTCCCTTCTGCCGTGGTTGCCGGAGAGGTCCGGAACCGCGGCATAGCATAAAAAAATACATTTGTAAACATTTTTAAATACACGGTGCCTAGCGCCTATACAGTTTAAAGATGGCGCCTAACGCCAGTTCACATTCAAAAAGTGGCACCGAGCACCCATTGTCCTGGAAAATGGCGCCGGGCACTGGGGGTTAACCCCTTCAGTGCCATGGCCGCCACTACACATGTTGCTGGGGGTCTCTCCGGCCACAGGGGGCTTCCCTTGTTTTGCGGGATAAGCAATGCGATCACAGTTTAATTTGCGCTGGTCGGCCTTACCCTGTGCTGGGCGGCCCCCAGCATGCGATCATTAGCGAGTTGCAGTTTGGCTAATTTAAGCTCTTAGTACTGTCTCTAGACAATAACCAGTATCTGATTAGTTGCTATAGGCAACTACAGTACTTCCCGTTTCCATTTAAGAAACTTTAGCAAATCTACCCTTAAGCTTTTACAGATTTCAATCTATAGAAAACATAAATGTGAAAGCCATGCACAAACTAGAAGTCAATTTATATTTGTATACATTGTATATACGCTTTATTAAAAAAAGCCATATCACAAGTACAGTACGTGGAGCAGAGATTACACAAATGGCCACTTTAATAGACTGAATTCTAACATATGTGAAAAACAGTGATTTTTATTGTGTACACAACAGGCTCTTCCGTTCCATGAGTTGATCTAACAAATATAATTGACAACATCTTTGTAACAGCATCGCAGAGTTGTAATATCCCCGAATATAAATTCACATTAGTCAAACACAGAACAATGCTTGGAGCAGTATCCAAGTCTCATTACTTCAATGCACTGAAAAACTATGATAAATGAAATGCCATTGGCACAATTAATTACGTGTTGCTACTTGTGAATGTAGAAGAGACCATGAGCTACACGGCAGAGGCTCACCTAAGCCTGAGCAATGGAAGAAAGGTCCAATGTAAGAAGTACACACAGAACATGCTCCCTGCTGTCAGAGTAGTGACAGTGATGTCCGTTATTCTCACCCATCATCATACACCATTCATGAATCTCATTGCTTATCACATGCCAATCACCTGGCATCCTACACATCTCATGCTGACTATTCACGTCCTTGTTTTATAAAGACATTCATCAGCCCCATTAGAAATTTATGGGGGGCTGCTGTTATCATCAGACATGTGATTCTGCTATTTAATCTTCATATAAAATGCTTTTACAGTATGATGCATTTCTTCATTTACTGACATTAATGTACTAGTCAAATAAAACTACAAAACTAGTAGTAAAAAAAATGTCAGTAAATACAATGTCAATGGCGGCGCATCTCCCATTCACCCACTCTCCATCACTGTCTCTCTCTCCCCGCCTTTCCATCACTGACTCTCCCTGTTACTAGAGATGAGCGCCTGAAATTTTTCGGGTTTTGTGTTTTGGTTTTGGGTTCGGTTCCGCGGCCGTGTTTTGGGTTCGACCGCGTTTTGGCAAAACCTCACCGAATTTTTTTTGTCGGATTCGGGTGTGTTTTGGATTCGGGTGTTTTTTTAAAAAAACACTAAAAAACAGCTTAAATCATAGAATTTGGGGGTCATTTTGATCCCATATTATTATTAACCTCAAAAACCATAATTTCCACTCATTTTCAGTCTATTCTGAATACCTCACACCTCACAATATTATTTTTAGTCCTAAAATTTGCACCAAGGTCGCTGGATGACTAAGCTAAGCGACACTAGTGGCCGACACAAACACCTGGCCCATCTAGGAGTGGCACTGCAGTGTCACGCAGGATGTCCCTTCCAAAAAACCCTCCCCAATCAGCACATGACGCAAAGAAAAAAAGAGGCGCAATGAGGTAGCTGACTGTGTGAGTAAGATTAGCGACCCTAGTGGCCGACACAAACACCGGGCCCATTTAGGAGTGGCACTGCAGTGTCACGCAGGATGTCCCTTCCAAAAAACCCTCCCCAATCAGCACATGACGCAAAGAAAAAAAGAGGCGCAATGAGGTAGCTGACTGTGTGAGTAAGATTAGCGACCCTAGTGGCCGACACAAACACCGGGCCCATTTAGGAGTGGCACTGCAGTGTCACGCAGGATGTCCCTTCCAAAAAACCCTCCCCAATCAGCACATGACGCAAAGAAAAAAAGAGGCGCAATGAGGTAGCTGACTGTGTGAGTAAGATTAGCGACCCTAGTGGCCGACACAAACACCGGGCCCATTTAGGAGTGGCACTGCAGTGTCACGCAGGATGTCCCTTCCAAAAAACCCTCCCCAATCAGCACATGACGCAAAGAAAAAAAGAGGCGCAATGAGGTAGCTGACTGTGTGAGTAAGATTAGCGACCCTAGTGGCCGACACAAACACCGGGCCCATTTAGGAGTGGCACTGCAGTGTCACGCAGGATGTCCCTTCCAAAAAACCCTCCCCAATCAGCACATGACGCAAAGAAAAAAAGAGGCGCAATGAGGTAGCTGACTGTGTGAGTAAGATTAGCGACCCTAGTGGCCGACACAAACACCGGGCCCATTTAGGAGTGGCACTGCAGTGTCACGCAGGATGTCCCTTCCAAAAAACCCTCCCCAATCAGCACATGACGCAAAGAAAAAAAGAGGCGCAATGAGGTAGCTGACTGTGTGAGTAAGATTAGCGACCCTAGTGGCCGACACAAACACCGGGCCCATTTAGGAGTGGCACTGCAGTGTCACGCAGGATGTCCCTTCCAAAAAACCCTCCCCAAACAGCACATGACGCAAAGAAAAATAAAAGAAAAAAGAGGTGCAAGATGGAATTGTCCTTGGGCCCTCCCACCCACCCTTATGTTGTATAAACAAAACAGGACATGCACACTTTAACCAACCCATCATTTCAGTGACAGGGTCTGCCACACGACTGTGACTGATATGACGGGTTGGTTTGGACCCCCCCCAAAAAAGAAGCAATTAATCTCTCCTTGCACAAACTGGCTCTACAGAGGCAAGATGTCCACCTCATCATCACCCTCCGATATATCACCGTGTACATCCCCCTCCTCACAGATTATCAATTCGTCCCCACTGGAATCCACCATCTCAGCTCCCTGTGTACTTTGTGGAGGCAATTGCTGCTGGTCAATGTCTCCGCGGAGGAATTGATTATAATTCATTTTAATGAACATCATCTTCTCCACATTTTCTGGATGTAACCTCGTACGCCGATTGCTGACAAGGTGAGCGGCGGCACTAAACACTCTTTCGGAGTACACACTTGTGGGAGGGCAACTTAGGTAGAATAAAGCCAGTTTGTGCAATGGCCTCCAAATTGCCTCTTTTTCCTGCCAGTATAAGTATGGACTGTGTGACGTGCCTACTTGGATGCGGTCACTCATATAATCCTCCACCATTCTTTCAATGGTGAGAGAATCATATGCAGTGACAGTAGACGACATGTCCGTAATCGTTGTCAGGTCCTTCAGTCCGGACCAGATGTCAGCATCAGCAGTCGCTCCAGACTGCCCTGCATCACCGCCAGCGGGTGGGCTCGGAATTCTGAGCCTTTTCCTCGCACCCCCAGTTGCGGGAGAATGTGAAGGAGGAGATGTTGACAGGTCGCGTTCCGCTTGACTTGACAATTTTCTCACCAGCAGGTCTTTCAACCCCAGCAGACTTGTGTCTGCCGGAAAGAGAGATCCAAGGTAGGCTTTAAATCTAGGATCGAGCACGGTGGCCAAAATGTAGTGCTCTGATTTCAACAGATTGACCACCCGTGAATCCTTGTTAAGCGAATTAAGGGCTCCATCCACAAGTCCCACATGCCTAGCGGAATCGCTCCGTGTTAGCTCCTCCTTCAATGTCTCCAGCTTCTTCTGCAAAAGCCTGATGAGGGGAATGACCTGACTCAGGCTGGCAGTGTCTGAACTGACTTCACGTGTGGCAAGTTCAAAGGGCATCAGAACCTTGCACAACGTTGAAATCATTCTCCACTGCGCTTGAGACAGGTGCATTCCACCTCCTATATCGTGCTCAATTGTATAGGCTTGAATAGCCTTTTGCTGCTCCTCCAACCTCTGAAGCATATAGAGGGTTGAATTCCACCTCGTTACCACTTCTTGCTTCAGATGATGGCAGGGCAGGTTCAGTAGTTTTTGGTGGTGCTCCAGTCTTCTGTACGTGGTGCCTGTACGCCGAAAGTGTCCCGCAATTTTTCTGGCCACCGACAGCATCTCTTGCACGCCCCTGTCGTTTTTTAAATAATTCTGCACCACCAAATTCAAGGTATGTGCAAAACATGGGACGTGCTGGAATTTGCCCATATTTAATGCACACACAATATTGCTGGCGTTGTCCGATGCCACAAATCCACAGGAGAGTCCAATTGGGGTAAGCCATTCCGCGATGATCTTCCTCAGTTGCCGTAAGAGGTTTTCAGCTGTGTGCGTATTCTGGAAACCGGTGATACAAAGCGTAGCCTGCCTAGGAAAGAGTTGGCGTTTGCGAGATGCTGCTACTGGTGCCGCCGCTGCTGTTCTTGCGGCGGGAGTCCATACATCTACCCAGTGGGCTGTCACAGTCATATAGTCCTGACCCTGCCCTGCTCCACTTGTCCACAAGTCCGTGGTTAAGTGGACATTGGGTACAACTGCATTTTTTAGGACACTGGTGAGTCTTTTTCTGAGGTCCGTGTACATTCTCGGTATCGCCTGCCTAGAGAAGTGGAACCTAGATGGTATTTGGTAACGGGGGCACACTGCCTCAATAAATTGTCTAGTTCCCTGTGAACTAACGGCGGATACCGGACGCACGTCTAACACCAACATAGTTGTCAAGGCCTCAGTTATCCGCTTTGCAGCAGGATGACTGCTGTGATATTTCATCTTCCTCGCAAAGGACTGTTGAACAGTCAATTGCTTACTGGAAGTAGTACAAGTGGGCTTACGACTTCCCCTCTGGGATGACCATCGACTCCCAGCAGCAACAACAGCAGCGCCAGCAGCAGTAGGCGTTACACGCAAGGATGCATCGGAGGAATCCCAGGCAGGAGAGGACTCGTCAGAATTGCCAGTGACATTGCCTGCAGGACTATTGGCATTCCTGGGGAAGGAGGAAATTGACACTGAGGGAGTTGGTGGGGTGGTTTGCGTGAGCTTGGTTACAAGAGGAAGGGATTTACTGGTCAGTGGACTGCTTCCGCTGTCACCCAAAGTTTTTGAACTTGTCACTGACTTATTATGAATGCGCTGCAGGTGACGTATAAGGGAGGATGTTCCGAGGTGGTTAACTTCCTTACCCCTACTTATTACAGCTTGACAAAGGGAACACACGGCTTGACACCTGTTGTCCGCATTTCTGTTGAAATAGTTCCACACCGAAGAGCTGATTTTTTTGGTATTTTCACCAGGCATGTCAACGGCCATATTCCTCCCACGGACAACAGGTGTCTCCCCGGGTGCCTGACTTAAACAAACCACCTCACCATCAGAATCCTCCTGGTCAATTTCCTCCCCAGCGCCAGCAACACCCATATCCTCCTCATCCTGGTGTACTTCAACACTGACATCTTCAATCTGACTATCAGGAACTGGACTGCGGGTGCTCCTTCCAGCACTTGCAGGGGGCGTGCAAATGGTGGAAGGCGCATGCTCTTCACGTCCAGTGTTGGGAAGGTCAGGCATCGCAACCGACACAATTGGACTCTCCTTGTGGATTTGGGATTTCGAAGAACGCACAGTTCTTTGCGGTGCTACTGCTTTTGCCAGCTTGAGTCTTTTCATTTTTCTAGCGAGAGGCTGAGTGCCTCCATCCTCATGTGAAGCTGAACCACTAGCCATGAACATAGGCCAGGGCCTCAGCCGTTCCTTGCCACTCCGTGTGGTAAATGGCATATTGGCAAGTTTACGCTTCTCCTCCGACAATTTTATTTTAGGTTTTGGAGTCCTTTTTTTACTGATATTTGGTGTTTTGGATTTGACATGCTCTATACTATACCATTGGGCATCGGCCTTGGCAGACGACGTTGCTGGCATTTCATCGTCTCGGCCATGACTAGTGGCAGCAGCTTCAGCACGAGGTGGAAGTGGATCTTGATCTTTCCCTAATTTTGGAACCTCAACATTTTTGTTCTCCATATTTTAATAGGCACAACTAAAAGGCACCTCAGGTAAACTGTCAAAGTCAGAAAAATGTCTCTATGCACGTTGCCATATTTGCACCGCACACTGGTCCGCGCTGCGCATGCGTACGCTCTCCCGTGAAGGCGCATACCCGCGATAGCGTGCACTCGCAGGCGCGGTATGCGTATTTACGGTAGAGTTTATGTAGTCGTAGCGTGCGACTCATTCGTTACAAATGTTCACAATTAATGTAGTTTGTAGATCATGGTCCCCTTGATAGATTCTGAAAGTTTGGTTAAAATAGAAGGTCCCTGTTTAAAGGAATCCCTCTTTGTATTGTACGAAGGGTCTGACAGGAATCATACAGCCGTGTTTGGTACCCATCGGAAGAGTATTTAATTAGTAATATTCCGGTGTTGGTTTGGAGCGTATTAATCGCTCGTGCGAATAGTTATGGACATAAGAAGTTTATGTCCATTTCTATTATTTACACATACTCAGGTATGCGGCGGGAAACCCAGTTTCCCACCCACCTGACCTGTTGGAAATCGTCACAGCCCACCTGTATGAATCACCCTATGACCTTTTGTTATGATGCAGGGCCGAATTCCTTCGGCCAATGGACAATGGGATTGTAGGACCAGGAGATTGAATTGTGTGTGGGGCATAAATAGGCAGGCCGACCACATCCAGCTCTCACTCTCTCATCAACGGTTATCTGCTGATAGCCGGGAGCTGGATATCGAGGCGCAGGCGATCATACCCTTTGTGCGTAAGTTTCTCTCCGTAATCATTGTCTTTCTGTGAGCCAATTTCTCTCATCTCTCTCTCTCTCTCTCTCTCCCTGTTCTGTTCTCTCATATCTCCCCTAGACTAGGCTAGTATTGTATTGTATTAGATAGTATTGTATTGTATTGCATTTAGGTCAGTGTAGTATTGTCTTTTTGTATTTATTGTTTAGTTCTGTGGTTAGGAAGTCTCTGTTATATTGTAGTGTATCATTTGTACTGTTATCCCCTTTTACAAATATATTAGATATAATACAGTTAATAGGCTTTGGAACCTAAACCAGTATCTGTGTATTTCCTATAGTGTTAAGTGTTCACTTGAGCGTCGGTGACGCTCAAGCAGCTTTGTAGTTAGTCAGGTTACACAAGGTTGCACTTACACCCTGTATTCACATTAAGTTATTCTGTGTATTTCATTGGTATAAGGTTTAAACATTAAGGTATAGCGTTGTGAGCGTCTGCGCCGCTGGTGACCTCCTCGTGGTCTCGAGCGTATGCTACGCCATAGCGAATCATTACTCTAGTCATAGCCAATAACGTGTCCTGTGATCACTGGGCCGTGAGCGAACGTGACGCTTGAGCGTCTCGCCTACGGCTGAGCGATCATTACGCAACTAGCGTACCATTACGGTACTTCTTAAGCAAACAGCGTACAGTGTTCTTAGACTTCATAAAGGGTTGTTTATACGACAAAGGAATTTAGCATTGTCAATTGGGGACTCGTCCTATCCTTCTCATATCTGCACTAAGTAGATCAGCAGACATTATCCCCCAGCAAAGGGTGGGAGGTTGTCTCCCAGTGCTGACGGGATAAGCGTCTGCTTCGCTTAGATAAAGAGTGCTGAAGGAATCCGGGAACCGGAAGTAAGAACAAAACGCTTGTGTCTTTTAAAAAAAACTGTTTTATTTCTCTTCTGTCTTGCGTATACACGCACGCATACATTTATCTGCATTTCTTTTTTTTCAATTTCGTATATCACTATTCCTGTTTGCCAATTTTTATAGTTGATAGAAAGTGCTAAAAAGAGATTTGCTGTTATTTCATAGTAGAGGTAATAGTTAAAGTATAGAACAACACACGATCTGCCTGGGAGATAAGGCAGTCAGTGTGGATTGCGGTAGATGATCAGGGATCATTTACATTGATAAAAGTATATATTGTGTTACGGTGGATCTTTGCATTGCATACACGTGTCGCTAACAAAGACTAGCGTACGCAATCCAAAAGGCAGACGCACGCAGCGTACATTACGCAACGTAGCGTCCGGTTACGCCCACGTAGCTCGTCACGAAAAGTTGAATTAGCGCAAAGCGATAATTAGCGCAAAGGCGATAAGTAACGCACAGCGGTAGATAACGCGACGCGGTAAATAACGCAAATCTATTTTTGAAAAAAAAATCTGAAATTTAGTTTAACAGATCCTACTCCTAATTGGTAACACTGTTGGACTGAAGACAATTTCTGCGCAGAAATAGATATAGAAACAAAGTGTACATGTGTTGAGTGAGTGTGGTTTTGTATACATAAGTTTATACAACTTTAAGGTGGAACCAAAAGGAAAGCCGGGTACTCGTCAAGGGACATACGTGTAAGTGACATATACGGTGGCTAGGGAGGCATCCCTGGTTAAATAATATTTGAGCATTAGAGTATAGCGGACCATAAGGTAACAAGACCAGGAGGTCATAAGGTAACAAGACCAGGAGGTCATAAGGAACAAGACCAGGAGGTCGTAAGGTAAAAGGTCCGCTATAAAAGTCCAGTGGCACAACGCCTGGGGTGTTGGTGCAGAACCCATATAGGCCATACAAGCTCTTGCTGAAGGAATCGCGGCCGGAAACATCGATTCCATTGATCATTCAGTACATAACAAGTAGTGCTTGTGTACTGAACGATTGGACCGCACGTAATTGTGTGCAGTAGTTAGTAACCTGACCTAATACCATTAGAGTAAAGTGGTCACAAACGCTATTTGTACATTCTGACGTGATTTGTGTAATTTTTTATTTTTGGAAGGGAAGTTCGCTGGTCACTCAGGAACTATCTAACAACCCCACCTTTACTGGAAAGAGTAAGTGTCCTGCGGGTAACCCTCATATGTTCCAGTAAACTGAAGGTTCCATAGGGGCCCTGTATCGAGTACGCCAGCACCACGTCGGTGTGATCAGGTCGTATTGGTCGAGGTGGGCGAGTGAGTGGGGTACTCGGTAAACCGCCACCGCCGGCCTACTGTGGAGTAATTTGGTTGTCTGAAAAGGCTTGCTGAAAACCTTGATACAGAGATCCAAGGAGGACTAAGCAACACCTGCAGACTATGGGGGCCAGTTGCTCAGGTAGGGGGCGATCAACCCTGGTTCAGGTTGATTCTGTGAACCGACCAGTTGGGTCGGCACGATATGTAATGTGTGAAAAATATGGAAGTCACACCGAATCTTTATGTGATGAATGGGAGAGAATGACTGTACAAGACAGGGACAAATTCCCAAGAATAGGTAGCTTTAGTCCAGAAGTGTTACAAAATTTAAGGAGGAGGATATGTCTCGTAAAATCAGCAAAGAGACGAATTCAGCATCATGATTATTTACAGTTATGGCACCAGGAAGGTGAGATACAGAGAGGTTTGGCTCTGGCGGCAGGATCTGGGGCAGTCAGGAAGCTGATAGCCACAGCTCCTCCTCCACCATACATTGCAGGAGAGAAGTTGATTGCGGAGAGAAACACACTGGGTTGTAAAACAAAAACTCTTAGTAACCTTGTAAATGTTAATGATGTTAACCAAATAACTCATGCAAGTATTAACCCGTGCAAGATGTACCCTGTTTTGAACCTTCCTCAGGAGTGTGATCAAGAAGAGGATTCAGCAACAATTTCAGCTCTCTCTCTTGCAGCCACCATAGCAGAGACCACAGTAGGCACAGCGACACCCACGAGATTAGTGAAAGCCCCTAGCGGAGGGATAGGTGAGGTCGTGTCAACGGGTAAGTACGGCACCATGCACTACACTGAAACAATTGTACCACAACAAGCTGTAGAATCTACACAGGAAGAGGCTGTTAGAATTGCTCCTGTAAGGGTAATAGCAGTTCCCAATGGAAAAACAGATGTGTCTGGAGCCACTCCCATAAGGAACATTGCCATGTACACTCCATTTTCCAGAATGGAATTAAGAACAATAGTGTCCGAATTTCCTGACCCCAGGAAGGATTTAGTTGCTAGCCAAAAATACATCAGGGATCTAGGTAACACTGTAGAACCCAACAACAAGGATTGGCAGATACTGCTAAGAGCTTGTTTACCTTCCAATGTTGACGCAACTCAATTTTTAGCTGACTGTGCATTGGATAAAGATGTACCGCTTACAGACGTGTACAACAAGGATAATGTAAAAAGGATAAATTTACAGCTAAAGGAGTATTTCCCTGCCGTTGTTAAATGGAATAAAATATTTTCCATTAAGCAAAAGGAGTCCGAAACGGCAACAGAATATTTTCACCGGGCACTATTAGAAATGAAAGGATTGGAAACCGCACTGGTGTAGTAAGTGTATATGTGAAATGATAAACTATCTGTAATTAGCTGATAATAGAATTCAAGGTATAAATCCTCATTTAGGGAAGCAGACACTTAAGGTAATACACTCCTTGTTTTTATGTGTCAAAAAGACTGCCCATCAGCGGTGCTCCCACGAGTCAAAAATATATTGTAAACACAGAAACAAGAGAAGAAAGGAGACTCTTTTTGGGAAGCACTCTTATACAGATAATAATGTATGGCTGATTGCCACAATAGCTAACTAAAATTCAATACTTTAATGATTTTCGTTAAAAAAATTAATTACTGAGGAGTTCAATAAGCGCCAATATCTGTTTAAATAGTGACATTGTGAAAATATGAAGAAAATATTTTTAATTAATAAGGTACAAATACCTAATGTAAGCCGAGATGGGTAGCTTTGTGATTTTGTGAAATAAAAAACACCAGCTATGGGACAACCTGTGGTCAAAAATATGTTTATTCAATATATATATATATGACCATCATTTGAAGACTGCTGTATATCCCAAACTGGGAATTAAATCCTAGCAGGTAGTTAAATCATAGGTCATGACCGATAAGCGAATCAATGCTCTATTCCAGTGACAAAGAGGGTAGCAAATACTTGCAGTACCAGGGTGTTCCTTGGTGGTCTCCCAGCCAAGTACTTGAACCGGCCCTCCACTGCTTGGCTTCCAAGATCAGATGAGATTGGGCATCTCCAGTGGGGTATGACCGCAGACCTTATGCTTACCCTTGTCACACTGTGTCCTTAATTGGGCACAGGTAAGAGCCAATTTGTGATATTGTATAGACCACAGGTGTCTAAGTAGCTGATGAAAAAGAATAAGGAGTTATTTCTCAAGGATATAGACAAAGACACAAATATCAGATACCCATCTAGATATTCACGGTAGAGGTGGTCGCAAATACAAGTAGAAAAACACACCTATTCTGCACAGATAATTAAGAATGTCTATAACGTCTACTTCTAGATTAAGCAGAAAAGGAGGCCTCCAAATTTGGACTCCAAGACCTCAAAATAGATGTATCCCACATATACTCAGGATTATGCAGTAAGGTATATCAAATTAGTGATATTCCAGCTCCAATGCCCCACCATAATTAACCTTAAAGCAGCGGGGAAACAGCACAACAGAATTTATGCCACATATATCATCAATTGAGTGTTTTTTAGAAGAGCACGGAATTCTGCATAACACACATTAAGAATATATTCATGTGTTAGAATCCTCACACATACACTAATGGATTATGCAGTGGGATATATCTTGAACAGTAATATCTCTGACTCTGATGCCCCACCATGAATCACCTTCAGATAGCGGGGGAACAACACGAACAGTAAGTGTACCACATATATAATCAATTGGGTGTTTTCAAAAAAAGCATGAATTTATGCATTACATGTAGAAAAAACATTCATGTATTTAATAAGCTCCAAGAATGGTCGATGCCTCTGCATCTATGATTTTGGTAGCTAATAAGCATTTATCTACTTACTGTTGTTTTTTTATCTGTTGCTCATGCAAATAATGAGGTATTCTCTGTGCCTTCTGGGTATGAATTTATCATGCACAGAGAAAAAAGAAGAAAAAGTGCTTGAGTCAGGATATTACCTAATCCGGTTATGCAATAGTTTTGTGGTGTCCTACTTGTATAAAGAAGAAATTAAGGGAGAACCTTGTGGAAGGTGCTGGCCGCGTCTGCCCGCGTGTTGCCTGCTGCTGTACTCCGGCCGCACTGTTCTTCCTGTTAGGCTGGTTCCCGTAGCGACGGACTCTGCCGTGGTCGGCTAGTTGCGGTCACGTGTGCGCATCACGTGACCGTGAGGTTATTGCCTCTGTGTGCGCCCTGTGACCAAGCAATATTGCGAAACGTACGTCAGGCAGAAGGTAAGAGAGGCAATAACCTCACGGTCACGTGATGCGCACACGTGACCGCAACTAGCCGACCACGGCAGAGTCCGTCGCTACGGGAACCAGCCTAACAGGAAGAACAGTGCGGCCGGAGTACAGCAGCAGGCAACACGCGGGCAGACGCGGCCAGCACCTTCCACAAGGTTCTCCCTTAATTTCTTCTTTATACAAGTAGGACACCACAAAACTATTGCATAACCGGATTAGGTAATATCCTGACTCAAGCACTTTTTCTTCTTTTTTCTCTGTGCATGATAAATTCATACCCAGAAGGCACAGAGAATACCTCATTATTTGCATGAGCAACAGATAAAAAAACAACAGTAAGTAGATAAATGCTTATTAGCTACCAAAATCATAGATGCAGAGGCATCGACCATTCTTGGAGCTTATTAAATACATGAATGTTTTTTCTACATGTAATGCATAAATTCATGCTTTTTTTGAAAACACCCAATTGATTATATATGTGGTACACTTACTGTTCGTGTTGTTCCCCCGCTATCTGAAGGTGATTCATGGTGGGGCATCAGAGTCAGAGATATTACTGTTCAAGATATATCCCACTGCATAATCCATTAGTGTATGTGTGAGGATTCTAACACATGAATATATTCTTAATGTGTGTTATGCAGAATTCCGTGCTCTTCTAAAAAACACTCAATTGATGATATATGTGGCATAAATTCTGTTGTGCTGTTTCCCCGCTGCTTGAAGGTTAATTATGGTGGGGCATTGGAGCTGGAATATCACTAATTTGATATACCTTACTGCATAATCCTGAGTATATGTGGGATACATCTATTTTGAGGTCTTGGAGTCCAAATTTGGAGGCCTCCTTTTCTGCTTAATCTAGAAGTAGACGTTATAGACATTCTTAATTATCTGTGCAGAATAGGTGTGTTTTTCTACTTGTATTTGCGACCACCTCTACCGTGAATATCTAGATGGGTATCTGATATTTGTGTCTTTGTCTATATCCTTGAGAAATAACTCCTTATTCTTTTTCATCAGCTACTTAGACACCTGTGGTCTATACAATATCACAAATTGGCTCTTACCTGTGCCCAATTAAGGACACAGTGTGACAAGGGTAAGCATAAGGTCTGCGGTCATACCCCACTGGAGATGCCCAATCTCATCTGATCTTGGAAGCCAAGCAGTGGAGGGCCGGTTCAAGTACTTGGCTGAGAGACCACCAAGGAACACCCTGGTACTGCAAGTATTTGCTACCCTCTTTGTCACTGGAATAGAGCATTGATTCGCTTATCGGTCATGACCTATGATTTAACTACCTGCTAGGATTTAATTCCCAGTTTGGGATATACAGCAGTCTTCAAATGATGGTCATATATATATATATTGAATAAACATATTTTTGACCACAGGTTGTCCCATAGCTGGTGTTTTTTATTTCACAAAATCACAAAGCTACCCATCTCGGCTTACATTAGGTATTTGTACCTTATTAATTAAAAATATTTTCTTCATATTTTCGCAATGTCACTATTTAAACAGATATTGGCGCTTATTGAACTCCTCAGTAATTAATTTTTTTAACGAAAATCATTAAAGTATTGAATTTTAGTTAGCTATTGTGGCAATCAGCCATACATTATTATCTGTATAAGAGTGCTTCCCAAAAAGAGTCTCCTTTCTTCTCTTGTTTCTGTGTTTACACTATTAGAAATGGCAAAGTACACTGGTATAGAAGACATTAAGACCAACCCAAACCATCGAGAAGTAGCAGTATCTGTACTGATGGATGGTTTGAAAGAAACATTGAAAGCTAGGGTACAGACCACGCAACCATGCTGGCGAGGTCTGTCAGTGTCCACATTGAGAGAGGCTGCTATTGATCACGACAGAAATATCACTAGGCACAGGGAGTCGCAAAGTGATAAGTTGATGTCCGTAAGTATACAGGCGCTGACCACAAGGCAGCCTGCGTATGTACCACCGAATCCTGTGGGTAAGGCAAGTGTAATAACATGTTTTTCTTGTAACAGACCGGGACACTTTGCACGAGAATGTAGAACAAAGAATGTACAAAGATCTTTTCAACCCCCTAGACAACAACACAACACACGACATTGGGAGCAGGGTCCACAGAGGCGGAGTTTTGAGCCACATACAGGGGAAACAAAAAGATACCCCCCGAACAGAGATTGGCATGCCTCTGGTAGTTCCCAGCTAACTCCCTCACAAGTAGTTGCTGCCAGCGGGATTCAGGGAGGTCAGCATACCCAATAGGGGTGTGGCCATACCTGTAATCTGCAGCCAGTTAAGTTGATTGCCAGCCTTGGAAGTGAACCAGAGATTGCAATCAATGTAGCTGGAAAAACTTTAAACTTTCTTGTAGACACAGGGGCGGCCAAGTCAGTGATAAATTCGACAGTGGGCATGAGAACCACTGGTAGGACAATTCCAGCCATGGGAGTAACAGGAGTAGTCCAGCACTACCCTGTTAGCAAACCAGCCGAGATTACAATAGGGCCTTTGCATACCAAGCATTCCTTTTTGCTGGCTGCATCGGCACCAACTAATCTCCTGGGAAGAGACTTACTATGTAAAATGGGTTGCGTCATTTATTGTACTCCTGAAGGTGTATTCTTGGACATCCCTGAGAATCACGCTCAGGAAGTACGAGACATGTTAGACTCCCCATCAAAATTAATGTCACATTCCATTATGACAAATAGGAATCCATCCCAAGTAGAAGAGATGACATCTCAGATACCAGAGTCACTTTGGACAAAAGATGGACAGGACACTGGATTAATGGCAAACGTAGCTCCAGTAGTTGTACAAGTAAAAGATGGTAGGATAGCTCCAAAAATCCCACAGTATCCTCTGAAGCCAGAGGTGGAGTTAGGAGTTTTCCCAGTAATAGAGCGCTTGCTACAACAGGGCATTCTAGTAAGAACGTCCAGCACAGCAAATAGTCCCATCTTCCCTGTTAAAAAGAGTGGGGGGAGGGGTTACAGGCTAGTGCAGGATCTAAGGGGGATTAACAAAATAGTTGAGAGTCAGTTCCCCGTAGTGCCTAATCCAGCTGTCATCCTAATGCAAATTCCTCCCACTGCCAAAATTTTCACTGTTATTGACCTCTGCTCCGCATTCTTTTCGGTACCTCTGCACCCTGACAGCCAATATTTGTTTGCATTCACATACAGAGGAGTCCAATACACGTGGACTCGGTTACCCCAAGGTTTCATAGATAGTCCAAGTATATTTTCTCAGGCTTTGCATGATTGTTTACAGTCTTTCCAACCGGAGAGTGGATCAGTGTTGATACAGTACGTGGATGATCTACTACTGTGTTCTGATTCATTGGAGGCATCCCTGAAGGATACGAAACAGCTCCTGTTTCATCTTTCAGACACAGGTCACAAGGTTTCCAAAGACAAGTTACAATTATGCCAAACTAAGGTAAAATATTTGGGACACTGTCTAACACAAGGACTGAGACACCTGACCGCTGATAGAATCCAAGCCATTAGAGACATGACACTGCCACAAACCCAGCAACAGATCAGGACGTTTCTAGGAATGTGTGGGTATTGCCGTAATTGGATCCCAGGGTTTTCCATATTGGCGCTACCTTTGCAGGAAATGGTCTCTTCAAACAAACCTGATCGGATTTCGCATACAGACGAATCTGAAACAGCATTTGAGAGACTCAAGCAATGCCTAACGCAGGCACCAGCACTAGGTACGCCAGACTATGGGAAACCCTTTGAACTATACGGAACAGAAAGTGCTGGGTGCGCAGCAGGTGTACTAACACAAAAACACGGTGATGCCAGCAGGCCAGTTGCATATTACAGCGCTCAGCTAGATACGGTAGCGCGATCCCTCCCCACATGCTTGCGTAGCGTTGCGGCGATAGCATTGCTAGTGACAAAAAGCGAAGATGTCGTGCTAGGCCACAACCTCACAATCCATACACCGCATGCGGTATCTGCCTTATTGAATTCTGCCCAAACCAGACACGTCTCATCAGCAAGGTTTACGAGATGGGAATTGGCATTAATGGCCCCAGTAAACATCACCATAAGGAGATGCAGCGCATTAAACCCTGCAACATTTCTCCCAGGTGTGCCTGGTCAGGCACAAAGGGTGGAAGGTGAGAGTGATGGGGAAGGAGGATTTAATGCAAAGGAAGATACCCATGATTGTATGGAATATTTGACCCAAAATTTTACCGCAAGGCCTGACATCAGTGACAACCCACTGGAAGATGCAGAACTCACGTTCTACACGGACGGTAGTTGTCATAGACAGTCAGACTCGGGAGACTTGTGTACTGGATACGCAGTCGTAGATGACCAGGGCACCATAGAAGCGGAACCGCTAGGCCCACCTCACTCAGCCCAGGTTGCTGAACTGGTCGCCCTAACCAGAGCATGTGAATTGGCTAAGGGTAAGTCAGCCAATATCTACACCGATTCTAGATACGCCTTCGGGGTAGTCCATGATTTCGGAGCCCTATGGCGGCTCAGAAATTTCATGACGGCGGCTGGTACACCGATAGCGCATGCAGCTCACATAAAAAGGCTTCTAACAGCGATACAGGAACCCGACAGAGTGGCTGTTATCAAATGTAAAGCACATACATATAGTCAAGACCCAGTGTCACTTGGTAACAGCCGAGCAGACGAAGCCGCAAAGCTTGCAGCTGCTACCCCCATACAGACAGACACCACACAACTGATGGTATTTAATACCATCAACACACAAAAGTTGTGTGAGATGCAGAATTTGTGTTCCACACAGGAAAGAGCAGTCTGGAAGGCAAAGGGATATGGCCAGGAGTCCTCAGGGCTCTGGACGGATGGACATGGTAAACCAGTGGCCCCCAGGGCATACCTTCCATGTCTGGCTGAAGCAGCTCACGGGCTGACTCATCTAGGCAAGGAGGGGATGTGCAAATTGGTAAGAGCATACTGGTGCGCCCCAGGATTCTCCTCTCATGCGGGTAAAAGAGCAATGTCATGCCTTACCTGTCTGAGAAAGAATATTGGAAAAGCAATACCTACAGAACCATCCCATATCCCACCTGCCGGCGGCCCTTTCCAGGTAATACAAATTGACTTCATTCAATTACCCCCATGTCGAAATTTGAAATATGTACTTGTCTGTATAGATGTTTTCTCGAATTGGGTCGAAGCATTTCCAGCAGCTACAAATACTGCCATGTTTACAGCTAAGAAAATTGTGCAGGAATTTGTATGTAGATATGGTATCCCTAGAATCATTGAAAGTGATAGGGGTACCCATTTTACAGGTGATGTCTTTCAAGGAATGTGTAAGTTGATGGGAATTGATAGTAAGCTGCACACTCCGTACCGTCCACAGGCGAGCGCGAAGGTCGAAAGAGTGAACAGCACTATTAAAAATAAATTGAGTAAAGTAATGACAGAGACAGGATTAACGTGGCCAGAAGCTTTACCCATTGTTTTGTATAGCATCAGAACCACTCCCAGGTCCCCTCTTAATCTGTCTCCTTTTGAAATCTTGTTTGGTCGACAACCGCACGTCATGATTAACCCTCAGGATGATTTGAAATGTAACAATGAAGTAACTGTAAAGTACTTGATTAACATGAGTAAGCAGTTGAGGAGTCAAAATGATAATCTGAAGTTGGTGATTCCTGATTTACCAGGTAGTAATTGTCATGACATTGAACCTGGGGATTATGTAATGATACGAAATTTTCTACACTCAGGTTGTCTTATTGATAGATGGGAAGGACCATACCAGGTCTTATTGACTAGCACCACAGCATTGAAGGTTGCTGAGAGAGAGACTTGGGTCCATTCATCCCACTGCAAAAAGGTTGCTGATCCAGAGAAGTCCCGTGATAAGGAACAGACGGTAGAGGTTGTATCACTAGAGTGTCTGTTCCAGGAGGACTGAGGCGGCACCTGAGCCTTGAAGACCGGAAGCAGTTGTCGACTCCCCTCTCCCTTTTATTGTTTTTCTCCACTTCCCAGCCCCTCTCCCTTAAAAATTTCTTTTTCCCCCTTCTCATTCTTCTCTATTTCCTCCTCAAAGATGGACTTGCCCCAAGAGACTGTGATCCGGATTTTGATGTTAACCATGATGTTGACCAGAGCAGTCTGTTCCGGCGAGAGTACCATAGAGGTCGAGAGAGGTTCTGGAATGGGTTCCGATTATGATGATGGAGGCGTAGTTTTCCAAGATCAACCAAACCAACAAGCAAAGGCGAGTATCAGAAAACGATCCGATAGAAGAAATTGTGATGGATTGTTAGCTGAAGAAAATTGTATCTGTAGGCTCTGTGATAATCTGGTTGAAGATGGATGCATAAAGAAATGCCAATCTAGTTTTAATATCCATATGGACCGGCATCCATTGAGTGACTATCACTCCTTAGTGGGTAACGTGTTAAACCAAACAGATTGTTGGGTATGCTCTCAAGTACCTCAGGGTCACAGCAAATCAGGGCTAGTACCATTTCCTTTAACGTTAGGGGAGGTACTTGAGCTAAGTGGTGGGAGACCGGTGGACCGGAGGTTTAACATCTCCAGCCCTCCTAGTTTGAAGCTCCACCAATACCATGTGGATAGGTCCCTCTTATGTTTCAACATCTCCAATCCCAGAAAACCGGGAAATTGGGAAGTGTCGTGGAGCAACCTTACCATGACCTTTTCACACAGAGCAGATAGAATGCCTACAGATACAGAGCTCGTACGCCACATAGCCAGTAGAGGAAAATCTTTCCGGTATCGATATACCTTAGGAAATAGGATTACTAGAGTTGGAGAGGTATCACCAGGATACTGTGCACATATCGTACAAACTGATACGTGCATTAAGCAGTTGGAAGAATTAGGGTCAGGAGATTTCACCTGGAAGGTTTGTAACATGGTCATGTCCTTCTCCGTCCCTTATGTTCTCCCCGATGACGCATATTTCATATGCGGGAGAAAGGCGTACAAGTGGCTTGCCCCAAACTCTGAAGGATTGTGTTATATTGGAAAAGTATTGCCTGAAGTGATGACTGTAACACATGACAAAATGAAGGACATACACCGTGGTGCCCAAGCTCCTTATACTCACACTCATTACGAGCACCGAGTTAAAAGACAACTGTCAGAAAGGTTAGAGCATCCGGCCTCTGATCTTATCCATGAATCCACCGGGATTCAGGTTCTGGTAGCGTTAGATTTCACTCGCACCGCTCGAGGTGTGATGAATTATAGATACATTTCCGCACTCGCCAATTTGTTAGATAATATCACTGAAATGTATGATGACACGTTTAGATACACTGGAAGAGAACTTCAAGCTTACAAAACAGAACTAGTTCAGCATAGGATGGTTCTTAATTATCTTACAGCAGTAACAGGCGGATATTGTGTTACATTGGCAACACAGTACGGCATAAAGTGTTGCACGTATATCACAAATAGCACCGAGGATCCGGTAGAGGTCATAGACCAAAAGATGGACGATATTCTGCAATTAAAGTGGGAATTTCGTCGAAAACACAATCTCACCCTTGCTGCTGTAGGTAATGAGCTGACTGGTTGGGTGTCATGGTTGAACCCGCGAAATTGGTTCTCCGGTTTAGGAGACTGGGCTCAAGGAGTCATAATGGATGTTGGAAAGTTTCTACTATGTATCTTGGGTGTCATTATATCGATTGGATTGATATTTAGATGCGGGCAGGCTTTAATGAGGTGCAAACAAAGTACAAGAGTGATGAGCTTGAGGAGCGAGGAAACTGTAATTAACCTGGATTTGATTTATGACCCAATGATAGAAACCAGAATGTGATGAAAATGCGATTATACGGTCCGTTTCTTTCACCTGTTTTTCTGCTTTTCTCCAAGATACAAAGACCCCCTTGGACGAGGAAGTTGACGAGACGCTATACAGACAACAGACAAGCACCAAAGAAGAAGATTTGACAACTTTAAATATGGACACTTGATGAACTTTGCCATGGATCCCCAGTTTCCCTAGTATTTTTAAACTCACGCTAGCCCAACATTTTTGTAAATCTGATGGCACTGACAAAGCTTGTTGCTCATGCCTAAGGAGCAAAACAGCGCAAAGAAGACGACTCTCAACAGATACCGAACACAACTTCAACAACAGATGTACATTTCCCTGACATAGAATATCATTGCATTTTTCGTAAGTGTTCTTTATCTTCATCTCTACAACCCTCAGGTAACGACACACATAGACGATAGGGAATACAGGCACAGATATCAGCAACCACATACCTCCCCCATTCATGTATCATCAACTAAAATGTGCATCCCCATTTTGTTACAACCACAGCCGAAATGAGCTCGGTAGAGTTTGACAGCCCATCCACAGACCTGTACCACAGGATAAGAAGGAATTCAAATGTATACTTCGCAATACCTCGAAGCTTGATTTACCACACGTACGGCACGATGATACATGACCCTCCAAACATGGACTCATACACACATGCTTCTGCTTTCTCACTAGGTCATACCCTCTTCACACCTACTCCACTCTTCTCCCCTACCCAACCATGGAAATCAATTAACCCCTGACTTACATTTTTCTCCTTAAATATTTTAGAAGGTGGCAGTTATTATTGACTGCCAAAGGGTGGACTGTCAAAGTCAGAAAAATGTCTCTATGCACGTTGCCATATTTGCACCGCACACTGGTCCGCGCTGCGCATGCGTACGCTCTCCCGTGAAGGCGCATACCCGCGATAGCGTGCACTCGCAGGCGCGGTATGCGTATTTACGGTAGAGTTTATGTAGTCGTAGCGTGCGACTCATTCGTTACAAATGTTCACAATTAATGTAGTTTGTAGATCATGGTCCCCTTGATAGATTCTGAAAGTTTGGTTAAAATAGAAGGTCCCTGTTTAAAGGAATCCCTCTTTGTATTGTACGAAGGGTCTGACAGGAATCATACAGCCGTGTTTGGTACCCATCGGAAGAGTATTTAATTAGTAATATTCCGGTGTTGGTTTGGAGCGTATTAATCGCTCGTGCGAATAGTTATGGACATAAGAAGTTTATGTCCATTTCTATTATTTACACATACTCAGGTATGCGGCGGGAAACCCAGTTTCCCACCCACCTGAGCTGTTGGAAATCGTCACAGCCCACCTGTATGAATCACCCTATGACCTTTTGTTATGATGCAGGGCCGAATTCCTTCGGCCAATGGACAATGGGATTGTAGGACCAGGAGATTGCATTGTGTGTGGGGCATAAATAGGCAGGCCGACCACATCCAGCTCTCACTCTCTCATCAACGGTTATCTGCTGATAGCCGGGAGCTGGATATCGAGGCGCAGGCGATCATACCCTTTGTGCGTAAGTTTCTCTCCGTAATCATTGTCTTTCTGTGAGCCAATTTCTCTCATCTCTCTCTCTCTCTCTCTCTCTCCTGTTCTGTTCTCTCATATCTCCCCTAGACTAGGCTAGTATTGTATTGTATTAGATAGTATTGTATTGTATTGCATTTAGGTCAGTGTAGTATTGTCTTTTTGTATTTATTGTTTAGTTCTGTGGTTAGGAAGTCTCTGTTATATTGTAGTGTATCATTTGTACTGTTATCCCCTTTTACAAATATATTAGATATAATACAGTTAATAGGCTTTGGAACCTAAACCAGTATCTGTGTATTTCCTATAGTGTTAAGTGTTCACTTGAGCGTCGGTGACGCTCAAGCAGCTTTGTAGTTAGTCAGGTTACACAAGGTTGCACTTACACCCTGTATTCACATTAAGTTATTCTGTGTATTTCATTGGTATAAGGTTTAAACATTAAGGTATAGCGTTGTGAGCGTCTGCGCCGCTGGTGACCTCCTCGTGGTCTCGAGCGTATGCTACGCCATAGCGAATCATTACTCTAGTCATAGCCAATAACGTGTCCTGTGATCACTGGGCCGTGAGCGAACGTGACGCTTGAGCGTCTCGCCTACGGCTGAGCGATCGTTACGCAACTAGCGTACCATTACGGTACTTCTTAAGCAAACAGCGTACAGTGTTCTTAGACTTCATAAAGGGTTGTTTATACGACAAAGGAATTTAGCATTGTCAAAACAATGGAGATGGATGGATACTAGTATACAATTATGGACGGACTGCCGAGTGCCGACACAGAGGTAGCTACAGCCGTGAACTACCGTACTGTGTCTGCTGCTAATATAGACTGGTTGATAAAGAGATGTCGTAGTATGTATGTATGAAGAAGAATGAAAAAAAAACCACGGTTAGGTGGTATACAATTATGGACGGACTGCCGAGTGCCGACACAGAGGTAGCCACAGCCGTGAACTACCGTACTGTACTGTGTCTGCTGCTAATATAGACTGGTTGATAAAGAGATGTCGTAGTATGTATGTATGAAGACGAAAGAAAAAAAAACCACGGGTAGGTGGTATACAATTATGGACGGACTGCCGAGTGCCGACACAGAGGTAGCCACAGCCGTGAACTACCGTACTGTACTGTGTCTGCTGCTAATATAGACTGGTTGATAAAGAGATGTAGTAGTATGTATGTATGAAGAAGAAAGAAAAAAAAAACACGGGTAGGTGGTATACAATTATGGACGGACTGCCGAGTGCCGACACAGAGGTAGCCACAGCCGTGAACTACCGTACTGTACTGTGTCTGCTGCTAATATAGACTGGTTGATAAAGAGATGTCGTAGTATGTATGTATGAAGAAGAAAGAAAAAAAAACCACGGTTAGGTGGTATACAATTATGGACGGACTGCCGAGTGCCGACACAGAGGTAGCCACAGCCGTGAACTACCGTACTGTACTGTGTCTGCTGCTAATATAGACTGGTTGATAAAGAGATGTCGTAGTATGTATGTATAAAGAAGAAAGAAAAAAAAACCACGGTTAGGTGGTATACAATTATGGACGGACTGCCGAGTGCCGACACAGAGGTAGCCACAGCCGTGAACTACCGTACTGTACTGTGTCTGCTGCTAATATAGACTGGTTGATAAAGAGATGTCGTAGTATGTATGTATGAAGAAGAAAGAAAAAAAAACCACGGTTAGGTGGTATACAATTATGGACGGACTGCCGAGTGCCGACACAGAGGTAGCCACAGCCGTGAACTACCGTACTGTACTGTGTCTGCTGCTAATATAGACTGGTTGATAAAGAGATGTCGTAGTATGTATGTATAAAGAAGAAAGAAAAAAAAAACACGGTTAGGTGGTATACAATTATGGACGGACTGCCGAGTGCCGACACAGAGGTAGCCACAGCCGTGAACTACCGTACTGTACTGTGTCTGCTGCTAATATAGACTGGTTGATAAAGAGATGTAGTAGTATGTATGTATAAAGAAGAAAGAAAAAAAAACCACGGGTAGGTGGTATACAATTATGGATGGACTGCCGAGTGCCGACACAGAGGTAGCTACAGCCGTGAACTACCGTACTGTGTCTGCTGCGACTGGATGATAAATAATGATATAAAAAATATATATATATCACTACTGCAGCCGGACAGGTATATATATTATATAATGACGGACCTGCTGGACACTGTCTGTCAGCAGAATGAGTTTTTTATAGAATAAAAAAAAAAACACCACACAAGTGAAGTCACACGACGAGTGTTTAACTTTTTCAGGCAATCACAATATAGTATACTACTAACTATACTGGTGGTCAGTGTGGTCATGTCACTGGTCAGTCACACTGGCAGTGGCACTCCTGCAGCAAAAGTGTGCACTGTTTAATTTTAATATAATATGTACTCCTGGCTCCTGCTATAACCTATAACTGGCACTGCAGTGCTCCCCAGTCTCCCCCACAATTATAAGCTGTGTGAGCTGAGCACAGTCAGATATATAATATATACATAGATGATGCAGCACACTGGGCTGAGCAGTGCACACAGATATGGTATGTGACTGTCTTGTACTCCTGGCTCCTGCTATAACCTATAACTGGCACTGCAGTGCTCCCCAGTCTCCCCCACAATTATAAGCTGTGTGAGCTGAGCACAGTCAGATATATAATATATACATAGATGATGCAGGCATGCAGCACACTGGGCTGAGCAGTGCACACAGATATGGTATGTGACTGAGTCACTGTGTGTACCGTTTTTTTCAGGCAGAGAACGGATATATTAAATAAAACAACTGCACTGCTGGTGGTCACTGTGGTCAGTCACTAAACTCTGCACTCTCTTCTACAGTATCAGCCTCAGGTCAATCTCTCTCTCTCTCTCCTAATCTAAATGGAGAGGACGCCAGCCACGTCCTCTCCCTATCAATCTCAATGCACGTGTGAAAATGGCGGCGACGCGCGGCTCCTTATATAGAATCCGAGTCTCGCGAGAATCCGACAGCGTCATGATGACGTTCGGGCGCGCTCGGGTTAACCGAGCAAGGCGGGAAGACCCGAGTCGCTCGGACCCGTGAAAAAAAACATGAAGTTCGTGCGGGTTCGGATTCAGAGAAACCGAACCCGCTCATCTCTACCTGTTACCCTTTCCTTGTTACCTTCTCCCTGTCACCCACTGCTTCTCCTTGTCACCCTCCGCTTGTAACCCTCTGCCTTTCCCTGTCACCTTATCCATGTCACTCACTGCTTCTCCCTGTCACCCTCTGCTTGTCAACCTCTCCCAGTCACCCTCTGCCTTTCCCTGTCATCCTCTCACCGTCATCCTCTCTCTCTCCATCACCTTCACTGTATATCATAGAATAAAAATTGTTTCAATTGATATTCTTAGTTCACAGACTTTTGATTATATTGATGTCTTTTGTGTGTTAGTCCGCCACCAAAACTTTAATGGTCCAGAATATACAGTATATAAACAGTGTCGGACTGGGACATGAAGGGCCCACCGGGGAGATGCTGTTGTAGAGGCCCATGCTTAAGGGTGTGGCCAGGCTCAAATGGGGGTGTGGCCAGCCACCACAGAGGTTTGGCTAACCATTAAAGAGTACATTTTCTGTGCCCAATGGTAAATATATAATAAACCATATTCTTGTAAAGTATAATGTAACATATGTATAATGCATAATTCAAGTGCACCTGGATAAAGTCTGGAACCTGATCCCTAGAGGAGGAGGTGGGCCCACAGGAAGTGGGGCCCACGGTGGTTTCCCCTATTTCCCTGTGGGCCAGTCCGACTCTGTATATAAATTTGGAACCAATGGATTATGTTTCATTCTACACTACATCTTTTGCAGAACCAACTCATGCCACTTTTACCCCTTTCAAACCGCACAAATAACCCAGTATCGACCCGGCATATTGCAGGGTCGACACGGGTCGGTGTGTGGTGTGAAAGGGCCATGGTCGAATTCCCGGGTCGCCTGACCCGGTAATTCGAGCTGGGAATAAAGCAGTGTTATTCCCGGGATGAATACCGGGTCAGTGGCAGCGTGAAAAAGGCTCCCGGGTCGATGTGACCCGGGACCCGTTCACTACACAGGGAAGAGGCAGCGCGAGATGAGCTTATCTCCCAGCGCCACCTCCGCCCCCACTGCCGGCTCTGCCCCCCACCGCTATGGCAACCGGCTTGGCATATTGCCGGGTCGGGAAGCCAGCAGACAGCGTTCAATGCCGGATCCCACCCGGGAAAGACCCGTTTCCTATTCTCGGGTGGGATCCGGCATTGGTGATGTGAAAGGGGTATTTCAATTTTTTCCTGAAATGTAAGACTAGTAGATAAATGTATGAACTGGCGATATGGGGGGGAAGCGGTATCAGCGCACGTTATGTGTGTTATACCGCTTCCCCCCCTCTGATGTGTCCTCGACTCCCCTACCATTCTTTGTACTCTGTGTCCTGGCTCTTATCCACCTTTGCCCTGATTCACAGCTCCCTCTTCATCACACAGAGGTTTTTTCAATGATGTTTCACTTTCAACGTTTCATCCATCGAGAAGATGAGGAGCAGCAGCACCAGTGCTCACAGGAGATTAAGGAGGAAGGAGCCTAGCCCACCCAAGCAACACTACACTTCAAGTAAGGACTGTATAGATATATTATTATTGTAAAAAAAATATATATACAGTATATATATATTTTTTTTTTTTGGGGGGGGGGGGGGTTGTACACAGCCAACTTCTATACCAGAAGGGGAATGGCATACCCTCCAACATTTTACACATAAAAATCGGTACAAATTAGGAAAGGGGCATGGTCATGGGTAAAGGGGGCATGGTTACACCCTTTTTCCTATACTTACAGTGGAAGTTTGGAGTGCCAAAAATCAGTACAGACCATAGACAAAAGGTACTGTACCTCCTAAAAAGGTCCAGTTGGAGGGTATGGAATGGAACAGAGATACAACTCATCACTTTCATGTATGTTCTTGTTGCACAGTGCTCCCCCGTCCGGTAATCCCCACCTGAGACCACATCACATCAGTTTAGCTGAAGCTGGCGGAATTATCACAGGGCTCACTGCGGTATTTCTTTACTTTTTTGTTTTTTTGTAAATTCGGTCACATAACATTTCTTCTTATAAGTATAGGAAATGCGATCTTGCTTACTAAAAAAATGACAATTAAAGGGTTTGAAGCAGTTTTTATTGAAAACTGTTCCAAAAGCTCTTTAATACATTCAGTGATACTAAAAGAATGTAAAAAAAGGTGTGAAAACACCCTTTTTTCACATTATTTTAGTGAAAAAAATTGTTAATAAATATGCCCCATAGTGTTGCCTTAGCCAGAATCATTAATACAACCAAGTGTAGAAGTTTCCCATCGCGCAACCAACTACATTCTACAAAATGATAGTTAAAATCTGATTTTGATCTGACATGTTCTAGGTCAACATTAGTTTAAAAAAAAAAAATTCGGAACTTTTTTATACTTTACGATCCACGTGGACTACGATTGGGTACGGTAAGCTTGCCCGATGCATGGCGTGTGAAGCGAGCCATGCGAGGGGACACAGTGCACTAATTGGGGTTCTCGGTCACTGTATTGCGAAAACGACACCAACATTTTTAAAACAAATCATGTCGACTTTTTGACCTGCCGACCTAGACCCTGTCGACCTAGAGACCCTGTCGACCTAGAATCCCTGTCGACCTAGTTACTGTCGACCAATAGTGGTCGATCTAGTGCACAAATGTGAACATGCAGTTGCAACTCATGACCTGATCTGGAACATGCACAAAAACATCTGTGCATATCAGCTTATGGGGAGATGTACTAAACCTATCAGTGAGATAAAGTAAAGAAGTTGCCCACAGCAACCATCTGTCATTTTATAGACTGTGTTAGAGGAATTATAGCTGGAAGCTGATAGGTTGGTAATGAAAGATCAAATTTAGGGTAGATGTACTAAGCTTTTTGGAGTGATAAAGTGAAGAAAGATAAACTACCAACCAATCAGCTGCTAACTGTTATTTTTCAAACTCAGCCTGTAACATGGCAGTTAGGAGCTGAATGGCTGGCAGTTTATCTCTCTCCACTTTATCACTCTCCAATGCTTAGTACATCTTCCTTCTTATGTCTTTGGGGGTCATTCCGACCTGATCGATAGCAGGCTACTTTTAGCACTGCAGTGATCAGGTAGTCGCCGCCTACAGGGGAGGGGGGATTAGCTGTGCAGGGCTGCGATCCGCTGTGCAGAGACTGCACAAGCAAAAAGTTTGTGCAGTCTCTGCACAGCTCAAGACTTACTCACCCGCTGCGACGATCCTTCCTGGTGCTGACGTCGGGATCCCTCCCTATATTCGGCCGGACTCACCTGCGTTTTCTTTGGCACTCCCAGGAAACAGTGAGTTGCCACCTCCGGCCGGCCTCTTCCTGTCAATCTTCTTGCGTTCGCCACTGCGAACGCTTTCTTCGTTATTCTCTTCGCTGCCCGGTGACGGCCGTCGCCAGGCAGCGACGTGCCTGCACATTTCCGCCCGTAGGCATGCGCAGTTCTGACCCGTTCGCACGGCTGCGAAAAATTGCAGCGTGTGAACGGGACGGAATGGCCCCCTTTGTGCGGGTGGTATAGTGCACCATAAATAAGGGCTCCTGCTCTGGAAATTCCTCTCTTAGTCAATTTAAGATGTTACCTCTGGGCATTCTGAAGGATTAGCTGCTGAACTCTTCAGATTGCTTTTATTTTTCAACCCAATTCCCAGAGATAAATATAACATTTACTTGGACAACACACTCTCGGCAAGCCTTTCATTTCATAAAGCACTTTATTTTTTACTCTGTTTGTTCCAACAAAGAACAGTCTCAGGGGCAAATGCAGGATTTCTTAAGGGGCTTTCCAAATATTTGCATGGGAAAGCCTACAGTGTTTAAGAAGTATCACAGCAGTCACCACCGTAATACCTATCCTGTTATATAGTTATACTGTATCATGGCTGTGCATGTGGGCCACCTTAAATAGTCTGTTACTAAAATTCGTCTCTCTTTTGTCTCTCTTATGTAACTCATCTTCTCCGTCATAACTAGAGACAATCACGAGACCACCTGTCGGTATCCTGACGGTCACAGTGCCGACGCTGGAATCCCAACAGGCGGTGAAATACCGCCACCAGGATACCATCGCTGCAGGCTATTTTCCCTGTGTGGGTGTCCACGATACCCATAGAGGGAGAATATAACTTGTGGCGAGCATAGTGAGCCACCGTGCCCGCATTGTGGCGAGCACATCGAGCCCGCAATGGGCTTTCTAGCGCTCATCCCGCTGCCGGCATACTGGTGGCCGGGATGCAGCTGTCGGTATCTTGACAGCCGGCATCCCGGTTGCTGGTAAATAGTAGTGATGAGCGAACTTCACCCTTTTTACATGGGTCCGAGCCATACTCGGATTCTCCCGTATGGCTCGGGTAACCCGAGCGCGCCCGAACGTCATCATCCCGCTGTCGGATTCTCACGAGATTCGGATTCTATATAAGCAGCCGCGCGTCGCTGCCATTTTCACTCGTGCATTGGAAATGTTAGGGAGAGGACGTGGCTGGCGTCCTCTCCGTTTATGTTGATGCATTGCAAATATTTTGTGCTTGCTTATTACTTAATTGTGGGGACTGGGGAGCAGCTGTATATAGGAGGAGTACAGTGCAGAGTTTTGCTGATAGTGACCAACAGTAATACGTTGTCTGCCTGAAAAACACTCCATATCTGTGCTCAGTGTGCTGCATATATCTGTGCTCACACTGCTTAATTGTGGGGACTGGGGAGCAGCTGTATTATATAGCAGGAGTACAGTGCAGAGTTTTGCTGACAGTGACCACCAGTATACGTTGTCTGCCTGAAAAACACTCCATATCTGTGCTCAGTGTGCTGCTTTATTGTGGGGACTGGGGACCACCAGTATAATATTATATAGGAGGAGTACAGTGCAGAGTTTTGCAGACCAGTGACCACCAGTATGTAATATATAGCATTACGGTACAGTAGGCCACTGCTGTACCTACCTCTGTGTCGTCATTAAGTATACTATCCATCTAGATTCTATACCTGTGGTGCATTTCAGTTGTGCAGTTTGCTGACACATTGACCACCAGTATATATAGCAGTACGGTACGGAAGGCCACTGCTGTACCTACCTCTGTGTTGTCATTAAGTATACTATCCATCTACATTCTATACCTGTGGTGCATTTTAGTTTTGCAGTTTGCTGACACAGTGACCACCAGTATACTATATATAGCAGTACGGTACGGAAGGCCACTGCTCTACCTACCTCTGTGTCGTCATTAAGTATACTATCCATCTACATTCTATACCTGTGGTGCATTTTAGTTTTGCAGTTTGCTGACACAGTGACCACCAGTATATATAGCAGTACGGTACGGAAGGCCACTGCTGTACCTACCTCTGTGTCGTCATTAAGTATACTATCCATCTACATTCTATACCTGTGGTGCATTTTAGTTTTGCAGTTTGCTGACACAGTGACCACCAGTATACTATATATAGCAGTACGGTACGGAAGGCCACTGCTATACCTACCTCTGTGTCGTCATTAAGTATACTATCCATCTACATTCTATACCTGTGGTGCATTTTAGTTTTGCAGTTTGCTGACACAGTGACCACCAGTATACTATATATAGCAGTACGGTATGGAAGGCCACTGCTGTACCTACCTCTGTGTCGTCATTAAGTATACTATCCATCTACATTCTATACCTGTGGTGCATTTTAGTTTTGCAGTTTGCTGACACAGTGACCACCAGTATACTATATATAGCAGTACGGTACGGAAGGCCACTGCTGTACCTACCTCTGTGTCGTCATTAAGTATACTATCCATCTACATTCTATACCTGTGGTGCAATTTAGTTTTGCAGTTTGCTGACACAGTGACCACCAGTATACTATATATAGCAGTACGGTACGGAAGACCACTGCTCTACCTACCTCTGTGTCATCATTAAGTATATTATCCATCTACATTCTATACCTGTGGTGCATTTTAGTTTTGCAGTTTGCTGACACAGTGACCACCAGTATATTTAGCAGTACGGTACGGAAGGCCACTGCTGTACCTACCTCTGTGTCGTCATTAAGTATACTATCCATCTACATTCTATACCTGTGGTGCAATTTAGTTTTGCAGTTTGCTGACACAGTGACCACCAGTATACTATATATAGCAGTACGGTACGGAAGACCACTGCTCTACCTACCTCTGTGTCATCATTAAGTATACTATCCATCTACATTCTATACCTGTGGTGCATTTTAGTTTTGCAGTTTGCTGACACAGTGACCACCAGTATATTTAGCAGTGCGGTACGGAAGGCCACTGCTGTACCTACTTCTGTGTCGTCATTAAGTATACTATCCATCTACATTCTATACCTGTGGTGCATTTTAGTTTTGCAGTTTGCTGACACAGTGACCACCAGTATACTATATATAGCAGTACGGTACGGAAGGCCACTGCTGTACCTACCTCTGTGTCATCAAGTATACTATCCGTCCATACCTGTGTGCATTTCAGTTTTGCACAGTTTGCTGACCACCAGTATATAATATATAGCATTACAGTACAGTAGGCCACTGCTCTACCTACCTCTGTGTCGTCAAGTATACTAGCTTAGTCACACAGCGACCTTGGTGCGCCTCTTTTTTTCTTTGCATCATGTGCTGTTTGCGGACAATTTTTTTGAAGTGCCATCCTGCCTGACACTGCAGTGCCACTCCTAGATGGGCCAGGTGTTTGTGTCGGCCACTTGTGTCGCTTAGCTTAGTCACACAGCGACCTTGGTGCGTCTCTTTTTTCTTTGCATCATGTGCTGTTTGGGGACTATTTTTTTGAAGTGCCATCCTGTCTGACACTGCAGTGCCACTCCTGGATGGGCCAGGTGTTTGTGTCGGCCACTTGTGTCGCTTAGCTTAGTCACACAGCGACCTTGGTGCGCCTCTTTTTTTCTTTGCATCATGTGCTGTTTGGGGACTATTTTTTTGAAGTGCCATCCTGCCTGACACTGCAGTGCCACTCCTAGATGGGCCAGGTGTTTGTGTCGGCCACTTGTGTCGCTTAGCTTAGTCACACAGCGACCTTTGTGCGTCTCTTTTTTTCTTTGCATCATGTGCTGTTTGGGGACTATTTTTTTGAAGTGCCATCCTGTCTGACACTGCAGTGCCACTCCTAGATGGGCCAGGTGTTTGTGTCGGCCACTTGTGTCGCTTATCTTAGTCACACAGCGACCTTGGTGCGCCTCTTTTCTTCTTTGCATCATGTGCTGTTTGTGGACTATTTTTTTGAAGTGCCATCCTGCCTGACACTGCAGTGCCGCTCCTAGATGGGCCAGGTGTTTGTGTCGGCCACTTGTGTCGCTTAGCTTAGCCATCCAGCGACCTTGGTGCAAATTTTAGGACTAAAAATAATATTGTGAGGTGTGAGGTGTTCAGAATAGACTGGAAATGAGTGGAAATTATGGTTATTGTGGTTAATAATACTATGGGATCAAAACGACCCCCAAATTCTATGATTTAAGCTGTTTTTTAGGTTTTTTTGAAAAAAACACACAAATCCAAAACACACCCGAATCCGACAAAAAATTTTCGGTGAGGTTTTGCCAAAATGCGTCCGAATCCAAAACACGGCCGCGGAACCGAATCCAAAACCAAAACACAAAACCCGAAAAATGTCCGGTGCACAACACTAGTAAATAGTATGTATTCCGTCATAAATAACGTATTATTTCACCTCTCTTAGCGGCCTATTTAGCATTAAATATTTTCAGGATATCGCCTGAAAATATCAGTTTTTGGGGGGTACCCACAAACATTCAGTATTCCCTGAATATAACATGGAGGGACTTCAGCTGCTATCTCCAATATCTGCCATGATTTTTCCATTTCGGAAATCAGAGGCAGCCCCCTATGAGGAAGAAGCCGGTGGAGGGGGACAGTGCTATAACTTTGGAGGGCGGGTTTAGACTCTGGTGTAATTAGTAGAGATGTGCGGCGGGCACTTTTCGTGTTTTGGTTTTGATTTTGGATCTGGATCCCCGGTCGTGTTTTGGATCTGGATTGGTTTTGCCAAAACCACCCTTTTGGGTTTTGGTTTTGGATCTGGATGATTTTTGAAAAAAACACAAAATCAGCTAAAATCACAGAATTTGGGGGTAATTTTGATCCTACAGTATTATTAACTTCAATAACATTCATTTCCACTCATTCTCATTCTATTCTGAACACCTCACAATATTGTTTTTAGGCCAAAAGGTTGCACCGATGACTTTGCTAAGCGACACAAGTGGGCGGCACAAACACCTGGCCCATCTAGGAGAGGCACTGCAGTGTCAGACAGGATGGCAGATTTAAAAAATAGGCCCCAAACAGCACATGATGCAAAGAAGAAAAAGAGGTGGAATGAGGTAGCTGGATGATTTTGCTAAGCGACACAAGTGTGCGGAACAAACAGCTAGCCCATCTAGGAGTGGCACGCAGTGACTGAATGTCGAAAGTGGGCCGCAATTTTTCGGGCCACCGACAGCATCGCCTGCACAGTGCACACCCCTGTCATTTCTCAAAAAATTCTGCACCACCAAATTAATTGAATGTTCAAAACATGGGACCTGCTGGAATTTGCCCAGATGTAATACACGTACTATATTGGTGGCACAGGGCAGCATACCCCTAAACACACACACACACACACACACACACACACACACACACACACACACACACACACACACACACACAACAAAGCCTGTAAAAATAATTTGGATAATAATAAGTTTAATAACCCTTTTATTTGGAGCTATTATAATAATATGCAGCATAGGTGAGCGTACCCCTACACCACACAGGGCAAACCCTGTAAAAATAATTTTGATAATAATATACGTATATAACCCTTTTATTTGGAGTAAATAATATACAGCACAGGACACCACCACTGGACTTATGGCAGCACAAGACACCACCACTGGACTGATGCAGCACAAGACAGCACCACTGGACTGGACTTATACGGCAGTACTACTGGACTTATATGGCAGTACCCCTGAACTTATACGGCTGCACCACTGGACTGGACTTATACGGCAGTACCACTGGACTTATATGGCTGCACCACTGGACTGGATTTATATTGCAGTACCACTGGACTTATACGGCAGTACCCCTGGACTTATACGGCAGTATTCCTGAACTTATATAGCTGCACCACTGGACTGGACTTATATGGCAGTACCCCTGGACTTATACGGCAGCAGCACTGGACTTATGGCAGCACAGGACACCACCACCACTGGACTTATGGCAGCACAGGACACCACTACTGGACTGATGCAGCACAACACAGCACCACTGCACTGGACTTATACAGCAGCAGCACTGGACTCATGAAAGCACAGGACACCACCACTGAACTTATGGCAGCACAAGACACCACCACTGGACTGATGCAGCACAACAAAGCACCACTGCACTGGACTTTTGCGGCAGTACCACTGGACTTAAATGGCAGAACCACTGGACTGGATTTATATGGCAGTACCACTGGACTTATACGGCAGTACCCCTGGACTTATACGGCAGTACCCCTGAACTTATACAGCTGCACCACTGGACTAAACTTATATGGCAGTACCCCTGGACTTATACGGCAGCAGCACTGGACTTATGGCAGCACAGGACACCACCACTGGACTTATGGCAGCACAGGACACCACCACCTGACTGATGCAGCGCAACACAGCACCACTGCACTGGACTGGACTTATACAGTAGCACTGGACTTATGGCAGCACAAGACACCACCACTGTGACTGGACTGATGCAGCACAAGACACCACCACTGTTCTTATGCAGCACAAGACAGCACCACTGGACTGATGCAGCACAAGATAGCACTGGAATGAGACATGAGACAGCAGGTTGCCACCCCACAAGCCACACCACTTTCCCACACAGACACTGAGGAGACATGTCCTCTCACTACACTTTCCAGGACTGGAGTGAAAATGGCGGCGACGCACGGATCCTTAAATGGAATCCAAAATTTGCGAGAATCCGACAGCGGTATGATGACGTTTTGCTTCGTTATGGTTTCTGAGTCTAGCAGGAAGTCCCGAGCTGGACTCGGGGTGTGATGTTCAGGGGGGTTCAGTTCTCAGTGAACCGAACCTGCTCATCTCTAGTAATTAGGCACCGCCCCCACCTCTGCAAGATGCTGTGATTTGCAGGTCCACAGGGAGGGGACAAAATGACTCAATTTGTGCTACAGTGCTGCAATTCCAATGACCATCTCCCCAACTTGCCAGCTTCACTAGGAAGCTGCCGGGATTTGAGAGATCTTCCTACTCATGTCGGGATGCGGGGGACTAGCTGAAAAATTTGGAGTCTCCCGCAACTTTTGGGAGAATTGGGAAGTTTGTTTTATGGGCTGAAACAATTGGCTACAAAAACAGCTGCTACACAAACTATCCAAATGCACTATATACATACTGTATACAAAAATAAAATATAATATAGTAATAGAACAAAATACATCACTCACTAGTGTTAAACTCTTCGGATTGTAACTTCAATAACTGGTTAAGAAATACTCATCAAAAATATATTAATGAAAAATTGTGCTACCACTGAATTATTAAATAATATAGTGTATTTAATAAATTAGTATAAGAATAATATTAGATATGAAAGGCAAACACAAGCCATTACAGTTCAATACTGTTGTTTGCTGCACCTGAATGATAAACTCAACAGTCCTTTGGTAATTTGGTAAGTCCCTCTTCCCTCATGTGCTTATACTTTTCTTACTTTAATAATCCTCAACTGCCCAGATCCCACAGTTTTTTGACCACCTGGAACTTATCTCTGTTTACTGGTGTAGTTATGCTTAATTGCCCTGTACTTGTCCTATATTGTATTCAACTGTAAGTCACTTTTCCTGTTTTTTATGTGCATTTGTACTCTGTAATCGGGCGCTGCGGAACCCTTGTGGCGCCATATAAATAAAGGATAATAATAATAATAATAATAGTAATGCAAATTTGGGGATTGTTATGGGAGAGGTGCTTGTAGGGTCCATCTTTTTTGTAACTCTGAGAGGACTCACTGGGAGAGGATGGGACTGTATCACACAGGATGATTATAAGGAGCCAGTAAAGGGAGGATCAGTATGTTTGACGCAACAATGTACTGTAGCAGTGCAATCAGCAGCCCTTATCTGAGCACCACTGCTGAAGCAGTGAGCAGTGAGAAACTCACTGAGCTCCACAATGGCCCATGGGAGGAGATGCTGTGGCTCTTCATGCGCATCAGCTCCGAATCTGGCCCGATCAGAGCTCTGAGTCCGATCTTGGCAATATTCAGACAGAGATTAAAAAAATATATAATAATCGGCAAGTGTGGGGGTTTCTGGTACTCAGGAACTCCCCCCTGAGTGCACCACTGAGTCTGTCAATATTACATACTGAGAAGTATACAAAATATGACATGAAGAAGCTCTGGCCACAACTACAAATCATTGGTTACAACTCCATCCCTTTTTAGTATAGGCCCTTGAACATTTTCAGCTCCAGGTCCATGTAGTTCTTAATTCGGCCCTGTGTTTTTGAAATTGCAGTAAAATCAGTTCTCTCACAAAGACCGCAAGGTTTATTTTCTAAACAGCTGGTTTTTAAACCAGCCGAACTTGGACTGCTGAATTTAAATCAGCACTATTAATAAATGCTAAGTCAGGCTAGTTTTGCATTTATTACCATTGCCATTTTAAATCCAGTGGTCAAAGCCACCGATTCCCGCCACCTTTGACAACTGAATTTAAAACGGCAATAAATTGTTTGCTTTGAAAACCTGCTGCTTAGTATATTAAAAAAAAAACAGCAGAAGGGAACTATTACATAGGCGGCCATAAAATACTCAAAATAAACGGAGCACTTAAGAATGGCATTCGCAGTACTCAATACATAGGAAACATGAGTATTGTATTTAGGGTAAAATAACACAATCCTGTTTTCACAAACTCTTCCATCCAATATGTGCTTTCCTTTTTAATCTGTTGGCTACATCACAATAAAAAAAAAAATCTCAGACATAAAATACAACACAGAAGAAAAATGTGAGAAGTGAACCTCCTATAATTGGCATTGAAATTATTTCATAAAAATGTTCAAGGTACACGGAGAATGAGAAAGTAATAAGAGCTGAATGAGTTAGTGATGACTGTCATAAAACCAGGCTAGATATTCTATTTACTATATGTAATAAAAGTGTCACATACAGAATTTATCAAAGCATTTGCCCTGAGAATCTAAATCTTTTTTTGCCAAGGGCAAGTTAATAACCTCTAGAGTTCATTTGAATACATAGCCAGATTGATATTTAGGTTAATAGAGCATTGCAAGGTGAGCGCCGGGCGATCTGCACTGCATTGTGGAGAGGAAATCTCACAAACAGAAGATGATATAATGCAGGCGTTAGATAATTAGAACATGCTTATTTGGAACTTAGACAGTTTTGTTTGCATGTTATAAATCAGATAGACAAGCAACACGACTTTGCCCATGATTACGAAGCATGAGACTATTCAGGCTGCTGATAAAGGTAGCAGTACTGATGCCGGCCCAGATCGAAACAGTTTCTTATAATAATTACATATAATAGTTCTAACCGTTGTGTGGAAACAAAATAAAAAAAATAACGTAGTGTTAATTTTTTAATGGCTATCAAACAAAAATAAATGATAAGCTTTTTGAGATCCATCATTAGGTTTTTTTTTTAAATAAGTGATTAATGGCTTGATTCAGAGGTGGTCGTTATTTAATTCGCAACTGCATCTTTGTACGCAGCCGTACTGCAAGCTAATGAAAAAACAAGTATGGTCCTTTAGAGAGAACAAAGAGCCAAAAAAAGCAACTATAGGCCTTTTCCTGAGCACACTTGAAAAAATTGTAATGATGAGATTATTAAAAATTAACATTTATTAATATATACTTAAGAAAAAACGAGAGCTGGCATTAATAATTAAAGAGCATAAGTGTTTGCCAGTACCAATGTACCTGTTATAGGCAAAATTATAATATAGGTGAGCGAAAATAAATGAACCCTCATACATGGAGAAAATTCATACATATCCTCTCTAATCAGGAATTTATATGAATGAGGTCACTCCCTCGAGTCCGATATAATCTGACAAGTGCTATTGACCTGAGATCAGATTGATGTAATGAGTCCCAAGTTGCTTAAACTGTTGGAGAGTAAAATACCTACGGTACCTAGTATTCCCTGGTGGTTCCCCATCCAGGTACTGACCAGGCCCTGCAGTGCTTGGCTTCCAAGATCAGACGAGTTTGGGCATACTCAGTGCGGTCTGACCGTAGGTGAAGTATATGCTAATGCCATAACATGTGTACATCTAACATCTGGGCAATCGTATCTGAGCAAATCCCATCAAACATCTGAGCCATTCTAAGGCTGCTCAGTATGTCAGTGGGAACCAGTGGAGTCACAAGGAGAGTACAGCCCGCACCTGGGTGTCACCCGTCGAGGGGTGACACCAAAGTGCCGGCTCCTGCTCAGTGAGAGGAGGCGAGTGCTGCACTGCAACATTACAGTGCAGCAACCATGCTCCTGTCACTGTGTAGGAGCCGGAACTACAGCAGGAGCACTCCCTCGGGGGCAGCCCGCTCGTTCCAGACCACCGGCATGATGAAAATGGGATCGGGCTGACTAGCCACACCCCTATCCCGCTACACCATGCCCATCCCACATAGGCACACCACAAGGGACTTAGGGGGACATGTACTAAGCAGTGATAAAAGCGGAGAAGTGAGCCAGTGGAGAAGCTGCTTATGGCAACCAATCAGCTGCTCTGTATACTTTAATGGTATGCAATTATAAATGTACGTCAATGCTGATTGGTTGCCATGGGCAACTTCTCCACTGGCTCACTTCTCCATTTTTATCACTGCTTAGTACATGTCCCCCTTAGTGACGCCCCTGGTGGGAACTAAGCCACCGAAACCAGTGCAACTGCATCTGTAGATGCAGTTGCTGGCCGCGACATGCCTGCATCTGGGTAGCCGACCCCCTGTAAGCTCAAATAAACAACCACTGACCTTTAATCTCTATGCATCCCAATTCTCACTGCGGCGCCTGTAAAAATAATTGATACACATGCACAGTGCAACTCAGAGAGTGGCGCAGTACAAGGACCAGCTAACTGCACAAACCATTGGCAACACTTTTTGTTAGCCATTAGGCATTTAACACCTTCCTGCTTGTCACAGGTCTACGTTCTATTGCGCTGGGATGTAACTTATGTAGGATCTTTCCATGCTGGGACCAATCTGTTACTGAAAGCCTTGAGAATACCTCATTTGGATAGTTGGTAAAACACA
This sequence comes from Pseudophryne corroboree, assembly GCF_028390025.1. Classification (NCBI taxonomy): domain Eukaryota; kingdom Metazoa; phylum Chordata; class Amphibia; order Anura; family Myobatrachidae; genus Pseudophryne; species Pseudophryne corroboree. The sequence continues at coordinate 960,561,288 of NC_086445.1, read as the reverse complement.
ACATTAATGACAACAGATTAACAGATACAGTATGTGAACTAATATGCATGAGTAACACAAAGACTGCATCACATGACAGGCGTTGCTCCTGCATTAAATAAGTGCCAGGTGTTTCGTCTATTCAATATAAAGTTTTACTGAGATTTGCAAAACCTGGGGTACAAAAAACTAAACAAAGGGAAGATGAGAAAGGGTGGGGGAGTACCAACTTTTTATTTATACCTTATAGCAAATGCATTTGATGCTCACTAAAAAAACATGTTTAAAATATAGGCGAAAATGGGAAGTTAATGTCTGTGATGACTAGGGGCCTGAGATGTGGTTGGAGTTGCCGTCACTTCCTTGAAAGCAGCAATGATAGCGCTGTATGGTGCTGCTGCAGGAGGTGTCTATTACAAGTAGTCACCTTCTACTGCAGTAGTGATCCAACCTGTGTCCCGGGACACAGCATCGGGTCACTGACTGACCATTGGGCAGTTTGTGGCATGCATGAGGACGCACAAGCGGCCCATTGCAGAGGCCAGGAAATCTCTGTCCAACCACGGAGATCCCTGGCCTCTTCCCTCCACCTAAATGGCAACAACATACCTCCGTTTTGGGAAATGGTGGCCATTGCCTCACCCTCCCTGCCACCCAAACAGCGGCAGATTATCAATCACTGACAGTCTGCTGCTATCCGATTTCCTACATTGCAGGACCCATTTGCATATGCAGAGAACGTGTCCTGCGCTAGTGCAAAGTACCGATAATTGGTAATTTACTGCATGTGTAATAATAGCAACCGTCCCTGAATGAGGTCCTATGTTGTGTATTATAAATAGAGAAAAGGAGTTATAGAAAAAGCGAGGCGATATACAGCAGCATTTTGGGTGAGCTCAGAGAATTCGGTGCAATAACCCCAGAATTAGCCCCTTGGGAGCCCACCCTGACTACCCCACACTGCCCCCAGACATTGAGGAAGGTGTTCTGCAGCAGTGAGGCAGGCCCGCAGAATCGAGGAGCACGTTTGCGTGCTCCTGCGGGTTGCGGCCTACCCTCACTCATCAAGCCGGGGACTGGATTGACGAGAGTGGCCAGCGGTGAGCTCCGGGAATCCTACCCTTATATCACTTGACCTTCCATTGAAAATGGGAAGATCCCCACTCTCCGCTCTCATACTGCGGTAATCCAACTGATGGCCACCTAAAGCCACGTGGGGGGCTTTTGTACAGTGATGACCCACGCATTTTCATAATACCAAGGCTGCGAAGAGTGAAGTCTGTCTCGCCATTCAGCCGCTAAGTGGATTTTCTACCGATCGATCGCATGGTGAGAGGCACTAAAAAAAAATACAAGACCAAACCGGAAGGGACTCTAAGATCAAAAAGTTCTCCAAATATTGTAGTGAAACCAAAACAAAAATTTAGAAGAGGGTGATTCGTTAAGCGAGGATCTGGGAGTGGTTGCGATGCTACATAACACTAGTGGCAGTGTCTATGACCACAATAGTCCAGTTTCAAGCTATCACTTTGTTCCTACGCCTAAGGATACCATAACTACACACAAATTTCTGCACAATTTTCTTTGCGGTAAACACGCACCCAAAATTAGTGAGACCAGGTGGCGCAACCTTATCACAACAGAAATTGAGTGGTCAAAAATGGCTTACACAATGGATATGATAGAATGATTCCAGCTCCAAATCGATTAACAATATGCTAAAAATATAACAGAAAAATACAACACATAGTGTATTCCGCTTGAATTAAAGTGTGATTTTATTAGTCAATGGTCCCACTCACATGGTATAGCTGATAAATTTGCATGTAGTAAGCAGAATCTCATTCTGGCTGGTTTTACTTCATAAATGTGTTAACCATACCGTTCCCATAAGGAGCTTGAATAGAGAATAATAATAGTGCAATATCGTCTGTGTATTTGATTTAAAATAAATTTAATACAAGACACACTCACAAACAAAGGTTAAAAAACAGCATATATCAGAAGGCATCCAGAAAACTGCTTCTGAAGAAGGACAAACGATCCGAAAGCGCTTAAGCCTGGGGGACTTATTTGTGCGGCATTAACGGAGGATCCGGAGGACGTACTCGGCAGTTTTGGGACACCTTTAGTAACCGGGACTTTGGGTGACTATATCTCCACACTGTCCGCTGCAGTTTTCTGGATGCCTTCTGATATATGCTGTTTTTTAACCTTTGTTTGTGAGTGTGTCTTGTATTAAATTTATTTTAAATCAAATACACAGACGATATTGCACTATTATTATTCTCTATTCAAGCTCCTTATGGGAACGGTATGGTTAACACATTTATGAAGTAAAACCAGCCAGAATGAGATTCTGCTTACTACATGCAAATTTATCAGCTATACCATGTGAGTGGGACCATTGACTAATAAAATCACACTTTAATTCAAGCGGAATACACTATGTGTTGTATTTTTCTGTTATATTTTTAGCATATTGTTAATCGATTTGGAGCTGGAATCATTCTATCATATCCATTGCGTAAGCCATTGTTGACCACTCAATTTCTGTTGTGATAAGGTTGCGCCACCTGGTCTCACTAATTTTGGGTGCATGATTCTTAATTAAAACCACGGTGAAGGTTTCTTTGTGTGACTAAGGGCTGCCACCTAAGTATAAACGCAATTAGGATCTCCTATTTTGCTTTACTTTTGCAGTAAACACAGCAGTACTTGTGGAGGCAGGAAATGCCTCTACCCAGTTTGAGAAGACATCAGTGTACACCAATACATAACAATAATTCCTACAGGGTGTTAACTGTACGAAGTCGATTTGTATTACCTAAAAAGGTCCATCTGAAGCAAGAGTATGGGATGGCTCTGTTAGTACTACCTTACCAAATGTTCTTCCTCATGCAAAGAAGACAGGTCATTGCTTTCCTGCTTGCCTGAGAAGAGAACCCTGGTGCATGCCAGTAAGCTCTTACCAATTTGCACATACCTTCCTTACCCTAGGTGAGTCAGACCATGTGCCGCCTCATCTAGGCTTGGGAGATACATCCTGGGGGCCACTGGCTTACCTTGTCCATCTCCCCAGAGTCCTGAGGACTCCTGACCATACCCCTTCACCTTCCAGACCTCCTTTTCCTATAGGGAACACAAATTTGTATCTTAATTTAACTGTTGTGTGTTGCAATGTAGAGTACCATGAGCATCTCTCAAAAAAAAAGAAAAGAAAAACATCTCTAGAGGAGAAAAAGAAGAAGAAAATATCAGGTCTGCGTTCATCAATGGGCTGTCACTTATGTCTGATCTCGTAGTAAAGGTCTGATTCAGATATTACATACCATCATGCTTATCAGTATCTATACAAAATTTCCCTTCATCAGTATTCTAATCCTCCACCCTTTGTGCATGACAAGGCACACTGCAGTAATATACTGGTGCCATCGTGCTGGTGAGACATACCAGGTTCGGGCAGAACTTTGAAGGACCAATAAGGCATGTGGTGTATGAATTGTCAAATCATGTACTAGTACTACGTCCCAGGTATTTGACCCTTGTCCTACACAACTGTAGTTTATCCCTTGAGACCTGGTGTCCTGTCTGGAAGAGACGAAACAGAAACTGCTTTGCATCTGCCAGGGACAACTCAAATGAATTAGCGCACAACAACAAGTCATCAACATATTGTATCAGCACCGACCCACTCTCATGCTGAAAGGACTGTAAACAGTCATGCAGGGCTTGGGAGACAATACTCAGGTTGTCACTCAAAATCTTGGGAGAATCGGGTCCATGTATTGTACCACCCTGTGTGAACGCAAAAGATGAAGAGGAAACTGTAGAGAAACAGAATAGAGGTTGGTGACAGATAAGTTTGTAGAGGTGGAGAGGATTTTATTAAAATGACAACTGGATTGGGCACTACGGGGAATTGATTAACTACTTGGTCTAACCCCCCCCCCCCCCTTTAAGCTTGTGCATGCTGAGTCACTACTGGGACTACCTCAGCCATCAATCCAGTGTCCTGTCCATCCTAAGTTCATAGGGATCCCGGTATCGGTGAGATAATTTCCTCTACCTGTGATGGAAATTAATCTAGAACAGTGGAATGCAACATTAGTCTTTGAGGGTATATAACATACCTTGTACTTCCTGAGTGGGAGTACAATATATGTATTTAACATTTAACAAAATCTCTGTCGATTAAGTTAGTCAAGGGCCACTGCTGCTAGGTAAAACAGGGAAAGGGTTTAGCATCATAGATGCCCAATCGTAACTTCAGCAGGTTTTGTCAAAGGGTAATGTTGCACTTCTCTCGTTCCTCCCATTTGCCGAATTAGTGTTTACCAGTGGTCTTATCCAGACAAAGAATTTTCTAGTACTGCTAAAGAAAAAAATCAACACGCTTCTAGGTCATGCAAAGTATTCATTCAATCCTTCTCATCCTGTATTAAGGGTCTGTACATGGTCCAACAAACATTTCCAAGCTCATCTAGACTAGGGGCATTACTAGAAATCAATACTTCTTATGTGGTAACAAAAAGAAATACCCTGGGGTTACCCTATCTCTGTCCGCTTTCCTACTGGCAAATACTAATATGCGGACAGGTTTTTCTTTATTTATGATGTTACTTTCTTGATTTTTATTTTATTTCTGGGTTTTACTATATATGCACTCGAATGACTCCATACTTACCAGTTCCACTGGTCTCAGCCACTTCCCCTGTAGGCTACTGCTCCTCTTTTACCAGTTGGATACTCCTCTGAGTGAGAAATGGCTTAAACCAGTCAGGTCGCCTTCTCCTCCTAAATAAAACTTTGACATTCATTAGTACATATATAGGTTACATTCATATTTTTTATATTTTTAAACACTATTGACTATAGCCTAAACAAATTTGTATTTTACATGATTTTTATCTATAAATAAAATAATTTATGTGAAATATAATAAAGTAGCCTCTATACATCATTTATTCATGTAAAGAGACATCATATACTTTAGATAGATAGATAGATAGATAGATAGATAGATACTGTAAATAGATAGATAGATAGATACTGTAAATAGATAGATAGATAGATAGATAGATAGATAGATAGATAGATAGATAGATAGATAGATAGATAGTGAAATTATTGGTGCTGTAAGTGAAAAGCAGGGGGAACTTTTCATCAACATATCAAGGTGGAACGACGTCACCATGATTGTGGTCTACTGTTGGATGCTGCACAGAGAAAAGCCGCAAGCTGTCTACAATAGCAAAAGTTCCAAAATGTTTTTTTTACATGTAAATATGTTTCAACCAGAATAAGTATTATTATGCTATTTTCCCACATTTTCTCATTCACTATGTGAGAAAACATTGCATGATACAGAAATGTCATGGTCATATTAGAAATTAGCATGGCAGAAACCATAAGAACCAGTCATCAAACTGCTGACAATTTTCAATGACCCCCAAGTTGGCAGGCCTTCCAACTTGTTTCCAGTGATCCTGCACCGCTGCCTGGCATTCGCATACACTCACCGGCTGGTGAACTGTATGACAACCGCGCCTCTCAGGCTCCGCACCATCTACCAGTGTGTACTCTGTAACAGCTAGTACTGCTTTAACTGTCTACCTTTAATAAATTGAATAAAGTCACTCAACACTTATTAAGCAGCTGGGCTGTTATTGACCTAAGGGCATCCGCCGGTGTATACCAAAACACTGCCAAATCATCAAGCCTATACACACACACACACACACACACACACACACACACACACACACACACACACACACACACACACACACACAGATATGTCCAGCATTAACAACCAGACCCACCATTGCTAATAATAACAAATCCAATATTTAGTCTTTGTTAGGAAATCTTGAAAACCTGCTTAGTTAGTTGCTGCAAAGACTGACAATCACTGTGGCATTCCTAAAAACAAAAGAAAGAAAATGAAAAAACAAAACAAATATAAAATAAAAAAAAATCAATGGCAATTCCATTGCAGTTGTACTTTTCATGTCGCTGAGAAATGGCTTTGTAAATGCCCATCTGCGCAGATGGCGGGCTATCAACCTTTCAAGTAAAGTGTTTCCAAAGTATCTTCTATTTGTGAGATGTCAGGACAGTGAGTGTCTTTCAGATGGACTTTCGGCATCATGCTCCTAAGGTTCTATTAACGTGTCACTTTATATTTTACGAAAACAAAACAAAAAGAACAAATAGAGTAACGAGGTAATAAACATCGCAACGCTGGCAGGCACCTTTTTTTTTACACGTGTTTTGCGAGTCGTTTATTATATAATAAATATTATACCGTTCTTATGTAAATGAACATATCTAGGGGTGATACACATTTCAGATTATTTTTTCATTTATTACTCACCTAATTATGCACAATTATCAGGTCACATAGTATTGGGCCTAAAGGAGAAGAATTGCAGGGGGCCTGCTGTTTTAGCATATTTTGTTTTACTTATACAGTCATGTCAGCATAAAAAAAAAAAAAAATAAAGTAAATTATCATATTTAAAATCCAGAAGAATTCAGTAATTATGTGCAGCTAGAAAGCAGTCAAGGTTTGGAGCATTGAATTCTATGTTTATGGGGATGTAGAGATGCCCTACAATTCTGGTAAATAATAATGCTGTTTATAATTTCAGGTTTCTTTACTTGATTTATAAGTTGAAATGTAATAACGTCCGAGATTGTCGGAAGTGTGGGATGCAAGCCAGTCTTGGACATTTTTTTTTAAAGCGGCACTCGGGATGGTTTTGATTTGTAAATGACTGGTACTTTAAAAAAAACGTCAGAGATTATCTGGCATACTGCACCTCTGGCAATTTCGGACGCTATTACATCTCTCCTATAGTGTTAGAGCAGAGGTATCTCATGCAGAGCACTGCTATCTTTGTGACAGGGTGGTTATGGATGTGGCCTAGCAGTAGGAGGCATGGCCTCATGGCATGCCTTGCGTGAACAGATGCCTATGCCTATGAACACGGCATCTGCTCAGTGTGGGGAGAGCCTGGGGGGCAGCCCATAACCTTTGCCCCCAGAGGAATGAAAACTAGCCTGGGATGAGGCCCGAGGCCATGCCTCTAACTACATAAGGCCACACCCTTTGTTTTAAACAGGCTCCTGAGATTGGGTTCCCTAGCCCAGCACATTTGAGTTGGTAGAGGGAGGAAGGCGGCCAGCAGGGGTGAGAAGTGCAAGGCTCACTTGTCTGATGCATGCCTGACTGGGCGCAAAGGGAAAAGCGGCCCCAGGCCCTGCAGCATCTGCACCTATGGTAGCTAAGCCCTTGTCAACATGTTAGAATGTTGACAAACTATCCCAGGTGGCCCAGTGGCGACTTACCTTCTCCTGGCGGCTCTGGCGGCGTCTTTCAGGTCATGATGGTCATGTGATCATCTCCTCTGGATCAGAACTCTGATCCGCCTGTGTTTTGGTAAGTATTTCTCTGCCATCTCTAACCCTAATCCTGACCCCTAACCCTAAACCTTTCCTCTAGTTCTTAACCCTAATGCCGTGCCCCATCCCCCTTGTAGCCTAACCCAAATCTCTGCCCACAGCCTTACCCTGATAGGCTAATATGAGCATTTATACTGTGTTTTGTGGGAGCAAATACACCCAATTTCCATAAAACTCAGCATCCGGCAATTAATGTATATTTGCTGAATAAGTGAGAAAAAATTAAAATGAGAAAAATATGAGAAATGCGCGCACTATACTATTGTGCAAAATGATTACATTATTACAAAGAAAGAAAGAGAAATAAATGAAAAATAAGGAAGCCACAATAGCACCGGAATAGCTGATATCATACATTACCTTTCTGTGTGGCATAATAAAGGTTTAAACAACAGGAAATAAAACAGGGGAGTAATTCTCTGTGGATTAATGGGTTGGGATAGAGAGAGAAAGGAGATATTAGACATGTGATGATGAAATACATCAGGAGAATAGAAAGGTAAGAGATAGATTACTGAGCGGCAAGCGTTACTATATGTTACCAACCAGAGTATAAATCTTTGACTTAAGAGATAATTGTTATATGCAGGAAATACACTACCAGCAGTTGTTCACTTAAAAGGAAACACTATAAATTGAGCTGACATATCAGCAACAGATAACTACTTTATTACTCCCGATGTAAATATTTTCTGCTCTTTTACATTTCATTTGCATATTTTATGTCTCTTTGCTATTGTATCATATGATACATGAACTCAAACATAATGTGTTAGCTGGCTTATCACAGATACCATTCCACTATAGTGAATCAAACATGTGTATATGAATGATGTTTATTTCTCCCAATGTCCCAAAGACTCCGGGATTCCTGTATAGAAACAACCGTATTGTAAACTCATTAAGGGCCATTTCTGACCAAGCAGAAAAGACAATCTGCAATGCACTCATTCATGCATGAAGAGCATAGAGTCTCTAGACAGGAGGGAATAAGCCCCCACTGGCTGATGGGGCGCTACTTGTGGTTTTACGGGGTGAGATTATTTAAACAAAATAAACCTGTTGAGATAAAGGGCCTGGTTCTGAGGCTGTATACAGCTGCACTCGGAATACAGATAGTTTGCTAACAAAATGCTAATGCAACTATACCTATATCATGTACACGCATCACCCGTGCACACCCAATATCACTAGAAAGGGCATTTGTACCTACACTAGGGGGTATACTTACTAAGAATCGTAATTGTCAGGATTTGGTGGGAGATTAAACACGAATGACATCGGTAGTGTGAATTTGCAACTTTTTGTTTTTTTTACGTCTCATTTACTATGCTGTCGTATTCTGCATTTTCGTTTTTTCCAATGTCGATGTAATTCGTAATGTCAGGCAGTGTTTTACGGGAGTGATTAGTAAAACACTGCCTGACAAAACACAATGAATCTCGGCCGGATCTGTGAGATACGTGCAGGGCTTGTATATTATGAGAAGTAAAGAAAGAGTTAAAAATCAAAAAAATTAATTGCGTGGGGTTCCCCCTCCTAAGCATAATCAGCCTCGGCCTCTTTGAGCCGGTCCTGGTTGTAAAAATACAGGGGGAAAAATTAATAGGGTTCCCCCATATTTAAACAACCAGCACCGGGCTCTGCACCTGGTCCTGGTGCAAAAAATACAGGGGACAAAAAACGTAGGGATCCCCCTTATTTTTAACACCAGCACCGGGCTCCACTAGTCAGAGAGATAATGCCACAGCCGGGGGACACTTTTATATTGGTCCCTGCGGCACTGGCATTAAATCCCCAACTAGTCACCCCTGGCCGGGGTACCATGGAGGAGTGGGGACCCCTTAAATCAAGGGGTCCCCCCCCTCCAGCCACCCAAGGACCAGGGGTGAAGCCTGAGGCTGTCCCCCCCATCCGTGGCCGGTGGATGGGAGGCTGATAGCATTTTGTGTAAAAAAATAATATTGTTTTTTTTTAGCAGAACTACAAGTCCCAGCAAGCCTCTCCCGCAAGCTGGTACTTGAAGAACCACAAGTACCAGCATGTGGGGGAAAACGGGCCCGCTGATACCTGTAGTTCTACTACAAAAAAAATACCCAAATAAAAACAAAACACAGACACCGTGACAGTAAAACTTTAATGTACATACATGCACACTTACATACATACATACATACTTACCTATGTTGACACGGAGCCCCTCGGTCCTCTTCTCCAGTAGAATCCATGGGGTACCTGTAAATAAAACATATACTTACAAACAATCCTGTGTGGATCAGTCCTCTTCTTTCTAGGTGTAATCCACGTACTTGTTAAAATAAAAAAAACAAAATACCCGAACCACAAACTGAAAGGGGTCCCATGTTTACACATGGAACCCCTTTCCCTGACTGGCGGGACCCCCCGTGACTCCTGTCAAAGAGGGTCCCGCCAGCCACTCAGGGAGCGCCCACAAGAGTGACCCCAATTAACTTGCGGTTAACTGCAGACCGCAAAGTTCCCACCATTGGTTATAATGGAGCGCCGCTACGCTACATTGTAACCAGTGCGCTCCTCCTGATTGACAGGGCAGGAGCGCACAGCCAATCAGGAGAGTGCCATGACCAAAATCGGCCAAAATCGGGAGCTTGGTAAATATACCCCTAGGCTGGGTACAAGAGATCAGTCTAAATTAGGCATCCCCTCAGCATACCCCGTACTTAGAAAAGGACACAACATTGGCTACATGCCCAGGACACGCCCAAGACACTCTCACAAGATGGTTCCCTTCCATGCATATATGCCCACTTACCACCCAGTTAACACCCATAAACGCCCATTTAACACCGAGAATCTGTCCAGCTCAGAATTGTTGTATGATCGAGATATATATATATATATATATATAATGAAGGGGATTCCTTAATGCGCTGGAGTTGTATACTGTGTTGAGGTCCAACCACAACAATTTATCTTCAAGTATATACCAAATGCTGGTGTCTTAGGCAGCTTTCCTCTGTTCATATCCTTGATAGAAACATTTATTGAATGAGAGCGCTTCCCCAAAAAAATCTCTCTCTCTCTCTCTCTCTCTCTCTCTCTCTCTCTCTCTCTCTCTCATAATGCAACTTTGCCAAAAGAGCAAATTAGCTATACTTAAGTGAGAAGGAACTTGCCCCATGATGTCTGAGTCCTAAGTGAAACTGTAAAACTTGCAGCTTGACTGTTAAAAAAAGGTCACCCAAAACCTATAATGAACTAAAAAGAGTCTACAGTTGACTAACTGGTTCTCAGTTGATCCATCAGATCCTGAATCATCTGGCAAATCTGAAACATCTTTAAAGGTCAGTGACCACATTAGTTTTGGTGGACAGACAGTACGTGTTCCCCCTTTAGGAGGGTGAACCTGTGCCCAACGTGCAGGTCCCAAAAAAAGTTTAAGAGGAAAGAGGGCCAGGGCAAGAGACAGAGAATTTGAGGGAAAAAAAGGAGGAATCTAATATCAACCTTTCTTCAAGAAAGCTTTCTCATGTTGGACATTGGGTGTTGTGAGCAGCATAGGACTGTCATTCATCCAAATAACAACACGTTACACTTTATAGTGGAAGACAGAGTTGTTTAAGTAAAACCAGCAATTAAAGCTTGAGGAACATTTCTGTCATATTAAAATTTCAGATACAGGACCCGATTCAGTACTAAGTAGCAGAATTTGCAATCCTTTTGATCGCATGCTGTGGGCCGCTCATCGCAGGGCAAGAACGCCCAGCATGCTATCATCGCCCCCTCCCCCCCCCCCCCTCCCGATATAACACTGAAATTGCAGTGCGCCTCCTGCCGGCATAGCCTGGCTGCAACCACAGGAGGTCCACCACAAATTTTAAGATCGCAGCAGCTGCATATAACATCACGCAGCAGCCCCAATCACACCCACGACACGCCCCCCGTGAGACTGCCACCACCCCCATTTCCAAGATGCTGCCCCCGAAACGCTCCATCTCCATCTCATCCTAGGAATTGGAGCGTTGACACCCCCCCCCCCCACGCCACATGAACGCCTCTGCCTGATTGATAGGCAGAGGCATTCGCATTTACTGCGGGGCGCCTACATGCACAGGATGGGACCGCGGGGCCTTAGTCATTTTTGCGGTTGCCCCACACAGTAATACCCATTGCATCACATTATGCCCCACACAGCAATGCCCATTGCATCATATTATGTCCCTACGCCACATTACACCCCACACAGAGAGATTTAAATTTGGGGGGGTTTATATTTTTTCTGTGCAGGATAAATATTGGCTGCTTTTTATTTTTACACTGCAATTTAGATGTCAGTTTGAACACACTGCACCCAAATCTAACTCTCTCTGCACGTTACATCTGCCCCACCTGCATTGCAGCATGGTTTTGCCCAGTTGTGTGCTTTTTGCTTACAAACCTGAGTCAGGTCCCCCCCACAGATGTAGAACATTGATGTCACAGCAGCTTAAATACCCGAAGGATCAGAGTTTTTTTTTACGTATCTCTGATCCCATGGGGGCACTGCCCTAAATATATGGGAGGAGCTTTATCACCCTGCATACAGAGGTGTCCTCATAAACCATACTCTCTCTGTAAAGCGCTGCAGAATATGTGCGCTATATAAATAACTGGTAGTAAATAATAAATACAATTTAAATTTTTATACATTTGTTGGCCACAACCATTTACTTGGCTGATGTACATGCCCATGAACTTAAAAAAAAAAATGGTTTCGTTCATATGGCAGCAAGTTGAGACCACACTTCTACATCACTAGTTTATACGTTTATAAAAGTTTGAAAAATTTAGAATTATAAAGAATTTCATATGAATATTGTACTTCTTGTCAGTGGCAGATTTCCCACTAGGCATTTGAGGCACGTGCCTAGGGGCGGCACTTGATTGGGGGTGGCACAGCAGGTTGATGAGGCCAGGTGATTCTTTTTTTTTTTTTGTCATTGCAACTTATTTTTTTTTCCATTTTATATTTTGCAAATGATGGGAGTGGTTTGGTCCGGGTGCTGGTAGTATGGCGACTTGGGGCCCCTAAATCCGCCCCTGCTTCTTGTGTCAGACTGACCAGACAACCAGAGAATGCCATAGCAGAAGAAGTCAACATCAGCAGACCACTGAAAAGACTCAGATTAATGAAGGGCACTCTTAAGATAGTATGCTAAATTTGTTGGACTAAAACTTAACTTTTAATTCATATTTATACAATTTAGCCTGTAACAGGCACATACAACAAATGTCTTAAAGGAACCACAGTTCCAGCAAGAGGGCGAAATATGGACAAAGACAATAACTCCACATAATGGTTAAAATACACATAATTAAGAAGCACGCAGGTTTATACTCATATGCAATATTGAGAACAACAACATATCTAGTTTCTTTCAAATAAATATATGAAAATATCTCTTGGATACAGGTATTACAGTTAAAATTTTTGACAGTATGACAGATGGACAGGACAACCTGGGCACGTTCGGAATTCTGCTGTCTCTCATTTTCCGTGGCAGTGAATGAGTGATGAGAGATTCTTATTAGTGTCAGTCCTTAGAGAATAAAGAAATAACACTGATTTCGTCAGCCTTTCCTTTCTGCTTTTGGCTGTTGTGTACTTGACACAGCGCAGCCAACGAGAGAAGTACTTGGCTGTCTTCCTCAGGTTAGAAAAAGAAGAGGGTAATTGTTCATAAATATGTTTTTCTGTGTAATTGCAGACATCATAACATGTTATGACTTATGATGTCTGTAATTACACAGAAAAACATATTAGAACTAAAATTTTTATGAACAATTACCCTGCAAAAAGCAAAAGCAGGACCAATTTGCAGCTCGGGCGGGAAATCCCAGATGGAATGTCTACCCGGGAATGAAAGGTTACAAAAGGTTGACCTGCAGCAGTAGCGTGGTTGTGCAGCCCTGGAGTCTAGAGGAGGCAGTCTGCCTAAGGAGATCTGAGTGGAGTGGCCTGAAGTCTGTGTGGAGGGTACAGGCTGCGTCCCTGGAGCTGAGGCATCAGGAGAATCCCTTGTGGGAGAGGAGCAGCCAGCCCCAGTTTCCCCTATTCAACCAAGTGTGACCAGGGCAGCAAGGGAATCCCCTAGCAGAGATAGAGTATCTGAGAAGGGAGAGCAAGCTGGGGAAAGTTTAGTGCTAGCAGTGAGGAGCATGTGGAAAGAGCCCCAACGTCTTGACATTTGAAATATTCTGCATATGCAGCGTCAGCATCAGCCTCTACAAGTATCAGTGTCGGACTGGGGCATGTAGGGCCCACCGGGGGAATGCAGTGGTAGGGGCCCATGTTTAGGGGTGTGACCAGTCCACAGAGGGGGTGTGGACTGCCACCTCATTGGTTTGACTAACCATTAGAGAGTGCAACGTCTGGGCCCCTTCATAAATATATACAGTAAATTCATCTGCTGCATGCATGATAATGCTTAATAACAGATTAATAACAGCAATGCACTGTAGAAAATACACCATAGTCCAGTATAAGGTAACATATGTATAATGTATAATTCAAGTGCACAGTCTGGAATCTGATCCTTAGAGCCGGAGGTGGGGCCCACCGGTGGTTTCCCCTGTACCCCTGTGGGCCAGTCCAAGGCTGACAAGTATCCTGTATCATCTGTGATTCAGTGTTCATAGCATCCCGTATTGAAAGTATTGCTACAGCACTCAGACTTGTGCTTCAACAGTGTCTGTCCAGCATCCAGTTGCGTTCTTCAATAGCGTGTTCACAGCCGCTGTCGTACCCAGCCGTGAGAGGGTCCAGCAGCAGTGGTGAGTCCTTGCCATATAACACTTTTGTACACTCTGATCACTCACGGGTCACCCGTTTAACGATTTTGCTGAATGTAACTGACATTACTACGCTACGTTCTATAGTATTATTCTAAGCCTCCGAGTAATAGACTCCTTCATTATACAAGGGTTTTCAGTACAGACGGCTTTATGTACATGCATGTATATCCGAACATCTGTACCACGTGATGATTGAAATGGGATTTGAATATTCCACAGTTAAAAACGGGACCGTTGATAATTACCGATGTTGCATCTTGAATTGGGGATATGTGCACATGATGTATGCTCTGATCCATGCTACTAATTTACTCTGAAATAGTTAAATCTGAAATGTATATATGCCTGCTGAGGTAGATATTGAATCGTTAGAGTGAATATAGTAATGTACTGCATTAATTAGAATGATCTATTGCAACGAACTGAACAGAATTGTTTATTTGCATATTCTATTGAAAAAATAAATAATATATATATATATATATATATATATATATATATATATATATTGTGTGGAATTACCGCATGGGCAGTGTCCCTCTATTTTTATTTTTTGATCTCGTATTCAAATATAACGACCTCCAGTTGAGGCCTTAAAACAACAACACACGGGGCTAAATTTACTAAGATGGGAGTTCTATTTAAGATGGGATGTTATCAGATTCCAGGTATTATCTTCTAGAAGGTGCTAGATAAATGAGAAGTAGACTCTGATTGGGTGCTATGGGCAACATCCCATCTTAAATAGGACTCCCATCTTAGTAAATTTACCCCACGGTGTGGGTGTATGTATACTCCTTCTTCTACCCCTCGGAAGCAAAAAGAAGATCCTGTGAAGGAGCGACTAATACCAGCTGCCCCGGTGAGTGCATTACACCTCGCACACCGCATCAGGGTATTACATTTCTTCTATAACCAGAGAATACCACCCACAAATATCACTGCTTTGAAAGTTTTTTTGTTTTTGTTTTTCTAAACAAGTAGAACTTTATCACATTCTTACAGAATTTCAGCACAATTTTTGATGGTTGATTAACTCCATAAACAAAAGTTAGAATGCTGGACTCTGTTGTCCTTTTTAAATTCACAGAATATCCAGCAATTGTTATCATACTGTATTAGCTGATGTTATGTTGGATGGATTCAGTAGTAAAAGTTGTACCCATTTTGTATAATAAATGTTTAATGCACTATGATGCACCCCCTCTGTATATTATGTCAACAGATTTTGGTACCCATTGGACTCAGGGATTCATAGGAGGTGAGCTGCAGTCCTATTATAAAGAAAACACTGGAATCTAGTGCTTATGATCACTTCAAGAGGAAAACTGGGTTTGTAATAATACCAATATCTGTGTTTTCTGTTTTATATATATATATATATATATATATATATATATATATATATATATATATATACAGTATATATATACAGAGGGGAAGTCGGAAGACCACTTGTACTACTTCCAGTAAGCAATATCACGGCAGTCATTCTGCTGCAAAGCGGATAACTCAGGCCTTGGCAGCCTGGGCGGTGAGAAACGTGTGTCCGGTATCCACCGTTAATTCACAGGCAACTAGAGACTTGATTGAGGTACTGTGTCCCCGGTACCAAATACCATCTAGGTTCCATTTCTCTAGGCAGGCGATACCGAAAATGTACACAGACGTCAGAAAAAGAGTCACCAGTGTCCTAAAAAATGCAGTTGTACCCAATGTCCACTTAACCACGGACATGTGGAAAGTGGAGCAGGGCAGACTCAGGACTATATGACTGTGACAGCCCACTGGGTAGATGTATTGCCTCCCGCAGCAAGAACAGCAGCGGCGGCATTAGTAGCAGCATCTCGCAAACGCCAACTCGTTCCTAGGCAGGCTACGCTTTGTATCACCGCATTCCATAAGAGGCACACAGCTGACAACCTCTTACAGAAACTGAGGAACATCATCGCAGAATGGCTTACCCCAATTGGACTCTCCTGGGGATTTGTGACATCGGACAACGCCACCAATATTGTGCGTGCATTACATGTGGGCAAATTCCAGCACGTCCCATGTTTTGCACATACATTGAATTTGGTGGTTCAGAATTATTTAAAAAACGACAGCGGCGTGCAAGAGATGCTGTCGGTGGCCCGAAGAATTGCGGGCCACTTTCGGCATTCAGCCACCGCGTGCCGAAAGACTGGAGCACCAGCAAACACTCCTGAACCTGCCCCGCCATCATCTGAAGCAAGAGGTGGTAACGAGGTGGAATTCAACCCTCTATATGCTTCAGAGGATGGAGGAGCAGCAAAAGGCCATTCAAGCCTATACATCTGCCTACGATATAGGCAAAGGAGGGGGAATGCACCTGACTCAAGCGCAGTGGAGAATGATTTCAACGTTGTGGAAGGTTCTGCAACCCTTTGAACTTTGCAAACGTGAAGTCAGTTCAGACACTGCCAGCCTGAGTCAGGTCATTCCCCTCATCAGGCTTTTGCAGAAGAAGCTGGAGAGATTGAAGGAGGAGCTAAAACGGAGCGATTCCGCTAGGCATGTGGGACTTGTGGATGGAGCCCTTAATTCGCTTAACCAGGATTTACGGGTGGTCAATCTGTTGAAATCAGAGCACTACATTTTGGCCACCGTGCTCGATCCTAGGTTTAAAGCCTAAGTTGTATCTCTCTTTCCGGCAGACACAAGTCTGCAGAGGTGCAAAGACCTGCTGGTGAGACACTTGTCAAGTCAAGCGGAACGTGACCCGTCAACAGCTCCTCCTTCACATTCTCCCCCAACTGCGGCTGCGAGGAAAAGGCTAAGAACTCCGAGCCCACCCGCTGGCGGTGATGCAGGGCAGTCTGGAGCGAGTGCTGACATCTGGTCCGGACTGAAGGACCTGCCAACGATTACTGACATGTCGTCTACTGTCACTGCATATGATTCTGTCTTCATTGAAAGAATGGTGGAGAATTATATGAGTGACCGCATCCAAGTAGGCACGTCAGACAGTCCGTACGTATACTGGCAGGAAAAAGAGGCAATTTGGAGGCCCTTGCACAAACTGGCTTTATTTTACCTAAGTTGCCCCCCCTCCAGTGTGTACTCCGAAAGAGTGTTTATTGCAGCCGCTCACCTTGTCAGCAATCGGCGTACGAGGTTACTTCCAGAAAATGTGGAGAAGATGATGTTCATCAAAATTAATTATAATCAATTCCTCCGTGGAGACATTCACCAGCAATTGCCTCCAGAAAGTACACAGGGACCTAAGATGGTGGATTCCAGTGGGGACGAATTAATAATCTGTGAGGAGGGGGATGTACACAGTGAAAGGGGTGAGGAATCAGACGATGAGGAGGAGGTGGACATCTTGCCTCTGTAGAGCCAGTTTGTGCAAGGAGAGATTGATTGCTTCTTTTTTGGTGGGGGCCCAAACCAACCAGTCATTTCAGTCACAGTCGTGTGGCAGACCCTGTCGCTGAAATTATGGGTTTGTTAAAGTGTGCATGTCCTGTTTATACAACATAAGGGTGGGTGGGAGGCAGGGACGTGCAGTCAGGGGAGGCAGGGGAGGCAGTGCCTCCCCTGTCCTTATTGATTAAAATAATACAAAAAAGATACTTATGACACATATTCTGTGTCATAAGTATCTGCTTTACCCATTGTATTATTTTAATAATTTGTACCCTGTGAAAAACTGTTTTAAAACTGTTTCAGAGGCACCGTTTTAGGTGCCTCCCATTGTCAATGGGAAAGTGCAGGAAGAGGGGGGCGGGGCCAAGCACCGGGCAGTAAAAGCCCGTTCAAAAAAGCACCATAAGCGGCACTGGTATAAGTGCCTCTTTGGCAGGGGCATGCTTTCAGCCCATATGAAAGCACGCCCCTGTCTCTGTGTTTGGGCAGTAGCTGTTTGGGGAAGGAAGGGGGGGGGGGGGGCAAGGACGTCCAGGACTTTTTTTTAATTATGCCTAGTTCCAATCCACTGTATGAAGCCAACCGTCCATGCCCGCCGGTCCGAACCCCATCCCATTCAGCAGCCCGCTTCCCTGCACCGTGGCAGATATAGAAGAAGGGTTGTGCCGCCGGCCATGATAGGATAGGTATGCAGGGAAAGCTCTCTGCGTGCGGCGCTGCCACAGAACCCCCAGTTCTGTACTTTGCGGCCACTTCCTCCTCACTCCCCCCGTGACACTGCCGCCACTGCCCAACTCTGAAACCTTACAGTGGAGCCAAGCAGCGTGCGTGCAGGTAATAAGCTAACTGTTATTATATCTGCACTCACTGCCACTCCTCCCTCTGCAATACTTCCCGAGTCTCTCTCCATCCTCTGCTCCCCCCCCCGCAATAGCACCCGGTATGTTGTGCCCCCGCCCCCCCCCCCCCTCCCGCAATAGCACCCGGCATGTTGAGCTCCGGTCCACAACAGCACCCTTGTATACTCAACCTACCACAATCTCTCCCACTCATCCTGTATATTACACCCTCTGGCCCACTGTTACCAATACATTTTAATATTAGGCTCTGATTTTATATGTGTGAGTGTGTGTGTTTGTGTGAATATATATATATATATATATATATATATATCTATCTGGGAGCAGGGCTAGATTATAAAAAGGGCAACAGGGACAGTCGTCCTGGGGCCCTAACACAATAAATCCCGAATCAGCTACCAGCGCTGCAAATAACATCAGAGCACTACATTTATTTGTTTCCCCATTCTACCCCCTCTTTGGATGCCGAGGAGCTCCTCACACTGACCAGGTTAGTCTCTCGGAAAGTCCCGTAAGAGACTGTCCCAGGGCCGCCCGCAGCTACTATGAAGAAGAAGCATGAAGGGGATTCAGTGCCCTCACCCAGCAGCTCCCTGGCTGGCGGTGTGCGGGGCGTGCACCTGTGGCACCCACCACCCCAATGTACCTCTAACTATTATGCGGGTGGGGGGGTAATGTGGTTTCACATCAATGTTATTAGTGGGGTGACCTTCCACAACTTGGTTGCCTAGGACCCCTACAAGCCTTAAGGCCCATACACATTAGACGATGTCGCTCTGTGAGCGACGTCGTCCAATGTTACCCCCTCCCGGGCCGGCTGGTCTGCGGCCGACTGTACACACTGAGCGATATGCACAAAAGTTATGTCTGTAATCCTGCGCTACAATTTAATGCTGCCGTTTAAAACCGATGGGATTCACCCTCCAAAATCCCCACACACATATACAGAAAATACAAAAGTGATTAAAAACAGGCGCTCTCTAAAGTATTAAAACTTTAAAAAATACTGGAAATCCACTCCAAACTTTTGTCGCTCCCTCCAGATCGGTGCACAAGTGTTAACGTGGGGTTGAAAAGACACTTACATAGCAGTTCAACCTCGCGTTCCTTTAAAGGTATTTTTAAACAGGTCTGGATGAAATTGATCCTATCACAAACAACGGTCGCACAGAATGACACTTACATTGAGTTTCAGTCTCGAATGCACTGAAAGGTATCTTTCAAACGATCCTCATATGTAATAGGTAGGAAGCAGCCAAACCACCATGCATAAAAACATACACAGGTTTTATTCATACACTGGAACAAACATAAAAGTTGCAGCAAAAATGTCCCATGGAGGATAAATGTTCGTCACAGCATGGATAACTTCAACGCGTTTCAAGGATTCTTTCCTCTTTATCAAGAAGTGCTGTGAGGGTCCTGGCTTTCCTAAATTTATCCTAAGACGTTTTTAATCACATGACGATCTTGACCGATTCCAGACAAAGTCCAATCTCCACAGGGACGTATAACACCTGGTGTTCCTATACACGTATCTCTGCATTTGCATAATCCAGGCTGAAGTATATTCAATCAGTGTGAACATCACAACAACAAATGTATAAATCAGTATACAGAATAACACTCCTCATATATACTATATAAAACTCCAATCATATGACTCATGATCACCCGATGTAATAGCGGTCATACGGACTTTACAATAAAGGTCAATGATAATCCTATATGAGGAATCATACCCGGACTAAATCTGCCCATGTCTGAACAGGAAAATAAAGCTATAATAGGCTATATATAACATACCACAACAATGGTGGCCACACGGACTGAGGAAGTTACCTTAATCAGATGTGTGAGTTAATTAAAACACACTCTGATCATCTGGCGTAACCGGCCGGGGAGTAAGTGTGTCCGCTACATCGATTGTCCCGATCACGTGACCGGAGTTTAAACTAATCACGTGACTCCACAAACAGAATGAATGAATGAAACAGACATTGAGCACTACATAGTTACGGTCTGGGACCTCACCATCAGGAGGAAAACTGTAAGGGCTACCCTACAGAATGGTGAAACTGAACTGATAAAGGGAATAAATAGAAGCACAGTTTTTAAAGAGGCAGCAAAAATAGAAAAATAATGCTACAACAAAAAGGATGTAACCTAAATACCTGATGAGGAGGTCTCATTTACATATGCTTATTCAAAACTATAATTCCCACAAGAATACAACAATATCCACATATTCAATAGGTCACGGCTCCAAAGACAATAAGTATGCGTGCGTGGAGAATGATCTTAAACTTCATGTCCATTTTCTGTTGGTCCATATGGAATAATTATAGTGTCCATAGTAGCTCAAAAAATGTAAGTAGATAAAATAAGAAGCAAGAGAGAGAGAAAGGACAAAAAATTTTTTTGTTAGTGATAAATATATTTTTTTTAACCACCATAAAAAATATATTATATGAACCACTTGATCTCAAAATCTAGATTTAACCCATTAGGGGCTAGGGTTCTAAGCTGATAAATGACCTTCATTTCCTCCTGAGCCAAAATCTTATCCACATTATGCGTTCTCCAATTCCCTTTCACTACTTTAATTCCCATAAAGCTTTTTAAACCCTTTAAATTACAGATATGTTTCTCTTTAAAGTGAGCGGAGACACTATGTGAGTCCAACCCCTTTCTTATGTTCCTGGTATGCTCGGACAGTCTCTCTTTTAACATTCTACCTGTCCTACCAACATACTGGAGCCCACAATGACACTCCAGCAAATAAATCACATTCCTACTGCAACAGGTAATGAAATCTTTTATGGGATAAATGGTTTGCGTTTGATTAGATTTATACTCTACAATTTTTCTATCCATATTACAGCTCTTACACCTTAAACAGAAACCACAGCGATAAAACCCTTTGGATGTTATCCTAGTCTGCATTTTCACAACTGGTAGGGCACTTTTTACAAGTAAATCTTTTAGATTATCTGCCCTACGGTAAATAAACCTGGGTTTATCATTAAGAATGTCTGACAATACCGGATCCTTCAATAAGATGTACCAGTATTTCTTAATAATGTTTTCTAACTGTTTGTGTTTAGAGTTGTATTGAGTTATAAAAGTAACTCCTTGATTGGCAGTGGGTAGAAGGTTTCTTTTACTACTCTCCAAAGTTAAAGAGCGTTCCAATGCCCGTACTTCAGAGGATGCTCCAGTAATTAGAGCAGGGTCATACCCTTTCTTCAAGAACTGATCCTCCATGATTTTAGCATGGCTATCATATAGATCCACATTGGTGCAGTTCCTCCTAAGCCGCCTGAACTGGCTCTTGGGGATACTCCTAATCCAATTCAAGTGATGATTACTGTCAAAACTAATAAACGAATTACAATCTGTTGGTTTGGAATAGTTTCTAGTCGACAGTCTCCCTTTATCGGTAAAGATGCATAGATCCAAGAAATTAATCTCGGTATCACTTATACTGTAGGACAACTCAATATTCCGATCATTGGAATTTAGACAGTGACAGAACGAATCCAAAGACTCACGACCACCGTCCCATATAAATAGGTCGTCGTCTATATACCTCGTCCAGAGCACTAGGTTGGCACCCCATTGGTGGTCTGACCAAATGGTCTGATCCTCCCAATGGGCCATGAATAAATTAGCATAACTGGGTGCCAACCTAGTGCCCATCGCCACCCCAAGCAATTGCAAGTAAAAACTCCCTTCGTACCAGAAAAAATTATTACCAAGTATGAGTGCCAGACCTTCCATAATAAATTGAACCTCTAACGGTTGCATTTTGGTTTGCATTAAATGAAATTGTAAAGCTTCTGCACCCTGATCATGCGAAATGATGGTGTACAACGATTTAACGTCTGCAGTAACCAGAATATAATTGAATTTCCACTCAATTGTGTCCAATTTCTTTATTACAGATATTGTATCCTTCAGATACGATTTCCTACCATGAACCAAAGGTTGAATCTTATTGTCCAAGTACTCTGACAAATTAGACATTGTAGCATTATTTTTCTATTTTTGCTGCCTCTTTAAAAACTGTGCTTCTATTTATTCCCTTTATCAGTTCAGTTTCACCATTCTGTAGGGTAGCCCTTACAGTTTTCCTTCTGATGGTGAGGTCCCAGACCGTAACTATGTAGTGCTCAATGTCTGTTTCATTCATTCATTCTGTTTGTGGAGTCACGTGATTAGTTTAAACTCCGGTCACGTGATCGGGACAATCGATGTAGCGGACACAGTTACTCCCCGGCCGGTTACGCCAGATGATCAGAGTGTGTTTTAATTAACTCACACATCTGATTAAGGTAACTTCCTCAGTCCGTGTGGCAACCATTGTTGTGGTATGTTATATAGCCTATTATAGCTTTATTTTCCTGTTCAGACATGGGCAGATTTAGTCCGGATATGATTCCTCATATAGGATTATCATTGACCTTTATTGTAAAGTCCGTATGACCGCTATAACATCGGGTGATCATGAGTCATATGATTGGAGTTTTATATAGTATATATGAGGTGTGTTTTATCTGTATACTGATTTATACATTTGTTGTTGTGATGTTCACACTGATTGAATATACTTCAGCCTGGATTATGCAAATGCAGAGATACGTGTATAGGAGCACCAGGTGTTATACGTCCCTGTGGAGATTGGACTTTGTCTGGAATTGGTCAAGATCGTCATGTGATTAAAAACGTCTTAGGATAAATTTAGGAAAGCCAGGACCCTCACAGCACTTCTTGATAAAGAGGAAAGAATCCTTGAAACGCGTTGAAGTTATCCATGCTGTGACGAACATTTATCCTCCATGGGACATTTTTGCTGCAACTTTTATGTTTGTTCCAGTGTATGAATAAAACCTGTGTATGTTTTTATGCACGGTGGTTTGGCTGCTTCCTACCTATTACATATGGGGATCGTTTGAAAGATACCTTTCAGTGCATTCGAGACTGAAACTAAATGTAAGTGTCATTCTGTGCGACCGCTGTTTGTGATAGGATCAATTTCATCCAGACCTGTTTAAAGATACCTTTAAAGGAACGTGAGGTTGAACTGCTATGTAAGTGTCTTTTCAACCCCACGTTAACACTTGTGCACCGATCTGGAGGGAGCGACAAAAGTTTGGAGTGGATTTCCAGTATTTTTTAAAGTTTTAATACTTTAGAGAGCGCCTGTTTTTAATCATTTTTGTATACACTGAGCGATATGACCACTAGTGATGAGCGGGTTCGGTTTCTTGGAAACCGAACCCCCCCGAACTTCACGCTTTTTACACGGGTCCGAGGCAGACTCGGATCTTCCCGCCTTGCTCGGCTAACCCGAGCGCGCCCGAACGTCATCATCCCGCTGTCGGATTCTCGCGAGGCTCGTATTCTATCGCGAGACTCGGATTCTATATAAGGAGCCGCGCGTCGCCGCCATTTTCACACGTGCATTGAGATTGATAGGGAGAGGACGTGGCTGGCGTCCTCTCCGTTTAGATAGAGAGTGAGACACTTGATTTACTGGAGCATTAGGAGTACTCAGAGAGTGCAGAGTTTTGCTGATAGTTATACTAGTGACCACCAGTTTTATTTATTATTTAATATAATCCGTTCTCTGCCTGAAAAAAAACGATACACAGTCACATACCATATCTGTGCTCAGCCTCAGTGTGTTGCATGATAATATCATCTATGTATATCTGACTGTGCTGAGTAGTGCTCACTGCTCACACAGCTTAATTGTGGGGGAGACTGGGGAGCAGTTATAGCAGGAGTACATGTTTAACAGTGCACACTTTTGCTGCCAGAGTGCCAGTGTGACTGACCAGCAGTGACCACCAGTATATTGTCTGCCTGAAAAAGTTAAACACTCGTGTGGTGTTTTTTTTTTTTTATTCTATAAACGCATTCTGCTGACAGTGTCCAGCAGGTCCGTCATTCATTATATTTCTATCTTCTTCATACTAGTAGTTTAGGAGTCTGCAGTGCTGACAGTGTCCAGCAGGTCCGTCATTATATAATATATACCTGTCCTGCAGTAGTGATATATATATTTTTTTTATATCATTATCATCCAGTCTATACTAGCAGACGCAGTACGGTAGTCCACGGCTGTAGCTACCTCTGTGTCGGCACTGGCAGTCGCTCGTCCATAATTGTATACCTACCTGTGGTGGTTATTTTTTTTTCTATCTTCTTCATACTAGTAGTTTAGGAGTCTGCAGTGCTGACAGTGTCCAGCAGGTCCGTCATTATATAATATATACCTGTCCTGCAGTAGTGATATATATATATATTTTTTATATCATTATCATCCAGTCTATACTAGCAGACGCAGTATGGTAGTCCACGGCTGTAGCTACCTCTGTGTCGGCAGTCGCTCGTCATCCATAAGTATACTAGTATCCATCCATCTCCATTGTTTACCTGAGGTGCCTTTTAGTTGTGCCTATTAAAATATGGAGAACAAAAATGTTGAGGTTCCAAAAATAGGGAAAGATCAAGATCCACTTCCACCTCGTGCTGAAGCTGCTGCCACTAGTCATGGCCGAGACGATGAAATGCCATCAACGTCGTCTGCCAAGGCCGATGCCCAATGTCATAGTACAGAGCATGTAAAATCCAAAACACCAAATATCAGTAAAAAAAGGACTCAAAAATCTAAAATAAAATCGTCGGAGGAGAAGCGTAAACTTGCCAATATGCCATTTACCACACGGAGTGGCAAGGAACGGCTGAGGCCCTGGCCTATGTTCATGGCTAGTGGTTCAGCTTCACATGAGGATGGAAGCACTCAGCCTCTCGCTAGAAAAATGAAAAGACTTAAGCTGGCAAAAGCACAGCAAAGAACTGTGCGTTCTTCGAAATCACAAATCCACAAGGAGAGTCCAATTGTGTCGGTTGCGATGCCTGACCTTCCCAACACTGGACGTGAAGAGCATGCGCCTTCCACCATTTGCACGCCCCCTGCAAGTGCTGGAAGGAGCACCCGCAGTCCAGTTCCTGATAGTCAGATTGAAGATGTCAGTGTTGAAGTACACCAGGATGAGGAGGATATGGGTGTTGCTGGCGCTGGGGAGGAAATTGACCAGGAGGATTCTGATGGTGAGGTGGTTTGTTTAAGTCAGGCACCCGGGGAGACACCTGTTGTCCGTGGGAGGAATATGGCCATTGACATGCCTGGTGAAAATACCAAAAAAAATCAGCTCTTCAGTGTGGAAGTATTTCAACAGAAATGCGGACAACATTTGTCAAGCCGTGTGTTGCCTTTGTCAAGCTGTAATAAGTAGGGGTAAGGACATTAACCACCTCGGAACATCCTCCCTTATACGTCACCTGCAGCGCATTCATCATAAGTTAGTGACAAGTTCAAAAACTTTGGGCGACAGCGGAAGCAGTCCACTGACCAGTAAATCCCTTCCTCTTGTAACCAAGCTCACGCAAACCACCCCCCAACTCCCTCAGTGTCAATTTCCTCCTTCCCCAGGAATGCCAATAGTCCTGCAGGCCATGTGACTGGCAATTCTGACGAGTCCTCTCCTGCCTGGGATTCCTCCGATGCATCCTTGCGTGTAACGCCTACTGCTGCTGGCGCTGCTGTTGTTGCTGCTGGGAGTCGATCGTCATCCCAGATGGGAAGTCGTAAGACCACTTTTACTACTTCCACCAAGCAATTGACTGTCCAACAGTTCTTTGCGAGGAAGATGAAATATCACAGCAGTCATCCTTCTGCAAAGCGGATAACTGAGGCCTTGGCATCCTGGGCGGTGAGAAACGTGGTTCCGGTATCCATCATTACTGCAGAGCCAACTAGAGACTTGTTGGAGGTACTGTGTCCCCGGTACCAAATACCATCTAGGTTCCATTTCTCTAGGCAGGCGATACCTAAAATGTACACAGACCTCAGAAAAAGACTCACCAGTGTCCTAAAAAATGCAGTTGTACCCAATGTCCACTTAACCACGGACATGTGGACAAGTGGAGCAGGGCAGACTCAGGACTATATGACTGTGACAGCCCACTGGGTAGATGTATTGACTCCCGCCGCAAGAACAGCAGCGGCGTCACCAGTAGCAGCATCTCGCAAACGCCAACTCTTTCCTAGGCAGGCTACGCTTTGTATCACCGCTTTCCAGAATACGCACACAGCTGAAAACCTCTTACGGCAACTGAGGAAGATCATCGCAGAATGGCTTACCCCAATTGGACTCTCCTGTGGATTTGTAGCATCGGACAACGCCAGCAATATTGTGTGTGCATTAAATCTGGGCAAATTCCAGCACGTCCCATGTTTTGCACATACCTTGAATTTGGTGGTGCAGAATTATTTAAAAAACGACAGGGGCGTGCAAGAGATGCTGTCGGTGGCAAGAAAAATTGCGGCACACTTTCGGCGTACAGGCACCACGTACAAAAGACTGGAGCACCACCAAAAACGCCTGAACCTGCCCTGCCATCATCTGAAGCAAGAAGTGGTAACGAGGTGGAATTCAACCCTCTATATGCTTCAGAGGTTGGAGGAGCAGCAAAAGGCCATTCAAGCCTATACAACTGAGCACGATATAGGAGGTGGAATGCACCTGTCTCAAGCGCAGTGGAGAATGATTTCAACGTTGTGCAAGGTTCTGCAACCTTTTGAACTTGCCACACGTGAAGTCAGTTCAGACACTGCCAGCCTGAGTCAGGTCATTCCCCTCATCAGGCTTTTGCAGAAGAAGCTGGAGACATTGAAGGAGGAGCTAACACAGAGCGATTCCGCTAGGCATGTGGGACTTGTGGATGGAGCCCTTAATTCGCTTAACAAGGATTCACGGGTGGTCAATCTGTTGAAATCAGAGCACTACATTTTGGCCACCGTGCTCGATCCTAGATTTAAAACATACCTTGGATCTCTCTTTCCGGCAGACACAAGTCTGCTGGGGTTCAAAGAACTGCTGGTGAGAAAATTGTCAAGTCAAGCGGAACGCGACCTGTCAACATCTCCTCCTTCACATTCTCCCGCAACTGGGGGTGCGAGGAAAAGGCTCAGAATTCCGAGCCCACCCGCTGGCGGTGATGCAGGACAGTCTGGAGCGACTGCTGATGCTGACATCTGGTCCGGACTGAAGGACCTGACAACGATTACGGACATGTCATCTACTGTCACTGCATATGATTCTCTCCCCATTGAAAGAATGGTGGAGGATTATATGAGTGACCGCATCCAAGTAGGCACGTCAGACAGTCCGTACTTATACTGGCAGGAAAAAGAGGCAATTTGGAGGCCCTTGCACAAACTGGCTTTATTCTACCTAAGTTGCCCTCCCACAAGTGTGTACTCCGAAAGAGTGTTTAGTGCCGCCGCTCACCTTGTCAGCAATCGGCGTACGAGGTTACATCCAGAAAATGTGGAGAAGATGATGTTCATTAAAATGAATTATAATCAATTCCTCCGTGGAGACATTCACCAGCAGCAATTGCCTCCACAAAGTACACGGAGCTGAGATGGTGGATTCCAGTGGGGACGAATTGATAATCTGTGAGGAGGGGGATGTACACGGTGATATATCGGAGGATGATGATGAGGTGGACATCTTGCCTCTGTAGAGCCAGTTTGTGCAAGGAGAGATTAATTGCTTCTTTTTTGGTGGGGGTCCAAACCAACCCGTCATTTCAGACACAGTCATGTGGCAGACCCTGTCACTGAAATGATGGGTTGGTTAAAGTGTGCATGTCCTGTTTATACAACATAAGGGTGGGTGGGAGGGCCCAAGGACAATTCCATCTTGCACCTCTTTTTTCTTTAATTTTTCTTTGCGTCATGTGCTGTTTGGGGAGTAGTTTTTGGAAGGGCCATCCTGCGTGACACTGCAGTGCCACTCCTAGATGGGCCAGGTGTTTGTGTCGGCCACTTGGGTCGCTTATCTTAGTCACACAGCTACCTCATTGCACCTCTTTTTTTCTTTGCGTCATGTGCTGTTTGGGGGGTGTTTTTTGGAAGGGCCATCCTGCGTGACACTGCAGTGCCACTCCTAGATGGGCCAGGTGTTTGTGTCGGCCACTAGGGTCGCTTAGCTTACTCACACAGCTACCTCATTGCGCCTCTTTTTTTTCTTCTTTGCGTCATGTGCTGTTTGGGGGGTGTTTTTTGGAAGGGCCATCCTGCGTGACACTGCAGTGCCACTCCTAGATGGGCCAGGTGTTTGTGTCGGCCACTTGGGTCGCTGAGCTTAGTCATCCAGCGACCTCGGTGCAAATTTTAGGACTAAAAATAATATTGTGAGGTGTGAGGTGTTCAGAATAGACTGAAAATGAGTGGAAATTATGGTTATTGAGGTTAATAATACTTTGGGATCAAAATGACCCCCAAATTCTATGATTTAAGCTGTTTTTTAGGGTTTCTTGAAAAAAACACCCGAATCCAAAACACACCTGAATCCGACAAAAAAAATTCGGTGAGGTTTTGCCAAAACGCGTTCGAACCCAAAACACGGCCGCGGAACCGAACCCAAAACCAAAACACAAAACCCGAAAAATTTCCGATGCTCATCACTAATGACCACTCATATCGCTCAGTGAAGTCACACCTCCGCCAGCTGTGCATGCAGGTCGTGGACGACAGTCCAGATCCTGCATGCATGCCCTACCGACAGCGACAGACGTTGACGACCCGCAGGGCCGCGCATCGGTCATCGCTGGCGGCATACACACTTGCCAAAATATTAGCGATGTCGCGCAGGGAGGGGGAAAATGAGCGACGTCGCTCATGTTATCGGCAAGTGTGTATGGACCTTTAATCCAACACTAACTGGGAGAGAAGTAGAATCATCTCCGATTCATGCAGCTGTGTCTATAAACCCGCAGTGCTGCTTGTTCTCCCCTTCTGGCGGAACCAGTGATTAGTAGATGGGTGTGTGCTACTGGCACTATGGATGAGGCATTATGACGTCTCATCCCACAAGAAGGTGACGATGAGTGGGACTCTGGAGACTGGAATCGGATTCTGAATCTGCCTGACCGAGCTGGGACCCGCAAGTCAGCACTGAGGTCATTGAGGGTGAGAAATTCATTAAATATATTTTATAGTGTGGGGGTGAGACTATTTTACCCATTGATGTTGGCCAAGGGTCAGGAGGATGTGAAAATGAAAAAAGACAAAATATGTCAGGATATGTGTGGACTGTACAGAGAGGAGGAATTGAAGGTCAAGTGGCTGGGAGCAGAACTTATAAGAAGCTACCTCTATACTTTCACCTGAGGGACTGGGAAGAGGCAGGGAGGTGGGTGGGTGGGGGGAGTAGAGTCTGCTGTAGTTTTGCCTAGGGTGCCGAAAGTCCTTGCACCGGCCCTGGATGTATCAAGTCTTTGAGAGAGAAAAAGTGGTGTAGTTGTCCAAAGCAACCAATCACCTTCTCACTGTCAGTGATTCATTTGGGCCACTTCTCCACTTTATCTTTCTCCAAAGCTTGATACCCCTTAGTATCTTAAAGGAGAAAACCACCACCAGGACTGATGCAGCTAACACCGGCACAGACACGGCGGTATGACTTTATGCACTTGATTTTATTGGCATTCTAGGCACCCACATGGTGCTAATGGAAGCTTCAATCCTGTATTGGTTGGGTGTCTCAGGGTGATGTTTGTGCATATTACACCTCAGCATATTTTATATTAATTTTCCTATTCAAAATGTTGTGATGCATTGTATATATACAGTAATATGTGTGTGGATTGTTAAATTTACTTATGCTTTTCATATACAATACCTCTCTCTGTCGTCACCACTTTCGCCCTCTCCTTGGCATTACCCTCTCCCTGTCACCCTCTCCCTAGCATCACGCTCTTCCTGTCACCCACTCCCTGGCAATACACTCTTCCTGTAACCGTCTGCTGTCACCCTTTCCCTGTCGTCACGCTCTTCCTGTCACCCTCTCCTTGTCACCCACTCCTGTCACCCTCTCCCTGGCGTCACGCTCTTCCTGTCACCATCTCCCTGGCGTCACCCTCTTCCTGACAGCCACTGCTGTCACTCTCTCCCTGGTGTCACTCTCTACCTGTCACCCACTGCTGTCACCCTTTCTCTGGCGTCACACTCTTCTTGTCACCCTCTCCCTGGTGTCACACTCTCCCTGTCACCCACTCCTGTCGCCAGCTCCCTGGCATCATGCTCTTCCTGTCATCATCTCCCTGGCATCACCCTCTCCCTGTCAGCCACTGCTGTCACCCTTTCCTTGGCATCACGCTCTTCCTGTCACCCTTTCCTTGGTGTCACGCTCTTCCTGTCACCCTAACCCTAGCGTCACCTAATGCTGTCACCCTCTCCCTGTCACCCACTTCTGTCACCCTCTCGCTGTCGTCACTCTCCCTGTCACCCACTACTGTCACCCTCTTACAGGTGTCATGCTCTTCCTGCTGGCTATTTTCTTGTCCAGGACATCCATTAACTTAATAGAGTCGCACAAATGGCACTATTAAGTTAATGGAAGCCATGGACAACAAAATTGCATTCATGTCCTCCTCCCACTGTCTAACTGATACCAAACACTAATATTTATTTTTTATAAAAATGTAAAATATATTAGCTGCCTGCTTATCACAAGTTTGATGAGCAGGCAGGCTGCGGGCATTGGCCATGAAGCCATCAGTCTGAGATGCAAATTAGTGGCGAGGGGTCGGGCAATTGATAGCGGCAATTTTGTAAGTAATTGGCAGAGGCGTGGCCTTTAGTGGCGGGGGTAGTGAGCATCAGGAGCGGTGGCGGTAGCGGGCATAGGCTCAGGTGCAGTAGCGGGCACCAGCCCGGCAGTGGTAAGGATCATCGGCGGGACTCAGTGGATATTCTGGCTGCAGTGTCTCACCAGCCACTGACCTCACCGCACGCCACTGGTGGGAGGTCCCAAGGACAATCCATCTTGCACCTCTTTTTTCTTTAATTTATCTTTGCATCATGTGATGTTTGGGGCCAATTTTTTGAAGTGCCATCCTGTCTGACACTGCAGTGCCACTCCTAGATGGGCCAGGTGTTTGTGCCGGACACTTGGGTCGCTTAGCTTAGTCATCCAGCGACCTCGGTGCAAAATTTAGGACTAAAAATAATATTGTGAGGTGTGAGCTGTTCAGAATAGACTGGAAATGAGTGGAAATTAAGGTTATTGAGGTTAATAATACTATGGGATCAAAATGACCCCCAAATTCTATGATTTAAGCTGTTTTTGAAAAAAAACACCCGAATCTAAACAAAACGCGTCCGTATCCAAAACACGGCCGCGGAACCGAATCCAAAACCAAAACACAAAACCTGAAAAATGTCCGGTGCACATCTCTAATATATATACAGTATATATATATATATATATATATATATATATATATATATATCACATATTTATTTTTATATATATACATATATCACATATTTTTATTTTTACCTATATCTGAAAAATTCACTCGATTGTGAATTAGAAATACAGCTTTAGGGATTTCCGATCTATCATTGCTTTGTCACTCCTAGGGTATTTATTTTCATATGAATTTACACTGCTCTATGAGCAGGCTTTGTGGATGGGTGACCTAAAGCAGGACTTCATTCATCTTAGCTGGAAATTTAATTTTACCTGAGCACACAGATTGTGCAACCGATTAGCAGTTCATTTACTCCCCAGACTTCACATGACAAATCATTTCTTAGTGTAATCTTTTATGATTTGAAAATATATGGAATGAAAGATGTGATATTTATATTAAAAAAATGACAAAAATATACACAGCGGTCCTGATGTTGTAAAGTGTGACATGATTTAAAGGTCTTTGTGGTGACCCCCAAGATTCCCCAGATGTATGTTCAGCGGATTTAATTCAGTTTTCTTTCGTCTTTGTTTTACTAAGAAGTTATGTAAATGAGATCTCGTTTGAATACATGAAAAAGTTACATTTCATTTTCTGAAACAATAATTTTATTAATATCTTATGAGTTTATTTAGTAAACAAAATTAAGATTTAGTAAACAAAAGTAAGGATTTTTATTTCTCATTATGTAGAAGAAAGGACAGTGCAGAGAAATAGGTGCAGCACACATAACTTATCTCAGGATGGCGTTATGTGTGCCCTCAGGGGAGATAAGCAGGAAGAGACCATTCTCTACCTGCTTTCTCCCATACTGCATTGTGCCCCCTGGCCCATTTGCTTGTGATGTGCCACGGAGGGAGACAGTCAGGAGCGTAACAAGAACTGTATTGGCCCCGTAGGAAAATTTTAAAAGGGCTCCCCCAATTCGCACCGAGAGGTAAATGAAAAAACACATTGGCAACCACACGGGGAAAAAAAACATACCCAGCACTACAGGCTAAGTCCCTCAGCACCCCACTACAGCACAGCACAATTCATTACCTGCTGACTGACTGCTGCTCATTCTGTCAGCACTAGAGATGAGCGGGTTCGGTTCCTCGGGATCCGAACCCCCAACCCGAACCTTACCCATTTTACACGGTTCCGAGGCAGCCTCGGATCTTCCCGGCTTGCTCGGTTAACCAGAACGCGCCCGAACGTCATCATCCCGCTATCGGATTCTCGCGAGATTCGTATTCTATATAAAGAGCCGCGCGTTGCCGCCATTTTCACTCGTGCATTGGAGATTGAACGGAGAGGACGTGGCTGCGTTCTCTCCCTGAAAAGCTCCGTAATCTGTGCTCAGTGTGCTGCAAATATCTGTGCTCAGTGTGCTGCAAATAATCTGTGCTCAGTGTGGTGAAAATATCTACGTTCTCTGCCTGAAAACGCTCCATATCTGTGCTCAGTGTGCTGCAAATATCTGATCAGTGTGCTGCATTGTGGGGACTGGGGACCACCAGTATAAGTGTATACATGATGTGGCCATTCACTGGTACCTGGTGACAGAACATATACTGGATTCCCCCACAATGTAACTTTATATCTGTCATCTATATACATGATGTGGCCATACACTGGTACCTGGTGACGTAACGTATACTGGATTCCCCCACAATGTAGCTTTATATCTGTCACCTACTGTATATACATGATGTGGCCATTCACTGGTACCTGGTGACTAGAGATGAGCGGGTTCGGTTCCTCGGAATCCGAACCCCCCCCGAACTTCAGCCTTTTTACACGGGTCCGAGGCCGACTCGGATCTTCCCGCCTTGCTCGGCTAACCCGAGCGCGCCCGAACGTCATCATCCCGCTGTCGGATTCTCGTGAGGCTCGTATTCTATCGCGAGACTCGGATTCTATATAAGGAGCCGCGCGTCGCCGCCATTTTCACACGTGCATTGAGATTGATAGGGAGAGGACGTGGCTGGCGTCCTCTCCGTTTAGATAGAGAGTGAGACACTTGATTTACTAGTAATTTAATTTTAGTAATTTTGGGTAGCATTAGGAGTACTCAGAGAGTGCAGAGTTTTGCTGATAGTTATACTAGTGACCACCAGTTTTATTTATTATTTAAAATCCATTCTCTGCCTGAAAAAAAACGATACACAGTCACATACCATATCTGTGCTCAGCCTCAGTGTGCTGCATGATAATATCATCTATGTATATCTGACTGTGCTGAGTGCTCACTGCTCACACAGCTTAATTGTGGGGGAGACTGGGGAGCAGTTATAGCAGGAGTACATAACAGTGCACACTTTTGCTGCCAGTGTGACTGACCAGTGACCACCAGTATATTGTATGTCCGAAAAAGTTAAACACTCGTGTGGTGTTTTTTTTTTTTTATTCTATAAACGCATTCTGCTGACAGACAGTGTCCAGCAGGTCCGTCATTCATTATATTATAATATATACCTGCAGTAGTGATATATATATATTTTTTATATCATTATCATCCAGTCTATACTAGCAGACGCAGTACGGTAGTCCACGGCTGTAGCTACCTCTGTGTCGGCAGTGCTCGTCCATAATTGTATACCTACCTGTGGTGGGTTTTTTTTTTTCTATTTTCTTCATATTAGTAGTTTAGGAGTCTGCTGCTGACAGTGTCCAGCAGGTCCGTCATTATATAATATATACCTGTCCTGCAGTAGTGATATATATATATTTTTTATATCATTATCATCCAGTCTATACTAGCAGACGCAGTACGGTAGTCCACGGCTGTAGCTACCTCTGTGTCGGCAGTGCTCGTCCATAATTGTATACCTACCTGTGGTGGGGTTTTTTTTTCTATCTTCTTCATACTAGTAGTTTAGGAGTCTGCTGCTGACAGTGTCCAGCAGGTCCGTCATTATATAATATATACCTGTCCTGCAGTAGTGATATATATATATTTTTTATATCATTATCATTCAGTCTATACTAGCAGACGCAGTACGGTAGTCCACGGCTGTAGCTACCTCTGTGTCGGCAGTGCTCGTCCATAATTGTATACCTACCTGTGGTGGGTTTTTTTTTTCTATCTTCTTCATACTAGTAGTTTAGGAGTCTGCTGCTGACAGTGTCCAGCAGGTCCGTCATTATATAATATATACCTGTCCTGCAGTAGTGATATATATATTTTTTTTATATCATTATCATCCAGTCTATACTAGCAGACGCAGTACGGTAGTCCACGGCTGTAGCTACCTCTGTGTCGGCAGTGCTCGTCCATAATTGTATACCTACCTGTGGTGGGTTTTTTTTTTCTATCTTCTTCATACTAGTAGTTTAGGAGTCTGCTGCTGACAGTGTCCAGCAGGTCTGTCATTATATAATATATACCTGTCCTGCAGTAGTGATATATATATATTTTTTATATCATTATCATCCAGTCTATACTAGCAGACGCAGTACGGTAGTCCACGGCTGTAGCTACCTCTGTGTCGGCAGTCACTCGTCATCCATAAGTATACTAGTATCCATCCATCTCCATTGTTTACCTGAGGTGCCTTTTAGTTGTGCCTATTAAAATATGGAGAACAAAAATGTTGAGGTTCCAAAAATAGGGAAAGATCAAGATCGACTTCCACCTCGTGCTGAAGCTGCTGCCACTAGTCATGGCCGAGACGATGAAATGCCATCAACGTCGTCTGCCAAGGCCGATGCCCAATGTCATAGTACAGAGCATGTAAAATCCAAAACACCAAATATCAGTAAAAAAAGGATTCAAAAATCTAAAATAAAATCGTCGGAGGAGAAGCGTAAACTTGCCAATATGCCATTTACCACACGGAGTGGCAAGGAACGGCTGAGGCCCTGGCCTATGTTCATGGCTAGTGGTTCAGCTTCACATGAGGATGGAAGCACTCAGCCTCTCGCTAGAAAAATGAAAAGACTTAAGCTGGCAAAAGCACAGCAAAGAACTGTGCGTTCTTCGAAATCACAAATCCACAAGGAGAGTCCAATTGTGTCGGTTGCGATGCCTGACCTTCCCAACACTGGACGTGAAGAGCATGCTCCTTCCACCATTTGCACGCCCCCTGCAAGTGCTGGAAGGAGCACCCGCAGTCCAGTTCCTGATAGTCAGATTGAAGATGTCAGTGTTGAAGTACACCAGGATGAGGAGGATATGGGTGTTGCTGGCGCTGGGGAGGAAATTGACCAGGAGGATTCTGATGGTGAGGTGGTTTGTTTAAGTCAGGCACCCGGGGAGACACCTGTTGTCCGTGGGAGGAATATGGCCATTGACATGCATGGTGAAAATACCAAAAAAATATGCTCTTCGGTGTGGAAGTATTTCAACAGAAATGCGGACAACATTTGTCAAGCCGTGTGTTGCCTTTGTCAAGTTGTAATAAGTAGGGGTAAGGACGTTAACCACCTCGGAACATCCTCCCTTATACGTCACCTGCAGCGCATTCATCATAAGTCAGTGACAAGTTCAAAAACTTTGGGCGACAGCGGAAGCAGTCCACTGACCAGTAAATCCCTTCCTCTTGTAACCAAGCTCACGCAAACCACCCCACCAACTCCCTCAGTGTCAATTTCCTCCTTCCCCAGGAATGCCAATAGTCCTGCAGGCCATGTCACTGGCAATTCTGATGAGTCCTCTCCTGCCTGGGATTCCTCCGATGCATCCTTGCGTGTAACGCCTACTGCTGCTGGCGCTGCTGTTGTTGCTGCTGGGAGTCGATGGTCATCCCAGAGGGGAAGTCGTAAGACCACTTTTACTACTTCCACCAAGCAATTGACTGTCCAACAGTCCTTTGCAAGGAAGATGAAATATCACAGCAGTCATCCTGCTGCAAAGCGGATAACTGAGGCCTTGGCATCCTGGGCGGTGAGAAACGTGGTTCCGGTATCTATCATTACTGCAGAGCCAACTATAGACTTGTTTGAGGTACTGTGTCCCCGGTACCAAATACCATCTAGGTTCCATTTCTCTAGGCAGGCGATACCGAAAATGTACACAGACGTCAGAAAAAGACTCACCAGTGTCCTAAAAAATGCAGTTGTACCCAATATCCACTTAACCACGGACATGTGGACAAGTGGAGCAGGGCAGACTCAGGACTATATGACTGTGACAGCCCACTGGGTAGATGTATGGACTCCCGCCACAAGAACAGCAGCGGCGGCACCAGTAGCAGCATCTCGCAAACGCCAACTCTTTCCTAGGCAGGCTACGCTTTGTATCACCGCTTTCCAGAATACGCACACAGCTAAAAACCTCTTACGGCAACTGAGGAAGATCATCGCAGAATGGCTTACCCCAATTGGACTCTCCTGTGGATTTGTGGCATCGGACAACGCCAGCAATATTGTGTGTGCATTAAATATGGGCAAATTCCAGCACATCCCATGTTTTGCACATACCTTGAATTTGGTGGTGCAGAATTATTTAAAAAACGAGAGGGGCGTGAAAGAGATGCTGTCGGTGGCCAGAATAATTGCGGGACACTTTCGGCGTACAGGCACCACGTACAGAAGACTGGAGCAACACCAAAAATGCCTGAACCTGCCCTGCCATCATCTGAAGCAAGAAGTGGTAACGAGGTGGAATTCAACCCTCTATATGCTTCAGAGGTTGGAGGAGCAGCAAAAGGCCATTCAAGCCTATACAACTGAGCACGATATAGGAGGTGGAATGCACCTGACTCAAGCGCAGTGGAGAATGATTTCAACGTTGTGCAAGGTTCTGCAACCTTTTGAACTTGCCACACGTGAAGTCAGTTCAGACACTGCCAGCCTGAGTCAGGTCATTCCCCTCATCAGGCTTTTGCTGAAGAAGCTGGAGACATTGAAGGAGGAGCTAACACAGAGCGATTCCGCTAGGCATGTGGGACTTGTGGATGGAGCCCTTAATTCGCTTAACAAGGATTCACGGGTGGTCAATCTGTTGAAATCAGAGCACTACATTTTGGCCACCGTGCTCGATCCTAGATTTAAAACCTACCTTGGATCTCTCTTTCCGGCAGACACAAGTCTGCAGGGGTTCAAAGAACTGCTGGTGAGAAAATTGTCAAGTCAAGCGGAACGCGACCTGTCAACATCTCCTCCTTCACATTCTCCCGCAACTGGGGGTGCGAGGAAAAGGCTCAGAATTCCGAGCCCACCCGCTGGCGGTGATGCAGGGCAGTCTGGAGCGACTGCTGATGCTGACATCTGGTCCGGACTGAAGGACCTGCCAACGATTACGGACATGTCATCTACTGTCACTGCATATGATTCTCTCCCCATTGAAAGAATGGTGGAGGATTATATGAGTGACCGCATCCAAGTAGGCACGTCAGACAGTCCGTACGTATACTGGCAGGAAAAAGAGGCAATTTGGAGGCCCTTGCACAAACTGGCTTTATTCTACCTAAGTTGCCCTCCCACAAGTGTGTTTTCCGAAAGAGTGTTTAGTGCCGCCGCTCACCTTGTCAGCAATCGGCGTACGAGGTTACTTCCAGAAAATGTGGAGAAGATGATGTTCATTAAAATTAATTATAATCAATTCCTCCATGGAGACATTCACCAGTAGCAATTGCCTCCACAAAGTACACAGGGAGCTGAGATGGTGGATTCCAGTGGGGACGAATTGATAATCTGTGAGGAGGGGGATGTACACGGTGATGAATCGGAGGATGATGATGAGGTGGACATCTTGCCTCTGTAGAGCCAGTTTGTGCAAGGAGAGATTAATTGCTTCTTTTTTGGTGGGGGTCCAAACCAACCCGTCATTTCAGTCACAGTCGTGTGGCAGACCCTGTCACTGAAATGATGGGTTGGTTAAAGTGTGCATGTCCTGTTTATACAACATAAGTGTGGGTGGGAGGGCCCAAGGACAATTCCATCTTGCACCTCTTTTTTCTTTCATTTTTCTTTGCGTCATGTGCTGTTTGGGGAGTGTTTTTTGGAAGGGCCAGCCTGCGTGACACTGCAGTGCCACTCCTAGATGGGCCAGGTGTTTGTGTCGGCCACTTGGGTCGCTGAGCTTAGTCATCCAGCGACCTCGGTGCAAATTTTAGGACTAAAAATAATATTGTGAGGTGTGAGGTGTTCAGAATAGACTGAAAATGAGTGGAAATTATGGTTATTGAGGTTAATAATACTTTGGGATCAAAATGACCCCCAAATTCTATGATTTAAGCTGTTTTTTAGGGTTTTTTGAAAAAAACACCCGAATCCAAAACACACCCGAATCCGACAAAAAAAATTCGGTGAGGTTTTGCCAAAACGCGTTCGAACCCAAAACACGGCCGAGGAACCGAACCCAAAACCAAAACACAAAACCCGAAAAATTTCCTGTGCACATCTCTACTGGTGACAGAACGTATACTGGATTCCCCCACAATGTAACTTTATATCTGTCATCTATATACATGATGTGGTCATTCACTGGTACCCGGTGACAGAACGTATACTGGATTCCCTCACAATGTAACTTTATATCTGTCACCTATACACATGATGTGGCCATTCACTGGTACCTGGTGACAGAACGTATACTGGATTCCCTCACAATGTAACTTTATATCTGTCATCTATATACATGATGTGGTCATACACTGGTACCTGGTGACGTAATGTATACTGGATTCCCTCACAATGTAACTTTATATCTGTCACCTATATACATGATGTGGCCATTCACTGGTACCTGGTGACAGAACGTATACTGGATTCCTCCACAATGTAACTTTATATCTGTCACCTATATACATGATGTGGTCATTCACTGGTACCCGGTGACAGAACGTATACTGGATTCCCCCACATTGTAACGTTATATCTGTCACCTATATACATGATGTGGCCATTCACAGGTACCTGGTGACAGAACGTATACTGGATTCCCCCCAATGTAATTTTATATCTGTCACCTATATACATGATGTGGTCATTCACTGGTACCTGGTGACAGAACGTATTCTGGATTCCCCCACAATGTATCTTTATATCTGTCACCTATATACATGATGTGGCCATTCACTGGTACCTGGTGACAGAACGTATACTGGATTCCCCCACAATGTAACTTTATATCTGTCACCTATATATATGATGTGACCATTCACTGGTACCTGGTGACAGAACGTATACTGGATTCCCTCACAATGTAACTTTATATCTGTCACCTATATACATGATGTGACCATTCACTGGTACCTGGTGACAGAATGTATACTGGATTCCCCCACAATGTAACTTTATATCTGTCACCTATATATATATATATGATGTGACCATTCACTGGTACCTGGTGACAGAACGTATACTGGATTCCCTCACAATGTAACTTTATATCTGTCACCTATATACATGATGTGGTTATTCACTGGTACCTGGTGACAGAACGTATACTGGATTCCCTCACAATGTAACTTTATATCTGTCACCTATATACATGATGTGGTCATTCACTGGTACCTGGTGACAGAACGTATTCTGGATTCCCTCACAATGTAACTTTATATCTGTCACCTATATACATGATGTGGTCATTCACTGGTACCTGGTGACGTAACGTATACTGGATTCCCCCACAATGTAACTTTATATCTGTCACCTATATATACATGATGTGGTCATTCACTGGTACCTGGTGACAGAACGTATTCTGGATTCCCTCACAATGTAACTTTATATCTGTCATCTATATACATGATGTGGCCATACACTGGTACCTGGTGACGTAACGTATACTGGATTCCCCCACAATGTAACGTTGTATCTGTCACCTATATATACATGATGTGGTCATTCACTGGTACCTGGTGACAGAACGTATACTGGATTCCCACACAATGTAACTTTATATCTGTCACCTATATACATGATGTGGTCATTCACTGGTACCTGGTGACAGAACGTATACTGGATTCCCCCACAATGTAACTTTATATCTGTCACCTATATACATGATGTGGTCATTCACTGGTACCTGGTGACAGAACGTATACTGGATTCCCCCACAATGTAACTTTATATCTGTCACCTATATATACATGATGTGGTTATTCACTGGTACCTGGTGACAGAACGTATACTGGATTCCCCCACAATGTAACTTTATATCTGTCACCTATATACATGATGTGGTCATTCACTGGTACCTGGTGACAGAACGTATACTGGATTCCCTCACAATGTAACTTTATATCTGTCACCTATATACATGATGTGGCCATTCACTGGTACCTACCTGGTGACAGAACGTATACTGGATTCCCCCACAATATAACTTTATATCTGTCATCTATATAATAATTATAGTAGTACAGTACAGTAGGCCATTGCTGTATCTTGCAGCTCTGTGTCACTGCAAGTATCCATCCATTCCATTTTCTTCCAGTGATTTGGACCAATAATACCATTGATTAGAATGAATAATTCCAGTGATTTTGTAATTTTCTTCCAGTGATTTGGACCAATAATACCATTGATTAGAACAAATAATTCCAGTGATTTTGTAATTTTCTTCCAGTGATTTGGACCAATAATACCATTGATTAGAACGAATAATTCCAGTGATTTTGTAATTTTCTTCCAGTGATTTGGACCAATAATACCATTGATTAGAACGAATAATTCCAGTGATTTTGTCATTTTCTTCCAGTGATTTGGACCAATAATACCATTGATTAGAACGAATAATTCCAGTGATTTTGTAATTTTCTTCCAGTGATTTGGACCAATAATACCATTGATTAGAATGAATAATTCCTGTGATATTGAGGTGTTTGTGTCGCTTAGCTTAGCCGTCCAGCGACCACAGTGCACCTCTTTTTCTCTTTTCTTTGCATCATGTGCTGTTTGGGGCCAATTTTTTTAAGTGCCATCCTGTCTGACACTGCAGTGCCACTCCTAGATGGGCCAGGTGTTTGTGCCGCCCTCTTGGGTCGCTTTGCTTAGTCATCCAGCGACCTTGGTGCAAATTGTAGGACTAAAAATAGTATTGTGAGGTGTGAGGTGTTCAGAATAGACTGGAAATGAGTGGAAATTGTGGTTATTGAGGTTAATAATACTATATGATCAAAATTACCCCCAAATTCTATGATTTAAGCTGTTTTTGAGGGGTTTTTGAAAAAAACCCCACCTGAATCCAAAACACACCCGAATCCGACAAAAAATTTTCAGGGAGGCTTTGCCAAAACGCGCCCGAATCCAAAACACGGCCGCGGAACCGAATCCAAAACCAAAACACAAAACCCGAAAAATGTCCGGTGCACATCAGCACCAAACATTCTCGTAGAAATGCATCATATTAGCTCCTCTCCATAGACCCATGGACTGCAGCAGTATGCAGCGAGGTGCAGGGCTTCAATTGCAAGAAATAGACCCTTGGACGCTAAAGACAATTGGTCTGTGAGGAGGAGGGGTTTCTGGGTACACCGCCTACTCCCCCCCATTCTTAGAGCTGCAATGTATCCCAACATATTGTATAAAGAGGCAATTACCTATAAGATAAAATTATTATGTCAAAGACCTACTTCCAGAAACCACCATACAATACATAGAGCATAACAGTGACTGCCATAGAATACAGAGATCATTCTAGTGACAACCATATGATACACAGAGCATCAAAGTGACCTACATATAATACAAAGAGCATCACAGAGACTGTCATATAATATTGTAGTGACATTTATTTAATACAGAGTTTTACAGAGACCGCAATATAATGCAGAAAGCAGCACAGTGACTTCTGTTTAATAAAGAGGGTTCAACAGCGCAAACCGTGTAATACAGTATTTCTGATCACTATACAATTTCATTATCTCATTACTATTTAAACCCTACTCATAAAATGATTAATTACTATAGCATGACTATAATATAATTAACCACCTTACAATCACTATCTCCCCAGTCCCCATTATTAATTATTCCATATAATCAATTCCATTCATGTTCCCTCTAATTAAGTCCCTCAGTCTCACCTAAAGAACTCCTTCACCATCATAACAAAACTGAAAAATTATTACTCCCTTAGACGTATTGCCTGTCACTTCCCCATCGACCTAATGCTTTCACATCTCATCCACCTGACCTGTTGCTTCCCCATCTTCTACTCTCGACTTCCACTTCCCCATCTCCTCTTCCCAACCTGTCGCTTCCCCATCTCCTCCTCCCGATCTGTAGCTTCCACATCTCCTCCTCCCGACCTGTCGCTTCCCCATCTTCTACTCGTGACCTGCCACTTCCCCATCTCCTCTTCCCAACTGTCACTTCCCCATCTCCTCCTCTCGACCTGTCGCTTCCCGATCTGTGCCTCCCAACCAGTCCCTTCCACATCTCCTCCCAACCTGTCATTTCCATATCTCCTCTCCATACCTGTACCTTTCATATCTCCTCCTCCTGAACTGTCGCTTCCATATCTCCTCCTCCCGACCTGTCACTTCTCCATCTTCTACTCGTGACATGCCACTTCCCCATCTCCTCTTCCCAACTGTCACTTCCCCATCTCCTCCTCTCGACCTGTCGCTTCCCAATCTCCTCCTCCCGACCTGATGCTTTCATATCTCCACCTCCCAACCAGTCCCTTCCACATCTCCTCCCAGCCTGTCATTTCCATATCTCCTCTCCATACCTGTACCTTTCATATCTCCTCCTCCCGACCTGTCACTTCGACATCTCCTCCTCCATACCCGTCACATCCATATCTCCTCCCCACCTGTCGCTTCCATATCTCTTCCTCCATACCTGTCGCTTCCATATCTCCTCCTCCCCACCTGTCACTTACATATCTCCTCCTCCCAACCCATCGCTTCCCCATCTCCTCCTCCCAACCCATTGCTTCTATATCTCCTCCTCCCCACCCGTCACTTTTATATTTCCTCCTCCCGACTGGTCACTTCCCCATCTCCTCCTCCTGACCTGTCACTTCCATATTTCCTCTTCCTGACCCATCGTTTCTCCATCTCCTCCTCCCAAACTGTAGCTTCCACATCTCCGCCTCTCGACTTTGTGCTTCCCATCTCCTCCTCCCGACCTGTTGCTTTCCCATCTTCTCCTCCCGTCATGTCACTTCCACATCTCCTCCTCCCAACATGTCACTTCCACATCTCCTCCTCCCGACTTGTCGTTTCCACATCTCCTCCTCCCGAACTGTCGTTTCCACATCTCCTCCTACCGACCTGTCGCTTCCACATCTCCTCCTCCTGATTTGTCGCTTTCCCATTTCTATTGTGCAAACCCATTAAAATATTGGTCATGGAATTTACATGGGTGTACTATGGTATGCTGGCTGTTGGGATCCCGGCGCCCAGCATACCAGCGCCGGGATCCCGACTGCTGGCATGCCGGTAGCGGGGCGGGCGCCAAAGTGCCCCTTTCAGGGTTCACTGCACTCGCCATGCTGTGGGCACAGCGGCATGCTACGCAAGCCACGCTATTTATTCTCCCTCCAGTGGTGTCTTGGGCACCCCAAGAGGGAGAATAGTTGTTGGTATGCCGGCTGTCGGGATCCCAGCGCCGGTATGCTGAGTGCCGAGATCCCGACAGCCGGCATATCAAATGCCTCCCAATTTACATTTCTATTATGTTTAGTACAGCTGACCCTTCTTTCTACTTTGTATTGCTAAAAATAAACTACGAAACAAATGTACCTTAGTAACTCACAAACTGCTTCCCATTCCCTCCAAACTTGCTTAAAACACAAAAAAGGGAAAGATGGCGCCACCTTTCCCTTTTTTTTGTCTTTGCTAATCAATTTATGAGATCAACACACTCCTTGGTGGCAGCTGTTAGTTGCGCTGTAACAGCCTCCTCTTTTCTTCTTTTTGTGCTACTTAAAACCTGGCAGAAGCCTGGGGCCCATAACAGCTGCATCCCCTGCACCCACGGTAGTTACGCCACTGGAGACAGTAATCTTCCACTTACCTCCAATGAGAACTTCAATTACCTGTGATATA
Source organism: Pseudophryne corroboree (assembly GCF_028390025.1). Lineage (NCBI taxonomy): Eukaryota > Metazoa > Chordata > Amphibia > Anura > Myobatrachidae > Pseudophryne > Pseudophryne corroboree. The sequence goes on along the minus strand of NC_086445.1, from coordinate 960,516,497 downwards.
ACCTGTGATATAACCTGCACAGCTACCCCAAAGTGCATTCCACCACCTGGCCCCTTTGGCTGGGAATTGGGTGCGCACAGGGCACATGTCATCTTTGGTCTCTGCAAAAGATGGAGCCTTTATCTCCTCTCCGGCACAGACCTTTACAACTAGTCTTTTGCAGCACCCAAACATTTTTTTTGTGCAATTAGAATTTTTAGTTTTCAATTCTCATTGTATTCCCACACAATTTTTTCATGATTCATCATTGCCCCATGAGAAAATGATCACTTCCAAAAAACTGTGCATTTTGAGAAGTCAGTTTTTTGGAAAGTGATAACTTTCTTACTGAAGCCGCTGCACCTCACTCTCCCCCACCTCCTCTCATATGTGTCCCGGCAGCTCCCACCCTCCACCGGCAACTTAAGTATGTGTCCCGGCCAACCGCTGCCACACCCACGCCGGCACTTGTATGTCCCGGCCAGCCGCTACCACCCCCCGCGGCCCACTGCACTTCCCTGCTGCCAGCACTTATTACAGGGGGCTGCCTGGCTGCAGAGATCACACTGCAGCCGCAGCACCCCCTCCCCCACCCCCCCCTCTGCTGCACAAGCTGCCGTTTACACAGCAGCTTGTACCGAGATTGCTAACAGTTTCACGATCAAAGGGACATATTCATCATCCTTAAAATGTCACTCCACGGGAGATGTAGAGATTGTGACATTCATCAAACTCTGAAAAAGCATTTTTTTGGGAGTTTAATTGAGAATCTGTTCACCATCCTGAGATGGCGAACAGACCCCGAATCTCTGCACAAGCTGCCGTTTACATGGCAGCTTGTGCAGCTTAGGGGGGTGTCCGTGGCTGCAGTGCAATCTCAATTAGCTTCTGGCAGTGGGGGGATGCGGGGGTGGGGTGGTACACTACAGTACACGGAGTGTGCAGCAGCGACCAGCCCCATTCAACAGAGTAGGTGCTGGCAGTGGTGGGTGCGGAGAGCCACTGTTACATGGAGTGGGCAGCAACGGCCAGTCCGGGACCACGGAGTAGGTGCCGGCAGTGAGGGGTGCGGGAGGCGATACACAGAGTGTGCAACTTTGGCCAGCCCTGGGTCAACAGAATAGGTGCCGACAGCTGGGGGTGCGGAGGTCCACAGCTACATGGAATGTGCAGCGGCGGCCAGGCCCGGGACCACAGAGGGGTGTCGGCAGCGGGGGTTGTTGGGGGGGGGGAGCGCCTCTACACAGAGGGTGCAGCAGCGGCTAGCCCCAGGTCCACAGAGTAGGTGCCGGCAGCGGTGGGTGCGGAGCTCCACAGCTACATGGAATGTGCAGAAGTGGCTTGCCCCGGGAGCACAGAGGGGTGCCGGCAGCGGGAGGTGTGTGTGTGTGTGTGTGTGGGGGGGGGTGCTGCTACACAGAGTTTGCAGCACAGCAGCGGGCAGCCCCGGGACCACAGAGTAGGTGCCGGCAGCAGCGGGGGAGGGCTGGGGGGCAATACATGGGGGATCGATACACGGAGTGTGCAACAGCGGCCAGCCCCGTGTCCACAGAGAGGTGGCGACAGCTGGGGGTGCGGAGGTCCACAGCTACATGGAATGTGCAGTAGCTGCAGCCAGGCCCGGGACCACAGAGTAGGTGCCGGCAGCGGGGGGTGCTGGGGGGCCACCGCTACATGGAGTGTGCAGCAGCGGCCAGCCCACGACAGCTAGTAGGAGGCCCATAGGCCTCATTATTAGCATAAAGGGCTGTAAATGCGGCCACCTCTGAATCAGGCCCTAGGTGTCTGAAAAATCTGTCAGCACAAGTTTTAAAGTTGATAATAGGGTAACAGTGTGTCTGACGTTACACCAAATGTAAGCGGCAGGACATTCGCACCATTAACATGGTTGCAGTAGATGCATGTGTGACGTGACAAATCAGGAGCTGCTATATGCAAACCATCAGTTCTTCAAGCAGATATGACTTCACGAGTAACCTGCTATTCAGCTTTGTTTCATTAATGAAAACAACTTTATTGAATAATCTTTAGGATGATTGCAGCAGCTATGGGATTCAGAGCTTCTGTCTGCCCGGCCACAGCCCAATGTACAGTATGTACCGTATGTGTTTTTTTTTAAGCAGCTTACAGGGACCTTACAAAGTTGTTATATAATGTAGGACCCACTATAGTTTAGTTATGCCTCCTTGACAGAGGTCTGAACACATTAATGTACTTGGCCTATTTTAGTAAGCCCCCCTCCTTCTCCACACATTACCAGGCGCAAGAAATAGAAACATGCCAATCTACTGGGCACCCATGGGTGCGCCCACTTATCTGGGCACAGAAAGACCAATGTCATGCAACAATGAAACAGTACTCCATGTAACGTACAGTACTCAGCATTCAGCGTCATCCCCTATTTGCCTACTCAACCAGTGCATCACTTTTACTTGTTGGAAGAATTCAAAATACTTACTGTATAATTTAAAGCATTATATTAACAATTTGTTGATAATAGCAGGGGTGCCAGGGGTGGGTGACACGTACTAATTACATGGGCCAGGGCTTGTTTAAGGGCTGAGCAGGGGGAATAATGCACTCCTCGTAGGCTCGCAGGCATGCCACACCCTCAAGATTTGGCCACACCCACTCCCATCACCCAGGCCCGTCAGTGCTTTCTCTGGTGCTTGATAGTAGTTCAGCATGGTTGACAAAAAGTAAAAAAATGAATTCAATTAACTGGTATGGAGTAAAATCAATACCACTACCACTTCTCATTTATTTAGATTTAAAAAAAAAAAGTTTATTTCTTCCCAGTGGTCAATTTAATGATATTCTCATGAAGTGTAATCATTCATTGTTTAACTTAAAATGGAATTAGATATTCAAACTGCATGTTCCTTGGAGTAGAAACACATGCATTTATAAATAGCAATTAGACATTTTCTCTTCTTGACAGGTTCAAAAAGAACCATTCTTGGAAGATAATAGTTGCTCTCTGTAATTTTGGTGAAATTCCTAAAATAGAGTTTTGTATTAAAGTTGTGACCAATCTAGATGCACTGAAAGTAGCTTTGCTTCCATCTGTCCAAGCCTTATTGTGTAGCTTATTCTCTGCAAGATTTCAGAAATTTCGTACTGTTTATAATGAAAGTATTTCACTGGTCCAACAAAAGTGGACTTAAATTTCTCCATAACACTGGTGACTTGTGTAAAACTTTTACCATCTCTACTCATTAACGTTCATGCATTCATATTAAGGTGCCATTTGCTTAATTGCATTTTTGATAAACTGAATATATTCTGCAGGGATTTACAGATAATATTTGGTCATTCATATCAGTCCCTGCCCGGTGAACAGGACCGGCAGGGTGTGCTAGAATTTTTGGAGCCCCCCCAATAACAAAAAAAACACACACATTAGTCCCCAGCGGAAAAAACACACATTGACCCCCATGGAAAATAAAGCACATTGGCTCCGACAGTGGAAAAAACACACACATTGACCTTGACAGGGGGGAAAAAAAGCACACATCCACCACAGGAGGAAAAGATGACACATTGGGCCCGACAGGGGAAAATAACACAAATTAGCAACCACAGGAGAAAAACACACACACACACACACACACACACACACACGCACGCACGCACGCACACACACACACACACACACACACACACACACTAGCAACCACAGGAGAAAAAAACCCACACATTAGCAACCACAGGGTAAAAAAAATACACATTGGCCCTGACAAGGGAAAATAAACACACATTGGTTCTGACAAGGGAAAATAAACACACATTGGTTCTGACAAGCGAAAAAACACACACATTGGTCCAGACAGGGGGGAAAACACATATTGGCACCAACAGGGGGGAAAAAAAACACACATTAGTCCCGACAAGGGAAAAAACACACATTGGCCCCAACAGAGGAAAAAAACACACTTTGATCCTGACAGGGGAAAAAACACATACATTGGTAACAACAGGGAGAAAAAAAACATACATTGGCCCCAACAGGGGAAAAAAGAAACACATTGCCCCCAACAGGGAAAAATATACACATCCACAGGGTGGGGATACATGCCCTTAGGTGCATTTTAAAATAGATGTTATTGACCTTACTAAACAATAACAACTGCGAAAATGTCTATTCATGTTTTCGGAAATAAAACACAGATAAGTGGTTAATAATAATAATATTTAAATAAAACGTGTGCATTTTGGGCCTAATTCATGTTTGTACGCAATGCTGTTGTTTTTGCAATGGAGAAATTATCAGCAGACTGCGCATGTGCCACTATTACACGGCGCACACGCCAACCTACATTGGCGTTTGATTGACAGGAAGTTACCATTTCGGGGAGTTAACGTGGGAGCGGCAGGAAAAAATGCAGACGTATCATAGGCATTTTCAAGGCGTGTATCTGCCTTCAGCTGTGATCATGAACGCAGAGAAGCATGGCGCCAGCGTCGCTACAGTTGTGGACAGTCTGCATAGTCATAGGTCAACTGTCTGAGTTGATGTTACTTGTTGTTGCGCGGGTGCTGTGTATGCATCTGCAGTTGCGATGGCTTCGGTGAGCATCTATATCTTTCGATGTTTTGCAGTTCTGTAACCAGAAAATTATCAGCTGCATAGGCATGTCCGTACAAACATGAATTAGGCCCAATGTACATAAATACACATACATATAATTACATAGGAAATAGAGATGTGCGGCGGACACTTTTCTGGTTTTGTGTTTTGGTTTTGGATCTGAATCCACGCTCGTGTTTTGGATCTGGATTGGTTTTGCCAAAACCACCTTTTCGGGTTTTGCTTTCAGTTTTGGATATGGATGATTTTTGGAAAAAAATAAAAGCAGCTAAAATCACAGAATTTGGGGGTAATTTTGATCCTACAGTGTTATTAAACTAAATAACTTTAATTTCCACTCATTTCCAGTCTATTCTGAACATCTCACAATATTGTTATCAGGCCAAAAGGTTGCACTGAGGTCGCTGGATGACTAAGCTAAGCGAGACAAGTGTGCAGCACAAACACCTGGCCTATCTAGGAGTGGGGCTGCAGTGGCAGACAGGATGGCAGTTTTAAAAACTAGGCCCTAAAGAGCACATAATACAAAGAATAAAAAAGAGTTGCAATATGGAATTGTCCTTGGGCCCTCCCACCCACCATTATGTTGTATAAACAGGACATGCACACTTTAACAAACCAATCATTTCAGCAACAGGGTCTGCCACACGACTGTAGCTGAAATGATTGGTCTGTTTGGGCCCCCACATAAAAAGAAGCAATTAATCTCTCCTTGCACGAACTGGCTCTACAGAGGCAAGATGTCATCTTCATCCTCCGATTCCTCACCCCTTTCAGTGTGTACATCCTCCTCCACACAGAGTATTAATTCAACCCCACTGGAATCCACCATCACAGGTCCCTGTGTATTTTCTGGAGGCAACTGCTGATAAAGGTCTTCCTGAAGGAATTTATAATTCATTTTGATGAACATCATCTTCTCCATATTTTGTGGAAGTAAACTCCTACGTCGATCGCTGACAAGGTTACCGGCTGCACTAAACACTCTTTCGGAGTACACACTGGAGGGGGGGGGGGCAACTTAGGTAAAATAAATCCAGTTTGTGCAAAGACCTCCAAAAATTGCCTCTTTATCCTGCCAGTATACATACGGACTGTCTGACATGCCTATTTGGATGCTGTCACCAATATAATCCTTCACCATTCTTTCAATGGTGACAGCATCATATGCGGTGACAGTAGACATGTCAGTAATCGTTGGCAGGTCCTTCAGTCCGGACCAGATGTCAACACTTGCTCCTGACTGCGCTGCATCACCGCCAGCGGGTGGGCTAGAAAATTTTATCTTTTTCCTTGCAGCCCCAGTTGCGGAAGACAATGAAGGAGAAGCTGTTGACGGGTTACGTTCCGCTTGATTTGACAATTTTCTCACCAGCAGGTCATTGCACCTCTGCAGACTTGTGTCTGCCGGAAAGAGAGATACAACGTAGGCTTTAAACCCTGGATCGAGCACGGTGGCAAAAAAGTAGTGCTCTGAATTCAACAGATTGACCACACTTGAATCCTGCCAAAGCGAATGAAGGGCTCCATCCACAAGTCCCACATACTTTGCGGAATCGCACCATCTTATTTCCTCCTTCAATTTATCCAGCTGCTTCTGCAAAAGCCTGATGAGGGGAATGACCTGTCTCAAGCTGGCAGTGTCTGAACTGACTTCACGTGTGGCAAGTTCGAAGGGTTGGAGAACCTTGCACAAGACGGAAATCATTCTCCACTGCGCTTGAAGTCAGGTGCATTACCCCTCCTTTGCCTGTATCGTAGGTGGATATATAGGCTTGAATGGCCTTTTGCTGATCCTCCATCCTCTGAAGTATATAGAGTGTTGAATTCCACCTCGTTACCACCTCTTGCTTCAGTTGATGGCGGAGCAAGTTTAGGAGTGTTTGCTGGCGCTCCAGTCTTCGGCACGCAGTGGCAGAATGCCGAAAGTGGCCCGCAATTTTTCGGGCCATCAACATCATCTCCTGCACACCCCTGTCATTTTTTAAAAAATTCTGCACCACCAAATTAATTGTATGTGCACAACATGGGACATGCTGGAATTTGCCCAGATGTAATGAATGCACAATATTGGTGGCGTTGTCCGATATCACAAATCCCCAGGAAAGTCCAATTGGGGTAAGCCATTCTGCGATGATGTTCCTCAGTTTCCGTAAGAGGTTGTACGTGTTGTGCCTTTTACAGAAACCGGTGATACACAGCGTAGCCTTCCTATAAACGAGTTTGGATTTGCGAGATGCCGCTGCTGTTGTTGCTGCAGGAGGCAATACATCTACCCAGTGGGCTGTCACAGTCATGTAGTTCTTAGTTTGCCCTGCTCCACTTGTCCACATGTCCGTGATTAAGTGGAGCTTGGGTACAACAGGATGAAGGGATTTAGGTGTCAGTGGACTGCTTACGCTCTTACCCAAAATTTCTGAACTTGACAATGACTTCTGATGATTGCGCTGCAGGTGACGTATAAGGGAGAATGTTCCTAGGTGTTTAACATCCTTACCCCTACTTATTACGGATTGACAAAGGCAACACACGGCTTGACACCTGTTGTCCGGATTTGTGGAGAAATCATTCCACACCAAAGAGGTGGCTTTTTTTGGTATTTTGCCAAGGCACGACAATGGTCTTTCTCATCCCATGGACAAAAACTGTTTCCACTGGTGCCTTATTCAATCAAACCACATCATCATCAGAATCCTCATCATCAACTTCCTCCTCAGCGCCATCTATACCAATATCCTTCTCATCCTGGTGTATGTCTACAGTGACATCCTCAATCCCAAAATCAGCAACTGGACTGGGGATGCTCTTCCCAGCACTTTCAGGGGGTGTGAAAATGGTGGTAGGAGCCTCCTCTTTCCATACAGTCTTGGGAAGGTCAGGCCTAGACATCGCAACTGCGTACACACTTGGACTCTCCTTGGGAATTTGTGATATCTCTGAATGCACACTTGTTTTTTCCTGTGCTTTAATAAGCTTAATTTTTTTATTTTTCGAGATGGAGGAGGGCTTCCATCCTCATGAGAAGCTGAGCCACCAGTCATGAACATAGGCCAAGGCCGTAGCCTTTCCTTGCCACTTTGTGTCGTCAATGACATTGGCAATTTTCGTTTCTCGTCAGATAATTTCTTTTTTTTCTGATTATTAATTTTTGCTACTTGGATTTTACATGCCCTCTATGACATTGGGCATCAGCCTTAGCAGGCGACGTTGATGGAATTGCATCATCAATGTCATGACTGGTGGCAGCAGCAGCTTCAGCACTAGTACTAGGAACTGGAAGTGGTTCCTGACCTTCCACTATTTTTACCTCCAAATTGTTGTTTTCCATTTCACAGGACAGCACCCCTTTATTATTACAGCACTAAGAACAGTGCCCCTTTATTTCACAGCACCCCTGTGTTTTTACAGCATACGGGACCAGTGTACTTTTATTTGAACAACTGCACCCCTGAATTTTGCAGCATACAGGACCAGTGTGCTTTTATTTGAACAACAGAAGCACCCCTGAATTTTTTCAGCATACAGGGCCAGTGTAATATTATTTTAACAGCAGCACCCCTATATTTTTACAGCATACAGGAACAGTGTGCTTTTATTTGAACAACAGAAGCACCCCTGAATTTTTACAGCATACAAGACTGGGCCAGCACCCCTGTATTTTCACAGCATACAGGACCACTGTGCTTTTATTTAACAACTGCACCCCTGAATTTTTAAAACATACTGGAGGACAGTGCCCCTGCCTCCTGTACAACACAGTGACAGTCAGGACAGCAACACCCATGTACAGCTGCAGCACCCCTAACAACACATGAAACACCAGTGACAGCCAGGACAGCATAGGTACACCACAGTGACAGGAGCAGCACCCCTAGAGAGCATACACTGACCCCACCCGACGCCTCCACCCACAGAGAGACAGAGGTCTGTCTCCCTCACTCTCCAAGTCCGGAGTAAAAATGGTGCGGCTATTTATATGGAATCCAAAACCCGTGAGAATCCCACAGCAGGATAATGACGTTTTGCCTCGCTGGAAGTCCTGAGCCGGACTCGGAACGGGATGTTCGGGGGGGGGGGGAGTTCATTTCTCTGAGAACCGAACCCGCTCACTTTTCAATAAGAAACATATATAACATTGTTAAATAACGTGAAGATCCCAATTAATGTAAAGCCAGAGTCAGCATATTCTAAAGGACAATATGTGTGAACACTGAGCCACTAATAACAAAACAAACAGATTCACAGACTATTGAACTCTCGGTAGCAGCCATTATAGCTGCACTAAACCACTACAGGAAATGAAACTGCTTAATTGAATGACTTGTGCTTAATTCCTGCACACAGTGTTGTAATGTCACCCCTGTGATGGGGAGTGTCGTACCTGTATGTTTCCGGATGACGGCTGACGTAGAACTTCCCGCAACTTCTTCCTGTCGGAGCCTGTGGCAGAGGAATGGACACTCTAAGGAAAGAACCCCACAGATAAAGTAATACACAAAATTGCGGTGTTGATAATTTATTATGCTTTAAACAACAGGCCATTGCTATGAATGAGCTTGGGCTGTCACCAGTGAACCATATCATGAATCAACATAAAGACCAAGTTGAATCACACCTTATAACAACATTAAACATTCGGTGCACTGTATAATGTTTGAATAAGACACTTGTTATCAGACTATGGGGGTCATTCCGAGTTGATCGCTAGCTGCCGTTGTTCGCATCACAGCGATCAGGCTAAAAATCGGCATTTCTGCGCATGTGCATGCACCGCAATGTGCACGCGCGACGTACGGGTACAAAGTCCTTTGTGGTTTTGCACAGGTTCTAGCGAAGCTTTCAGTCGCACGGCAGAACGCAGGAAGATTGACATGAAGTGGGCATTTCTGGGGGGCAACCGACCGTTTTTAGGGAGTGCTTAGAAAAATGCAGACGTGTCAGGGAAAACTCAGGCGTGGCTGGGCGTTCGCTGGGTGGGTGGGTGACGTCAAAAGCCATCCCTCCATCGTTAGAATCAATGCACACGAAAGAGTAACTACAGGGCTGGTCTTGTTTTGCACAAAATGATTTTGCAGCCGCTCTGCTGCACAAGCGTTTGCACTTCTGCAAAGTGAAAATACACTCCCCGGTGGGTGGCGACAATGCGTTTGCACGGCTGCTAAAAGTAGCTAGCGAGCGATCAACTCGGAATGATCCCCTATAGCAATAAAGTTCAAGAAATATGTACGTGTCCTGACTATTTACCGTGTAAATGCACCAATAAAGGATAATCTTGCTTCCTTATCAATCACGTGAGAACTGTAATGTCCCCAAAGGTGTCAGGGAGGATAATGGCGCTGTCTGCCCGGCTCGGACTCCATGGCTGCACACTCCGTCCTCTCCAGGCTCCTGCCATTCCTATCTGCCGCTGACCACGTTCCCCTCTCTGCGCTCTGTCACGTGCCAGGGGCCCGGTTTCTGGCTGCGGCTCCCACTCCATCTTGCGAGGCGCCCTTTCTCCTCTTCACACGCGGCTGACTTGCCAGAGCGCGCGCTGCTCCTCTCCTTTAAACCACAAATCGCTCCCCCCGCCTCCTCAGCTTCACCCTGCGCTCATCAATCAGGGCGGCTGTTGGATTTTCCGCTCTGTAGGGACACGGGTCACCCGTCCCTGGATCCCAGAGGTATCCAAGTTCTTCCTCCTATGATCTTATCAAAATAATGTTTTCCTAATTTTCCTTCTGCCACTGGTTACCTGCTATTGTTTATTCCCCCGTTTTTTTTCTTCTCTTCCACCCCATTGTGTGCTTTTCCTGTAATGTTTACCTCCACTGATTGCACACCCTGCGATTGCGCCCTACATACAGGGTACATCATACTACTACATAAGTGTCAGTTTTCCCATATATGTACTGGGCCCTTGTATGGCTCACCTCCCACAGTGTAACCTTCAAAGTGTGCCCAACATGGCTGCCTCATCTGGTACGCTTGTGGATGGGATGAAAAATACTTTGACCTGGTGGTTTTGTTGGAACCCTACTCTGAACTGTAGGACTCTGAAATCACACCCATTTTGTGTCATCTCTTCTAGGGGTAGACTATTCCACCCTGGGTAATCCTATGCTGTGCGCCCAAGATGGCTGCCGCACCTGGTACCTTGTGAGGGTGGAATATACAACCATTCGAAGTTATTACGCAAAATTCCTACACCAATCATGCATTATGCTTTCTGTGTGCTTAAGGTTTTCTTTTATGTCTGTGTGGCTGATCTATTGCTGTATTACTCAAATCCTCTGTATTATGTGCATTGTTTTTGATGTCTGTAAAGCGCCTTGAGTCCTGTTGGAGAAAGAGCGCTATATAAATACAGTTATTATTATTATTATTATTATGAGCTATGGTTGCCTAGCAACCAGGAAGGGAGTTTTAACTAGAGATGTGCACTTGAAATTTTTCGGGTTTTGTGTTTTGGTTTTGGGTTCGGTTCCGCGGCCGTGTTTTGGGTTCGACCGCGTTTTGGCAAAACCTCACCGAATTTTTTTTGTCGGATTCGGGTGTGTTTTGGATTCGGGTGTTTTTTTCAAAAAACCCTAAAAAACAGCTTAAATCATAGAATTTGGGGGTCATTTTGATCCCAAAGTATTATTAACCTCAAAAACCATAATTTCCACTCATTTTCAGTCTATTCTGAATACCTCACACCTCACAATATTATTTTTAGTCCTAAAATTTGCACCGAGGTAGCTGTGTGAGTAAGATAAGCGACCCTAGTGGCCGACACAAACACCGGGCCCATCTAGGAGTGGCACTGCAGTGTCACGCAGGATGGCCCTTCCAAAAAACACTCCCCAAACAGCACATGACGCAAAGAAAAAAAGAGGCGCAATGAGGTAGCTGTGTGAGTAAGATAAGCGACCCTAGTGGCCGACACAAACATCTGGCCCATCTAGGAGTGTCACTGCAGTGTCACGCAGGATGGCCCTTCCAAAAAACACTCCCCAAACAGCACATGACGCAAAGAAAAAAAGAGGCGCAATGAGGTAGCTGTGTGAGTAAGATAAGCGACCCTAGTGGCCGACACAAATACCGGGCCCATCTAGGAGTGGCACTGCAGTGTCACGCAGGATGGCCCTTCCAAAAAACACTCCCCAAACAGCACATGACGCAAAGAAAAAAAGAGGCGCAATGAGGTAGCTGTGTGAGTAAGATAAGCGACCCTAGTGGCCGACACAAACACCGGGCCCATCTAGGAGTGGCACTGCAGTGTCACGCAGGATGGCCCTTCCAAAAAACACTCCCCAAACAGCACATGACGCAAAGAAAAAAAGAGGCGCAATGAGGTAGCTGTGTGAGTAAGATAAGCGACCCTAGTGGCCGACACAAACACCGGGCCCATCTAGGAGTGGCACTGCAGTGTCACGCAGGGTGGCCCTTCCAAAAAACACTCCCCAAACAGCACATGACGCAAAGAAAAAAAGAGGCGCAATGAGGTAGCTGTGTGAGTAAGATAAGCGACCCTAGTGGCCGACACAAACACCGGGCCCATCTAGGAGTGGCACTGCAGTGTCACGCAGGATGGCCCTTCCAAAAAACACTCCCCTAACAGCACATGACGCAAAGAAAAAAAGAGGCGCAATGAGGTAGCTGTGTGAGTAAGATAAGCGACCCTAGTGGCCAGCACAAACACCTGGCCCATCTAGGAGTGTCACTGCAGTGTCACGCAGGATGGCCCTTCCAAAAAACACTCCCCAAACAACACATGACGCAAAGAAAAAAAGAGGCGCAATGAGGTAGCTGTGTGAGTAAGATAAGCGACCCTAGTGGCCGACACAAACACCTGGCCCATCTAGGAGTGGCACTGCAGTGTCACGCAGGATGGCCCTTTCAAAAAACACTCCCCAAACAGCACATGACGCAAAGAAAAATGAAAGAAAAAAGAGGTGCAAGATGGAATTGTCCTTGGGCCCTCCCACCCACCATTATGTTGTATAAACAGGACATGCACACTTTAACCAACCCATCATTTCAGTGACAGGGTCTGCCACACGACTGTGACTGAAATGACGGGTTGGTTTGGACCCCCACCGAAAAAGAAGCAATTAATCTCTCCTTGCACAAACTGGCTCTACAGAGGCAAGATGTCCACCTCATCATCATCCTCCGATATATCACCGTGTACATCCCCCTCCTCACAGATTATCAATTCGTCCCCACTGGAATCCACCATCTCAGCTCCCTGTGTACTTTGTGGAGGCAATTGCTGCTGGTCAATGTCTCCACGGAGGAATTGATTATAATTCATTTTAATGAACATCATCTTCTCCACATTTTCTGGAAGTAACCTCGTACGCCGATTGCTGACAAGGTGAGCGGCGGCACTAAACACTCTTTCGGAGTACACACTTGTGGGAGGGCAACTTAGGTAGAATAAAGCCAGTTTGTGCAAGGGCCTCCAAATTGCCTCTTTTTCCTGCCAGTATAAGTACGGACTGTGTGACGTGCCTACTTGGATGCGGTCACTCATATAATCCTCCACCATTCTTTCAATGGGGAGAGAATCATATGCAGTGACAGTAGACGACATGTCCGTAATCGTTGACAGGTCCTTCAGTCCGGACCAGATGTCAGCATCAGCAGTCGCTCCAGACTGCCCTGCATCACCGCCAGCGGGTGGGCTCGGAATTCTGAGCCTTTTCCTCGCACCCCCAGTTGCGGGAGAATGTGAAGGAGATGTTGACAGGTCGCATTCCGCTTGACTTGACAATTTTCTCACCAGCAGGTCTTTGAACCCCAGCAGACTTGTGTCTGCCGGAAAGAGAGATCCAAGGTAGGTTTTAAATCTAGGATCGAGCACGGTGGCCAAAATGTAGTGCTCTGATTTCAACAGATTGACCACCCGTGAATCCTTGTTAAGCGAATTAAGGGCTCCATCCACAAGTCCCACATGCCTAGCGGAATCGCTCCGTGTTAGCTCCTCCTTCAATGTCTCCAGCTTCTTCTGCAAAAGCCTGATGAGGGGAATGACCGGACTTAGGCTGGCAGTGTCTGAACTGACTTCACGTGTGGCAAGTTCAAAGGGCAGCAGAACCTTGCACAACGTTGAAATCATTCTCCACTGCGCTTGAGACAGGTGCATTCCACCTCCTATATCGTGCTGAATTGTATAGGCTTGAATGGCCTTTTGCTGCTCCTCCAACCTCTGAAGCATATATAGGGTTGAATTCCACCTCGTTACCACTTCTTGCTTCAGATGATGGCAGGGCAGGTTCAGGCGTTTTTGGTGTTGCTCCAGTCTTCTGTACGTGGTGCCTGTACGCCGAAAGTGTCCCGCAATTCTTCTGGCCACCGACAGCATCTCTTGCACGCCCCTGTCGTTTTTTAAAAAATTCTGCACCACCAAATTCAAGGTATGTGCAAAACATGGTACGTGCTGGAATTTGCCCAGATTTAATGCACACACAATATTGCTGGCGTTGTCCGATGCCACAAATCCACAGGAGAGTCCAATTGGGGTAAGCCATTCCGCGATGATCTTCCTCAGTTGCCGTAAGAGGTTTTCAGCTGTGTGCGTATTCTGGAAACCGGTGATACAAAGCGTAGCCTGCCTAGGAAAGAGTTGGCGTTTGCGAGATGCTGCTACTGGTGCCGCCGCTGCTGTTCTTGCGGCGGGAGTCCATACATCTACCCAGTGGGCTGTCACAGTCATATAGTCCTGACCCTGCCCTGCTCCACTTGTCCAGATGTCCGTGGTTAAGTGGACATTGGGTACAGCTGCATTTTTTAGGACACTGGTGACTCTTTTTCTGAGGTCTGTGTACATTTTCGGTATCGCCTGCCTAGAGAAATGGAACCTAGATGGTATTTGGTACCGGGGACACAGTACCTCCAACAAGTCTCTAGTTGGCTCTGCAGTAATGATGGATACCGGAACCACGTTTCTCACCACCCAGGATGCCAAGGCCTCAGTTATCCGCTTTGCAGCAGGATGACTGCTGTGATATTTCATCTTCCTCGCAAAGGACTGTTGGACAGTCAATTGCTTGGTGGAAGTAGTAAAAGTGGTCTTACGATTTCCCCTCTGGGATGACCATCGACTCCCAGCAGCAACAACAGCAGCGCCAGCTGCAGTAGGCGTTACACGCAAGGATGCATCGGAGGAATCCCAGGCAGGAGAGGAATCGTCAGAATTGCCAGTGACATGGCCTGCAGGACTATTGGCATTCCTGGGGAAGGAGGAAATTGACACTGAGGGAGTTGGTGGGGTGGTTTGCGTGAGCTTGGTTACAAGAGGAAGGGATTTACTGGTCAGTGGACTGCTTCCGCTGTCGCCCAAAGTTTTTGAACTTGTCACTGACTTATTATGAATGCGCTGCAGGTGACGTATAAGGGAGGATGTTCCGAGGTGGTTAACGTCCTTACCCCTACTTATTACAGCTTGACAAAGGCAACACACGGCTTGACAAATGTTGTCCGCATTTCTGTTGAAATACTTCCACACCGAAGAGCTGATTTTTTTGGTATTTTCACCAGGCATGTCAACGGCCATATTCCTCCCACGGACAACAGGTGTCTCCCCGGGTGCCTGACTTAAACAAACCACCTCACCATCAGAATCCTCCTTGTCAATTTCCTCCCCAGCGCCAGCAACACCCATATCCTCCTCATCCTGGTGTACTTCAACACTGACATCTTCAATCTGACTATCAGGAACTGGACTGCGGGTGCTCCTTCCAGCACTTGCACGGGGGCGTGCAAATGGTGGAAGGCGCATGCTCTTCACGTCCAGTGTTGGGAAGGTCAGGCATCGCAACCGACACAATTGGACTCTCCTTGTGGATTTGGGATTTCGAAGAACGCACAGTTCTTTGCGGTGCTTTTGCCAGCTTGAGCCTTTTCATTTTTCTAGCGAGAGGCTGAGTGCTTCCATCCTCATGTGAAGCTGAACCACTAGCCATGAACATAGGCCAGGGCCTCAGCCGTTCCTTGCCACTCCGTGTGGTAAATGGCATATTGGCAAGTTTACGCTTCTCCTCCGACAATTTTATTTTAGATTTTGGAGTCCTTTTTTTACTGATATTTGGTGTTTTGGATTTTATATGCTCTGTACTATGACATTGGGCATTGGCCTTGGCAGACGACGTTGCTGGCATTTCATCGTCTCGGCCATGACTAGTGGCAGCAGCTTCAGCACGAGGTGGAAGTGGATCTTGATCTTTCCCTAATTTTGGAACCTCAACATTTTTGTTCTCCATATTTTAATAGGCACAACTAAAAGGCACCTCAGGTAAACAATGGAGATGGATGGATACTAGTATACTTATGGATGGACGAGCGACTGCCGACACAGAGGTAGCTACAGCCGTGGACTACCGTACTGTGTCTGCTGCTAATATAGACTGGATGATAATGAGATGAAATCAATATATATTATATCACACTAGTACTGCAGCCGGACAGGTAGATATATTTATTATGTAATGACTGATGACGGACCTGCTGGACACTGTCAGCTCAGCAGCACCGCAGACTGCTACAGTAAGCTACTATAGTAGTATGTATAAAGAAGAAAGAAAAAAAAAAAAAACACGGGTAGGTGGTATACAATTATGGATGGACGAGCGACTGCCGACACAGAGGTAGCTACAGCCGTGGACTACCGTACTGTGTCTGCTGCTAATATAGACTGGATGATAATGAGATGAAATCAATATATATTATATCACACTAGTAATGCAGCCGGACAGGTAGATATATTTATTATGTAATGACTGATGACGGACCTGCTGGACACAGTCAGCTCAGCAGCACCGCAGACTGCTACAGTAAGCTACTATAGTAGTATGTATAAAGAAGAAAGAAAAAAAAAAACCACGGGTAGGTGGTATACAATTATGGATGGACGAGCGACTGCCGACACAGAGGTAGCTACAGCCGTGGACTACCGTACTGTGTCTGCTGCTATATAGACTGGATGATAATGAGATGAAATCAATATATATATATATATATATAATATCACTAGTACTGCAGCCGGACAGGTATATATATTTATTATGTAATGACTGATGACGGACCTGCTGGACACTGTCAGCTCAGCAGCACCGCAGACTGCTACAGTAAGCTACTATAGTAGTATGTATAAAGAAGAAAGAAAAAAAAAAAACCACGGGTAGGTGGTATACAATTATGGATGGACGAGCGACTGCCGACACAGAGGTAGCTACAGCCGTGGACTACCGTACTGTGTCTGCTGCTAATATAGACTGGATGATAATGAGATGAAATCAATATATATATATATAATATCACTAGTACTGCAGCCGGACAGGTATATATATTTATTATGTAATGACTGATGACGGACCTGCTGGACACTGTCAGCTCAGCAGCACCGCAGACTGCTACAGTAAGCTACTATAATAGTATGTATAAAGAAGAAAGAAAGAAAAAAAAAACACGGGTAGGTGGTATACAATTATGGATGGACGAGCGACTGCCGACACAGAGGTAGCTACAGCCGTGGACTACCGTACTGTGTCTGCTGCTAATATAGACTGGATGATAATGAGATGAAATCAATATATATATATATATATATAATATCACTAGTACTGCAGCCGGACAGGTATATATATTTATTATGTAATGACTGATGACGGACCTGCTGGACACTGTCAGCTCAGCAGCACCGCAGACTGCTACAGTAAGCTACTATAGTAGTATGTATAAAGAAGAAAGAAAAAAAAAAACCACGGGTAGGTGGTATACAATTATGGATGGACGAGCGACTGCCGACACAGAGGTAGCTACAGCCGTGGACTACCGTACTGTGTCTGCTGCTAATATAGACTGGATGATAATGAGATGAAATCAATATATATATATAATATCACTAGTACTGCAGCCGGACAGGTATATATATTTATTATGTAATGACTGATGACGGACCTGCTGGACACAGTCATCTCAGCAGCACCGCAGACTGCTACAGTAAGCTACTATAGTAGTATGTATAAAGAAGAAAGAAAAAGAAAAAAACCACGGGTAGGTGGTATACAATATTATATATATATTATATACAATTATATATATATATATATATATTAAACTGGTGGTGACTGGTGGTCAGGTCACTGGTCACACTATCAGCAACTTGCAAGTAGTACTCCTAAGCAGACAATCACAATATATATTATACTGGTGGTCAGTGTGGTCACAATGGCAGTGTGGCACTCTGGCAGCAAAAGTGTGCACTGTACGTTATATGTACTCCTGAGTCCTGCTTTCAGACTCTAACTGCTCCCCACTGTCAGTGTCTCCCCCACAAGTCAGATAATATACAGTCACACTATCTATCACTTCAGCAAGTAACTAGTACTCCTCCTAATGCTCCCCAAAATTACTACTGTGTCTCTCTCTACTGTCTCACTCTCTTCTCTATAAACGGAGAGGACGCCAGCCACGTTCTCTCCCTATGAATCTCAATGCACGTGTGAAAATGGCGGCGACGCGCGGCTCCTTATATAGAATCCGAGTCTCGCGATAGAATCCGAGCCTCGCGAGAATCCGACAGCGGGATGATGACGTTCGGGCGCGCTCGGGTTAACCGAGCAAGGCGGGAAGATCCGAGTCGCTCGGACCCGTGTAAAAAAACTTGAAGTTCGGGCGGGTTCGGATTCCGAGGAACCGAACCCGCTCATCCCTAGTTTTAACCCCTGCAGTCTCTGTGTTACAAGGCTTCATATGCAGCCATGGCTGTAGTAATAGGTCCAGGCCCATAGAAAGGGGTACCACCTGAGTCAGGGTACCACATAAAGCTCTGCTAGAATTACGCATGTCCTCACCCATGTTTAAAGTGACTCTTTAAAGTCCTGAGCCAAAAGACTTTATTAATAGCTTTGAACAATTTTAAACATTCACTTAAGTATGAACATGTATATACACGTAATACATTGCATGCTTTATTCTCGGTAGCACATTGCATGCTTTATTCTCGCCTTTAGTGTTGCATACTGACCTCCTGACACCGATTATTTTAACATCGTTCTCTGAATCAGAGATATCTGCACAAAGACCCTGCCTGTCTACATTGAGTGCATTGCCCGACAACTCTAAGGTCGTGCCCCTGGCAATTGGGTAGGGAATGGTACTTCCCATAAACATCAACAACCTAATGGGGTCATCAAGTGGTATACCTCACTGGGGCTCCCATCCCTCTGCCACAGGACTCCCCTCCTTCTGCTGTACCGGCTCTTCAGAATTGTACAACTTCAATTGATCACGGGGCACAGTGCTGAGCCGATTATCCTTTCCTTTGATTTAGTAGGTATACCGGTCATCAGACGGGACTCTCACTATGGTGGATGGGACAGCCTCCCACATGGTATCAAGCTTGCTCGTTCGACTATTTTTCTTCATCCACACTCTGTCGCCTACTAGCAGAGTTACAGGCCATGTGTCAGAGTTGTAATTTCTCTCTTGCCGGGCATGTACGACTTCCAGCCGCCTCTCTAGAACTTGCCTGGCGGTGTCAATGCGATGCTGGTGCTCTTGGACGCAGTCGGTTTGCGGTGTGACGAATTCTCCAACTTCTGGGGCTAGCTCCAGGTCCTTAGGAAGTTTGCCTTGCCTTACATATTGCCTTGCCTTACATATTTGTAATTATTCATGGGGTGGGTGTGGGGTGCGGTGGCCCCTGTGTCGGTATGGCTGGGCTGCTTCAGGTCGGCACACCCTAACACTTTATTAACACTTATGATTTTCCCTATCACTTTGTATATATTATTTTAATCACACCACTTACATAGCACTTCTGTGCTTCTTATTAACCCCTATTAATTTTCACCTGTGTGCTGACCTGGGGTGGCCGACCTGTGCCGACATTGTGGGGTCCTGCACCCCGGACCCATACCTAGTATTAGGGACCCCCAGTGACGGAGAAGCCTTGTCGATCGGCCTGGGGGCTTAACCCTATATCTGCAGATATACGCAACTAAGATCTCTGTATTATCTGACTATTATGTAGTAATATTTTTCACTCAGTGTGCATTAGGGAACACATTTTTTTCCTACACAGAATTACCCCTCCCTTTTAGCACCTGAGTGACATTACAGTCTGATTGAGCAGCTTTCCATTTTGTGTCTTGCCTCCCAAACATCAGAGAGAAGGGCGTGAATCCTGTCGAGCAGAGTTCCGTACTATTGTACAGATATGTAATTTCCTGTAGAAGGTTGGGATACCGAGCCCTGACTTCTGCAGAGAGACTTTGGAGCATTCCTATCACGGCCTGGTTGGCTCTTTCTCAGAGGCCGTTCCCCTGCGGGTGGTAAGCGGTGGTCATTAATTTTTCGGCATCCATACATGGAACATAACTCATGGAACAGTTGGGATTCGAAGGCAGGGCCTTGATCCGTCAGGGTACCCATAGGGTCGGACAAAGTATTTCATGAAGAGCTCAGCTGTCGCCTTTGCGGTCAGGTTGCATGTTGGGCCCACCACCAGGAACCTGCTGTAGTGGTCCATGATCGCTAAGGTGTACTGGAAGCCATTGTTTCATGTTTCACATGGTCCAATACCACCAGTTCGGCTGCTCGGAATCAGGTGAAGGGAATATTTCTGGAAGTACCCAGCCTGGCGTTTAAAGGTACAACTCACGCAATGACTGCACTATCTTTCAACATCAGCCCACACTCCAATCCAGAAGTACCGCATTCTCAGAGTCGCCTTTGTCTTCTGTGTCCCAAAATGGGCAGACTGGTTGTGATAAGCAGTGAGTAGGAAGCGGGCTCGTTTTTTGGTACCACAATTTGATGGATGGGCTGGTGGGTCCCAGGATCAAGACTAGTGCGGATGACAAGTCCTTGTTGAAGGGTCAAGTGATCCTGGTGTCTCAATAGCTTGACCAACTCTTGATCTGCATTAACTCACTGTACTTTGGTCAACCAACCATTCCGGCAGAGAAGCTCTTTGAGGTTCCTGATCACTGTATTCTCCTTCTGGATCAGTTCCCAATCAACTCCCAATGCATCTTGAGGACTTGGTGCAGATCAGAGGTCTGTGGCGATGGCCACAGGGTCGGAGGTGGTGATAGGTCTCTGCTCCTTAGAAGCCTTGAAGACCATGGTTTCAATATCTTCGGCCCAGTCTCGCTATTCTTCCTCGAGGTCCACCGTTGGCAGGCGGGACAGGGCATCTGCATTGCCGTTGGATTTCCCGCTGTGATACGTCACTGTGTAGGGAAAATTGGCAAGGCATGACAGCCATCTCTGCTCCATCGCTCCCAGCCGGGCCATGGACAGGTGGGCCAAAAGGTTGTTGTTGGTAGCAATTCCAAAAGGGGTGGCAGCCAAGTAGTTTTTGAACTTCTCTGTCATGGCCCAGATCAGGGAAAGCAGCTCCAGTTTGAACATGCTATAGTATTCGTCATTACGTTACATCTTCCTGAGGCCCCGGCTGGCATAGGCATTCACCCTTTCCTGGCCATTCTGCACTTGTAATGGTACAGCTCCCAGGCCACGGTGGCTGGTATCAGTGAAGACCTGGAAGGGCTTCTCGTAGTCAGGGTAGGCCAGGTGTGGTGCCTCGACCAGCGACTGCTTCAGCTGATCAAAAGATGCTTGGTGGTCTTCCATCCATGCGACCACTGCTGTACTTCATCTCTCTTGGCCCGACTTGCCACGCAGGAGTTCATGAAGTGATGCGGCCACTTTGGCAAAGTTTTCAATAAAATGCCGGTAGTACCCAACGAACCCCAGGAAGCGGCGTACATCTTTGACAGTCCTTGTCACTTACCAGTCGTGCAACACTTGAATCTTCTCTGGGTCCGGCTTCACCCCCTCAGCGCTCATGATGTGCCTGAGGTACTGCAAATTTGGCTTCAGGAGGTGGCATTTGGACGGCTTCAACTTCAGGCCACATTGAGTCAGCTGTAAGAACACTTCATCCAGGTGCTTCAGATGGTCCTCATACATCTTTGAGAAGATGATAACGTCATCGAGATACAGGCGGACCATCTCAAAGTTCTGGTGGCCGAAGCAGTGTTCCATGACTCTCTGGAAGGTGGCAGGGGCATTGCAGAGTCCGAACGGCATTCAATCAAATTTGAACAGGCCCATGGGGGTGGTAAAAACCGTTTTCATACACAGTTTCTCCCAGCACATCTTGGAAGTCAACTAGTACCACCCTGGCCACTGGGCAGTTTCAGAACAACCGGATCAGGTAACTGTGTGTGTTTAATGCCCGAACTGGAACTCTTCCATGTTTCACTTTTGCCAGCGTTCTGGCCACTGTGAATGGCTGCTGCCCATTGGGGTCACAGGCTTTGATGACGGCTTCTTAATTCCGCCCACCTGGGCCAATCCTGGCCTTACACCATATCACGTGTTCGGCATTGGGTTGTAGTATAATAGGTTGGCGGTCCGTGATCCTGGCCTTGACCACCTCTCCTTTGTGGTTAGTAAATCGTTTGTGTCCTTCAAGCAGACGCACTGTCTGATACATTGTCTTCCATTCTCTTGGGACGCAGACCTCATCTCGATTCTTATAGTCTCCACCAGCTCGTCTTGACAATTTTTTTAGCACATTCATCCCCAAAATGACAGGAGGCAGGTATCCGTTGCAGGAGGTCATGATCAAACAGCCTTGGTGTTCTAGCTGTGCCTTGCCAATTGATAAATTGGCCTCCCAGTAGCCACGGAATTGAATTGGCTGCCCATTGCTGGCCAGTAAGCTTAGCCAGGTGGTAGGCGGTGTCACGATTTTGCTCTCTTTCCAGTGCCTTTGGAACTGAATGAGTTGAATAGTCATCACCTGTGATCCGGTATCCAAGAGAGCTGTCATTTCCACTCTGTTGACCCTTATCTTCAAGTGGGGACACTTGACAACCTATTGTGGCCACCAATCCTGTGCCGATGGACCTATTTGCGAGGTTCTTCCCGATAGTCGGTCCCTCGCAACGGGGTCATGTTGTTTAAAGGCTCATCTTCACATTTGCGCTTGATATGTCCACTCAACTTGCAACATCGACAGATGGGCCTTCCCTGAGCATCAAACTGATCAGTGGGGTGTCATCCTGAGCCCCGCGGGATATCCCATTGTTGTCTGTTCCTTCTGCCCGAGTTGCGGCGCCATCCTCCGTGTTTAGTCTCAGCCTGTTCCAGACGTATATCTCAGATCTCCTTCAACATTTCCGTTACAGCATTGGTGAGAGCCCCGATCGGACCTTGGCTGGTTTGAACCTGATGGGTGACAATTCAGTTAGACTTTACGTGTACAAGCATCAAACACAGTTGCGTCTCGTTGCACTCTTCATCCTCGGTCAGTTCTGAGGTCGCCCCGTATTCATCTGTGTTCTGGTTCAACCACAATATGTCCATTGAGGTTTCTTTGAATTCGGGGAAGGTGCAGTCGGGTTTCTGTTGTCTCCACATCCTCAGCTGGGCCCTTGTTGCTTCGCTTCTGGCCCCTTCAATAAACAGGTCAGTCAGTGTTTCGTCAACGTGTTCTACTCGCAGAGTTCTAGCTTGAATTGCCTCTTGTAGTCCCAACACAAAATCCTGCAAGGATTCCCATGTTTGCTGTTTCTGGGCGTATTGTCGCCCCTTCAATTCTGCGATGGACTGGGAGTTAAAGATGCTGGGCAGTTTCTTCAGTATCCCTTCTGCTGATTTTCGGTCCATATCCAACCATGATTGGACCTCCCATAGCGCAGAGCCATTTAGTTGGCCGACGACAATCTCTGCCCGCTACTCATCGCTCAGCGTGTATAACCGGAACTTGAATGTAGCTTTTCCTTGAATTTCCTGAAGGAGCTGGTCCCCTGTAAGCTGGTATCACCAGATTATGTTGGAAGCCGTGGGGCCCCAAAGTACTAGGGCATGGTGATCGGTGCAGTTGGCATTACCGCCACTGATGGTGCTGGGTTGGGTGACTCAGACCCTCTTCTGTGGCTCTGGGTTGAGTCCGTGGGCTGTGGTTGTTCTCCCGTGTCTGATGCGTCTTGCGACTTCGACATCTCACTGTTCACAAGGGTATCTGTAACACTGTTCGTAGATGCTAATTTGTAATGTCACCCCTATGATGGTGAGTGTCGTACCTGTATGTTTCTGTGTGACGGCTGACATAGAACTTCCCGCAACTTCTTCCTGCCAGAGCCTGTGACAGAGGAATAGACACCCCATGGAAAGAACCCCACAGAGAAATAATACACAAAATGGCGGTGTTGATAATTTATTATGCAATAATCAACAGGCCGTTGCTATGAATGAGCCTGGGTTGTCACCAGTCAACCATATCATGATTCAACATAAAGACCAAGTTGAATCACACCTTATAACAACATTAAGCTTTCGGTGCACTGTATAACGTTTGAATAAGACACTTGTTATCAGACTATAGCAATAAAGTTCAAGAAATATGTCCGTGTCCTGACTATTTACCATGTAAATGCACCAATAAAGGATAAACTTCCTTCCTTATCAATCACGTGAGAACTGTAATGTCCCCAAAGTAGCATTGGGTTCATTAGGCTCAGTTTAAGCTGCAACGTGAGCTAGTACTGGGCCCAGTATTTGTAATCCTATAGGTAATGTCGTAAAGTGCTTACTAACAAACCAATTCACAAATTTCCAATAGAGGGAACTGTGGAATATGTATTAGCCCAGTGTAGCAATGAACTTCCAACAGAGGGTGCTGTGGGGCTGGTAATTGCACTGTATAATTGCAGCACTTAATCGAAATAAATAAGCGTGGATATCTTAAGCATGTTGCTCTGGCTTAAGCGTGTGGCTCTGGCTAATAGGTGAAAACACAAGCACAGTCTTAACCTGGTCTCCACTGGGCTGTTACTGTAGACACAATCCTTGCTGGGTACTCTAAGCCAGGTACCCGGGTGGCTGCTTGGGATAGGTCTTGGAGGGGAAGGCTGAAGTGGAGCCCCACATGGGATGAAGGGTTGCAGTCACTGGGAGGTCAGCTCAATGGTACTGGCACAGGGGCAGTCTTTCTTGGCAGTCCCCAAACTTGCTTGCAGGTGACAAAAGGGTTTGGGAGGATTGTCAGGGTGGACCCTGCTGAAATGACTTCCCCAAGGGAGTAGACTGTCAGGGAGGGAACAGGATTGAAACCAGGTACCTGGGGATCCGCTGCAGTTGACAGCTCTTGCCGGTCACGTCTCCTTGTGTCAGCCAGGTGTCTCTTGCGCGGTCACCAGGTCAGCAGCTTCCCAGTGCTCTCTGTCGGGGAGGATAATGGTGCTGTCTGCCTGCTCCGGACTCCGCGGCTGCACACTCCATCCTCTCCAGGCTCCTGCCGCTCCTATCTGTGTTGACCACGTTCCTCTCTCTGCGCTCCATCACGTGCCAGGGGCCCGGTTTTCGGCTGCAGTTCCCACTTCATCCTGCATGGCACCCTGTTTCCTCTTCACACATGGCCGACTTGCCCACGCGTGCATTGCTCCTCTCCTTTAAACCGCATCTCGCTACCCTCGCCTCCTCAGCTTTGTGCCATGCGCTCACCAGTAAGGGCGGCTGTTGGACTTCCCGCTCTGTAGGCAGATGGGTCACCCATACCTGAGTTTCAGAGGTATCCAAGTTCTTTCTCCTATGAGCTATGGTTGCCTAGCAGCCAGGGAGGGAGTTTTAACCCCCACAGTCTCTGTGTAACAAGGCTTCACAGGCAGCCTTGGCTGTAGTAATAGGTCCAGGCCCATACAAAGGGGTACCACCCAAGTCAGGGTACCACAGTATCCCACACAAAAAACGGTGCACAATTCTAGTTTTTCCCCTAGATTTTAATACTGTACCCAAGGGCCTGATTCAAAGGTGGATGTAATGCTGATGTTTGCAGCTTCATAAACACACGTCACGATCATTCCGGGGGTGGGGGTGTCTGAGCTTGTGACTGCGAATACATATGCCGTTATAAAGGCTGCAGCTTATCCATCATGCAATACCATCAGGAAGGCATCTGAATGGCTCTAAATTTATTCTGAAGCAGGACAGCGACTCCAAACATACAGCCAAAGTAATTGAAAACTATCTTCGGTGTAAAGAAGAACAAGAAGTCCTGGAATGGATGATATAGCCCCCACAGAGTCCTGATCATCATTGTGTCTGTCTGGGATTACTTGACGAGGCAGAAGGATTTGAGCAAGCCTACATCCACTGAAGATCTGTGGTTAGTTCTCCAAGATGTTTGGAACATCCCCCCCTCCTTCAAAAACTGTGTGCAAGTGTACCTGTATTCAAGTGTACCTAGAAGAATTTATGCTGTTTTGAAGGCAAAGAGTGGTCACACCAAATATTGATTTGATTTAGATTTTTCTTCTGTTCATTCACTTTGCACTTTGTAAATTGATTTAAAAAAAAACTATTAACACTTCTACAGTATGTTTGAAAGCATTCTTACTTTGCAGCATTTATTCCACACCTGCCTAAAACTTTTGCACAGTACAGTAGCATCACCAGAAAAGGAGCATTGGTACCAGATATAACATCAATATTCACAACCCAAACTGTGGTACCAGATATATCACCGCCATGTGGAACCAGAGCAGTGGTACCATGTATATTGCCAACACACAGAAACAGAGTAGTAGTACCAGATATAACACCACCATTCAAAATCCGAGCAGTGATACTAGGTCCTGTATATCACAACACACAGAACCAGAGCTGTGGGATTAGATAGAACACCAACACACAGAACTAGGGTAGCCATACCAGATATAACACCAACACACTGCACTATGGGCAGTGGTACCAGAAATAATACCATCTTACAGAACCAGAACAGTGGTACCAGATATAACACCACAATATTCACGGTCAAGTCATATTATTCTGACCACCTCCTACATTTGACATCGGCAGCGCGTAGCCCATGAAGTACGTCACGTATCGTGCACTGGCTTGGTGGGTGCGATAGGCCATCTGCACACATATCACTCGTTGCTGTCATGGGTAAAAGGGGCGATTTATCCGAGTTGAAAAAAGGGATGATTATGGGCTCTCAGGCCAAGGGTGGCAGTATTTACGAATTAGCGCGGTTTGTGAACTGTTCGTGTGCTGCTGCTGTGGTAAAGGTGTATCGTGACTGGTCAAGTGTCACCATTGCGAATAATTGAAAACAGTTGTTACTCTGGCTATTAGCTGGTGGTCATAATAATGTGACTCAACCATGCAAAACCAGAGCATTGGTACCAGATATAATACCACCATGCAGAACCAGAGCAGTGGTAGTACCAGCTCTTTGAACAATGCACAGAACCAGAGCAGTGGTACCAGGTATATTACTCACAGAGCC
Source organism: Pseudophryne corroboree (assembly GCF_028390025.1). NCBI lineage: Eukaryota > Metazoa > Chordata > Amphibia > Anura > Myobatrachidae > Pseudophryne > Pseudophryne corroboree. Next base: position 960,489,645 of record NC_086445.1, on the reverse strand, counting down.
AGACCACTGGTACCAGCTCTATTACCAAAACACAGAACCAGAGCAGTAGTACCAGCTCTATGACCAACACACAGAACCAGAGCAGTAGTACCAGCTCTATCACCAACGCATAGAACCAGAGCAGTGGTAGCTGTTATGCCAACAACACACAGAACCAGATCAAATGCTCCAGATATAACACCAAAATATTTAACCAGTGATGTCACATAATTTATAAGCTCAGAACGCAGAATCATAGTAATGATACTGGCAGGGGCGTTTAAGAAAGGAGAGGGCCCATGTGCAGGCTACATGCAAGCCCCCTCCTTTCTGGCAGTGCAGTAGACTCTAGCTTTGTACAAGAGTCTACTGTGCTGGTCTCCAGGGACCTGGCATCTGCAAATTTTTCCGGCGGATATTTCTTTGCATATGTGGAAATCAACGGGAAAATGATTTCCGTCTGCAGAGACAGTCACAGAGGGACTCCATACTTTTATGGGTGTTCGGTGTGGGCAGTCTTGGACCCAAGGGGTCTACCGCACACCTTGCACCCATTATAGATACACCAATAGATACTAGGCATAATACCAACACACAGAACCAGAGTAGTGGCCCTCCACACAGAAAAAGTCTTATTAGGTGTAACACAAACAGACAGATACAGAGCAGTGGTACCATGCATAATACCAACATACAGTACATACCTACATAACAAAAGCAATGTTACTGGGTATGAGACCAAAACACAGAACAAGAGCAGTGGTACTAGGTATGAGACTAACATACAGAACAAGAGCAATGGTACGAGGTATGAGAATAACACAGAACAAGAGTAATGGTACTAGGTATGAGACCAAAACATAGGACAAGAGCAATGGTGCTAGGTATGAGACTAACACAGAACAAGAGTAATGGTACTAGGTATGAGACTAACACAGAACAAGAGTAATGGTACTAGGTATGAGACCAAAACATAGAACAAGAGTAATGGTACTAGGTATGAGACTAACACAGAACAAGAGTAATGGTACTAGGTATGAGACCAAAACATAGAACAAGAGCGGTGGTACTAGGTATGAGACCAATACACAGAACAAGAGTAATGGTACTATGTATGAGACCAACACAGAAGAAGAGCAATGGTACTAGATATGAGACAACATAAAGCACAAGAGCAGAGGTACTAGCTATGAGACTGAGACAAAGAACAAGGGCAGTGGTACTAGGTATTGAGACAAACACACTGAACAAAGGCAATGCTACTAGGTATGAGACCAACATACAGAACAAAAGTAATGGTACTAGGCATGAGACCAACATACAGAACACAGCAATGCTAGTAGGTATGAGACCAACATACAGAACAAAAGTAATGGTACTAGGCATGAGACCAACATACAGAACACAGCAATGCTACAAGGTATGAGGCCAACATGCAGAACAAGAGGAATGGTACTAAGGATGACACTGACACACAGAACAAGATCAATAGTACTAGGTATGAGACCGACATACAGAACACGAGCAATGCTATTAAGTATGAGAGACGGACCTACAGAACAGGAGCACTGTTAATAGGTATGAGACCGACATACAGAGCAAGAGCAATAGTACTAGGTATGAGAATGACATACAGAGCAATAGCAGTGGTACTAGGTATGAGACTGACATACAGGGCAAGAGCAGTGGTACTAGGTATGAGACTGACATACAGAGCAAGAGCAGTGGTACTAGGTATGAGACTGACATACAGAGCAAGAGCAGTAGTACTAGGTATGAGACAAACACACAGAACAAGAGCAGTGCTACTAGGCATGAGACCAATACAGTATATAGTACAAGAGCAGTGGTAGTAATAAACCTTCTATCGGATGAGGTGTGTAATGGGTGGAAACCACCTAACCTTAAACTCTAAAGTAAATGAAGACACTAAGACGTAGATACTGGCAGTGAGAGTGTTATCTATTTATTATGATTAAATATTATTAGTTAAGGATGTGTGGTGGGAAAGAAAGGACAGCCAATAATCAGCCAATCTGCTATGTTCAAACACAACCAACAACAGGCAATGTAGGCAGATAAAGCGCAGAGTGCACAAACACCACTATAAAACCCCTATAAGCAACAAAATGTATCAACTCACTTTCTACCTTAACCACCCACATGTTTGGGTGATGATACTGTCCGCCATAAGGGTGGTACAGCCAACTACCAGTCAACGAAGGGAGCGCACCTCAACTAAACAGTTGCACCCGTACTGCTGACCTGTCATTCTTTTCCGCCACAAAAACAGCAAAGACAAACGCCAACAAAGTGCAAAGGGATGGGAGGGTGGGAAACCTGGAAACAAAGAGGCTTTGTCATTCATCACCAGCCCCTTAAATAAACAGCCAACAAATCCACGCCCCCTACAAAGTATAGGCTACTCAGACTTGTGACCAGCACTTATGCCAGCCCCCATCCTAGAGGTTTAACCACCTCTTTTTTTATTCACTCATTTGGTACTACAATTACTGGTAGTATACACTCGATTCTTTCTTATACAATACCTCCTTCTTTTATAAAGCGAACTTGGAACTTCCTAATGGTAGCAAAAGCAGAAGGGGGGGGGGGTGTAAGAGCCCCCAATTTTTATTTAAAAAAAAGGTAAATTAGGACAGGATATTACAGTACATACAGGTGTTATGCAAATATGTTGTGTGTTCTTTCACTTTGGGGGGAATGCATCAACCTCTATAAAGCAGATTGGTTGCTATGGGCAACTTCTCCACTCTTTCTGCAAGGTTTGATGCATCTTCCCTGATATGTGATTCCTGAATAGAGAATATTGGAATTCTATAATAGAAGAAATATATGAAAGATATAGTGGAGCTAAGAGTGTACTATTAGCCATTATTTTATTGATGAAAGCAAGCATAAAGCTAGAAGGGCTTTCCTAGATGATGGATTACTATTGATTCAGTGGATCACTATCCCCATTTCCAGGATTAAAGACATTGGTTTTCTACACACCTTTTCCTGCAGTTTTTACATTTTTACACAAATTCACTCAGGGTTATATATAGTATGGTATGGAACATATTACACTATGTATCATTATTTATTTTACATGCATTCTGACTGAAACATTATATAAACAGATTTGGAAGATTTAAGCAAGATTGAACTGGGACGTTCCCATCGGCCCCACTCACTGAAGGACTCACTCCCTTTTCCTTAGGGTGGGGCCTACAGCGGGCGGTCAGTGCAGGTGCAGCTGGTGGGACCCATGCTCAGAGGCATGCCATAAGCCAGCACATTCATCCACCATGCCAGTTATTTAAAGAACCGCATAATCATGTGACCAGGGTGCAAACATATGATACTTCTATCTGGGGATGCCGGAGATCTACTTGTGCTGTTCTTCGAGAAAACACGTGGGGGCCAGATACAGAGTCTGACGATGCTGTCACCACTTCAGAATATTTTGCCGTTGTCGCATTGGGACTTTATGCCAATGCTCACCTCTCCCGGTCACATGCAATGGGAGCCGCGCTGCAGCAGGGAGAGAAGACACCAGGCTGCCGGGGCAGGAATGATTCACGCTGCCGGCGGAGGAGTGCTGCTGTGCATGCGGCTTCCTCCCCCTTCCTCTCAGGCAGCACGGTCGGGGACTGAGTCAAGCAATCTCCAGAAAGCCGATTATATAATACTGGCCATTAACATAAAGGGGCGTGCACATACATTGGGAACCAATCAGTGCCATGTAACAAGCATATAATGATCCAAGGACTCAAGACTTGTAATCCTAGAAAAAGGCAGATTGCTGAAACGCGTTGGAGGACTTGTCTCACTACACACTGCCTTCTACAGACACCTCTCCCCGGCTGGAGAGAGGTATCCCCGAGCAACAGGGGCTAATTGAACACTCCCGCTCACGTGACACATCACGTGAGCGGCAAAGCAGGAAGTCACAGACGGGACCCGGCGGAGAAAGGAGGAAAGCGGCGGCCGCTGACCGACCACGGGGACCGAGACGAGACGGCCTGAACATCGAAGGACACCGGAGGACTCGGGAACGGAAGCTGAGCCGGCACAGGCGCGCGGAACGCACCCCCGGCGGTAAGTGTAAGAACCAAGCCCGTACCCCCGATTCCTCATTTGGTGCACACAGGGAGGTCTGACAAGCGGGACGCCGCAAACTGTCACACACCCCACCACGACTGATACTTACCTAGTTTCAGAGTCACATAGGTGATACCATACCTATGGTAAAGGTGCACCCTTGGGCATACCTGACATTCATCCCGCAAGGGACCTCTGAACATTAGGACTCCTAAGGACATAACACTGACACAGACATTGTGCCAGATTTACGGAGAGGCACATACTTTTACCCACCACTCTTATTATTAATTCTAGAAGTTTTGAGCAGAAGTGTACCATTCAGGAGGGTACACTGAAAAGGGTGGTCTGCATGACACACCTGACAGTGGGAACATACCACCCTAATAAACATCATTAGATTACGACATATGGTCATTTGTGAACACTATCATACATCAAATTGTCACATCACTTTCTTCCCATTTTTTTTCATCCCTGCTTTCTCCATCCCTTTCCATCTTCACCCTTTCTCTCACATTCCTTCTCTCCCACAAGTGCGCTGACCTCACCATTGCTTAACATTAGTACGGAGGTAGGACACCTCTAGGCCTAGCAGCACTAACCCCCCATCCCAGTGAGCGCAGTCTCTCTCCAATTATCTACGAATACTAATCTCCAGCCTCTGCCTCCAGCAGCAGCTCTCCTGGCAGCAACGAAGGCTGGAGATTGCTTAACTCAGTCTCCGACCGTGCTGCCTGAGAGGAGGGGGGAGAAAGCCGCATGCACAGCCACACTCCTCCCCCAGCAGCATGGATCGCTCCTGCCCCAGCAACCTGAAGAATGGCGACAGAGCGGTGCAGAGCTACGGCCGGGGGGCCCCTTAAGACAGGTGGGCCCGGGGTACTGATCCCCTGGGCACCTCCCTTAATTTGGCTCTGCCCGCAATACTCCTATACAGTGAGGTGTATGGCTGGGGAGGCACACATGGGGATGGGTCTGAATGCTGGGAGCCTGTCTCACCCCCTACTCACTGTAACTCTCACCTCACTACACTAAGTTACAGTGTCCATTGAGTTTCCTACCTGCATCCCTGTCTTTTTCTTGCTGCTGCTGACTGAGCTCCGTCTACAGTGCACTTCCTGGTCACATGACAAGTGTCCATCAGTGCACAAGGCCCGCCCCCACACTTAGAGGCATGCCTCTATTAGTTCCCTTTCTGTGCAGCTTTACTGCCCATGGTGTGGCCCCACCCCCAGCTCTGCAAAGCAGAGTCTGACTATAGAACTGAGGCAGAGCTGTTGCTGTCTCATCTCTCGTCTCCCTGCAGCTCCAGGGATCTCCGCAAAGCTGGTGAGAATTATCTATAAAAGGGATTACTATAAACAAAGAAGATCTTCTTTGTATTATTCTAGTAATTTTTATATAAAATCCCAGAAGTTTGACAGGGAGTATGACAGAGGATTCTCTGCCTCTCCTGCCTACCCTGACTGCACGTCCCTGCTCCCATAAGATGCCCCAGGAATGCCCAATACATTTCTTGGACTGTGCTTCTCAATAGCTACTGTGACTCTGTGCACAGAGCCATCTTTTTGTATGGGCTCAATGGGCACTTGTCCAAGGGCTCCAGGAGTATAAGGGTCCTAGGCTGATAGCTTGTGGTCCCCTCTTTCCAGGGGTCAAAATCAGCTCCGGGGAACCAGAGATATCCGACTTCAAAGCAGTGGTCCCCATCCAAGCCTGTTAATTGCTCTCCCCTGGCAGATATCTCTAGTTCTGTCTGACTTGTCTTAGAGTTTTTCTGAGGGTATATTCTAAAAGCTGGGACTCTCCCCTTTTGGTGGACACTGGCGGGTTATCTCTACTATGCCCAGAAACAGAGATATCAGCCTTCAAGCAGCTGGTCCGTGCTCCAGCTCCACACGCCTGGTATGCAGTTTTATATTTTCGTTAGAGGATTGCTCTGGCTTCTAAACTGTGATCCCCAAGTCCCCAGTACCTCCTGAAAGGTGGGACGTGCTCAGAGGCGGAACTACCACCAGTGCAACCAGTGCGTTGCACTGGGGCCCGCCTCTGTCCAGGGGCCCAAAGCATGTAATGAGTCAAACTGACTCATTACATGCCGCTGTGTGCTGCGGGCAACCGCTGCCCGCAGCACACAGCCGCCCGGACAGGAGAGAAGAACAGCGCACTGAGCGCAGCGGCACGGGGGTAAGGAGGAGGAGGGAGGTGGAGGAGGGAGCCGCAGCAGCGCTTTGTTACTGGTGGAGGCGCTGCTGCTGCTGCCCCTCTGCTTCACTATAGGCTGTCTTCCGAGAACAGCCTATAGTGAAGCAGAGGGGCAGCAGCAGCAGCGCCTCCACCAATAACACAGCGCTGCTGCGGCTCCCTCCTCCACCTCCCTCCTCCTTCTTCTCTACTGCCCGGGAATCGTCAGAAGCTGCACCGAGGAGCCTGAGCCAGCGGAGAGGGTAAGTATAATTCTTCTTTCCTTCTGTCTCTTTCTTTCTTTCTTTCTTTCTTTCTTTCTTTCTTTCTTTCTTTCTTTCTTTCTTTCTTTCTTTCTTTCTTTCTTGGGACTGCCTGCCGCAATGTGTAAAAATGGGGAATCTGCCTGCCGCAATGTGTAAAAAGGGGTAATCTGCCTGCCGCAATGTGTAAAAAGGGGGAATCTGCCTGCCGCAATGTGTAAAAATGTTGAATCTGCCTGCCGCAATGTATAAAAATGGGGAATCTGCCTGCCGCTATGTGTAAAAATGGGGAATCTGCCTGCCGCAATGTGTAAAAATGGGGAATCTGCCTGCCGCTATGTGTAAAAATGGGGAATCTGCCTGCCGCAATGTGTAAAAAGGGGGAATCTGCCTGCCGCAATGTGTAAAAAGGGGGAATCTGCCTGCCGCAATGTGTAAAAAGGGGGAATCTGCCTGCCGTAATGTGTAAAAAGAGGGACGCTGTCTGCCGTAATGTGTAACAAGGGCACGCTGTCTGCCATAATGTGTAAAAAGGGGACGCTGTCTGCCGTAATGTGTAAAAAGGGCATGCTGTCTGCCGTTATGTGTAAAAAGTGTATGCTGTCTGCCGTAATGTGTAAAAAGGGGACGCTGTCTGCTGTAATGTGTAAAAAGGGGACGCTGTCTGCCATTATGTGTAAAAAGGGTACGCTGTCTGCCGCTATGTGTAACAAGGGCACGCTGTCTGCCGTTATGTGTAAAAAGGGGATGCTGTCTGCCGTAATGTGTAAAAAGGGGACGCTGTCTGCCGTAATGTGTAAAAAGAGGAATCTGTCCGCCGTAAGGTGTAAAAGGGTCTCTACCTGGTGTAGTGGTGCTACTGTGCGGCGTAATTTGAATAATGGAGACTACTGTGCACCGTTTTATGAATTGGTATTATTTTGTGGTCACACCCCTTCCCCACGAAGCCACGCCACTATGTATTTTTGCGCACACCTACGGTTTTGCATGCAGGGGTGGGGCTCCCATGCCGTTTCTTGCACACAGTGCTAAAATGTATAGTTACGGCACTGTTGCTAGGTATCCATTTCTCTGGCCCTGAGCAGGTCCCCCTCACCTGATCCTCTCCAGGGGTGAGGGGATGGACTTGGATGGGATGGGGGGGGGGGCAAAGCATTTTGTCGCACCTGGGCCCACCGCTCGCTAGTTCCGCCACTGGACGTGCTCATTTTTTATCCCATCCAGAGCTAAGAAATCTATTTTTAGAAACTTGAGCTATCTGCAGTCAAGCAAGCTGCCCTCCCACCAGAAAATGCTGAATATTTGCCCACTCCACTATCCACCCCTCCCCTACATATTAAACACCCCCTACCACCCTGGAAGTAATGTACCAGTGCCCCTTCATTCAGTCCAATTCCCATTTCTACAGTGTAGTGTTCTCCCTCCCGCCCCATCTGTGCAGTAAAGGAGTAATTAACAGAAACTACTGCTCCAGGTCCTACATGCTGAGCGGAAAACAGAACAAACCGGGTGGTCTTCAGTATGCCGAATGTCGGGATCCCGGCGCACAGTATACCGGCGCCGGGATCCCGACACCCGGCATACCGACAGCTATTCTCCCTCATGGGGGTCCACGACCCCCTGGAGGGAGAATAAATAGCGTGGCGTGCATAGCGCGCCACTGTGCCTGCAGTGTGGCGAGCGCAGCAAGCCCGCAAGGGGCTCCTTTGCGCTCGCCACACTGTCGGTATGCCGGATGTAGGGCTCCCGGCGCCGGTATGCTGGTCGCCGTGAGCCCCGCCGCCGGTATATCATACTACACCCGAACAAACCCTACCACCCACGGGACAGTAAAGCTTTCGCTGATAGCCCCTCCCACCCCTAGGAGGTCCAGTGCATTGCTGTGCCCAGGGGCCTACACTGCTGTTAAGACGGCCCTGTCTGTGCGAATATCAGCATATGGTCCCACATAGACACACACCCGTAATGTGAAACTGCTGTGACAGATGAGTTATCTCAGGACAATGATCAGCCATGATACTCTTTTACACAGTCAGTATTTATGCATTGATACTACTGTATGCACTGTACATATAGATTGAATGGTCTCCCTCTCTATAACTTCTAACACTAATGTCACAATATATTAATGTGTGTGAAATACTGTAGTGTACAGTGGCTGGATAAATTGTGTTTCTCATATATTGAGTCCGACTGAATAGGAGTTTTACCTAAATAACCACAACTCATTGGCAACTTGCACTATGCAACATAACTTATTTTTACGTACAAATAACAGTATACTAAAGCATCCCATTGTCCTCCATGGGAGTAATTCGTAGTTGATCGCTCGCTAGCAGTTTTTAGCAGCCGTGCAAACGCATTGTCGTCGCCCACTGGGAGTGTATTTTCGCTTTGCAGAAGTGCGAACGCCTGTGCAGCAGTGCGCCTGCAAATTATTTTTGTGCAAAACAAGACCGGCCCTGTAGTTACTCTTCGTGTGTGTTGATTCTAACGATGGAGGGATGGCTTTTGACATGATACAACCGCCCAGCAAACGCCCAGCCACGCCTGTGTTTTTTCTGCCACGCCTGAGTTTTTCCAAATACTCCCTGAGAACGGTCAGTTGCCACCCAGAAACGCCCACTTCATGTCAATCTTCCTGCGTTCGGCCGTGCGACAGGAATGTTCGTTAGACTCTGTGCAAACCCACGGTGCTCATTGTACCTGTACGACGCGCCTGTGCATTGTGGTGCATACGCATGCGCAGAAATGCAGATTTTTAGCCTGATCGCTGCGCTGAGTACAACGGCAGCTAGCGATCAACTCGGAATGACCCCACCCATGTGTCTTGTTTGTCCAATATCTTCCAGACACCCCATCTGCCACACTCTAACCCCCTTCTGCCCGACACTACATCTATCACCCCCAGGAGCTGTTTAACAGAGGTGATGGCTCATGTGCACAGTGGCGTAAGTTCATCCCAGTTGCCCAGAGGCAAGTTAGAGTAATCTGCAGCAGGACAATGACCCCAAACATACAGTTAATGTCATTAAGAACTATCTTCAGCGTAAAGAAGAACAAGGAGTCCTGGAAGTGATGATATGGCCCCCAAAGAGCCCTGATCTCAACATCATCGATTCTGTCTGGGATTACATGAAGAAAGAGAATGATTTGAGCAAGCCTACATCCACAGAAGATCTGTGGTTAGTTCTCCAAGATGTTTGGAACAACCTCTCTGCCGAGTTCTTTCAAAAACTGTGTGCAAGTGTACCTAGAAGAATTTATGCTGTTTTGAAGGAAAAGGGTGGTCACACCAAATATTGATTTGATTTAGAGTTCTGATCATTCACTTTGCATTTTGTTAATTGATAAAAAGATGAAAAGAAAAAATTTACTTTATTCCGTGAGATGAACACGACCCTCTAGTGACTGGTCTCGCCTCTCTGGTGACTGGCCACACCCCCAAAAGCTGTCATATGATTATTAAGCTCGACATATTGTGAACGATAATTAGTCGAACGATTAGCATTCAGTGTATGGACATCAACAATAATCGTTCACACCTACATATTATATTTGGATTTTGAAAAGTACAGTAAGTATTGCACATGTTTTTTTCGGATTAACCATGACGTCAATTATCCAAACAACCACTCATCTTGTTTAGCACTGATAATAGAGGCTCCACTGTAGTTTTTTTTTTTTTACTGCACTGATCTACAATACATTTGTTTTCCTGAAAGGAAGTTTGTAATTGTAATCGCCATGAATTAACTGTGGATTTGTGATATTTTCTGCCAAACACATTTGAGGAGCACACTTCTTTTCTCCAGGGCTATTAATTCACACTGAATAAGGATGGCTTCCAACCATCGATGATTACCACCATTAACTACCGGAGACACACCATTAATGGTTGTTAGTCATCAATCTTTTGTCACCAGTAGTCAATGGTTTTGTCAAGTTTCTCTGCCTTTGAAGTAAAATAGTGCAACAATGGTTCCATCCCCTCGGCACAGTGGATACAGAGCTTAGTCCTGCCTCTGCATAGCGCCACCCTCCTTCTCTTCTTCCCTAATTGGCCATCATCCACCGGGTTCCGCCTCCCACTAGGTCAGAGCTGCTGCTTGCACTGTGTGTGTGATAGCCACTAAAGATACAAACCATCAATGGTTTCCTGAAATCAATGTGGTGACAATCAATACTGGACCCTTTAATAGTCATCCCTAGCATTGAAGATATTAGGCCTTATATAGGATAGTGTAAGGAAGTGCTGGTACTATCACACTTCTTGAAGAAATTAACCCCTTTCTCAAGGTGTATTTGCAGCAAAATAAATGCTGAAAACCTGCACACAGTTTTCATTTGATAGGTTTGAAGAGATAGTTTTTATGAGATCTGGCATCCCGGCAGTCGGAATGCCGATGCTGGAATTTCCGACACTGTTCGGAATGCTGACGCCGGCATCCCGACATGGTTCAAAATGCTGACGCCAGGAACCTGAACGTGGGGGGTTAGGTTTAATCTGCGGGGGGAGGGTTAAGGTTAGGCTGCGGGGAAGGGAGGATTAGGTTTAGGCTGCGGCAAGGGGGGTTAGATTTTCGGCACCACTGGGTGGGGTTAGGGTTAGGCCCTGGGGGTAAGGAGGGTTAGGGGGGTAAGGTGGGAAGCTATGCATACTTATTAGACCAGGATTCTTTGCTTCAGGATCAGGGCAGTCATCAGGGAAGGAATGCAGGGACTGGAGTCCTGGACCCTTATAGAGAGGGGGGCCTACTGCCAATTCCTGGAGAGCTGCACATCGGGCTGATGCGCAGGGATGTCTAAAAACAAGCCTTCCCTATGCATCAGCTCTGCTAATCGTTCCAGTAGGTCCGCAATGCTCCACCTATATGTAATGTCATGATGTGTGTGTGACATCAGGGTGGAGCGGAGTGGCAGAATCTTTTTTTTTTGGGGGGGGGGGGATGAGCCTTTCTATTTTGTCAGTCCCAGGCCCCACAATTTCTGATGGCAGCCCTGTTTCGGGATGCCGGTGTCGGTCATATGACCGACGGCGTCCCATCCACCGGGATATTGTAAGTATCCCAGTTGACAGTTTTTATTGCTATACTGTATAATATAGGTTTGGATTAATATTTTAGAAAGGCACAATAAGATTATATTTAAAAAAACTAATTCTAATTCTAAGGATGGCATTCAATTGTTATATCGTGCCTGATCTCCCGTCCAAACTGATGGGAGATCACGGGAGATATTCAGTTGTTCTTTTTTATTGCGCTGATAGCACTCATTAGTGTTGGGTTTAGCCGTGTAAAGTGGCTAAATCCGATTAAACTAATGGGAACGCTCAAACAGGTAACTTTTGGTTCATTTCAGATCGCCACTCACCGGAGGGAGCGAGCTGAAAGGAGTGCTGACGGGCATGCACGGGTGAGAGGAGGAGGGAAACAATAAGAATTTACTTACCGATAATTCTATTTCTCATAGTCCGTAGTGGATGCTGGGGACTCCGAAAGGACCATGGGGAATAGCGGCTCCGCAGGAGACTGGGCACAAAGTAAAAGCTTTAGGACTAGCTGGTGTGCACTGGCTCCTCCCCCTATGACCCTCCTCCAAGCCTCAGTTAGGATACTGTGCCCGGACGAGCGTACACAATAAGGAAGGATTTTGAATCCCGGGTAAGACTCATACCAGCCACACCAATCACACCGTACAACTTGTGATCTGAACCCAGTTAACAGCATGATAACAGAAGGAGCCTCTGAAAAGATGGCTCACAACAACAATAACCCGATCTTTGTAACAATAACTATGTACAAGTAATGCAGACAATCCGCACTTGGGATGTGCGCCCAGCATCCACTACGGACTATGAGAAATAGAATTATCGGTAAGTAAATTCTTATTTTCTCTAACGTCCTAGTGGATGCTGGGGACTCCGAAAGGACCATGGGGATTATACCAAAGCTCCCAAACGGGCGGGAGAGTGCGGATGACTCTGCAGCACCGAATGAGAGAACTCCAGGTCCTCCTCAGCCAGGGTATCAAATTTGTAGAATTTAGCAAACGTGTTTGCCCCTGACCAAGTAGCTGCTCGGCAAAGTTGTAAAGCCGAGACCCCTCGGGCAGCCGCCCAAGATGAGCCCACTTTCCGTGTGGAATGGGCTTTTACAGATTTTGGCTGTGGCAGGCCTGCCACAGAATGTGCAAGCTGAATTGTACTACAAATCCAACGAGCAATCGTCTGCTTAGAAGCAGGAGCACCCAGCTTGCTGGGTGCATACAGGATAAACAGCGAATCAGATTTTCTGACTCCAGCCGTCCTGGAAACATATATTTTCAGGGCCCTGACTACGTCCAGCAACTTGGAATCCTCCAAGTCCCTAGTAGCCGCAGGCACCACAATAGGCTGGTTTAAGTGAAATGCTGAAACCACCTTAGGAAGAAATTGAGGACGAGTCCTCAATTCTGCCCTGTCCGTATGAAAAATTAGGTAAGGGCTTTTATAGGATAAAGCCGCCAATTCTGAGACACGCCTGGCTGAAGCCAGGGCTAACAGCATTACCACTTTCCATGTGAGATATTTTAAGTCCACAGTGGTGAGTGGTTCAAACCAATGTGATTTTAGGAATCCCAAAACTACATTGAGATCCCAAGGTGCCACTGGAGGCACAAAAGGAGGCTGTATATGCAGTACTCCCTTGACAAACCTCTGAACTTCAGGAACAGAAGCCAGTTCTTTTTGGAAGAATATTGACAGGGCCGAAATTTTAACCTTAATGGACCCTAATTTGAGGCCCATAGACAGTCCTGTTTGCAGGAAATGCAGGAACCGACCCAGTTGAAATTCCTCTGTAGGGGCCTTCCTGGCCTCGCACCACGCAACATATTTACGCCAAATACGGTGATAATGTTGTATGGTTACATCCTTCCTGGCTTTGATCAGGGTAGGGATGACTTCATCCGGAATGCCTTTTTCCTTCAGGATCCGGCGTTCAACCGCCATGCCGTCAAACGCAGCCGCGGTAAGTCTTGGAACAGACATGGTCCCTGCTGGAGCAGGTCCTTTCTTAGAGGTAGAGGCCACGGGTCTTCCGTGAGCATCTCTTGAATTTCCGGGTACCAAGTCCTTCTTGGCCAATCCGGAGCCACGAGTATAGTCTTTACTCCTCTCCTTCTTATGATTCTCAGTACTTTTGGTATGAGAGGAAGAGGAGGGAACACATACACTGACTGGTACACCTACGGTGTTACCAGAGCGTCCACAGCTATTGCCTGAGGGTCCCTTGACCTGGCGCAATATCTGTCCAGTTTTTTGTTGAGGCGGGACGCCATCATGTCCACCTTTGGTTTTTCCCAACGGTTCACAATCATGTGGAAGACTTCTGGGTGAAGTCCCCACTCCCCCGGGTGAAGATCGTGTCTGCTGAGGAAGTCTGCTTCCCAGTTGACCACTCCCGGAATGAACACTGCTGACAGTGCTATCACATGATTCTCCGCCCAGCGAAGAATCCTTGCCACTTCCATCATTGCCCTCCTGCTTCTTGTGCCGCCCTGTCTGTTTACGTGGGCGACTGCCGTGATGTTGTCCGACTGGATCAACACCGGCTGACCCTGAAGCAGAGGTCTTGCCTGACTTAGGGCATTGTAAATGGCCCTTAGTTCCAGGATATTTATGTGAAGTGACGTTTCCATGCTTGACCACAAGCCCTGGAAATTTCTTCCCTGTGTGACTGCTCCCCAGCCTCTCAGGCTGGCATCCGTGGTCACCAGGACCCAATCCTGAATGCCGAATCTGCGGCCCTCTAGGATATGAGCACTCTGTAACCACCACAGGAGAGACACCCTTGTCCTTGGAGACAGGGTTATCCGCTGATGCATTTGAAGATGCGATCCGGACCATTTGTCCAGCAGATCCCACTGAAAAGTTCTTGCGTGGAATCTGCCGAATGGAATCGCTTCGTAAGAAGCCACCATCTTTCCCAGGACCCTTGTGTATTGATGTACTGACACTTGGCCTGGTCTTAGGAGGTTCCTGACTAGGTCGGATAACTCCTTGGCTTTCTCCTCCGGGAGAAACACCTTTTTCTGTACTGTGTCCAGAATCATCCCTAAGAACAGCAGACGTGTCGTCGGAATCAGCTGCGATTTTGGAATATTTAGAATCCATCCGTGCTGTTGTAGTACTACTTGAGATAGTGCTACTCCGACCTCTAACTGTTCTCTGGACCTTTCCCTTATCAGGAGATCGTCCAAGTAAGGGATAATTAAGACGCTTTTTCTTCGAAGAAGAATCATCATTTCGGCCATTACCTTGGTAAAGACCCGGGGTGCCGTGGACAATCCAAACGGCAGCGTCTGAAACTGATAGTGACAGTTCTGTACCACAAACCTGAGGTACCCTTGGTGAGAAGGGCAAATTGGGACATGGAGGTAAGCATCCTTGATGTCCAGAGACACCATATAGTCCCCTTCTTCCAGGTTCGCTATCACTGCTCTGAGTGACTCCATCTTGAACTTGAACCTTTTTATGTAAGTGTTCAAGGATTTCAGATTTAAAATGGGTCTCACCGAGCCGTCCGGCTTCGGTACCACAAACAGTGTGGAATAATACCCCTTTCCCTGTTGTAGGAGGGGTACCTTGATTATCACCTGCTGGGAATACAGCTTGTGAATGGCTTCCAATACCGCCTCCCTGTCGGGGGGAGACGTTGGTAAAGCAGACTTCAGGAACCGGCGAGGGGGAGACGTCTCGAATTCCAATTTGTACCCCTGAGATACTACCTGCAGGATCCAGGGGTCCACTTGCGAGTGTGCCCACTGCGCGCTGAAATTCTTGAGACGGGCCCCCACCGTGCCTGAGTCCGCTTGTAAGGCCCCAGCGTCATGCTGAGGACTTGGCAGAAGCGGGGGAGGGCTTCTGTTCGTGGGAAGAGGCTGTTTGCTGCAGTCTTTTTCCCCTTCCTCTGCCCCGGGGCAGATATGAGTGGCCTTTTGCCCGCTTGCCCTTATGGGGACGAAAGGACTGAGCCTGAAAAGACGGTATCTTTTTCTGCTGCGAGGTGACTTGGGGTAAAAAGGTGGATTTTCCAGCCGTTGCCGTGGCCACCAGGTCCGATAGACCGACCCCAAATAACTCCTCCCCTTTATACGGCAATACTTCCATATGCCGTTTGGAATCCGCATCCCCTGACCACTGTCGCGTCCATAATCCTCTTCTGGCAGAAATGGACATCGCACTTACTCTTGATGCCAGAGTGCAAATATCCCTCTGTGCATCTCGCATATATAGAAATGCATCCTTTAAATGCTCTATAGTCAATAATATATTGTCCCTGTCCAGGGTATCAATATTTTCAGTCAGGGAATCCGACCAAGCCACCCCAACACTGCACATCCAGGCTGAGGCGATTGCTGGTCGCAGTATAATACCAGTATGTGTGTATATACTTTTAAGGATATTTTCCAGCTTCCTATCAGCTGGTTCCTTGAGGGCGGCCGTATCAGGGGACGGTAACGCCACTTGTTTTGATAAGCGTGTGAGCGCCTTATCTACGCTAGGGGGTGTTTCCCAACGCGCCCTAACCTCTGGCGGGAAAGGGTATAATGCCAATAATTTTTTAGAAATTAGCAGTTTTTTATCGGGGGAAACCCACGCTTCATCACACACCTCATTTAATTCATCTGATTCAGGAAAAACTACGGGTAGTTTTTTCACACCCCACATAATACCCTTTTTTGTGGTACTTGTAGTATCAGAAATGTTCAAAACCTCCTTCATTGCCGTGATCATGTAACGTGTGGCCCTACTGGAAAATACGTTTGTTTCCTCACCGTCGACACTGGAGTCAGTGTCCGTGTCAGTGTCTGTATCGACCTGAGGTAACGGGCGTTTTATAGCCCCTGACGGTGTTTGAGACGCCTGTACAGGTATTAACTGATTTGCCGGCTGTCTCATGTCGTCAACAGTCTTTTGTAAAGTGCCGACACTATCACGTAATTCTTTCCATAAGACCATCCAGTCAGGTGTCGACTCCCTAGGGGGTGACATCACTAACACAGGCAATTGCTCCGCCTCCACACCATTTTCCACCTCATACATGTCGACACAGCGTACCGACACACAGCACACACACAGGGAATGCTCTGATAGAGGACAGGACCCCACTAGCCCTTTGGGGAGACAGAGGGAGTGTTTGCCAGCACACACCAGAGCGCTATATATATACAGGGATAACCTTATATAAGTGTTTTTCCCTAATATAGCTGCTGTATATATTAATATGCCAATTTAGTGCCCCCCCTCTCTTGTTTTACCCTGTTTCTGTTGTGCAGGACTGCAGGGGAGAGTCAGGGAGCCTTCCTCCAACGGAGCTGCGAGGAAAAAATGGCGCTTGTGTGCTGAGGAGATAGGCTCCGCCCCTTTTTCGGCGGCCTTTCTCCCGCTTTTTTGTTGAAAACTGGCAGGGGTTAAATACATCCATATAGCCCAGGAGCTATATGTGATGTATTTTTAGCCATTTAAGGTATTTTCATTGCGTCCCAGGGCGCCCCCCCCCCAGCGCCCTGCACCCTCAGTGACCGGAGTGTGAAGTGTGCTGAGAGCAATGGCGCACAGCTGCGGTGCTGTGCGCTACCTTATTGAAGACAGGACGTCTTCTGCCGCCGATTATCCGGACCTCTTCACTCTTCTGGCTCTGTAAGGGGGCCGGCGGCGCGGCTCCGGGACCCATCCATGGCTGGGCCTGTGATCGTCCCTCTGGAGCTAATGTCCAGTAGCCTAAGAAGCCCAATCCACTCTGCACGCAGGTGAGTTCCCTTCTTCTCCCCTTAGTCCCTCGATGCAGTGAGCCTGTTGCCAGCAGGTCTCACTGAAAATAAAAAAACCTATTTAAACTTTTACTCTAAGCAGCTCAGGAGAGCCACCTAGATTGCACCCTTCTCGTTCGGGCACAAAATCTTAACTGAGGCTTGGAGGAGGGTCTTAGGGGGAGGAGCCAGTGCAGACCAGCTAGTCCTAAAGCTTTTACTTTGTGCCCAGTCTCCTGCGGAGCCGCTATTCCCCATGGTCCTTTCGGAGTCCCCAGCATCCACTAGGACGTTAGAGAAAATATGAATACAGCCCTAATTATCCAATAGGAGTAATTAGGAATTTAATTAATGGCCTGCAACAATCAGGACTGCATCTTTCTGATCTGCCCAGTAGTTGGGAGGCACGTTCCATTCATAAGAGAGCAACGGTGAATGGGTGGCACATGCAAATGTCCCTTATGATTAAAAGGGTGATAGGAAAGAGACTATACATAGAGGGCAGCGAGTCTAGCGCTTAGCCACACCTCTTCCATGACATAGATACGCCCCCTCTGCGATGTGGCCACTCCCCCAGTCCCAATTAGCTTGCCACACAGATATTTTATTTATTATTATTAGTAGTAGTAGTAGAATATTTTTTTAAGGAAAATAAATAAAATAACAGATTAACGTTCATGACTACAGAGTAATGATGGCTTTGTGACAATATTACGGACTCCCAAGGGGTGCCTATAAAGAGACAACACTGCCCTTGTTTATAATTTATTTATATAGCGGTCAAAGTGAATAGCCAGGTGCTGCTTAGCCCCCAAGCTTTACTATCCCCAATTACACATATACTGTTAAATATCATTAAGGGCGGGATGTATTAAGATACATCGCCACCCCTCGCCGGTTACCGCAGCGATGTTGATCGCATATGTACTAACATATGCGATCAATATCGCGATGCGGTGACGGAGGCCCCCCGCGATACCTGTTAGGTGGTCTGCGGGGGGTCTCCGTCATCTCCCAGGGGTCCCCACACTGGCTAGACGCCAGGAAGCAGCAGCAGGCTGCCCCCGGCGCCTCCTCCTCTCCCCTGCAGCCAGAAGGATGTCCGGCTGCGTTGCTAGGGGGAGGAGGAGACTACCTTCCGGGTCCAAGGCAGCCTGGAGGAAAGTAAGCCGGGGGGGAGGGGGGTCTGCGGCGGTGTCGGCGGGTTGCAGCGGTCGGCGATAAGAAGCCCATGGGCTTCTATAGGGTATCGCCATCCAGAGATGGCGATACCCTGGACGGCGAAAACGCGGTAGAAGGGTGTTAATAAATTTGAAAATGCGGTAAAACCCTCGTTTTCGGGAGTTTTACCGCATTTTTGCTTTAGTACATCCCGCCCGTGTCATTGGTGTAATTATTGTTACCTGATGATAGCAATCTTTGCAACTTACACCCACAAACAGGCAAAATCAATGATCTTCCTATAGTGATGGATGTGAGTGTGCAGGCAGGCACCGATTATCCTTTTTAGATAATGAAATCTCAAGGTATGTACTTCCTTAAGTCTATAATAGGAACCTCTCAATAGCCCATTGCTCAGCTGCAATAAGATACCCGAAGACACGTATAGAAGAAGCTGCTCGGAAAGGCTTAAGCTTTCTTGGAGCTGAAGGAGTGCAGTAACAGAACCAGCAGGATCTGATAGGAGTAACTACTGTGAGTGCACAGGCAGGGTGCCTGAGGGCCAGGCTGAGGAAGTGTCAGTGCCCCAAG
Source organism: Pseudophryne corroboree (assembly GCF_028390025.1). Taxonomy (NCBI): domain Eukaryota; kingdom Metazoa; phylum Chordata; class Amphibia; order Anura; family Myobatrachidae; genus Pseudophryne; species Pseudophryne corroboree. Next base: position 960,470,566 of record NC_086445.1, on the reverse strand, counting down.
GGACAGATGGGGAGTGGACAAATGGGTTAACCCTATCTCCAGTCTGGCAGAATGGCTTGCCTATAGAAGTAATCCACACTGAAAAGTAGGTTAACAGGTCCCCAGAACGCTCAGTGGAAAGGGCTATATAGGTCAGCAGGAGCTGCACTTTAACAAATGACTGTACAAGGTAAAAATAACAACCTCTCAGCTTCCAATAGCAGAACCTGCAGCATTCCATAATATTACAATTCAGTGATCAGGGCCGAAACTAGGATTTTTGTCACCCGGGGCAAGGTAGTCATTTGACACCCCCCCCCCCCCGCAAAAAAATATATATATTTTACAATAAATAAATAAAAATAATAAAATAAAATAAAAAAAATAAGAAATAAATGAATAAAAATATTATATATATATATATATATATATATATATCTCTTTCAGAACTTTTTTACCTGAAAAACTGCCTTTTCTAACATAAATTTCATATCCAGGAAAAAGTGTCCCCATTTTACACAGTACGACAGGCAAGTGTCCCCATTCCCCATTTTACACATTGCGGCAGACAGGTGTCCCCATTTTACACATTGCGGCAGGAAAAAGTGTCCCCATTTTACACATTGCGGCAGGAAAAAGTGTCCCCATTTTACACATTGCGGCAGGCACAGGTCCCCATTTTACACAGTACGCTGGCAAGTGTCCCCATTTTACACATAGCGGCAGGCACAGGTCCCCATTTTACACAGTACGCTGGCAAGTGTCCCCATTTTACACATTGCGGCAGGCACAGGTCCCCATTTTACACATTGCGGCAGGCACAGGTCCCCATTTTACACAGTACGCTGGCAAGTGTCCCCATTTTACACATTGCGGCAGGCACAGGTCCCCATTTTACACAGTACGCTGGCAAGTGTCCCCATTTTACACATAGCGGCAGGCACAGGTCCCCATTTTACACAGTACGCTGGCAAGTGTCCCCATTTTACACATTGCGGCAGGCACAGGTCCCCATTTTACACATTGCGGCAGGCACAGGTCCCCATTTTACACAGTACGCTGGCAAGTGTCCCCATTTTACACATTGCGGCAGGCACAGGTCCCCATTTTACACAGTACGCTGGCAAGTGTCCCCATTTTACACATAGCGGCAGGCACAGGTCCCCATTTTACACATTGCGGCAGGCACAGGTCCCCATTTTACACAGTACGCTGGCAAGTGTCCCCATTTTACACATTGCGGCAGGCACAGGTCCCCATTTTACACAGTACGCTGGCAAGTGTCCCCATTTTACACATAGCGGCAGGCACAGGTCCCCATTTTACACAGTACGCTGGCAAGTGTCCCCATTTTACACATTGCGGCAGGCACAGGTCCCCATTTTACACAGTACGCTGGCAAGTGTCCCCATTTTACACATTGCGGCAGGCACAGGTCCCCATTTTACACAGTACGCTGGCAAGTGTCCCCATTTTACACATAGCGGCAGGCACAGGTCCCCATTTTACACAGTACGCTGGCAAGTGTCCCCATTTTACACATAGCGGCAGGCACAGGTCCCCATTTTACACAGTACGCTGGCAAGTGTCCCCATTTTACACATTGCGGCAGGCACAGGTCCCCATTTTACACATAGCGGCAGGCACAGGTCCCCATTTTACACAGTACGCTGGCAAGTGTCCCCATTTTACACATTGCGGCAGGCACAGGTCCCCATTTTACACAGTACGCTGGCAAGTGTCCCCATTTTACACATAGCGACAGGCACAGGTCCCCATTTTACACAGTACGCTGGCAAGTGTCCCCATTTTACACATAGCGGCAGGCACAGGTCCCCATTTTACACAGTACGCTGGCAAGTGTCCCCATTTTACACATTGCGGCAGGCACAGGTCCCCATTTTACACATAGCGGCAGGCACAGGTCCCCATTTTACACAGTACGCTGGCAAGTGTCCCCATTTTACACATAGCGGCAGGCACAGGTCCCCATTTTACACATAGCGGCAGGCACAGGTCCCCATTTTACACATAGCGGCAGGCACAGGTCCCCATTTTACACATTGCGGCAGGTGGTGGAGGGAGAGAGAGAGAGAGGAAGGGAGAGGGGCTGACTTACATTTGAAGCGGTTCTCGCCGCTCTTCAGCCGCCTCTCCCTCCTCGTCTGCGCGGCTCCGGGCTCCCCCTTCTCCCTCCTCCGGCGGGGTTTCGTGGAATGACGCGTTTGCGCCGTGACGTCACGACGCAATCGCGTCATTCCGCGAAACCCCGCCCCCCGAGCTGGGCACTCGGGAGAAGGGGGTTTAAAAGTAAGTGCCGCGGCGGGTGTTAGGGGGTCTCGGCGCCCCCTCCAATCTGGCGCCCAGGTCGCCTGCCCCCCTAGCCCCCCCCCCTAGTTTCGGCCCTGCAGTGATGATACCTTTTCCTGGTGACTTCCATTAGGTTTTAGCATGCATTCATTGTACCACCATCATAGCCTATAGTAATACTGTAGGTATAAACGTAGTAACTCCCAGCAATAGGAAACCGATGTTAATGAAAAAGTGACATTGAAAACACACCATTCCCTTTACATTAAAGACACACAAAACATCAGATATAGGAAGGTAATTCAGACTGGATCGCTGCAGCGGCAGCGATCTCATTCTGAATTACTGAGTGGAGTGCGCGTGCGCAGCGGTCGCACTGCCTGTGCGCACCTCGGGAGCCCAATCAGATGCTGTCACCTCTGCCTGATTGACAGGTAGAGGCGGGGCGGGAGGGGGCATGCCAACGGCGTTAGAACACCATTGGCGGGGCGCGTTCCGGACTCGTTGTCAGGGATCGACTCGTCAGGTAAAAAAGCATCGCCGCCGTGCGATGATTTTGTACCTGTGTGGAAAGGGTAGGGCCTGACATGCGGGGTTGACTAGCCCTGTGCTGGGCGTCCCCCCGCATGTCAGAGTAACTGATCGTAGATGTGCTAGATTTAGCACATCTACGATCAACTCTAAATTACCCCCATACTTAGAACAATCTATAAGTCAGATAATGAATTTGTGGATTCGCTCAATCATTAGCAAATACTGGGCCTGATTCAGGTTGGATTGCAAATTCTGCTAAAGTAGCAGAATTTGCAATCCTTGAGAACGCATGCTTGGGGCCTCCCATCGCAGGGCAAGGCCGCACAGCATGCTGCCAGCCAGTGCCGTAACTAGGCATTTTAGCGCTGTGTGCAAAAAACGACATTGGCGCCCCCCCCCCCCATGCAAGATAGGGGCAGTGCGCGCCGTAGGCGTGCAAAAAATATATAGGGGCGTGGCTTTATGGGGAAGGGGCGTGGCCACAAAATAATAGCAATTCATACTATTGTGCACAGTAGTCTCCATTATTCAAATTACGCTGCACAGTAGCGCCACTACACCAGGTAGAGCCCCTTTTATACATTACAGCAGACAGTCCCCCTTTTTACACATTGCGGCAGCCAGTCCCCCTTTTTACACATTGTGGCAGCCAGTCCCCCTTTTTACACATTGCAGCAGCCAGGCCCCCTTTTTACACATTGCGGCAGCCAGTCCCCCTTTTTACACATTGCAGCAGCCACGCCCCCTTTTTACACATTGCGGCAGCCAGGCCCCCTTTTTACACATTGCGGCAGCCAGTCCCCCTTTTTACATATTGTGGCAGCCAGTCCCCCTTTTTACACATTGCAGCAGCCAGTCCCCCTTTTTACACATTGTGGCAGCCAGTCCCCCTTTTTACACATTGCAGCAGCCAGGCCCCCTTTTTACACATTGCGGCAGCCAGGCCCCCTTTTTACACATTGCGGCAGCCAGTCCCCCTTTTTACACATTGTGGCAGCCAGTCCCCCTTTTTACACATTGCAGCAGCCAGGCCCCCTTTTTACACATTGCGGCAGCCAGGCCCCCTTTTTACACATTGCGGCAGCCAGTCCCCCTTTTTACACATTGCGGCAGCCAGTCCCCCTTTTTACACATTGTGGCAGCCAGTCCCCCTTTTTACACATTGCAGCAGCCAGGCCCCCTTTTTACACATTGCGGCAGCCAGTCCCCCTTTTTACACATTGCAGCAGCCACGCCCCCTTTTTACACATTGCGGCAGCCAGTCCCCCTTTTTACACATTGCGGCAGCCAGGCCCCCTTTTTACACATTGCGGCAGCCAGGACCCCTTTTTACACATTATGGCAGACGGTGTCCCCCAGAGAGAGAGAGAGAGAAAGAGAGAGAGAGAGAGAGAGAAAAGAAAGAGAGAGAGAGAGGGATATACTTACCTTCTCCCCGCTGACAGGCTCCTCGTGCTGGCATCTCCCTCTGTGCAGTGTGCAGGCATCGGACAAGGAGGAGGAGGGAGGGGGACTGGAGCCACAGCAGCGCTATGTCATTGGTAGTAAGCGCCGCTGCAGCATCCCCATCTCCTTCTGTATTGGTTGCCTGGCGCTGCTGTGGATGCTGGGATGGAGGAACCGCATCCCAGCATCCACAGCAGCGCCGGGCAGCCTATACGGAAGGAGAGGGGGATGCTGCAGCGGCGCTTACTACCAATGAAATAGCGCTGCTGCGGCTCCAGTCCCCCTCCCTCCTCCTCCTTCTCAGCTGACTCCGGCGCTTCTCTCTCCTCCAGCGCGGCTGCGGCGCACGGCGCGGACTTCAGAGGCGGCATGTAATGAGTCAATTTGACTCATTACATGCCGCTGGCCGTGCGCCCTCAGGGCAACTGCGCTGTGTGCCAAGCCCACTTGGCACACACGTAGTTACGGCCCTGCTGCCAGCCGCCCCCCCCCCCCCCCCTTTGATGAAGCAGAAATAGTGATCGCAACGCAATTTCTACTTAATTGTAGAAATTAGGGTAGCCAACTGCCGGTGCAGGAGGCCCGCCGCCATCTTTCTGATCGCATCGGCTGCGTGTGACGTCATGCAGCTGCCCTGATCATGCGCCACCATACCCCGGTTCGCGATGCGCCCCGTTTTGCGATCCAACTTGAATCGAGCCCACTGTCCTGTTATGCCTGGGATCTCCAGTTGTGTGACGGAACAGTAGAGGGAAAGATATCATTGATACACCAGCCAGCACTCTTTCATTGAATGAACACTATCTCTGTACCCTGTAGGCTATCAACAGCATATTTGTATTTGTATGAAATAAACATAGACATACATGTGATACAATTGTTGTACAGTATTAATACAATATAGGAGTGCATGACACCCAGTTAGACCTTATGGGGCCCCAGGCAAGATACCAGTTTAGGGGCCCACTCCAACAATTCATAGCACTATATTTCGATTCCTCGTTGCAAGCGTCATGATAAAAGAGCCTTGGTGCATATGTAGTGCGATCGCGGCACATGCACAGTCTACCAATAATCGCTCAGTTGCATGATCATAGGCATTGTGTACAAATCTGAATCAGGCCCTAGGTCTTTTGGAAGTAGATTTGAAACCTCTGTAATATTTAAAGTAACCCGACCACCCATATACGTTGGATGAAACCATTTTGTGTTACCAAACATTTCTCACCTCATCAAAGAACATCGCTTAACGACATTGTCACTAGTCACTGTAAGTCAGTAGGCTGCATTCTCAGGATTATTGGTTCAGGACCTTGCATTTCTTGGACTGGACAGGATCTAGGTATATTGATGAGTGTGTTAAGGAGACTGCAATTCCACCTTACACAGCAGTTGAAAACTGTATACTCTTGGCCTCAATCTACACAAAGTTACCTATATCTGTAAATCCAGGACACATGGCATCCCTACCCTAATCCTCACCCTAACTCATCCCTAACCCTAAGCCTCACCCTATCCATAACCCCAATACCCTAATCCCAGACTCAATCTGCTATACTCTACACAACCCTAATGCCCTATCCCTAACCCAAACCCCTAAACTAACCCTAATAACCTAACCCAAACCCCCAAAACTAACCCTAATACCCTAACCCAAACCGCTACACCAACTCTAATACTCTATCCATAATACCATAACCCAAACCCCTAAACTAACCCTAATAACCTAACCCAAACCCCCAAAACTGACCCTAATACCCTAACCCAAACCGCTACACCAACTCTAATACTCTATCCATAATACCATAACCCAAACCCCTAAACTAACCCTAATAACCTAACCCAAACCCCCAAAACTAACCCTAATACCCTACCCCAAACCGCTACACCAACTCTAATACTCTATCCATAATACCATAACCCAAACCTCTAAATTAACCTTAAAACCGTAACCCTAAATTTTTTCTTCTTAGTTCTATAAAGGTGGATGGCCCTCTCCTCGTTACTCCTAGTCCTTACATACAACAAACAACAGACTATGGTGGGATTATCTCTCCCAGGCTGTGTGGCACAGGGTTTCATTTGCATTTTCACACTTGTGCTTGCCCTTATATAACAGTGACATTACTGTGGTGCCAGGGTAATTTCACAAGCTAGACATTGACTACCCAATTAAATAACCCTGCAATTGCTAGATGTCGGTAAAAGCATACAGACAGACTGTACCCCCCAATATTTATTTTTTTCAAGCACAATATAGGCTTTATTGTTTATGGTGGGTGGGAAGTGGACAGGACTGCCTTACATTACTAATACATATATTACAAGTACCTAACATGCACAGTGCGGGACTCTGGGGGTCCTCGTGATGTTATGATGTCACACAGTAGTTATGCAGTGCTACTTCTGGAACGTTTTGGACAGGCCGGATTTCTTCACGGTGCCCTAGGCAGGCACCTAGGTTGCCCTGTGGGAAATCTGGGCCTGATGACACCCGTGATGTTACAGCTACTATTATCTATCAGTGATCAGCAGAAGTGCAGATATGGAGTTTTGCCGGGCGGTCTACCTGCCTAAATGGACCTGATTCAAGCTTTGCTAGCAAGTAGCACCACCAGATCTGTTCATGAAATATCCATTCCTGTAACACCAGTCAATACATAGAATATTTCCTTCATTACCTCGTTGCAGAAGGAATAATTAAGCTTGTTCCATCTGTGTGATGGTTTTGGCTTTTCGGTGCTCCTATATTTAGCAGTGTTCATAGTTTACCAATGGTTTCTACATATGCAAGCATGAAACTTCACTATCATACAGTGCCGCCATTTTCACTGAGCACTGATTTAGGGGCTTATTCATCATCAGGAGTGCAAGTTTCGGCAGTAGATACTTAAATAACTTGAGGAATTTGATATTGCTCTGGTCCGGGGACAGCTGATTTGAAAAGCACCTCCTCGCAGTTGTGGGGGCTCCTACTACTAAAATAGCTGAAAAACACCCTGAGCCGACTGGAGTGCTGACTGTGCTGGATCCAGAATCTTGACACTGGAGAGTCCTTGAGATATAATGTAGAGTATTTAGTATTCACCAGACTGGAACTGGATCAGAGCAAAGTCACTGGAACATAGGAGCTCAACACAGAGCTGTTACTTCCGGAGAAGGGACTGTTGTACTGGCGAATTGTTGTTTACAGGAAGTCCCCTTTATAGCACAGAGTATAGACAGATTGGATGCTGTAATCAGCTGACGAAAGGAAAATCCTGTATTGGTTACTGGAAGGTCAGCTGACAGAAAGCAAGATGGGAGCGCCCAGGTCCAGTTTTGGAGGGAACGTCTGCTAATGCCCAAGGAAGGAAGTGAATACAATGGAGGATCATTGCTGAGACAGCGGCAGCTGCTGGAAACTTGTGTGGGATCACCGTCAGTGGACCTCTGTTTGAGCAATGTGCTGAAACAGTGTGCTCTGCGCCAGCCAGGAAAGACATTGCAAAGGTAGAAAACTGGTTTTAAAACTACGAAATGTGACAGACGTCTCCTGCCATATATACTCCCTGTGCAGCGACACCTCTTGCTATACTGTATGTTCCCTCTGTACAGTGGTGCCTCCTGCCATATGTATTCCCTTTACAGTGACATCTCCTGCCATATGTACTCCCTGTATAGTGGCACCTCCTGCCATATGTACTTCTTGTACAGTGATTTCTCCTGCCATATGTGCTCCCTGTACAGTGACCCCTCCTGCCATATGTACTCACTGTACCCTGGTGCCTCCTGCCATATACACTCCCTGTATAGTGGTGCCTCATGCCATATATACCCCTGTACAGTGGCACCTCGTGCCATTTATAGTCCCTAACAAAAACACAAATAATTAACTGTCCCAAGGCGCAAAAATAAAGGACTTATGCAGCTGTATACACATAAAGGGACCTTTGGCCGTTTATAGTCCCTGTCCAGCAAAGTTGCACCTTTAGAGTGACTATAAAAACCATATGCATTTCCTGTACAATGCAGAGCTCGACAAATACTGGTCACCAGGTCGCCATGATGACCAATATTTCCAATCTGGCATTTGGATTCTGAGGATGGTGGTAGAAATCCTCAGAAGCCCCAACTATCTCTGCATCCCCAGCAGTAGTCTCAGCATCCCTGACAATGATTTCAGCAGCCCCAGCAACCATGGCAGAGTCACTTACAAACATGAATCAGGCCCATTGGGGCCAATGTCGGAAATGCAACTTCAGAAATCAGCTTAATGACAGCTTTATACAATTTTCCAGCTCTGTGGAGGATGTTTGCTTGCCCTTCACCGGCGAATCCATGGCGATTTCAAACTGGAGGCCTTCTGTGCGGCATACTCAGAAGTGGAGACACTACTGTGTGGCAAATTAACTGAGTGCATTACTACTAGAGATGTGCGCCAGATTTGGATTTGTCGGTGGGATTTGGATTTGCTAAACAGCCATGATGGGCTTTGGATTTGCTTTTTTTTTTGTCCCTAGCGTATTATTAACCTCAATAACATTAATTTCCAGTCATTTGCAGATAATGTTGACCACCTTATAGTTCACAATGTTGTTTTCATCCACTTTAGGTCAAAGTGTATGGACAAGGACTGCCACATTTGTGGATGAAATGACATGCATATGACTTGAACCTAGGATAAAGCACGGGTGCCAAAATGTAGTGATCCGATTTCAAGATATTGTCAACCCTTGGATCCTAGCGAAGCGAAAAAAGGACTTGATCTACAAGTCCGGCATATTTTGCGGATTCGCGTTGTTTTATCTCCTGCTTCAGTTTCTCCTGTTGTTTTTCCAAAAGCCTAATTAGAGGAACCACTTGGTTCAAGCTAGCAGTGTCGGAACTCACTTCACAGGTGGCTGTTTCGAAAGGTTTGAGCACCAGTTTGTCCAACACTGCGTGGAGTCAGACCACTTTCACACACGGTACTATATTTTGGTGTACTAGGGTGCAGTGTACACAACAAACAATGTAAAGTAAGAAGTGCAAACAATTTTTAAAAAATTTTTGGCGACGCAGCCTGTCCTACACTGCGTGGAGTCAGACCAATTTCACACATGCACTGTGAACGCAGAGGGTGGGGCCTGCATAGTCACTGCAGTACCACTGTGATGGACTTCGGGGACTGGTCTTTGATGGACAGTGACAGCACCAAAAAACCCACCAGCTGTGCTGGACACAGTGACCGACAGCCTCTTATGTACACTACAACACTGACTGACATAGCCCCTGGTCGTTATACCACTGACTGAAACAGCCCCACAGACAGCCCCTGATGGACACTCTGACTGACTGCCCCTGATGGACACTGACTGACTGCCCCTGATGGACACTCTGACTGACTGCCCCTGATGGACATTTTGACTGACAGCCCCTGATGGACACTCTGACTTACAGCCCCTGATGGACACTGACTGACAGCCTCACAGCACAGCCCCTAATGGACACTCTGACTGACAGCCCCTGATGGACACTCTGACTTACAGACCCTGATGGACACTGACTGACAGCCTCACAGCACAGCCCCTAATGGACACTCTGACTGACAGCCCCTGATGGACACTGACTGACTGCCCCTGATGGACACTCTGACTGACTGCCCCTGATGGACACTTTGACTGACAGCCCCTGATGGACACTCTGACTTACAGCCCCTGATGGACCCTGACTGACAGCCTCACAGCACAGCCCCTAATGGACACTCTGACTGACAGCCCCTGATGGACACTCTGACTTACAGACCCTGATGGAGACTGACTGACAGTCGCACAGCACAGCCCCAAAAGGACAAAGACTGACAGCGCACAACAGCAGAGATCCTCACAGCGTGGAAGCATGCAGGGAAATAGCGCCGAGCCACGAGCCGCTGAGCCTTTGTAGACTCGAAGTCTCGCGAGAATCCGACGCAGGATGATGACATTTGGCCTGTTTTGTGATCCCGAGTTTCCGAGTTTGGTGGGAACTTCGCAAGCCGGGCTCGCGAACGGCCCATCAGGCTATGTTCGGAGCTGTTCGGATTCCTAGTAATCCGAACCGCTCATTTGTAATTACTACTGCATACCTCCCAACTGTCCCACGGTGGTGGGGGGGGGGGAATAGGGAGACCCTCTCTCACTTGGTGAATAGATGCATGTGCACAGTGTCTAATCACCATTAGAGAGGGGCTGGGAGCATGGGCAGCAGCTCACAGAACGCTGGTTATAACCCCACAGTGACAAAAATGTGGCTAGCAATCGCATCATTTCCGTGAAGCCACCCCCTTTCCGGGCTTGTGAAGGAGTCCTGACTTGGACCTTCCACATGTTATGAGGTACAGATGGAGCCATCTTTATCTTAGCCTTTAATAGGATTAACTGAGCCAGGACAGTCACACTTAATCCCCTGCTGTAATGACTTAATCCCCTGATGTATTGTTCTCTCTGTATTGTATTGCAGCTGAGAACAATAGATGAAGAGCTTATGCTAATAAACCATGGTGTGCCTAGGTGCAGCAGAGAAACCAAGATAACCGTGGCTCCATCTGTATGCTACTGTATGTGGCATATTATTAATTGTGGACACCATGGCGTGGTCAGGGCTGCCAAGAGATATCCTGGGCCCCGGTACAGTACCTTCACAGGGCTCCCCCTGCAGGGGGTGTGGCCACAACCTGTGCATGGCTGCACCACTTTGGGGGCATGTCTAGCACACAAGAAGTACCCACTAACACAGAGCTGGCCAAACCAGTCCTCAAGATCTACCAACAGTTCACATTTTCCAGAACACCTAGCTGGTGCTCAGGTGTAGCCATTACTAATTAAGATGTGCTGCATTCATTCCTAACTGACAATTCTACAGATCTCCAGGAGGACTGGAAAACATGAACTGTTGGTAGATCTCGAGGACCGGTTTGGCCAGCCCTGCACTAACAGGAGCATGACATATCTCCCAGCAGTTGGGACAAAAGTGTTCACTATTAGGATGGTGGGTCAGTCACATAAAAGCTGCATTGGTTGTAGAGCGCATTCCCTGGAACACCATCATTTTGTGAAAGTGGACCCTCCATTGTAATTTTTGGACAAAGGATGCGCTGTAGCAGGTAAGTGAAATCACTGTTAACAAACACATACATATCTATATACTGTATATAATGTGTGTGTATATATTAGAGATGAGCGGGTTCGGTTCCTCGGAATCCGAACCCGCCCGAACTTCATCTTTTTTTACACGGATCCGAGCGACTCGGATCTTCCCGCCTTGCTCGGTTAACCCGAGCGCGCCCGAACGTCATCATGACGCTGTCGGATTCTCGCGAGGCTCGGATTCTATCGCGAGACTCGGATTCTATATAAGAGCCGCGCGTCGCCGCCATTTTACACGTGCATTGAGATTGATAGTGAGAGGACGTGGCTGGCGTCCTCTCCGTTTAGAGAAGAAATAGATAGGAGAGTGAGAGTGAGACAGTGACACTTCATTTACTGGAGCTTAGGAGGAGTACTCAGACAGAGAGTGCAGAATTTTGCTGATAGTATTAGTTAGTTATACTAGTGACAGAGTGAGACAGTGACACTTCATTTACTGGAGTTTAGGAGGAGTACTCAGACAGAGAGTGCAGAATTTTGCTGATAGTATTAGTTAGTTATACTAGTGACTGACCAGTGACCACCAGTGCAGTTTTATATTATTTAATATAATCCGTTCTCTGCCTGAAAAAACGATACACAGTGACTCAGTCACATACCATATCTGTGCTCAGCCCAGTGTGCTGCTGCATCATCTATGTATAATATCTGACTGTGCTCACACAGCTTAATTGTGGGGGAGACTGGGGAGCAGTTAGGTTATAGCAGGAGCCAGGAGTACATATTAAAAAATTAAACAGTGCACACTTTTTTTCTGCAGGAGTGCCACTGCCAGTGTGACTGACCAGTGACCTGACCACCAGTATATAGTATACTATATTGTATTGTGAATGTCTGCCTGTAAAAGTTAAACACACGTCGTGTGACTTGTGTGGTGTTTTTTTATTCTATAAAATAAAAAACTCATTCTGCTGACAGACAGTGTCCAGCAGGTCCGTCATTATATAATATATACCTGTCCGGCTGCAGTAGTGATATATATATATTTTTTATATCATTATTTATCATCCAGTCGCAGCAGACACAGTACGGTAGTTCACGGCTGTAGCTACCTCTGTGTCGGCACTCGGCAGTCCATCCATAATTGTATACCACCTACCCGTGGTTTTTCTTTTCTTTCTTCTTTATACATACTACATCTCATTATCATCCAGTCTATATTAGCAGCAGACACAGTACAGTACGGTAGTCCACGGCTGTAGCTACCTCTGTGTCGGCACTCGGCAGTCCGTCCATAATTGTATACCACCTACCCGTGGTTTTTTTTTCTTTCTTCTTTATACATACTACATCTCATTATCAACCAGTCTATATTAGCAGCAGACACAGTACGGTAGTCCACGGCTGTAGCTACCTCTGTGTCGGCACTCGGCAGTCCGTCCATAATTGTATACCACCTACCCGTGGTTTTTTTTCTTTCTTCTTTATACATACTACATCTCATTATCATCCAGTCTATATTAGCAGCAGACACAGTACAGTACGGTAGTCCACGGCTGTAGCTACCTCTGTGTCGGCACTCGGCAGTCCGTCCATAATTGTATACCACCTACCCGTGGTTTTTTTTTCTTTCTTCTTTATACATACTACATCTCATTATCAACCAGTCTATATTAGCAGCAGACACAGTACGGTAGTCCATGGCTGTAGCTACCTCTGTGTCGGCACTCGGCAGTCCATCCATAATTGTATACCACCTACCCGTGGTTTTTTTTTCTTTCTTCTTTATACATACTACATCTCATTATCATCCAGTCTATATTAGCAGCAGACACAGTACAGTACGGTAGTCCACGGCTGTAGCTACCTCTGTGTCGGCACTCGGCAGTCCATCCATAATTGTATACCACCTACCCGTGGTTTTTTTTTTCTTTCTTCTTTATACATACTACATCTCATTATCATCCAGTCTATATTAGCAGCAGACACAGTACAGTACAATAGTCCACGGCTGTAGCTACCTCTGTGTCGGCACTCGGCAGTCCATCCATAATTGTATACCACCTACCCGTGGTTTTTTTTCTTTCTTCTTTATACATACTACATCTCATTATCATCCAGTCTATATTAGCAGCAGACACAGTACAGTACAATAGTCCACGGCTGTAGCTACCTCTGTGTCGGCACTCGGCAGTCCGTCCATAATTGTATACCACCTACCCGTGGTTTTTTTTTCTTTCTTCTTTATACATACTACATCTCATTATCATCCAGTCTATATTAGCAGCAGACACAGTACAGTACGGTAGTCCACGGCTGTAGCTACCTCTGTGTCGGCACTCGGCAGTCCGTCCATAATTGTATACCACCTACCCGTGGTTTTTTTTTCTTTCTTCTTTATACATACATACTACATCTCATTATCATCCAGTCTATATTAGCAGCAGACACAGTACAGTACAATAGTCCACGGCTGTAGCTACCTCTGTGTCGGCACTCGGCAGTCCATCCATAATTGTATACTAGTATCCATCCATCTCCATTGTTTACCTGAGGTGCCTTTTAGTTGTGCCTATTAAAATATGGAGAACAAAAATGTTGAGGTTCCAAAATTAGGGAAAGATCAAGATCCACTTCCACCTCGTGCTGAAGCTGCTGCCACTAGTCATGGCCGAGACGATGAAATGCCAGCAACGTCGTCTGCCAAGGCCGATGCCCAATGTCATAGTACAGAGCATGTCAAATCCAAAACACCAAATATCAGTAAAAAAAGGACTCCAAAACCTAAAATAAAATTGTCGGAGGAGAAGCGTAAACTTGCCAATATGCCATTTACCACACGGAGTGGCAAGGAACGGCTGAGGCCCTGGCCTATGTTCATGGCTAGTGGTTCAGCTTCACATGAGGATGGAAGCACTCAGCCTCTCGCTAGAAAACTGAAAAGACTCAAGCTGGCAAAAGCACCGCAAAGAACTGTGCGTTCTTCGAAATCCCAAATCCACAAGGAGAGTCCAATTGTGTCGGTTGCGATGCCTGACCTTCCCAACACTGGACGTGAAGAGCATGCGCCTTCCACCATTTGCACGCCCCCTGCAAGTGCTGGAAGGAGCACCCGCAGTCCAGTTCCTGATAGTCAGATTGAAGATGAAGATGTTGAAGTACACCAGGATGAGGAGGATATGGGTGTTGCTGGCGCTGGGGAGGAAATTGACCAGGAGGATTCTGATGGTGAGGTGGTTTGTTTAAGTCAGGCACCCGGGGAGACACCTGTTGTCCGTGGGAGGAATATGGCCGTTGACATGCCTGGTGAAAATACCAAAAAAATCAGCTCTTCAGTGTGGAGGTATTTCAACATAAAAGCGGACAACAGGTGTCAAGCCGTGTGTTACCTTTGTCAAGCTGTAATAAGTAGGGGTAAGGACGTTAACCACCTCGGAACATCCTCCCTTATACGTCACCTGCAGCGCATTCATAATAAGTCAGTGACAAGTTCAAAAACTTTGGGCGACAGCGGAAGCAGTCCACTGACCAGTAAATCCCTTCCTCTTGTAACCAAGCTCACGCAAACCACCCCACCAACTCCCTCAGTGTCAATTTCCTCCTTCCCCATGAATGCCAATAGTCCTGCAGGCCATGTCACTGGCAATTCTGACGAGTCCTCTCCTGCCTGGGATTCCTCCGATGCATCCTTGCGTGTAACGCCTACTGCTGCTGGCGCTGCTGTTGTTGCTGCTGGGAGTCGATGGTCATCCCAGAGGGGAAGTCGTAAGCCCACTTGTACTACTTCCAGTAAGCAATTGACTGTCCAACAGTCCTTTGCGAGGAAGATGAAATATCACAGCAGTCATCCTGCTGCAAAGCGGATAACTGAGGCCTTGACAACTATGTTGGTGTTAGACGTGCGTCCGGTATCCGCCGTTAGTTCACAGGGAACTAGACAATTTATTGAGGCAGTGTGCCCCCGTTACCAAATACCATCTAGGTTCCACTTCTCTAGGCAGGCGATACCGAGAATGTACACGGACGTCAGAAAAAGACTCACCAGTGTCCTAAAAAATGCAGTTGTACCCAATGTCCACTTAACCACGGACATGTGGACAAGTGGAGCAGGGCAGGGTCAGGACTATATGACTGTGACAGCCCACTGGGTAGATGTATGGACTCCCGCCGCAAGAACAGCAGCGGCGGCACCAGTAGCAGCATCTCGCAAACGCCAACTCTTTCCTAGGCAGGCTACGCTTTGTATCACCGCTTTCCAGAATACGCACACAGCTGAAAACCTCTTACGGCAACTGAGGAAGATCATCGCGGAATGGCTTACCCCAATTGGACTCTCCTGTGGATTTGTGGCATCGGACAACGCCAGCAATATTGTGTGTGCATTAAATATGGGCAAATTCCAGCATGTCCCATGTTTTGCACATACCTTGAATTTGGTGGTGCAGAATTTTTTAAAAAACGACAGGGGCGTGCAAGAGATGCTGTCGGTGGCCAGAAGAATTGCGGGACACTTTCGGCGTACAGGCACCACGTACAGAAGACTGGAGCACCACCAAAAACTACTGAACCTGCCCTGCCATCATCTGAAGCAAGAAGTGGTAACGAGGTGGAATTCAACCCTCTATATGCTTTAGAGGTTGGAGGAGCAGCAAAAGGCCATTCAAGCCTATACAATTGAGCACGATATAGGAGGTGGAATGCACCTGTCTCAAGCGCAGTGGAGAATGATTTCAACGTTGTGCAAGGTTCTGATGCCCTTTGAACTTGCCACACGTGAAGTCAGTTCAGACACTGCCAGCCTGAGTCAGGTCATTCCCCTCATCAGGCTTTTGCAGAAGAAGCTGGAGACATTGAAGGAGGAGCTAACACGGAGCGATTCCGCTAGGCATGTGGGACTTGTGGATGGAGCCCTTAATTCGCTTAACAAGGATTCACGGGTGGTCAATCTGTTGAAATCAGAGCACTACATTTTGGCCACCGTGCTCGATCCTAGATTTAAAGCCTACCTTGGATCTCTCTTTCCGGCAGACACAAGTCTGCTGGGGTTGAAAGACCTGCTGGTGAGAAAATTGTCAAGTCAAGCGGAACGCGACCTGTCAACATCTCCTCCTTCACATTCTCCCGCAACTGGGGGTGCGAGGAAAAGGCTCAGAATTCCGAGCCCACCCGCTGGCGGTGATGCAGGGCAGTCTGGAGCGACTGCTGATGCTGACATCTGGTCCGGACTGAAGGACCTGACAACGATTACGGACATGTCGTCTACTGTCACTGCATATGATTCTCTCACCATTGAAAGAATGGTGGAGGATTATATGAGTGACCGCATCCAAGTAGGCACGTCACACAGTCCGTACTTATACTGGCATGAAAAAGAGGCAATTTGGAGGCCCTTGCACAAACTGGCTTTATTCTACCTAAGTTGCCCTCCCACAAGTGTGTACTCAGAAAGAGTGTTTAGTGCCGCCGCTCACCTTGTCAGCAATCGGCGTACGAGGTTACATCCAGAAAATGTGGAGAAGATGATGTTCATTAAAATGAATTATAATCAATTCCTCCGTGGAGACATTGACCAGCAGCAATTGCCTCCACAAAGTACACAGGGAGCTGAGATGGTGGATTCCAGTGGGGACGAATTGATAATCTGTGAGGAGGGGGATGTACACGGTGATATATCGGAGGATGATGATGAGGTGGACATCTTGCCTCTGTAGAGCCAGTTTGTGCAAGGAGAGATTAATTGCTTCTTTTTTGGTGGGGGTCCAAACCAACCCGTCATTTCAGTCACAGTCGTGTGGCAGACCCTGTCACTGAAATGATGGGTTGGTTAAAGTGTGCATGTCCTGTTTATACAACATAAGGGTGGGTGGGAGGGCCAAAGGACAATTCCATCTTGCACCTCTTTTTTCTTTAATTTTTCTTTGCGTCATGTGCTGTTTGGGGAGGGTTTTTTGGAAGGGACATCCTGCGTGACACTGCAGTGCCACTCCTAGATGGGCCCGGTGTTTGTGTCGGCCACTAGGGTCGCTTATCTTACTCACACAGCTACCTCATTGCGCCTCTTTTTTTCTTTGCGTCATGTGCTGTTTGGGGAGGGTTTTTTGGAAGGGACATCCTGCGTGACACTGCAGTGCCACTCCTAGATGGGCCCGGTGTTTGTGTCGGCCACTAGGGTCGCTTATCTTACTCACACAGTCAGCTACCTCATTGCGCCTCTTTTTTTCTTTGCGTCATGTGCTGTTTGGGGAGGGTTTTTTGGAAGGGCCATCCTGCGTGACACTGCAGTGCCACTCCTAGATGGGCCCGGTGTTTGTGTCGGCCACTAGGGTCGCTTATCTTACTCACACAGTCAGCTACCTCATTGCGCCTCTTTTTTTCTTTGCGTCATGTGCTGTTTGGGGAGGGTTTTTTGGAAGGGCCATCCTGCGTGACACTGCAGTGACACTCCTAGATGGGCCCGGTGTTTGTGTCGGCCACTAGGGTCGCTTATCTTACTCACACAGTCAGCTACCTCATTGCGCCTCTTTTTTTCTTTGCGTCATATGCTTTTTGGGTAGGGTTTTTTGGAAGGGCCATCCTGCGTGACACTGCAGTGCCACTCCTAGATGGGCCCGGTGTTTGTGTCGGCCACTAGGATCGCTTATCTTACTCACACAGTCAGCTACCTCATTGCGCCTCTTTTTTTCTTTGCGTCATGTGCTGTTTGGGGAGGGTTTTTTGGAAGGGCCATCCTGCGTGACACTGCAGTGCCACTCCTAGATGGGCCCGGTGTTTGTGTCGGCCACTAGGGTCGCTTATCTTACTCACACAGTCAGCTACCTCATTGCGCCTCTTTTTTTCTTTGCGTCATGTGCTGTTTGGGGAGGGTTTTTTGGAAGGGCCATCCTGCGTGACACTGCAGTGCCACTCCTAGATGGGCCCGGTGTTTGTGTCGGCCACTAGGGTCGCTTATCTTACTCACACAGTCAGCTACCTCATTGCGCCTCTTTTTTTCTTTGCGTCATGTGCTGTTTGGGGAGGGTTTTTTGGAAGGGCCATCCTGCGTGACACTGCAGTGCCACTCCTAGATGGGCCCGGTGTTTGTGTCGGCCACTAGGGTCGCTTATCTTACTCACACAGTCAGCTACCTCATTGCGCCTCTTTTTTTCTTTGCGTCATGTGCTGTTTGGGGAGGGTTTTTTGGAAGGGCCATCCTGCGTGACACTGCAGTGCCACTCCTAGATGGGCCCGGTGTTTGTGTCGGCCACTAGGGTCGCTTATCTTACTCACACAGTCAGCTACCTCATTGCGCCTCTTTTTTTCTTTGCGTCATGTGCTGTTTGGGGAGGGTTTTTTGGAAGGGCCATCCTGCGTGACACTGCAGTGACACTCCTAGATGGGCCCGGTGTTTGTGTCGGCCACTAGGGTCGCTTATCTTACTCACACAGCGACCTCGGTGCAAATTTTAGGACTAAAAATAATATTGTGAGGTGTGAGGTATTCAGAATAGACTGAAAATGAGTGTAAATTATGGTTTTTGAGGTTAATAATACTTTGGGATCAAAATGACCCCCAAATTCTATGATTTAAGCTGTTTTTTAGGGTTTTTTGAAAAAAACACCCGAATCCAAAACACACCCGAATCCGACAAAAAAAATTCGGTGAGGTTTTGCCAAAACGCGGTCGAACCCAAAACACGGCCGCGGAACCGAACCCAAAACCAAAACACAAAACCCGAAAAATTTCCGGCGCTCATCTCTAGTATATATATATATATATATATATATATACATATATATATATGTAAACACACATATAGTATGCCATGACATATATAGAGATAAATAGATAGACAGACAACACACACACACACACACACACACACACACACACACACACACACACACACACACACACACACACGTATATACTGTGTGTGTATGTGTATATATATATATATAGATATAGATATTACACACACACATACAGGACAGTAGAGAGTCTGGTTGGGCCCAGGTGCTTTTCAGGGGCCATTGCCTATTCACAGGAATATTGAAAAAATAACGGAAATATTGTCATTTAAGCACCACCATGACCACACTCCAGCCCAGCAGTCAGCAGCGTGTGCTGGGCTTAGGAGAAGAGCTGTAGCTGCTGCTGCCAGTGAACGGGGAGGAAGACCGGGGCTCCCACTGGGCCCTCACTGGGTCCCTCCATCAGACCTGGGAAAGGGTCATTTGTACCCTCCCTCCACCGCTCTCTGCACTATTGGGTGTGGCATTCTATGAATAGGGGTCACCACCAGAGGCAGAACTACCATTGGTGCAGCAGGTGCATTGCACCGGGGCAGTGGCGTAACTAGAAATTTTTCTCCCCCAAGCCAAAAAATCTTTCCGCGCCCCCCCCCCCCCCCATACCCCCCGTAATTGGCACTAGCAAAGGTAGAAAAATGTGAGCGCCGCAGGCGCGCGCCGTCAAAAAGGGTGTGTGGCTTTGTCGAAATGGGCGTGACTTTGCGTGGAGGGCGTGGCATTGCAGTAAAAGACTACCTTATACCCCAGTTTTGCAACCTGCACGCCCAGACGTTGGCCACCACAGGAAAGAAAAATAATCCTGATTCATGCCCCTTACATTATTTGTCATTTTTCCTCCTTATAGTAATGCCCAGTATACATTATTCCACATACTGCAATGGCCCTTAGACATTATTCCACACACAATAATGCACATGACACAATATGCACACACTGTAATGCCCCAGACACATTATGCCACACACCGTAATGCCTGTGACACATTATGACAGGAATCGCAATGCCCGTTATACATTATGCTACACACTGCAATGCCCCTGATACATTATAGCACATACAATGTCTGTGACACAGTATGACACACACCACAATGATCCTGAGACATTATACCACATACCACAATGCCCGTGATATAGTATACAACACACCGTAATGCCTGATACATTATGACACATACCGCAATGTCCGTGATACATTATGCCACACACCATAATGCCCATTACACATTAAGTTCTACAGTAAGGCTTCTAATTACTTTTAAATTACCTGCTCGTTGCCAGGGGTTTCATGCTCTTGGTTCCATGCACGGTGCCAGGGGTTTTCAAGCTCAGGGTGTCATGCTCGTTGCCAGGGGTTTCATGCACTGGGTGTCATGCTCGTTGCTAGGGGGTAGTGCTTGTTGCTAGGGCCATGCTCCCAGTGCCACATATGCCCCCAGTGCCAGATATTCCCCCACAGTGCCAGGTATATGCCCCTAGTGCCAGATATTCCCCCACAGTGCCAGGTACATGCCCCCGGTGCCACATATACCCCCCCCAGTGCCACATATGCCCCCTCAGTGCCTGCTCCCCCCAGTGCCAAATATTCCCCCAAAGTGCCACATATGCCCCCTCAGTGCCTGCTCCCCCCAGTGCCAAATATTACCCCACAGTGCCAGGTATATGCCCCCAGTGCCAGATATTCCCCCACAGTGCCAGGTATATGCCTCCAGTGCCAGATCTTCCCCCCACAGTGCCAGGTATATGCCCCCAGTGCCAGATCTGCCCCCACAGTGCCAGGTATATGCCCCCAGTGCCAGATCTGCCCCCACAGTGCCAGGTATATGCCCCAGTGCCAGATCTTCCCCCCACAGTGCCAGGTATATGCCCCCAGTGCCAGATCTGCCCCCACAGTGCCAGGTATATGCCCCCAGTGCCAGATCTTTTCCCCCCCCCACAGTGTCAGGTATATGCCCCCAGTGCCAGATCTTCCCCCCACAGTGCCAGGTATATGCCCCCAGTGCCAGATCTGCCCCCACAGTGCCAGGTATATGCCCCCAGTGCCAGATCTGCCCCCACAGTGCCAGGTATATGCCCCCAGTGCCAGATCTGCCCCCACAGTGCCAGGTATATGCCCCCAGTGCCAGATCTGCCCCCACAGTGCCAGGTATATGCCCCCAGTGCCAGATCTGCCCCCCACAGTGCCAGGTATATGCCCCACGTGCCTGCTCCCCCGCCCCCCCCCCCATGTGTTGGAGGGACACGGAGCGCCCCATGTGTTGGAGGGACACGGAGCGCATTGCGCGTCTCTCCTGTGTCCCTCCTGGCTCTCCCCCGCTGGTCTAATAAAGGAAGTGCCGGTTCGTGAGCCAATCAGAGCTCACGAACGGCACTTCCTTAGACCGGCCGGGGGAGAGCCAGGGAGGGACACAGGAGAGACGCGCGATGTGCGTTCCGTGTCCCTCCAACACAGCAGGGAGGGAGAGGAGACCGCAGATTGACATGCGGACGCTCGTCCGCATGTCAATCTGTTCTTAGTCAGTGGCGCCCCCGCAGCCCCTCGCCCCCAAGCCACCGCGAGGACTGCGGGGGCAGTAGTTACGCCACTGCACCGGGGCCCTGAGGACAAAGGGGCCCACTGCTGCGCAGACAGCCATGAGTTATCCCCTGGCCCCCCGATGATCATTTTGTGCAATGTCGGATGAATGGCCCAGTGCAGAGAGTAGGGTGGGCCCCACTGCCTGTAGGACCTGCCCCTTGCCTTAGGTGGGCAGCAGCACTGATGATCACAGCCACATACCGCCTCTAATTAACAGACAGCTGTTCATTGTTTCTGATCCACTGCTCACAACTGGTGTAACTGGCACTGTCAGAGTCTGCCTGACTGAGTGACAAACTGAGGAAAGCACAAAGGATGGGGGCCCCTGTCACAGACAAAGCAGAGGCCACTGTGTTCCTGCCTCCATCAAGGTACATGCCCCCTGTTCTCTGCACCACGCAGGACATTGTGCTCGTTCCTCTGTCACCCACTTTCTCTCCCTGTCACTCTCTCCCTGTCACCAGCTGCCTCCCCATCACTCTCTGCCTCCCCCTGTCTTCTGCTGTCACCCTCTGCCTCGACCTTCCCTTCTCTGTCACCCATTACCATGTTGCATATTGTGAACTTTGATTGGGATGGAGAAGAGGGGCTCAAATTAGATTTTTGCACCTGGGCCTACAACTCACAAGTTCCGCCACTGGGCACCACAGTGTTTCATACTATGAATTGATAATTTAGCAACTTCCTAGCATATTAGTTCCATGTAATTTAACGTGCCCATAACAATGTGTCTCTATTTTCAAGTGAGTTGTACAAATGGCAGCCATTTTTCTGAAGACCAAAAAGGCACTGAGATCTGTGTATAATAACTTAGCCACTGTGACTTCAGGGTTAGAGACAAGTTGATGATGGTACAGTTGATTACCAAGTGGAGAGTAATGGGCCCTACACACTCGGCGATGTGCCGTCGAGGCACCTGACGGCAGATAAGGCCAACGGGCGACCCGGCGGCGGGAGGGGGAGGAGTGAAGGGGTAGTGAAGTATCTTCACTCCCCCCATCATCCGGCTCCATAGTAGTGCATGCTAATATGGACGAGATCGTCCATATTGGCATGCATGTATAAGCGACCCAGCACCAACGATGAACGAGAGCGAGGCCGCGCATCGTTCATCGTTGTTGTCTACACACTGAACGATATGAACAAGTTCTCGTTCATTACCGTTCATATCGTTCAGATAGATCTTTAAGTGTGCAGGGCTTATAATGGGATCATCAGCAAGGGGCCCCCTGAGAGTGCAATCCCCTTACAAATGTACTACCCAGGTAATGAACCTGTTCCTGAGCTACAATACTGTGTAACTGCTTTAACCAATGTTACTGTGTTTTTTATTTAGTACCAGTACAGGTAGCTTGGGGTAGTCTTGAAGCAAAAAACACCGGGCCTAATTCAGACCTGATCGCTGTGCTGCAAATTACACTGTCCTGTGATCAGATAGTCGCTGGCCAGGGGGAGTGAAAATTTACCCCATGCAAGTGTGCAATTGCATGGGTACGCTGTGCGAAAATTCCCCTCAGTCAGCAGACAGCAGCAAAACCTCACCATCGAATGTTTTCCCATTCTGTGCAGTATGTGCATAGCTCAATACTTACTCCTACAGTGCGATGAGAACAGGCTGATCGGGGCCGGATATAATGTCACACACCTTCCCTGAAAGCACTTGCGTTTTTCCGGACACTCCCAGAAAATGGGCAGTTACAACCCACAGACAGTCTCTTCGTGTCAATTACTTTGCGAACGCCCGTGCAATCGAACATTTTGCTCCATCCTGTCGCTGTTTGGTGACACGCCTGCGCATTGCAGTGCATACGCAGTTGTTCGAAAATCGCCCGCTGTGCGAAAATGCGATTGTATCCCCAAATTGATTGCCAGCACCAGTGCTATAGCTTGGGCTGGTTACAGTATAAGAGGGATACCTGAAGCACGGGGAGCCCATAGTGTGAAACCAGCACTACCACTTCATCTGTCTAGACTCCAGATGGTTTGATACGGGTGTAGTATGTCTGACCGGCGGTCAGCATACCGACGCCGGTATCCCGGCAGCATACTGAAGCCGGGATCCCGGCGGGGAGGGGCGATTGCAGCAAGCCCCTTGCGGGCTCGCTGCGATCGCCACGTGTTCTATTCCCACTCTATGGGTGTCATGGACACCCACGAGTGGAAATAGTCCCTGTTGGTCAGCATGCCGACCATCGGGAGAGTGAGGGGGCGGGATGTCGGAGGAGGTCATGTGACCGTCGGTTTCCCAACCGCCGGTCACATGAATATCACCTGTTTGATACATCTCTCCTTTAGGGGCCTATTTATCACCATCTGCATTCAGGATGCGGATGACAGGTGATAAAATCATCCAAACTCGCACTGCGATAATTGATTACATCGCAGGGATGTATCAATTATTGCATGCAGGGACAGAGCTTGCGGTCAAGCTCTGTCCCTGCGATTATACTCTGCAGCATCATAGGGGTATTTTTCGAAAAAAATACCCTGATGTCCTGCAGCGCATGTGCCGCCCCCGCCAACTTCGCAGCTACCGCCAACACCTGGTCGACCCCCTCATCGCGACTACCCCCGAGCTCCAAGGACCCCCCCCCCCAAAGAAGATCAATATACTCACCAGTCCAGGGAGCCGGTCCACGCTGCTTCTGCTGGGCTGCCCGGCGCTGGATCCTGTACGCTGCGGTGACCCCAAGTGCTGTAAAGTGCGCTGCTGCTTTGCAGCATCACTTTACTACACCGGGGTCACATTGCAGTACATGGGGTACCCGGCGCCCGGCAGCGCTCACTGGAGCAGCGGACACCGGCTCCCTGGACAGGTGAGTATGGGTTTTTTTTTACTTTTTTTTTTTTTTTTTACACTGTGATCAGCTTGTGTGTCCATCGGACACACATAGCTGATCACTCTGCCGGGTTCCCGCTCAGCTTTCTCTGCCAGGGGCAGAGAAAGCTGGGAAAAAGGGTGCTTATTGCAGTGCTGCCCTGTGAACTCGCAAGCCTGAGCTGGCGAGATTATCACAGGGCACACTGCAGTATTTTTTCACATTTTTTTTTAGTAAATTTGGCCACATCACATCTCCCATTATAAGTGTGGGGAATGCGATGTGGGTTACTAAAAAAAAAAGTGAATTAAAGGGTTTGGAGCAGTTTTTCATGAAAACTGCTCCAAATGCCCTTTAATACATTCAGGTGATACTAAAATAATGTTAATAAATAGACCCCTAAGAGTGCTGGCTGTAAGGACTATGGGATTGCCCAACATAAACTGCAGTTAGGAACCAGTTAGAGGGAGAGGTTGCGTTACAGACAAATCAAAGGATTGTTTCAGCGGAGACTGCACACTGCTCAATATCTGAGCTCGTATACCACCTAGACAGACTATTCCCTGGTGGCAGAAACACATGTATATTTATGGTTAGAGTACAGTAGGGCCAGACCAGCTGTCTAATTAATTACATGTTGTGATAAAATGTCATTGATCCTGAAATGATTGCTGGTCATACTGTTGATTGAACATCCTCTAATTCATTTTGATTTGTTAAAAAAACTCATGTTGACCTTTTCATGTGTCGACCTTTCATGTGTCGACCATTTTCATGTGTCGACCATGTGTCCATGTCGACCATGTCAATGTCGACCAATAGTGGTCGACCTAATGACTGTCGACCATAACATGGTCGACCATTCATACCGGAACCCTTCCAGGTCACCTGTGGATCTCTAAATTGTGACAGACCACTCTGCCAATCAAGTATATAAAATGACAGGAGGTTATTGGTTGCCTTTGGCAACTACTACACTTTATCTTTCTCCAAGGCTTAATACATCTCCCCCTGGATGTGGAATGGACAATACTGACATCATTATGCTGAGGCAGGGGTTATGTTAGCTAAAGCATTTTAACCTTGTTGGCAGTAAAACTTTAAACATGATCAGCATCATATTATGTGGCAGATTTAACAACAACTGATATTCTTGTTATCACTCGAAATGAATGATAAATTGTACTCCAGCCAATCAGCTCCTAACTGTAATTTTTCAAACACATGACAGGTTCATTTGCAAAATAAGAATTTACTCACCGGTAATTCTATTTCTCGTAGTCCGTAGTGGATGCTGGGAACTCCGTAAGGACCATGGGGAATAGACGGGCTCCGCAGGAGACTGGGCACTCTAAGAAAGAATTAGGACTACTGGTGTGCACTGGCTCCTCCCTCTATGCCCCTCCTCCAGACCTCAGTTAGGGAAACTGTGCCCGGAAGAGCTGACACAATATGGAAAGGAACAAAAAAGGATAAATTTGGTGCTTCAAAACGGAGAGCAGCAAAGACCTCTATGCCCACCTGTAGGGCAAAACAATAGTTCTAGAGAGTACGGAGGTGTGGTTTTTGCGCAATCTCCTGTTGGGATGGAATACAGTCACAGTTCTATGTAATTGTTCCCCCTTATTATGGTAGGATGAATTATAATAAATTCACAGTATGTAATTCCAATAACGATGCCCAAAAAAACGTGATTCCCTTATTCTCTCAGGTCCATTTGAGTTCTAGGTTCTCCAAATTCTCCTTTCACTTTTGGTTCGGAAAATTGGTAATTCTTCCTCTCCAGTATATGTAAAGAAGAAACAGGAGAAACCGCAATAGTGTAACTCAATTTTAATAAGAACAAAGGGTAATAAAACATATGGGATCCGTCGTCAGAGTCCAAAAAACTGATGAACCTCATAGTGGGGGAAAGAAAGAAGGACCTAGAAAGGGGTCAGCAGCAGAGCAGTGATACTGAGGCACATTGCAGAGCAGCTCATCTCCTGCCTCAGGCTGCCTGACCCCTTTCTAGGTCCTTCTTTCTTTCCCCCACTATGAGGTTCATCAGTTTTTTGGACTCTGACGACGGATCCCGATTCCAGGGAGGTACCACAAATATATAACAAACGAGACTTGGTGTGTATTATACACCGCAAACTGAGGTACGCTGCCAGCCATATGTTTTATTACCCTTTGTTCTTATTAAAATTGAGTTACACTATTGCGGTTTCTCCTGTTTCTTCTTTACATATACTGGAGAGGAAGAATTACCAATTTTCCGAACCAAAAGTGAAAGGAGAATTTGGAGAACCTAGAACTCAAATGGACCTGAGAGAATAAGGGAATCACGTTTTTTTGGGCATCGTTATTGGAATTACATACTGTGAATTTATTATAATTCATCCTACCATAATAAGGGGGAACAATTACATAGAACTGTGACTGTATTCCATCCCAACAGGAGATTGCGCAAAAACCACACCTCCGTACTCTCTAGAACAATAAGGAAAGGATTTGGAATCCCGGGTAAGACTCATACCAGCCACACCAATCACACCGTACAACTCGTGATACTATACCCAGTTAACAGTATGAATAACAACTGAGCCTCACGAACAGATGGCTCATTATTACAATAACCCTTTACAGTGGCAAACGCAGGATTTGCATGGGGGGGTTTCCAGAACTGGGTGGAGCCAATCACGGGGGTGGGGACTGAGGTGACCCAGTATATGCTGGGTCCGTAAAACTAGTGTGTGTGTGTGTGTGTGTGTGTGTGTGTGTGTGTGTGTGTGTGTATATATATATTTATACATATACATATCTACACATATATATACTGTATACATATATATATATATATATATACACACACATACATATACACATATACATAGCATATTAAACATGAATACATATATATATATATATATATACATATATATATATACACATACAGTACACGTATATATACACATTTTTTTTTTTAGTGGAGGGGGGTTTCTGGGTGCTCGGAAACCCCCCTGGGTGCGCCACTGCTTTAGTTAGGCGATAACTATATACAAGTATTGCAGACAATCCGCACTTGGGATGGGCGTCCAGCATCCACTACGGACTACGAGAAATAGAATTACCGGTGAGTAAATTCTTATTTTCTCTGACGTCCTAGTGGATGCTGGGAACTCCGTAAGGACCATGGGGATTATACCAAAGCTCCCAGACGGGCGGGAGAGTGCGGATGACTCTGCAGCACCGAATGAGCAAACTCAAGGTCCTCCTCAGCCAGGGTATCAAACTTGTAGAATTTTGCAAACGTGTTTGATCCCGACCAGGTAGCAGCTCGGCAAAGTTGTAAAGCCGAGACCCCTCGGGCAGCCGCCCAAGAAGAGCCCACCTTCCTCGTGGAATGGGCTTTGACTGATTTAGGATGCGGCAGTCCAGCCGCAGAATGTGCAAGTTGAATCGTGGAGCAGATCCAGCGAGCAATAGTCTGCTTAGAAGCAGGAGCACCCAACTTGTTGGGTGCATGCTGGATAAACAGCGAGTCAGTCTTTCTGACTCTAGCCGTCCTGGAAACATAGATTTTCAGGGCCCGGACTACGTCCAGCAACTTGGAAGCCTCCAAGTCCCGAGTAGCCGCAGGCACCACAATAGGTTGGTTCAAATGAAACGCTGATACCACCTTAGGGAGGAATTGGGGACGCGTCCTCAATTCTGCTCTGTCCATATGGAAGATCAGATAGGGGCTTTTACAGGACAAAGCCGCCAATTCTGACACCCGCCTAGCCGAAGCCAAGGCCAAAAGCATGACCACTTTCCACGTGAGATATTTTAATTCCACGGTCTGAAGTGGCTCAAACCAATGTGATATTAGGAAATCCAACACAACGTTGAGATCCCAAGGTGCCACTGGGGGCACAAAAGGGGGCTGAATATGCAGCACTCCCTTAACAAACGTCTGAACTTCAGGCAGTGAAGCCAGTTCTTTTTGAAAGAAAATAGACAGGGCTGAAATCTGGACTTTAATGGATCCCAATTTTAGGCCCATAGTCACTCCTGACTGTAGGAAGTGCAGAAATCGACCCAGCTGAAATTCTTCTGTGGGGGCCTTCATAGCCTCACACCAAGCAACATATTTTCGCCATATGCGGTGATAATGCTTTGCTGTCACCTCTTTCTTAGCCTTTATCATTGTAGGAATTACTTCAACCGGAATGCCCTTTTCCATCAGGATCCGGCGTTCAACCGCCATGCCGTCAAACGCAGCCGCGGTAAGTCTTGGAACAGACAAGGCCCCTGCTGTAGCAGGTCCAGTCTGAGAGGCAGAGGCCAAGGGTCCTCTGAGATCATTTCTTGTAGTTCCGGGTACCTAGACCTTCTTGGCCAATCCGGAACGATGAGTATAGTTCTTACTCCTCTCTTTCTTATTATCCTCAGCACCTTTGGTATGAGAGGAAGAGGAGGGAACACATAAACCGACTGGTACACCCACGGTGTCACTAGAGCGTCCACAGCTATCGCCTGAGGGTCCCTTGACCTGGCGCAATATCTTTTTAGCTTTTTGTATAGGCGGGATGCCATCATGTCCACCTGTGGCCTTTCCCAACGGTTTACAATCAGTTGGAAGACTACTGGTTGAAGTCCCCACTCTCCCGGGTGGAGGTCGTGCCTGCTGAGGAAGTCTGCTTCCCAGTTGTCCACTCCTGGAATGAACACTGCTGACAGTGCTATCACGTGATTTTCCGCCCATCGGAGAATCCTTGTGGCTTCTGCCATCGCCATCCTGCTTCTTGTGCCGCCCTGTTGGTTTACATGGGCGACCGCCGTGATGTTGTCTGACTGAATCAGCACCGGCTGGTTTAGAAGCAGGGGTCTTGCCTGACTTAGGGCATTGTAAATGGCCCTTAGTTCCAGAATATTTATGTGCAGGGAAGCCTCCTGACTCGACCATTGTCCTTGGAAGTTTCTTCCCTGCGTGACTGCCCCCAACCTCGAAGGCTTGCATCCGTGGTCACCAGGACCCAGTCCTGTATGCCGAATCTGCGGCCCTCTAGAAGATGAGCACTCTGCAGCCACCACAGCAGAGACACCCTGGCCCTCGGGGACAGGGTGATCAGCCGATGCATCTGAAGATGCGATCCGGACCACTTGTCTAACAGATCCCACTGAAAGATCCTTGCATGGAACCTGCCGAATGGAATTGCTTCGTAAGAAGCTACCATCTTTCCCAGGACTCGCGTGCAGTGATGCACCGACACCTGTTTTGGTTTCAGGAGGTCTCTGACCAGAGATGACAACTCCTTGGCCTTCTCCTCCGGGAGAAACACCTTCTTCTGTTCTGTGTCCAGAATCATACCCAGGAACAGCAGACGCGTCGTAGGAACCAGCTCGACTTTGGAATATTCAGAATCCAGCCGTGCTGTTGTAGCACTTCCTGAGATAGTGCTACTCCGACCAACAACTGCTCCCTGGACCTCGCCTTTATAAGGAGATCGTCCAAGTATGGGATAATTATAACTCCCTTCTTTCGAAGGAGTATTATCATTTCGGCCATTACCTTGGTAAATACCCTTGGTGCCGTGGACAGACCAAACGGCAACGTCTGGAATTGGTAATGGCAGTCTTGTACCACAAAACGGAGGTACACCTGGTGAGGTGGGTAAATGGGGACATGCTGGTACGCATCCTTGATGTCCAGTGATACCATGTAATCCCCTTCTTCCAGGCTTGCAATAACAGCCCTGAGCGATTCCATTTTGAACTTGAACCTTCTTATATAAGTGTTCAAGGATTTTAAATTTAGAATGGGTCTCACCGAACCGTCTGGTTTCGGTACCACAAACATTGTGGAATAGTAACCCCATCCCTTTTGAAGGAGGGGAACTTTTATTATCACCTGCTGGAGGAACAGCTTGTGAATTGCCGCCAGCACTACCTCCCTGTCCGGGGGAGTAGCTGGCAAGGCTGATTTGAGGTAACGGCGAGGGGGAGACGTCTCGAATTCCAGCTTGTATCCCTGAGATACCACTTGTAGAACCCAGGGATCCACCTGTGAGCGAACCCACCGGTCGCTGAAGTTCCGGAGACGGGCCCCCACCGCACCTGGCTCCACCAGTGGAGCCCCAGCGTCATGCGGTGGATTTAGTGGAAGCAGGGGAGAATTTCTGTTCTTGGGAACTGGCTGTATGGTGCAGCTTTTTCCCTCTACCCCTGCCTCTGGGCAGAAAGGACGCGCCTTTAACCCGCTTGCCTTTCTGGGGCCGAAAGGACTGTACCTGATAATACGGTGCTTTCTTTGGCTGTGAGGGAACCTGGGGTAAAAATGTCGACTTCCCAGCTGACGCTGTGGAAACGAGGTCCGAGAGACCATCCCCAAACAATTCCTCACCCTTGTAAGGCAAAACCTCCATGTGCCTTTTAGAATCCGCATCACCTGTCCACTGCCGAGTCCATAATACTCTCCTGGCAGAAATGGACATTGCATTTATTCTAGATGCCAGCCGGCAAATATCCCTCTGTGCATCTCTCATGTATAAGACTACGTCTTTAATATGCTCTATGGTTAGCAATATAGTGTCCCTGTCAAGGGAATCAATATTATCAGACAGGGAATCAGACCACGCTGCTGCAGCACTGCACATCCATGCTGAAGCAATAGCAGGTCTCAGTATAGTACCTGAGTGTGTATATACAGACTTCAGGATAGCCTCCTGCTTTCTATCCGCAGGCTCCTTTAAGGCGGCCGTATCCTGAGACGGTAGTGCCACCTTTTTTGACAAGCGTGTGAGCGCTTTATCCACCCTCGGGGATGTCTCCCAATGTACCCTGTCCTCTGGCGGGAAAGGGTACGCCATTAGTAACTTTTTAGAAATCACTAGTTTTTTATCAGGGGAAGCCCACGCTTCTTCACACACTTCATTTAACTCATCTGAAGGGGGAAAAACCACTGGTTGCTTTTTCTCCCCAAACATAATACCCTTTTTAGTGGTACCTGGGTTAATGTCAGAAATGTGCAACACATTTTTCATTGCCGTAATCATGCAACGGATAGCCCTAGTGGAATGTACATTAGTCTCGTCGTCGTCGACACTGGAGTCAGACTCCGTGTCGACATCTGTGTCTGCCATCTGAGGTAGCGGGTGTTTTTGAGCCCCTGATGGCCTTTGAGATGCCTGGGCAGGCACTGGCTGAGAAGTCGGCTGTCCCACAGCTGTTATGTCATCGAACCTTTTATGTAAGGAGTTGACACTGTCGGTTAATACCTTCCACATATCCATCCACTCTGGTGTCGACCCCGCAGGGGGTGACATCACATTTATCGGCACCTGCTCCGCCTCCACATAAGCCTCCTCATCAAACATGTCGACACAGCCGTACCGACACACCGCACACACACAGGGAATGCTCTGACTGAGGACAGGACCCCACAAAGTCCTTTGGGGAGACAGAGAGAGAGTATGCCAGCACACACCACAGCGCTATATAAACAGGGATTTACACTACACAAGGTGATTTTCCCTATAGCAGCTATAATACACAGTATTGCGCCTAAATTTAGTGCCCCCCCTCTCTTTTTACCCTATTGAGCCTGGAAACTGCAGGGGAGAGCCTGGGGAGCGTCCTTCCAGCGGAGCTGTGAAGAGGAAATGGCGCCAGTGTGCTGAGGGAGATAGCCCCGCCCCTTTTTCGGCGGGCTTCTCCCGCTCTTTATATTAATATTATGGCAGGGGATTTTTACACATATATAGTTTATTAGACTTTATTATGTGTTTTTTGCCATTTTAAGGTAATCTAATTGCAGCCCAGGGCGCCCCCCCCCCCCCCCCAGCGCCTTGCACCCATCAGTGACCGGAGTATGTGGTGTGCATGGGGAGCAATGGCGCACAGCTGCAGTGCTGTGCGCTACCTTAATGAAGACCGGAGTCTTCAGCCGCCGATTTCCAGGACGTTCTTCTTGCTTCTGGCTCTGCAAGGGGGACGGCGGCGCGGCTCCGGGACCGGATGACCGAGGCTGGGCCTGTGTTCGATCCCTCTGGAGCTAATGGTGTCCAGTAGCCTAGAAGCCCAAGCTAGCTGCAAGCAGGTAGGTTCGCTTCTCTCCCCTAAGTCCCTCGTAGCAGTGAGTCTGTTGCCAGCAGATCTCACTGAAAATAAAAAACCTAATAAATACTTTCTTTACTAGGAGCTCAGGAGAGCCCCTAGTGTGCAACCAGCTCGAGCCGGGCACAGATTCTAACTGAGGTCTGGAGGAGGGGCATAGAGGGAGGAGCCAGTGCACACCAGTAGTCCTAATTCTTTCTTAGAGTGCCCAGTCTCCTGCGGAGCCCGTCTATTCCCCATGGTCCTTAAGGAGTTCCCAGCATCCACTAGGACGTCAGAGAAAGAGTGATAACATGAAAATCACTTGTTAAATCTGCCCATAAAAGTTATACCGCCAGCACTGTTAAAATGCTTTAGTTAACATAAACTGTGTTGGCATAATTACGCCAGTATTCTCCCATCCATATCAAGTTTGTACTTGTAGAGACATATTGAGCAGAATTCAAATGTTTATCTTCCGGCAGCCAGTAGATGGTGCCCAAACAGAGCTATTCAATTGTAGCTCCATTCGGGCATGATGGCTGCCGGCGTCTGCATTTCAGCTCTCAGTATATCTGCAATCCTCCATATCAACCAATAAAGAAAGGAGAGGATTATTGGAATATTGGTTGGTATGGAGGATTGCAGATATACTGAGAGAGAGAGAGAGAGAGAGAGAGAGAGAGAGAGAGAGAGAGACAGAATATACCACCAGGAGAGACGTGAATTTAAGCACACACCTTAATACAGGGCTGTTTCTAGCCAATTTGGCTCCCAGTGCCAGTTTTAAAAATGAAAAGACTTCCTTACACCCCAGTTTTTGACCCTGCACCAACAGTTCACGGCCACCATAGGGAAAAAAAATCAAATTCTACCATATTAAGCCCCACACAGTAATGCCCTTGATACATTATGCCCTACAGTAAAGCTTTTAATTACTATTTAAAGTACCTGCTCGTTGCCAAGGGTTTTACGCGCTGGGTGTCATGCTGGTTGCCAGGGGTTTCATGCTCTGGGATCCATGCTGGCTGCCAGGGGTTTCATGCTCTGGGACTGGTGTAATGCTAGTTGCCAGGGCTGTGTAATGCTAGTTGCCAGGGCTGTTTAATGCTAGTTGCCAGGGCTGTTTAATGCTAGTTGCCAGGGCTGTGTAATGCCGAGCAGAGTAGTAATATCGGGGAGGAGGGGGAGCACCAGGAGCCACCAAAAGAGCCGCGGCCCACCTGAAGAATTTATATGTTTATTTATTGCCAGTTTCTTATATAGCGCAGCATATTCCGTTGCGCTTTACAATTAGGACAACAGTTATAGAACAAAACTGGGCAAAGACAGACAGACATAGAGGTAGGAAGGCCCTGCTCGCAAGCTTACATTCTATAGGGAAATAGGCATTGATACACAAGGATAGATGCTACCTGTTACATAATGGTCCACCAGATTGCTAGGTTCTTCTTAATGGGTTGTATGATATGATCACCCAGCAATGTTGGAAGACAAAATGTGAGGTTGTATGGACTGTACAGAGAGGATGTAACTGGATAGGAAAGCATTGAAGGTTATGTGGGTGGGTCTGGATTTTGGTAGGCTTGTCTGAAGAGGTGAGTTTTCAGGGAACGGTTAAAGGTTTGTAGACTAGAGGAGAGTTTTATTGTGCGTGGGAGGGCATTCCACAGAGTGGGTGAAGCCCAGGTAAAGTCCTGTAATTTTGAGTGGGAACAGGTAATACATGTGGATGAGAGACGTAGATCTTGTGCAGAGCGGAGAGGTCTGGTAGGGAGATATTTTGAGATGAGTGAAGAGATGTATGCTGGTGCAGTTTGGTTAATAGCCTTGTATGTAAGTAAAAGTATTTTATATTTAATACGGTAGAATACCGGTAACCAATGGAGGGACTGACTGAGCGGATCAGCAGACGAAGAACGTCTAGCGAGGAAGATTAGCCTCGCAGCTGCATTTAAAATGGATTGTAGTGTATGAGAGCCTATGTTTGGGAAGACCAGTAAGGAGACTATTACAATAATCAATGCGGGATATAATGAGTGCATGGATTAGAGTTTTTGCAGTGTCTTGTGTAAGATAAGGGCGTATTTTGGAAATGTTTGTAAGGTGCATGTAACATGATTTAGAGACAGATTGAATGTGTGGAACAAAGGACAGTTCAGAGTCAAGGGTGAAACCTAGGCAGCGAGCTTGTGGGGTAGGGTGTATAGTTGCATTGTCAACAGTTATGGATATATAAGGTTGATAACTACTCTTGGCTGCTGGGAAAATAATTTATTCTGTTTTGGAAATGTTGAGTTTGAGGTGGCGAGATGACATCCAAGATGAAATGGCAGACAGGCATCCAGTGACACGAGACAATACAGATGGTGATAAATCTGGGGAGGATAGGTAGATTTGAGTATCATCAGCGTACAAATGATACTGAAATCCGAAGGAGCTGATTAGTTTACCAAGAGAGAAGGTATAGATTGAGAACAGTAGAGGACCTAAGACTGAGCCTTGCGGCTGTGCCTTAATATACCATTTGGTGAAATTGAGACTTCCTACTACGAATTTGGGACTTTAAGATGAACTAAGAGACTTGTCTGGTATCAAATATCAATATCCTTATATCACAGAGGATGGGGTTTTTTGCAAATTGTGTAATTATATTGTGGATTTCTGGAGGTGGTGGTGACCATCTCAGCACTTACTGCTGCACTATTGAGTTGGAGTGCTGGTTTTTAATTTTTGTTTGGTACCTCTCATTACATGTAGTTAGGCTGTGCAGTCTAGAGCCCCTCCCTATGTACCCAAAATTGTGTATTTCTACATACACCTAAAAGCATGAGGCTCCTTCAGTCTAGAGTAGCACCCCTCCCCACCTTTCCCTGATGATTTTAAGTAGGGATCCTAGCATTTTCTGACTGCACATTGAACAAGGCAATGTTAAGGTAAGACCTATACATTTATATACTGGGTGGAATTCAAATGTTTGAAAAGTCGGTTGGGTGTCTGTTTTTTCCTGTCTATTAGATAGGAAATAACAGACTCCCAACTGACTTTTCAAACATTTGAATCTTCCCCACTGTGTCAGTTGTGGGGTGATTTTTGGTGCGTGGGGCCTGAATGGTTGTGGCTGGGCTGCTTAAAGCATCACAGTAGCACTGTATAAAACTTTACTTATTTGTTTATATATATGTTAAATTTTTCACGCCATCATTTTTCACCCCTATAACATTTCCAACACATGCAATGTGCCCCACGCCCCAGGTTTCAACCCTTACAATGTTAGGGGGATCAGTACTAAATCCCGCTGGACAGGATCCCGGCGGTCGAAATACCGACGCCGGAATCCCGACCACACAATCCCGACAGGGGTGGCGAGTGGAATGCAGCCCATTGCGGGCTCGCTTCGCTCACCACGCTGCAGGCACGGTGCCTCGCTCCGCTCAGCACACTATTATATTCTCCCTCTATGGGTGTCGTGGACACCCACGGAGGGAGACTATGTCGGGATTGTGCCGGTCGGGATTCCGGCGTTGGTATTTCGACCGCCGTGATTCCATCCGGCGGAATCTTGACCGCCTCCCATGTTATGGACTTATTCGATGAGGTTACTTGGATGTGGCCATGATTATGCTAAAAACCTCTATTTATTGCAAAATTGATTGCAAACTGTATTATATGTCCAATTTAGTAATGTTTGAATAGTGCACCTGCATCTATTTTCTCTTTGTGTGTGACACTGTAAGCCTAAGCAAGGTAGCACATCTCATTCCATGTAGCGTGTGCTGTTCAGAGCCTCTCCCTTTATAACCTCAAATGTTGTATGTATAACTTCAGAAGTCATTTTGTGCTGCAGCAGTGTTGTCATTTAGTCGTCCTA
This sequence comes from Pseudophryne corroboree, assembly GCF_028390025.1. Taxonomy (NCBI): domain Eukaryota; kingdom Metazoa; phylum Chordata; class Amphibia; order Anura; family Myobatrachidae; genus Pseudophryne; species Pseudophryne corroboree. The sequence continues at coordinate 960,434,094 of NC_086445.1, read as the reverse complement.
AGCAAATTAATCTATTGAAGAAATTCGATTTACAGTCCGAACCTTTCCTCCATATCTTAACTTAAAGTATTAATTGGTTTACTCTTCTTACACCTTAATTTGCATATCTTCTAAAGATAAGGTGAGGACTGCCTAACGATTGGTTTAGTATAAGTCATCTGTTGCTAGGCAGACTAGTTTAATTAGTGTATTGTAATTGGTTAGGGCCAGCCTATCATTATGATAATGAGCGGTTACTATGTGGTATGGTATTTAGGGAGAGTCCGACCAGAACTATTCCTTTTACCGGGTTGGTAGAACACCCGCCCTCCCTTGATGAATTCTTAATTTGGCTCTTTTCAATTTGACTTACTAATCATTTATTCCTTGCTTTAGCAGGTGGGAAGGCGCTACTGGCCAGCATAAGTGGTAGTTGTGGGGCACTTACCCTTTTCGAAGGACGTCGAGTGTGTCTTGCCCTTGTGGGGGGACGATGGATGTTTCTATGAGAAACAGCCTCTCTGTTAAAGTAAAGGGTGGTGAGACCTTCACGACACAAGTTATGCTTATAGTTTTAGATGGGGCGTTTAAGTCGCTGCCATTACAGCTGGGGCGTTTCACCAATTTTAATGAGATCTAGTTGACTAGAGTTGGCTAATGGTAGCGTCTTCCTGGCCACCTGCTACGAATAAGGTCATTCGAATTAATAAATTAATGACCATTTAATCCAACATAGTTTGTGTCCATGTCTTTAGTTTTAATTGTTAAAATAGCTTAAAGTGTATTGTTAAGGTTCAAGCACAATAAATTAATAGACGACTTAAATACTTTTATACCCGCTGAGCCTTATATGCAGTATATGGTTACTGTAAACTTAAACGTGGGTTCCAAAACATCCCTGCAGACTTACAATCTTTTGTGTATTTTGCTTAGGTCAGCCTCTAATGTCTGCAGCACATCCTTTTCTTCCTCCTCTACCATCTCTGCTTCCGTCTCCTCCTCCACAGATCCCACGTCCTCCTCCTCGGCAAGTTGCCGTTTTGGTGTTGGGCAGAAATAAATTACATGACATCCTCTATGTGTATTATGCAATTAAAACTGGGGGCAGGTAAGTGTAAGCTGAGTACAGTGAGAGAGTGCACTCATACGTTTAGCAGGAAATCTATTAAGACTTAGGGGTCTACTGTATTCAGAGCCATAACTAGATGTGTGCGGAGTGTGCACCGCACATAGCACTGCAGGGTAGGGGGCGCTGTTGGCAGTACTTGTTAATTATCTTTTTTAATTACTGTCACTTGCAGCTTCCCTTTTTGAAGCCCAGCATTTCCTGGCCATCCCTGTCTCTTATCCCCACCCCTTCTGTCGCTAATACCTAGGATGGTGTAATGGTTGGCATTACTGCCTCACAGCACTGAGGTCATGGGTTTGATTCCCACCATGGCTCTACCTGTGCATAGTTTGTATATTCTCCCCGTACTTGTGGGGGTTTCCTCCGGGTACTCCGGTTTCCTCCCACAATCCAAAAATATACTGGTAGGTTAATTGGATCTCAATATAAATTAACCCTAGTATGAATGTGTGCTCGTGTACATGTGGTAGGGAATATAGATTGTAAGCTCCACTAGGGCAGGGACCGATGTGAATGGTCAAATATTCTCTATAAAGCGCTGTGGAATATGTGTGCGCTATATAAAATAACTGGTAATAAATAATAAATGGCCTTGACTTGATAGCTCTTTGTTGTTCAGTTGTCACTGTCCTTTATTACATTTCGGGATGCTTATGTGCCTGGAATTCAAACCCGTTGCCTATGGTATTGCAGTTGGAGGCTCTATTCATTGAACTATCGGCCCTTGCATAGAAAGCTAGAGAATTCCAAGCTGTTCTAACTATTTGAAGCTTACCTTGTACTTTGTGAAGGGGAGATCTATGTAATTTGTGGCCGCAAGGGATTGGATTGGACGTGTGATTGCACACTGCATGAATCTGCTTGATTATGGTGCTGGTTATTTTTTTCTACGGGGTACAGATCGCTTCATATAGTTAGAAATCTCTTAGATTTTATGCAGTATCAAGTGGCTCAGTGGGTGAGGTGTTTAGCTGGGATGTAGCAGGTTGTGGGTTTGAGCCCTGGGAATGGCAGTATATTGAAATGTGTTATTTAATGAGGGGTATTGTGGCTGAATGGCAGCGAGCTCTCGTGTTGAGTGCATGGATGTGGTATAAAGAGGATTTGTGTCCAATTCCATTTTCTTGCAGTGTCTATAAGTGTATGTGTGCATTATTTATATATGTAAAATGTGCCAGCTAATAGAGCTTCATTCATTATATATCAAGTCTTTAATCTATTCGGATTATTTACTTATTTCCATTTGAAAAACTAAAGGAAAGAAGATTCCCATTAGATGTGGGAGTGCTTGTTACTTATTAAATTTTATTAAAAACAGAGGTGACACAAGGGAGGTGCGGGTCACACCCAGGTGTCACCCAGGCCATACCCAGGTGTCACCAATGACAGGAACCGAGTGCTGCAGTGCATACTTGCCTACCTGACCCCCTCCATGAGGGAGAAAATGCTCTGTTCCTGGACTTTCCTGGTAATGTATGATTGCCATCACCTGTGGTGAGCTAGTTAATTGATAAGAAAGGTGTTTCACCACAGGTGATGGCAATCATACATTACCAGGAAAGTCCAGGAACAGAGCATTTCTCCCTCATGGAGAGGGTCAGGTAGGCAAGTATGCTGCAGTGTGATATCCTTAAGCACTCGGCTCCTGTCACTGTGGAGTTGGCAGTGCAGCTAGAGTCTCCGGGGGCAGCCTGCACAGCCCCGGAGGGAAGTAATCGGGGTCTTCCTATGAGGCCATGCCTCTTTAGTGATGTCAGTGGGGTTTCCACAAGATCAAGTCCAATGTGTGGGAAGCCACGCCTCCTTTTTAAGTGCATGCCCCTACATCTAATGGTGTCCCTTGGCCACACTTGGAGTCACCAGACACTCTAGTCTTTTACATATGTGACACTTTTACTTTGCATACAAATAGGTTAGTGCAATGTTCACACGTAGTAACACAGCATTCTGCAACTTGTCAGAAATAGAACTGGGCAAAAAGTTATTTCCTGTTTTATTAAATTATGAGATGAATATTATCTCCACGTGAGTTTCACATTTCCTCCTGTCATTGTTACAAATTACCCAAATAATCTCAGTGCCATTAAAGTGCATCGACAAGAACCAAATTTGGGCAGGGGCCTGGCAATGCTACTTAAGCCTCCCAGGACTCTCTCCCAAAGGTTCAGTCGATGCTCTCACTCCGCAAGCTCCACTTAAGGAGATTACTCTGGTCTTTTATAAGTCTACTGTACATTGCCAGCGCCCCTCAACTTCAGGCCACCTGTAGTTCTGCCTTTGTTATTTATTATCTACTCTGGTCCACCCGTCTATACATCACTAATGCACCTATTTGTACAACATCATAGGCAAGATGTAATAGCGCTCCGAGATTGTCGGAGGTGTGGGATGCCGCCAATCTCAGATTTTTTTGTAAAGGGGCAGTCATTTACAAGGCAAAACCATTCCTTGTGGCAACCAATCAGCATTGACGTAACATTTATAATTTGCATACTATAAAAGTATACAGAGCAGCTGATTGGTTGCCATGGGCAACTTCTCCACTGGCTCACTTCTCCACTTTTATCACTGCTTAGTACATGTCCCCAAAGTCTGAGAATGATCGGCATCCCACACCTCCAGCAATCTCAGATGCTTTTACAGTACATCTCGTCTCATGTCTGCTGTTTCGAGATATATGCTCAATTTGAAATGCAGAGTGTTAAGCCTACCTTCATATCAGTATAATCCAGTGGTAATTTTGCTGACACTAAATATGACATGATGGGATGGAAATATGATTGTGTATTGCACTTGTTTGTCTAACAAAATGAAGGCATTCATTTGTATATGATATATGGGAGCACTATGGTAAGTCAGACTCAGTATGTAACACATTCTCAGCCTACTGAGCCTATATTACTAAACACATAGTTAAAGGTATCCAAACTTCTCAAGGGAATTTTAGAGAAACGTTCTTCAGTAAAATCCATTACAGTATCATTAAACTGTTTGCAAAACGGACTAACATTAGACTAAAATGAAAACTGATATCAACTGACTAAATCTTGACTAAAACAAGTAAAAGAAAAAGACAATTTTAAGTAAGCGACTAAGACTAAAACTAAATAGAAAATTCATGTCAAAATTAACACTAATGTGATCCAATATTAAGCACTTACCAACAAGTGACTGTGAGCACGGATTTCCCAGTTTAATACCAGACTCTTTTCATATCCACATTCAAACACACAGTATAACGACTGTTCTGTCCCAACCCACTCTACCACACAGTTGTGGAAAATGCAGCGTACATGTCAGGATAATTAGCAATCTTCAACTTAATGGGAAGTAGCATCATGTCAGGTTTTCAGTTCAATATCCTGTGATGTTTTAATGGAAAGCACAGCTGCATAATTCATGCATGCAGATATACATCACAATCCACGTGTAAAAGAGAGCGGCACACAGATTCTGATAATAATATTAGATATATTAATTACACTATACAGCCTGGTAACTTTGCAGGCTGTGATCACATTTGTCCGCCTACAATTTTATTGGAACTGGTCATCGATTAGCTATTACATTCCACACTGACACAACCTCTCATCAAACTGCAGGCACGTGCCGTGTATCATACACCATTCACAAACAGTTCCACCTGACGCTCTGCATCCAATCACGCGGAGTCCCACTTTAACCCATTCAGGCTCTACTCCCATTGCAAACAGTCAAAACTCCTAATGTGGACAGGCTGCTATGTATTCTGAAGCCTGCGATGATACAAAATATATCTGAAAATGTAAATCTGAAACCTGGGGAGAATTTTGCAATGTTGCAGGTGACCCTATGTCTCCAGTTTCCTTTCATGCCATATAAAAGGAAACAAGAATGTACAGTACTTGACTTCAGCATAATGAATATTTTAAAAAGGGGTCATAAATAATTACTACATGGGAGAGACGTGAAATCTATTTTTATATCACCAAATAATGCGATGTAGTTTTATACGGTTTTATTTCTCTTTTTACAGACCTGGACATTTGTGTGTTACACTATCACAAGCATTCCACCTTCACACAATAGAAAACCAATAACAAGCATTGAGCTTATAGTCAGCAGTAAGCAGACCTTAGCATTTGCAGCCTGAACTGCGTACATCTCACACTGGGTTCGTGGTAATTTTATAAACCCTGCACTTTCCACCCAAGTGGCAATGACACCAGCTTTCACTGAAGCCTTATTACTCTTAAAAGAGCAATTTAGTTGCTCGAACAGCTATTAGGATCAGGCAGCCAAGCTTTGAGCTGTCAGTACAACTGCCTCTCATCTGTTTTGACCGAGCCTAGCATATTTTCACTCTCTATCCTGCCGGACACAGTGATTACAGTTTTTTTTATATTTGTCAATCAATCTTTTAGTGAAAACAAAGGGACATATCCTGAATATAAGCAAAGTGACGGGGAGATATGTGAATTTTCCTGCGTGTACTGGCAGCAGTGCTCTCTGTCTGCTGTATGCATTGATGCAACAGAAGCATTGAGAAATGTGCTTTTCCTCAGGGCAACATCTCTGAGATATTGCTTCTACATCCAGCGATGGCAAACCAACTGTGTGCTCTGATTCTTCAGTGATTAATCACTTCTTCCTCAGACACACACACACAGAAAAAAACAAACCAGGGGAATCGTGGAGTAAAAGGAGATGTTGGGAACTGTATGAAATGAGCATCTGGACATGTTATCTCCAGGAAAGAACAGGAGAATCACCCCTCAACTTATCTTCATCCTAATACTGGTCTTTAATGGTGGGACCCTGAGTAAGGTTAGCAGGACCAAAGGCAAAAACTGGAAAGGTGGTAAGTGAGGAAAGTTTTCTACAAATACCAACTTGTATGACTGTTGTTGCTATGGACTTAGTAGTGGGCACTGCTACAGTATGTGTCTTTGGAGTTTTTGCATTCTTGGCAGATCTCTGAATACAGTACAGTTTAGCTTTTTGTGTGCTGATGCTAAACCGTAAGGGGCAGAGTGTCAGCTCTGTTGGCTCACAAGTTGTGTTGTGTTGTATTGTGTTGGAGTGAAGCGTGAAATTTGCACTGCCAGATCCGAAGCCGGTTATATATTGATTCCTAGTTCTGTGTCTTATAAGCTCTGTCAATGTTAGCAAATAAAATTCAGAGAGGATTTAGGTTGTGGGCTCCGTCGGAATGATGTGTATTGTCATTTTGGAAGCTGTGAATTTTCCAATGCCAACAGCTAAATGAATATTCCAGGGCTGATGTGATTATTGAGGTAAATTAGATTGACCTTTATTAAAAGAATTGCATAGAGAGAGAGAAAGGGACGGCAAACGCTTTGTAATGTTAGTATCACAGTCAGATTAAGTTTTGTTTTAATTGGAAATAACTACTATAAGATGTATAGAAAATAATGAAGTTCTGGTTGTTTTTCGTAACCCTTTTTGGTGTGAAAAATGCACAGCCGCTGATGCCAGAGGGTTAAAGGGTAGTTCCACCAATGATAAAATGGAATATCATAAGTTAAACCTAATACCAAAAGATTATTAAGATGCGGTCTGAAGTTCACACCATTCTGTGGGTAGTACCCAAGTCTTGCTCATGCCTGGCTCTGCTGAGTGTGCTTCTGATGGCGTACAACACACTGCCAATCTGGATATAGACCCAACCGGTCAAAGCGAGAAGAGTCCTGTGTGCTTTTTCTGCAGACTCCCCATTTCTGGCGACTTGTCCTTTCTTTCAGTTACAGTAGGCAGAATATTAACCAGCAACAACATACAGTACTACTAGAATAAGCAGGCGAGAATAAACAACACATTGGGGAGGGCCTATTGGATCGCCTTTAGGCCACGTCCCAAGTAAGAATTCTCTCTGGCAATACAACTGACATATGATATTACGCCCTAAACTGAGTTTTCAGTTCCAGGTAGAACTAGCCTTTAAATAAAGTGAAAATTTTTGGGTGCCCCCAAATGTATGAACATTTTGATGTAACGGCTGTTTTTGTGTTTGTGTTTTGTTTATTGGAATCATCAAAGTCATTTGGTTGCAGTTTTATGTCAGCAAGGAGCTTTTTACTCACTGGTGTTTCCATGATATGTGCTTCTTTTCCCACAGCTATGCGTTGTAATATAAGGTTAACGAGAAGCATCAACATTAAAAAAAAGAAGTTTAAATAATTTATAGAAGCAGTCACTCAGCCCCTCCTTTCTGGGATTCTTTTGTTGCATTAGGGCACTGCGAATCCTCTACCTACAGTACTTCTATGGCCAACTTCCAAGAGCCACTTAGCCTGTGCTGCTAGGGCAAGGGGATAATAAGTGCAATAAAATGTTAGACCTGAGAATTGCTTTGATAGGATGGATCGTTATACTTTTACAGCAGTACATAAACAAATTGACATATATGTAAATCAGGATTGGGTTTATATTCACATCCACTGTATATTTTGTTAAAAATGGGCACAGTTTTTACTGATAGTTTTTATGTACTTTACTATACTGTATTACTTGTTTGAGTTGATGTAATGAAACAAAAAAGAGGAGGAGCCTTTTGAAGGCATGCGACGCTAAAAATACACTAGTCTTATACACATAATAGCAGCCATATAAGACTGCGCGATTCAGTAGAAACTATGGTAGCAATAGCACCAAGGTATGGTACACAGCGATATCACTGCTTTCTGGATAATAGGCTGCATTCTCGTGAATATTGGTACAATATGGCTTCCTGCAGTATGCGCGGGCGATAAGAAGAGTTTCAATCCCTTTTCAAACAGATCACAGTGTATGGTCAGCTAGTGTGCCCAACTAAGTTGGGATCTATGTACTAATCCTTGGGAACATATGCAATAGGGTCGGAATTTGCCGGAGGTATGGGATGCCAACCAATCTCGAACATTCTTTTAAAGCGGCAGTCATTTACAAGGCATGGCTCACCCTGTAACATGGAAGTTAGGAGTTGATTGGCTGGTACTTTATCTCCGTCCACTTTATCTCTCTCTCCGAGGCTTACTACATAGACCTCTAAATAGATTATTATACCATTTATCCTCCACCATTTGAATTTTTATACAAAACTCTACCAATACACCATCATCTGTTCTTGTTGTATGTTGTTAAATTGACTTGATTAATAAATAGCTGGTAATAATTAGTTTACAAATCATACTGTGATTTTCATTATATGAAATAATGTGTTTGTTAAGATGGTTCCTCCACTCTGTATCATGGTGACAATTGGTGACATATCAGAGACTGGTGTCACCAAAGCAAAGAAATAAATGCATACCTATTATGTAATACAAGTATTCGTACAGTGATGAAATACATCAAAAAGTCTAAAGTTGCATATACAATAAAACTGTTGCATTATTATTGTTTACACCTAGAGTGTAGAGTATGTTCTGTCCACCAGTCAAGTTTACCCTTCCTTATATACTGTAAGTAGTATAAAATACTATAAATAGTATTATTATGTATAACCAGTGTAATTATTAAAACAGATTAAGAGGGAAATGTATCAGTCCGTCTAAAGTGGGCAAGTAGAGAAGTTGCCTGTATTAATCAATCAACTTCTAGTTATCAGTTATCAAGGAATTTGGTATGATATACCGACGGACAGGATGCTGGCGGTCAGAATACTGACAGCGTCCTCCTAACCATCAGAATCCTGACAGCCCCCCAGTAAATACCCTAACCCTCCCTTTGGGTGCCTAACCCTAACCCTCCCCGGTGGTGCCTAACCCTAACCCTCCCTTCCCTGCTGCCTAAACCTAACCTCCTCTTTTAAGTGCCTAACCTCCCCTCCCCCAGTACCTAACCATCCCCTGCCCATCCCTGCACCCTTACCCCCCTCTAATGCCTAAACCTAACCTCCCACACCCCTAAAAGAACGTTTGGGATTCCAGGCATTGGTATTTTGATGTCGGGATCCCAAGCTCCTTCGGGATTTTGATGCCGGCATTATGCTGTTGTTCTGGATTCCGGGGCCGGTGTTTCAACTGCCAGGATCCCGTCCGGTGGGATTTTAACTACATCCCTTATCAAGTACATGCTATAAATTGATAGGTAGAATGTGATTGGCTGCTGTGGGCAAATTATCCACCTGTTCTGGTTTGAAACATCTCCCTCTAATTATATGTCCAAATAGCATGGAAACTGTGTCCAACCGGTTCCCGCATGCTCAGTTGCCACTTTGGCAGTCCAGTGCTGGTGTATGAGGTTCTCTGTCAATCCTGGAAATCAGACATAGCTGTCACCTCTCAGCCCTTTGCTTTGGCTTCTCATCCTGCCAGTCTACACACCTAGAGACCTAGAACTGCGCAGGATCTGCCAAACACCGGGCAGAATTAATGTAGTTCCTGTATAGTCAACATATTATTGTACTGTGGGGGTCATTCCGAGTTGATCGCTCGCTAGCTGTTTTTAGCAGCCGTGCAATCGCTATGCCGCCACCCCCTGGGAGTGTATTTTAGCTTAGCAGAAGTGCGAATGAAAGGATCGCAGAGCGGTTACAATTTTTTTTGTGCAGTTTCAGAGTAGCTCAAAACCTACTCAGCACTTGCTATCACTTCAGACTGTTCAGTTCCTCTTTTAACGTCACAAACCCGCCCAGCGTTCGCCCAGCCACGCCTGCGTTTTTCCTGGCACGCCTGCGTTTTTCCGAACACTCCCTGAAAATGGTCAGTTGACACCCAGAAATGCCCACTTCATGTCAATCACACTGCGGCCACCAGTGCAGCTGAAATGCTTCGCTAGACCCTGTAAAAAACTACATCTTTCGTTGTGCTCGTACGACGCGCGTGCGCATTGCGCCGCATACGCATGTTTTTTAGCCTGATCGCTGCGCTGCGAACAACTGCAGCTAGCGATCAACTCGGAATGACCACCTGTGTCCTCCAAAATTAGCTTTTTCATTTTACTGTGGTCACCAGAGTAGGGCTTTACAATTTTACTTTTGTCGCTCTCAATGAGTGTTATGATCATCAGAATATGTGTATTGTGTGTTCACCAGACGGGTTTTATATTTTTACTCTAGTCACTAGAAATAGTCTCCAAATTGTTCTGAGGTCACTAGAAAATATCTCTGAATTGTACTGAGGTCACCAGAGATTTCAATGCATTGTGAAATACTTTATGGGCTTTGTATTGTACTATAGTCAACATTATATGGATTATGCATTATATTAAATAGGGCTCACATGAATAGTGCCTTGCATTAAACTGTAACAAAAGGTAATTGGTCTTTGTATTATACTGTTGACACCAGAATAAAGATCTGTACTATATTTATGTTGTTTCTGCCAAGCTGCGCGCACTATGGCCCTCATTCCGAGTTGTTCGCTCGCAAGCTGCTTTTAGCAGCATTGCACACGCTAAGCCGCCGCCTACTGGGAGTGAATCTTAGCTTAGCAAAATTGCGAACGAAAGATTCTCAAAATTGCGAATAGAAATTTCTTAGCAGTTTCTGAGTAGCTCGACACTTACTCTGCCACTGCGATCAGTTCAGTCAGTTTCGTTCCTGGTTTGACGTCACAAACACACCCAGCGTTCGCCCAGACACTCCCCCGTTTCTCCAGCCACTCCCGCGTTTTTCCCAGAAACGGCAGCGTTTTTTCACACACACCCATAAAACGGCCAGTTTCCGCCCAGAAACACCCACTTCCTGTCAATCACATTACGATCACCAGAACGAAGAAAAAACCTCGTAATGCCGTGAGTGAATTACCAAACTTCTTAGCAAATTTACTTGGCGCAGTCGCAGTGCGAACATTGCGCATGCGCAATTAGCGGAAAAACGCTGCGATGCGAAGAAAATTACTGAGCGAACAACTCGGAATGAGGGCCTATATCTTTTTATGCTAATTCCTGTAGTAGAAGTAACTTGGTATATGTTTTGAGTTATAGCGTGCACAATAAATTTGAACTTGTACAGTGAAACAGCCATGTCATATTCAATATCACAAATATATTTGACTTTTCACTTGATTGGCAATACGTCCGCCTGCCATTTACAATGCATCACCATTGTGCTCTGGAAAAAGTGTGACAGTTGGTGAACTCTCCCTGTGCACCTGCTTGGTGATCAGGAACATGTGACCTGCTGGGTGGTCTGGAAACTGTGACAGTTATTTGCAGCCACTCACTAAGCGGGGATTTTGCAAAATTTGATTCCTAAGGGGGTGAAAAGGGGTAAAATGTTCTGCCCAGCAAACCTTTGCCCAGTTGAAACCAGAAACATTATTATTATTATTATTATTATTATTATTAGAAGTAGTAGTAGTAGTAGTAGTAGTAGTAGTAGTAGTAGTAGTAGTAGTTTGAATAATTAATCCTGATAATCAGTGAAGAACATTGTAAAACAAACTACTGTATCTACTGAAATTTATTTTTGTTCATCATTTGCTGTTTAATAATTACAGTCTTTGTAATTCGCACTTCTGCTTGTTTATACTTTCAGAAGTAGACTTGTATAATGAGTGAAAGTGCCCAAGACGGATTATTTTCTTTATTCATAGATAAATAGAACAGATATTCTATAGAAAAAAACAGGAGATTACAGCAACTATCATTATTACTTTGCCACTTCTAGCCAATGTTCTAGAGGATGAAAAGATCAAGGTGTCTGTCTCCTATATGGGAATGGTTTAGATAGAAAGACTGCTTTAATCTCACATGAGTGGTGGAAGGGTATTGCTCTGTTCCAGCTGTATTAGTAATATAAAAAAGGCTCAACAATATACAGTACTGTCTTTCTTTAAACAGGATCCTGTCATTCACAGTACAGTGCTGTTGTTTTTCCATGGTTGACTTACACTCCAGCTCCCACAATTTCCTCATCGCCCCAGGAGCTTAGAGATAATCGAAGTGCTGTACAGTGATTACAAAGGCCTATGGGCAGGATGTATCGAGCCTTGGTGAGAGATAAAGTGGAGTCACTGGCGTGTTTATAATGGGTGCAATATGTGCAGTGCACACGGGCCCCCAGGGTCCATGGGGGGCCCACACTGCACACCCTGCACCCATTATTTTTCATACTTACCCTCCGGAGTCCTGTGGTGCTGCAGGAATTACTGGGGAAATGGCAGGACGCCATTTTTCCAATGTTTTGTGCATGCACAGTAGGAAAAATCTCTGGGAAAATGGCCACCACGCTCTAGGCTCTGGGACAGCGCTAGGATCCCATAGGGACCCTAATGCCCAGAGCAGCACCGCTGCCGGCTACAGAGGAGGGGGCCCAGAAGGATCGTGCACACGGCCACCTCCTCTCTAGAAACGCCTTTGAGTGGAGTAGTTGGCAACAGCAACCAACCCGTTTCCAAAGCTGGTTAAAACTATAAGATATATTGTAGGCCTATGATATATCGTACCGATGAAGATCGTATAGTGTGTACTCCTGTTCTATATCTAGCATCAGCGACCATCCTCACACACCTGCAAGGGACAATGTGATCTGGGGTCATCTCTGCTGGGACCTTGCAAAGTCTCAAGTTACTAGACCCCCACCGTACAGTGGCCCTCATTCCGAGTTGATCACTCGCTAGCTACTTTTAGCAGCCGTGCAATCGCATAGTCGCTGCCCACGGGGGACTGTATTTTTGCTTTGCAGGAGTGCGAACGCCTGTGCAGCCGAGTGGTATAAAAACATTTTGTGCAGAACAAGACCAGCACTGTAGTTACTTATTCTGTGCGATGATTGCTGTGACAAAGGACTCGGAATTGACATCAGATACCCGCCCTGCAAATGCCTGGACACGCCAGCATTTTTCCAAACACTCCCAGAAAACGGTCAGTTGACACCCATAAATGCCCTCGTCCTGTCAATCTCCTTGCGTTCGGCTGTGCGAATGGAATCGTCGCTAGAAGCAGTGCAAAACAACGATGCTCTTTGTACCCGTACAATGCGCGTGCGCATTGCAGCTCATACGCATGCGTAGTTTTGCCGTTTTTTTAAATGATCACTAGGCAGCGAACAACGGCAGCTAGTGATCAAATCGGAATGAGGGCCAGTGTCACAGGTACGGAGTCTCTATTTACACACAGGACATCACTGTGGATTTACCATAAGCAAGGAGCTGAGTATCCTAATGATCTGTACATGTGAGTCTATTAAGAATTATTAGAAGTACTAATATATAATCTGCCATTGTCCTGTATCGGACACTTATAATTATTGAGACTGCGTCATTCTACAGTAACATTAGATATACATTGCAATTAATGTTACAGGAAATGCACTATGAGGGTTATTCCGAGTTGATCGTAGCTGTGCAAAATTTTGCACAGCTACGATCAACTTTCCTGAGATGCGGGGGGACGCCCAGCACGGGGCTAGTCTGCCCCACATGTTAGTCCGGCCCCCCTCACAGAAGTGCAAAGGCATCACACAGCGGCGATGCCTTTGCACTTCAGGAGTAACTCCCGGCCAGCGCAGCTTTAGCGTGCTGGTCGGGAGCTACCCCTCGCTCCCTTGCCCACAGCGGCTGCGTATGATGTCACGCAGCCGCTGCGGCCCGCCCCCCATTCGGTCCGGTCACGCCTGTGTTGGCCGGACTGCGCCTATGAAATGGCGGCCAAACGCCACTGTTTCGCCCCCTCCCGCCCATCGATCGCCTCTGCCTGTCAATCAGGCAGTGGCGATTGCTGTCCTGCTATGGCCGTCGGCCGTCTCGCATGCGCAGACGCACAGAGGCGCTGACGCATGCGCAGCAGGGACCCATTCGCTCTGCTGCGTGAAAACGCAGCGAGCGAATGGGTCGGAACGACCCCCATTGCTATTATTGTGTACACCAATTGTGACTAATTAGCTCCTGGGAGTACTATTTGTATTTTTAGATTTGATTTTTAATAAAGCATATATTTTATATTTTATTGTCATGTGGATTGTGCCTTCCTGAAGCGCCAGGCGTAGCATTTTTTTAAAGATGACCTCAGTTTGGGAGGTTAGACACACCTCCAGCTACATTGGCTGCACCAGGAATCAGGCTTTCCAAAGTTTTCTTCTCTGTGCAGGTATTAGCGCCGCAGGGTTAAATTTCCTTTGTACTCCTGTTACGTCTAAACTAATGACTCCTGGTGAGCCTTTTGTGATACCTTTTACCAGTAACAACAGCAATCACACCGGGCACACAGATGCTGGTACTGAGCCCTCCTTTAAAATAATTCAGATGGAGGATCAACTTGGCAGGTGGTGTCGCTGAGCCCCAGTGGGTTGGCATCAGCAAAGACCAAACTAGCAAAGAAAAGTGCACCCAAATACTAAAAACAACATAAGCACTAAACGGGATGTAGTTACTTTGCCGGCAATCGGGATCCCGGAGGTCAGGATACCGATGCCCGACTCCCGACTACTGACAATGCCGCCAGCTGGAATCCCGGCTAACGGGCTATTCCAACTCATGGGTGACCACAACACTCATAGAGTGGGAATAGAACCATATGGCAGGAGCAGCGAGCCACCGAGCCCGCAAGGGACTTCGTTGCGCTGGCCCACCTACCGGCATTCTAGGGCCCAGGATCCCCTCAAGACAGAGAGACAGACATAGCAGCCATACCTGGCCTATAAAAAATTTCTGAATCCACCCCACATCCTTCCTCCAGGCAATCACTGGCTTTGGATAACTGTCAATCACACAGAACTCACATCCGCAATCCCATATCACTGACACAAAATGGCCACAATTTGTCACAGCCTTGGAGTTAACAACCATCAGGATTATATACAGCCTTTGTTATCCTGTCTGCAGAATAGCATTGTCAGGAAAGTTTTTTCCTAATGAATAGTCTTTCTTCATATGCACAGTGCCGGACTTGGGTGTGAAGGGCCTGCTGAGGGAATGCAGTTGTAGGGGCACTTGTTTAGGGGTGTGGACAGTCTCCAGAGGGGGTGTGGCCAGCTGCCACAAAGGCTTGGCTAACCATTAGAGAGAGCATAGTCTGGGCCCCTTGATAAATATATCATGTACAATATACAGGTTGAGTATCCCTTATCCAAAATGCTTGGGACCAGAGGTATTTTGGATATGGGATTTTTCCGTATTTTGGAATAATTGCATACCATAATGAGATATCATGGTGATGGGACCTAAATCTAAGCACAGAATGCATTTATGTTACATATACACCTTATACACACAGCCTGAAGGTCATTTTAGCCAATATTTTTTATAACTTTGTGCATTAAACAAAGTGTGTGTACATTCACCCAATTCATTTATGTTTCCTATACACCTTATACACACAGCCTGAAGGTCATTTAATACAATATTTTTAATACCTTTGTGTATTAAACAAAGTTTGTGTACATTGAGCCATCAAAAAACAAAGGTTTCACTATCTCACTCTCACTCAAAAAAGTCCGTATTTCGGAATATTCCGTATTTCGGAATATTTGGATATGGGATACTCAACCTGTAATTAGAAGTATTGTATAAGCATAATACATATGTATAATGTATAATTCAAGTATACTCGGGGCAGGATGTACTAAGGGAAAAATGCAGTAAAACCCCCATTTTCGGGGGTTTTACCGCATTTTCAAATGTACTAAGACCCGGCCGCCGGTTTTTCGCTGCCCAGGGTATCGCCATCTCTGGATGGCGATACCCTATAGAAGCCTATGGGCTTCTTACCGCCGGCCGCCGCAACCCGCCACCTCCGCTGCCCCCCGCCGCAGATGCTGACCCCCCTCCTCCCCGGCATACCTTCCTCCAGGCAGCCTGGACCTGGAAGGTAAACTCCTCCTCCCTCTAGCAACGCAGCCGGAGGTCCTTCTGGGTGCAGGGGGGAGGAGGAGGCGCCGGGGACAGCCTGCTCCCTTGTTCCCAGCAGCTGAGGAGAAGGAGAGCCCAGGGAGGTGACGGAGACCCCCCGCACACTACCTTACAGGTATCGCGGGCGGCCTCCGTCACCACATTGCGATGTTGATCGCATATGTTAGTACATACGCGATCAACATCGCTGCGATGGGTGCCGATGTGTGTTAATACATCCTGCCCTCTATCCCTAGAGGAGGCGGTGGGCGACTCGATCCCTAGAGGAGGCAGTGGGCGACCAGGCAGTGGGGCCCACAGGTGGTTTCCCCTGTACTCCTGTGGACCAGTCCAGCCCTGCCTGTGCATGTTAAAGGTTTTGAGAATGCAACCCATTTTCTAATCTTCTCAGCCTAACAATGCCGTATTCAGTGTGGTGATCTGAGCGTGTTCCTCTCTGCTTCCAGACAACTTCCTAATGTCAGACCTAAACATAGCTGAAGGCGAATATTCCCCAATAAACCCTGGCAGTATCGTCAGTCTTAGCGTGTTTTATCCTCTGCTATTGTGTTCACATCTGACCTTTGTAGAAATGTTGCATTGTAATTAAAATGTCCAAGCTTATATGTTTAGTAAACTTGAAACACAATCATATTTCTACTGTCACTGCTGATTTGAAGATCACAGGAAACATGACAACTATGTGACAGTCGTGGTTCAGAGTTCCATTGTTTTTCTAACCCTAGTTATTATTATTAATATTATATGCATTTGTGATCATTTTATCCTTTTCACTGTCAGTGTGTCTAGGGCGTGCTGGGCATCAAACATTCTAATTTCTTTTTTTAAGCTTTTAAGACATGTGGCTCGATCCCTAGAACTGATGATGATGATGATGATGATGATGATGATGATGTTCAGGGGCCGCAGCTGGTTGGCTGGATGCATCTAAATCCCTCCCAGTTATGCTAATCTTCTCATAATAATACTGCTGCAATTTATTTGCAGGATTACAATGCAATAAGTGATCGGTTCGCAGTAATAAAACATGTTTTCCAGTCTGCTTGTAAAAGGGAAGGCTACTAATAACGTTGGTTATGGTTTGCTTAAGAAAAACATTTTATGTTTGTGTCTTATTTTATTTTGTTACCTATGAATTGCACTATTTAGAGATGTACTGTAATACATACAGTATGCATTGCCAAGCACTGTGTAGCCATACCTCCTGATATTTTCCCGGCGCATGTGCTCTTGTTGGCTGTTGCAGTAAGGAGGCGCATTTATCTAGGCACATTTCACTAAGAATGCCTTCTGGGTGCAATGAACGTTGGTGTAACAGCTCTGTATACTGTAGGTAGAAGAATGCCTTTTTTTATCCCCTATTGGAGCTGATTCTGAGTTCCACACAAAGTGGCTGGAGTTGTTAGCAGCCACGTTTTCCTGAATGACTACTTTATGCTAATACGTACATCAGTTTTAATGCAGGGGTTAGTGTATGTGCAAGCGAAAAACCTGTGCCGTAACTGGCATAATTAATATCAGCGCTTGCACCTGCCCCATGTTGGGTACAAAGGATTCACTAGAAACAGGTGTCCGTTTCCTCGTACGCACAACTTACACTCATCCCCGAGTCGGAAAACATCCACTTAAGATACCAGTTCAGATACTGGGGGTAATGTAATAGGGTGTGAGAGATTTTGTGAGAGTTCTCCTGTTTTTTTAAAGTGGCAATCATTTACATTGCAATATTAACCTGGTTTTCCCATGTAAATGATCGCCACTTTAAAAAAACAACACAAAAAACAGAACTCTCACAAACTCTCTCACTTCCTGATTCTCACACCCTATTGCATTTCTCCTATTAAGTTAGTTTGATGTTTTTGAACTTTATGATATTTCTAAGAATAAGTGTATAATTGTATTACTATTGTAGCTATTTGAATGTGTTATTCTGTATATTGATGTAGTACAAGTTTGTATAGTTTTAAGAAATGTTTTTTTTTTAATATTGGGGGTCATTCCGACCTGATCGCTCGCTGCAGTTTGTCGCAGTGCAGTGATCGGGTCGGAACTGCGCATGCGCCGGCGCTGCAGTGCGCTGGCGCATGGTAGCTTTCGTTGCCTAGCGATCACCTCTGAGACAGAGGCGGATGCTGGGCGGGAGGGGGCTGAACGGCGGCGTTAAGCTGCCGTTTAGGGGGAGCGGTCCGGCCAATGCAGGCGTGGCCGGACTGTTGGGGGGGCATGCCAGGGTGGCTGCGTGACTTCTCACGCAGCCGCTGCGGCCAGCGGCAGTGACAATTAACTCCTGGCCAGTCGCAGGAGTTGCGCTGGCCGGGAGTTACACCTCAAATACAAAGGCATAGCCGCTGTGTGATGCTTTTGTATTTGTACGGGGGGGGGGGGGGGGGGGGACTGACATGCGGGGTGGACTAGCCCTGTGCTGGGCGTCCCCACGCATGTCAGGGAAAATAATCGTAGCTGTGCTAAATTTAGCACAGCTACGATCAACACGGAATAACCCCCATTGTACTGTGTGTTACATTGAGACTTATGAGACACCCATGTTTTTTTTAAGACACCCCTGAGGAAGTAGATAATTCAACAAAACGTGTTGGGTGATTAATCCAAATGTGACTGAAAGTGGGTGAACTTGCTGTCCAAGAGCTCACACCCCTGTAAGGGGAGGTAGATCAAATTACTAACATTCAGACCATATAGGCCTCTCTGCAATGCATATGCTATGGAAGACTTTAAATATTTTTTTACAAATTAATAACAACTATGAATGAAATATACATGAACTGATTACACGTACTTTAGTTTTGGGTGTACGCTGGTATGTGAGTCTCGTTGTAGAGACAATAAGAAGTCACCCAAATCCTCCACCTTCAAGAAACAATGTCAAGAAGGTCATATCCACTCAGGACATAAGTGTCACTGAACCTAAAGAAAAAAAGGGAACTGTGTTGGCGCACCTTAATGACTATATATAAAACATTGGGGGTAATTCTGAGTTGATCGCAGCAGGAATTTTGTTAGCAGTTGGGCAAAACCATGTGCACTGCAGGGGAGGCAGATATAACATGTGCAGAGAGAGATAGATTTGGGTGTGGTGTGTTCAATCTGCAATCTAAATTGCAGTGTAAAAATAAAGCAGCCAGTATTTACCCTGCACAGAAACAAAATAACCCACCCAAATCTAACTCTCTCTGCACATGTTATATCTGCCCCCCCTGCAGTGCACATGGTTTTGTCCAACTGCTAAAAAATGTCCTGCTGCGATCAACTTGGAATTACCCCCGTTGTACAGTTCAGTGCTATATATTGAATATATTAGATTTGTTCTGTTTGTGAATGGGCAAAAAACCTGCAGTCTTCAAGTAGTTGACTAGAAAAGAAACATTTCTATACATTGAGGAATATATATATGTATTGCATTTCTGTGTTGCTATTTGCATCTCATTAATCACCCGGCAATCTCCTACTTGCGTTGGATTACCAGCATCCCTTCGTTCATGATGGTTGTTGCCTCTTCAGCAATTACACTGATTCCCTCACCAGCTCTTCAATTAAATGATTAAGGATTAATCTTCAGTACACCACACAGGGCCTGAGTGGGTCTCCACCATTGCCCTTTTCATATTAACTTTGCTAGTAACTAATTATCAATTTTATGGGCTGACCTGCGAGCACAACATTTATACTACTGTGGCTAAATACTAATGACTTGGCAATACGTCTTAGAGTTCTCCTGGGAATATACCGTTCTTTATACAGATAAATACATACGCTACTATCACAGGACTTCCATTGATCAAACATTGTGCAGTTTATACCAGTAATTGTTTTATATAAGCGCACAAGTGGTATCAGCCCATTGCATTGTCTGCTTTATTCTCATACTGGTTGGGAATATTAAAGCTTTCTGGTGTGATTACTTTTATAATGTTAAATGTATTTCTCCCCTATTAAATGTGTATTTATATTTTATACCAGAACAGTTAAAACTCTTTATTCAGTTATATACATAGAGCAATCTACAGGAAGCAGTATAAAAGAACATGTCAATCAATACATCTATAAGCACATATGTCCCAAAAAATTTACCACATACTGTAGTCTTGTAAATGTACATTTTCGGAATCATATAGCCAAGTCATTTTATGTTTTATGTCACTCATGATACAATGTGACAGATTTACAGTACCACAGGATCACCGCAAGTCTACTTTGTGGCTGGATCATGCGGTTTTTAGTACTTGCGCACATGTCTCCGGGTGATTATAGATTCGTACACAAATCAGTCACATTTCCCCTGGCAGCTGTATTTCTGTAACTGGTTGGCAACTTGGTATATGCAAATAGGCCAGGGGTAGCCAACCCTAGTCCTCGAGAGCTACCAACAGTTCACGTTTTCCAGGTCTCCTCACAGAATCACAATGAAGTAATTAGCTCCAACTGTGGATCTTTTAAAACAGAGGTTCTCAAACTCGGTCCTCGGGGGCACACACAGTGCATGTTTTGCAGGTCTCCTCACAGAATCGCAAGTGAAATAATTAGCTCCACCTGTGGACCTTTTAAAATGTGTCAGTGAGTAATTAATATTTTAATACACCTGTGCACCTGCTAGGTTACCTGCAAAACATGCACTGTGTGTGCCCCCGAGGACCAAGTTTGAGAACCTCTGTTTTAAAATGTGTCAGTGAGCACCTGTGCACCTGCTAGGTGAGCTGGAAAACATGAACTGTTGGTAGCTCTCGAGGACCTGGGTTGGCTACCACTGACATAGGCTAAGTATGGTGAGGCGTGTCTTGGGCGTAGTCAGATTTGTAGGATGTGCATACATGAGTGCAAATAGGGATCCGTATGAGTTCCAATTAATCTCTTGCACCAGCTATAGGGCTGTTGCAAGGGGTGTGGTATGGAAGGTCGATAGTAACTAGGTCAACAGTGTCTAGGTCGACCACAATTGGTCGACAGTAACTAAGTCGACAGGGATGCTAGGTCACCAGGGTCTCTAGGTCAACATGGTCTAGGTCGACAGGTCAAAAGGTTGACATGAGTTTTTAATGGGTTTTTTGTGTCGTTTTCCCCGTACAGAGACCGGGAACCCCAATCAGTGCACCGTGTACCCTCACATGGCTCACTTCACTCGCCATTCTTCATGCACGGTGCCTCGTTGCGCTTGGTACAGGTTACTATTCCCAATCGTAGTCCACGTGGATCGTTAAGTTTGAAAAGTTAAAAAAAAAGAAAAAAAATGTAAACTCACATCGACCTTTTGACCTGTCAACCTAGAACATGTTAACCTAGAGACCCTCTCGACCTAGTTACTGTTGACCAATAGTGGTCGACCTAGACACTGTCGACCTAGTTACTGTCGACCTAGAGACCGGATACCATTGCAAGTACACGCTAATAGTGTTGATCACTAGTTGATCAAGCGTATAGATAGGTGCGGTACCAGGGCTGCCGAGAGCTGCGTGGGGCCCGGGTACTGGGGGGCATGGTAAAATATGGGAGTCGTGGCTATGCCCCCTCTGAAGAACATTTAAAAAAAAACTATGCACAGCACCTGGGGACATCTGTTCCCATCATGCAGAACTACAAAGACATTTGTCCCTCTCAGCAGCTGACCCCGACCTCTACAACAATACAACAAACCCAGGCGTGAGTAAGCAGTAGACACCCTTCCCAGCACCCTTGGGCGAGACACTTGCAATACATACATCTCGGCAGGCTCGGATTGGCCCACAAGGGTACAGGGGAAACCACCGGTAGGCCCCACTGCCTGGGGGGCCCTCCTCCTCTAGGGATCAGGTTCTAGACTCTGCACTTGAATTATATATTATACATATGTTACCTTATACTTCACAGGATTATGATGTATTCTCTACAGTACATTGCTGACATTGCTGTCATTAATCTGGCACATTATCATGCATACAATAGCGTTAATTACTATATAAATTATCAAGGAGTCCAGACCAGGTTCTCTATAATGGTTAGCCAAACCTCTGTGGTGGCTGGCCACACCCTCTTTTGAGGCTGGCCACACCTCTAATCATGGGTCCCTACCACTGCTTACCCCCGGTGGGCCCTTCATGCTCCAGTCCGACACTGCACCTCGGCACACAGTACAGTACGAACAAATATCTGCATTTACTGTAGGTCCATGCATACAGTGTTACTGCAATTGCGACTAAATTGCATGTAAATCTGAATCAGCCCCAGTATTACATATTCATATCTATTCAAAAGATATTGGGCCCCTGTGTATAATGTACATGTATGAAATGTTTCATGTCTAAAACCCTCCTTATTTGTAATTTACCGCTTTAATCATCTATAATTAATGACGTTTCCCTTAATAATATGCGACACTTGCAAAATACAGTCACTGTTTTCTTGGCAAATCAAGAATATGGATCTTTCACAAACTGGGTTAAGAAATGTATAAAGTTTTAGAAGTCTAATCTGGAATCTTATGCATGTTTAAACCAATTCATTCATTGCATTTATTCATGGGAATTGTAAGCACGGCCTTTGTTTTATTCTCAAAGTTAACTATAATATTATGCCTTTTTAAGTAGAACTATTAACTTATTCATTGCATAGGATTTCTAAAATTAGATAAACTACTGAGATAAAAGTCTTTTACTCCCAAGAGGCTTTTCAATTAAAGGAATCAATACTGTATGTGCCCTACTTTTCCAGGGACAAATATGCCGTTTTCTTTTTTGTTCAATACGCTCTGTGCTTTCCCCAATGTTGTACTCAGCCATTTTATTTTATTTATAAGCACACATTTTCTGTTACTGGTTGCAGAGGGGAGAGAAACAAGTGTGCAGAAAGTATTCCGGATTTAGGTTCCACTTTTTGACTGACTGGGAAAATTCACCTGAGAGCTGGAAATGATTAGTTAATCACTTTCATCCATTACACACATGAATTGCTCCAGTTCGCTGCTACATTTATACACTCTGCAGCAAACTCCAACTGTTTACTAACTTTCAGGGAAAATGCTCCAATAGCACATTCATTAAAAATCTATCTATCTATCTATCTATCTATCTATCTATCTATCTATCTATCTATCTATCTATCTATCTATCTATCTGTCTGTCTGTCTGTCTGTCTGTCTGTCTGTCTGTCTGTCTGTCTGTCTGTCTGTCTGTCTATCTATCTATCTAGCTACTGTATCTATGTCTTTTATGGGAATCCATACTTGACCACAGGTGAATTAATTAGTACCTCAGTTAATTTGATTTAAGGGCCCTACAGACACGGCGATACGCCGCCGAGCTGCCTGACCGCCGATACGGCAGACGGGCGGCCCGGCGGTGGGTGGGGACCAGTGACGGGGGGGGGGTTAAGTTTCTTCACTCCCACCGTCACCCGGCTCCATACAAGTGCAGGCAAATATGGACGAGATCGTCCTTATTGGCCTGCATACACAGCCGACGGGGCACCAGCGATGAACAAGCGCGGGGCCGCGCATCGTTCATCGCTGGTGCCTCCACACTGCACGATATGAACGGTATCTCGTTCATTAATGAACGAGATCATTCATATCTTGCAGTCAGATCGACCAGTGTGTAGGGCCTATTAGCCTGGACTGTAATGGCAGAGTTTGGGGAAACTCTGATTAAGCAGATGGGTGACCAAATAAGAATGTTAATCTTACAAGGACTGGTGATGAGCATAAGATGGGGAAGACTGGTAGAGAATAAGAAAGGGGCAGATGTATTAACCCTGGAGAAGTGATAAAGCAGTGATAAAACAATGATAAGTGCAAGGTGATAACGCATCAGCCAGTTAGCTCCAATATGTACATTTACAGTTAGGAGCTGATTGGCTGGTGCGTTATCACCTTGCAGTTATAGCTGCTTTATCAATTCTCCAGGCTTAATACATCTGCTCCAAACTGCTGTATGCTTTTTCCAGCAAGTCTCCTGACTGGTGTACTGCAGAGATAGTAGAGTGGGTGCAATGTCTTCTTCCAACAGTTGGCTTTGATAGGAATAAGCTGGGAATTTGAAACTGTTGTAACTTCCACTGTGGTGGCGTGTGGCTTCTTTTGCCATCTTTGGTACTGACAGCTTCTCTGTTCTTAAAAGATTTATTGGCCGTAATCGGTAATTGGCATTTAATTCCAGATTATATGTATAGCTTCATTAAGGGTTTCTTTTGGCAAATAATTGTGGTTTCCTCAAAAAAGAAAACACACAGTAGCAACCGTCTGTAATGTGACTAGTTCTAAAAACTGTTTTTCTTCTGCTGTTCCATCATAGGCCACCATCCACCCACCATATTAACAGGACGTGCCTGCCTGGGGTAGTTTTCATTGAAATTGCATGATCTTACCCAGGTAGTTAAGGTAATTACTATCATAACTGCATACAATGGGCCTGGCTCAGAGGTGTATGCATACTTTGGGGTCAATTCAATTAGTGGCGGAATTTCCGACAAGTTGGTAAAACGTTACTTTTCGGCTTCGGATTCGACCTATTCAATTCCAGTGCAGTTTTTCTGGGAAAACACGTGGATCGGCGGATTAGCCATGGATCCACGTATTTTGACGAATTTGCGGTCATTTCCGACAGTTTTTTGGGCCATTTTTCGACAATGCCAATTCAACATAAAAAAAAAATCGAATCGGCATTGCCGAAAACGAATCAAAAAACCTGTTGGAAATGCCCGCAATTGAATAGGGGGTGTCAGATTAGTGTCAGTGTGCACTTATGGGAGCTAATAGGGTGGTGGCTTATCAATCATGGGCGTGTCGCAAGCCTTTTCTGTGTGTCCCAGCCAGAGACTGTATCTTCGTTCGCAGCTATACTGACCCTGACGTCTTACTATTGATGGCCATTCTAAGCAGACGTAGTTTGATGCTGCGACAGGTGTTGTGTGCGTCTGTTGTGTAGAGATGAGCGCCTGAAATTTTTCGGGTTTTGTGTTTTGGTTTTGGGTTCGGTTCCGCGGCCGTGTTTTGGGTTCGAACGCGTTTTGGCAAAACCTCACCGAATTTTTTTTGTCGGATTCGGGTGTGTTTTGGACAGCTTAAATCATAGAATTTGGGGGTCATTTTGATCCCAAAGTATTATTAACCTCAAAAACCATAATTTACACTCATTTTCAGTCTATTCTGAATACCTCACACCTCACAATATTATTTTTAGTCCTAAAATTTGCACCGAGGTCGCTGTGTGAGTAAGATAAGCGACCCTAGTGGCCGACACAAACACCGGGCCCATCTAGGAGTGGCACTGCAGTGTCACGCAGGATGTCCCTTCCAAATAACCCTCCCCAAACAGCACATGACGCAAAGAAAAAAAGAGGCGCAATGAGGTAGCTGTGTGAGTAAGATTAGCGACCCTAGTGGCCGACACAAACACCGGGCCCATCTAGGAGTGGCACTGCAGTGTCACGCAGGATGGCCCTTCCAAAAAACCCTCCCCAAACAGCACATGACGCAAAGAAAAAAAGAGGCGCAATGAGGTAGCTGTGTGAGTAAGATTAGCGACCCTAGTGGCCGACACAAACACCGGGCCCATCTAGGAGTGGCACTGCAGTGTCACGCAGGATGTCCCTTCCAAAAAACCCTCCCCAAACAGCACATGACGCAAAGAAAAAAAGAGGCGCAATGAGGTAGCTGACTGTGTGAGTAAGATTAGCGACCCTAGTGGCCGACACAAACACCGGGCCCATCTAGGAGTGGCACTGCAGTGTCACGCAGGATGTCCCTTCCAAAAAACCCTCCCCAATCAGCACATGATGCAAAGAAAAAGAAAAGAAAAAAGAGGTGCAAGATGGAATTGTCCTTGGGCCCTCCCACCCACCCTTATGTTGTATAAACAAAACAGGACATGCACACTTTAACCAACCCATCATTTCAGTGACAGGGTCTGCCACACGACTGTGACTGATATGACGGGTTGGTTTGGACCCCCCCCAAAAAAGAAGCAATTAATCTCTCCTTGCACAAACTGGCTCTACAGAGGCAAGATGTCCACCTCATCTTCACCCTCCGATATATCACCGTGTACATCCCCCTCCTCACAGATTATCAATTCGTCCCCACTGGAATCCACCATCTCAGCTCCCTGTGTACTTTGTGGAGGCAATTGCTGCTGGTCAATGTCTCCGCGGAGGAATTGATTATAATTCATTTTAATGAACATCATCTTCTCCACATTTTCTGGATGTAACCTCGTACGCCGATTGCTGACAAGGTGAGCGGCGGCACTAAACACTCTTTCGGAGTACACACTTGTGGGAGGGCAACTTAGGTAGAATAAAGCCAGTTTGTGCAAGGGCCTCCAAATTGCCTCTTTTTCCTGCCAGTATAAGTACGGACTGTGTGACGTGCCTACTTGGATGCGGTCACTCATATAATCCTCCACCATTCTATCAATGTTGAGAGAATCATATGCAGTGACAGTAGACGACATGTCCGTAATCGTTGTCAGGTCCTTCAGTCCGGACCAGATGTCAGCATCAGCAGTCGCTCCAGACTGCCCTGCATCACCGCCAGCGGGTGGGCTCGGAATTCTGAGCCTTTTCCTTGCACCCCCAGTTGCGGGAGAATGTGAAGGAGGAGATGTTGACAGGTCGCGTTCCGCTTGACTTGACAATTTTGTCACCAGCAGGTCTTTCAACCCCAGCAGACTTGTGTCTGCCGGAAAGAGAGATCCAAGGTAGGCTTTAAATCTAGGATCGAGCACGGTGGCCAAAATGTAGTGCTCTGATTTCAACAGATTGACCACCCGTGAATCCTTGTTAAGCGAATTAAGGGCTGCATCCACAAGTCCCACATGCCTAGCGGAATCGCTCCCTTTTAGCTCCTTCTTCAATGCCTCCAGCTTCTTCTGCAAAAGCCTGATGAGGGGAATGACCTGACTCAGGCTGGCAGTGTCTGAACTGACTTCACGTGTGGCAAGTTCAAAGGGCATCAGAACCTTGCACAACGTTGAAATCATTCTCCACTGCACTTGAGACAGGTGCATTCCACCTCCTATATCGTGCTCAATTGTATAGGCTTGAATGGCCTTTTGCTGCTCCTCCAACCTCTGAAGCATATAGAGGGTTGAATTCCACCTCGTTACCACTTCTTGCTTCAGATGATGGCAGGGCAGGTTCAGTAGTTTTTGGTGGTGCTCCAGTCTTCTGTACGTGGTGCCTGTACGCCGAAAGTGTCCCGCAATTCTTCTGGCCACCGACAGCATCTCTTGCACGCCCCTGTCGTTTTTTAAAAAATTCTGCACCACCAAATTCAAGGTATGTGCAAAACATGGGACGTGCTGGAATTTGCCCATATTTAATGCACACACAATATTGCTGGCGTTGTCCGATGCCACAAATCCACAGGAGAGTCCAATTGGGGTAAGCCATTCCGCGATGATCTTCCTCAGTTGCCGTAAGAGGTTTTCAGCTGTGTGCGTATTCTGGAAACCGGTGATACAAAGCGTAGCCTGCCTAGGAAAGAGTTGGCGTTTGCGAGATGCTGCTACTGGTGCCGCCGCTGCTGTTCTTGCGGCGGGAGTCCATACATCTACCCAGTGGGCTGTCACAGTCATATAGTCCTGACCCTGCCCTGCTCCACTTGTCCACATGTCCGTGGTTAAGTGGACATTGGGTACAGCTGCATTTTTTAGGACACTGGTGACTCTTTTTCTGAGGTCTGTGTACATTTTCGGTATCGCCTGCCTAGAGAAATGGAACCTAGATGGTATTTGGTACCGGGGACACAGTACCTCCAACAAGTCTCTAGTTGGCTCTGCAGTAATGATGGATACCGGAACCACGTTTCTCACCACCCAGGATGCCAAGGCCTCAGTTATCCGCTTTGCAGTAGGATGACTGCTGTGATATTTCATCTTCCTCGCAAAGGACTGTTGAACAGTCAATTGCTTACTGGAAGTAGTACAAGTGGGCTTACGACTTCCCCTCTGGGATGACCATCGACTCCCAGCGGCAACAACAGCAGCGCCAGCAGCAGTAGGCGTTACACGCAAGGATGCATCGGAGGAATCCCAGGCAGGAGAGGACTCGTCAGAATTGCCAGTGACATGGCCTGCAGGACTATTGGCATTCCTGGGGAAGGAGGAAATTGACACTGAGGGAGTTGGTGGGGTGGTTTGCGTGAGCTTGGTTACAAGAGGAAGGGATTTACTGGTCAGTGGACTGCTTCCGCTGTCACCCAAAGTTTTTGAACTTGTCACTGACTTATTATGAATGCGCTGCAGGTGACGTATAAGGGAGGATGTTCCGAGGTGGTTAACGTCCTTACCCCTACTTATTACAGCTTGACAAAGGGAACACACGGCTTGACACCTGTTGTCCGCATTTCTGGTGAAATACCTCCACACCGAAGAGCTGATTTTTTTGGTATTTTCACCTGGCATGTCAACGGCCATATTCCTCCCACGGACAACAGGTGTCTCCCCGGGTGCCTGACTTAAACAAACCACCTCACCATCAGAATCCTCCTGCTCAATTTCCTCCCCAGCGCCAGCAACACCCATATCCTCCTCATCCTGGTGTACTTCAACACTGACATCTTCAATCTGACTATCAGGAACTGGACTGCGGGTGCTCCTTCCAGCACTTGCAGGGGGCGTGCAAATGGTGGAAGGCGCATGCTCTTCACGTCCAGTGTTGGGAAGGTCAGGCATCGCAACCGACACAATTGGACTCTCCTTGTGGATTTGGGATTTCGAAGAATGCACAGTTCTTTGCTGTGCTGCTTTTGCCAGCTTGAGTCTTTTCATTTTTCTAGCGAGAGGCTGAGTGCTTCCATCCTCATGTGAAGCTGAACCACTAGCCATGAACATAGGCCAGGGCCTCAGCCGTTCCTTGCCACTCCGTGTGGTAAATGGCATATTGGCAAGTTTACGCTTCTCCTCCGACAATTTTATTTTAGGTTTTGGAGTCCTTTTTTTTCTGATATTTGGTGTTTTGGATTTGACATGCTCTGTACTATGACATTGGGCATCGGCCTTGGCAGACGACGTTGCTGGCATTTCATCGTCTCGGCCATGACTAGTGGCAGCAGCTTCAGCACGAGGTGGAAGTGGATCTTGATCTTTCCCTAATTTTGGAACCTCAACATTTTTGTTCTCCATATTTTAATAGGCACAACTAAAAGGCACCTCAGGTAAACAATGGAGATGGATACTAGTATACAATTATGGACTGCCTGCCGACTGCAGACACAGAGGTAGCCACAGCCGTGAACTACCGTACTGTACTGTGTCTGCAGCTAATATAGACTGGTTGATAAAGAGAAGATGTCTATGTAACTATGTATGTATAAAGAAGAATGAAAAAAATCCACGGTTAGGTGGTATTACAATTATGGACGGACTGCCTGCCGAGTGCAGAGACACAGAGGTAGCCACAGCCGTGAACTACCGTACTGTGTCTGCTGCGACTGGATGATAAATGATATAAAAAATATATATATATCACTACTGCAGCCGGACAGGTATATATTATATATTATATAATGACGGACCTGCTGGACACTGTCTGTCAGCAGAATGAGTTTTATTTTTATAGAATAAAAAAAAAAAAACACACAAGTGAAGTCACACGACGAGTGTTTAACTTTTTCAGGCAATCACAATATAAGTATACTACTAACTATACTGGTGGTCAGTGTGGTCAGGTCACTGGTCAGTCACACTGGCAGTGGCACTCCTGCAGCAAAAGTGTGCACTGTTTAATTTTAATATAATATGTACTCCTGGCTCCTGCTATAACCTATAACTGGCACTGCAGTAGTGCTCCCCAGTCTCCCCCACAATTATAAGCTGTGTGAGCTGAGCAGTCAGACAGATATATAATATATATAGATGATGCAGCACACTGGCCTGAGCCTGAGCAGTGCACACAGATATGGTATGTGACTGACTGAGTCACTGTGTGTATCGCTTTTTTCAGGCAGAGAACGGATATATTAAATAAACTGCACTGTGTGTCTGGTGGTCACTCACTATATAATATATTATGTACTCCTGGCTCCTGCTATAACCTATAACTGGCACTGCAGTAGTGCTCCCCAGTCTCCCCCACAATTATAAGCTGTGTGAGCTGAGCAGTCAGACAGATATATATAATATTATATATAGATAATAGATGATGCAGCACACTGGCCTGAGCCTGAGCAGTGCACACAGATATGGTATGTGACTGACTGAGTCACTGTGTGTATCGCTTTTTTCAGGCAGAGAACGGATATATTAAATAAACTGCACTGTGTGTCTGGTGGTCACTCACTATATAATATATTATGTACTCCTGGCTCCTGCTATAACCTATAACTGGCACTGCAGTAGTGCTCCCCAGTCTCCCCCACAATTATAAGCTGTGTGAGCTGAGCAGTCAGACAGATATATATAATATTGTATATAGATAATAGATGATGCAGCACACTGGCCTGAGCCTGAGCAGTGCACACAGATATGGTATGTGACTGACTGAGTCACTGTGTGTATCGCTTTTTTCAGGCAGAGAACGGATATATTAAATAAACTGCACTGTGTGTCTGGTGGTCACTCACTATATAATATATTATGTACTCCTGGCTCCTGCTATAACCTATAACTGGCACTGCAGTAGTGCTCCCCAGTCTCCCCCACAATTATAAGCTGTGTGAGCTGAGCAGTCAGACAGATATATATAATATTATATATAGATAATAGATGATGCAGCACACTGGCCTGAGCCTGAGCAGTGCACACAGATATGGTATGTGACTGAGTCACTGTGTGCTGTGTATCGCTTTTTTCAGGCAGAGAACGGATTATAAAGTAAACTGCACTGTCCTCACTAGTAAACTCTCTCCACTCAGTCTCTACACTTCTACAGTAACAGTACTCCTCCTAGTCAGCTCCAGTAAATCTCTCTCAGTCTCTTATAATCTAAATGGAGAGGACGCCAGCCACGTCCTCTCCCTATCAATCTCAATGCACGTGTGAAAATGGCGGCGACGCGCGGCTCCTTATATAGAATCCGAGTCTCGCGATAGAATCCGAGCCTCGCGAGAGTCCGACAGCGTCATGATGACGTTCGGGCGCGCTCGGGTTAACCGAGCAAGGCGGGAAGATCCGAGTCGCTCGGACCCGTGAAAAAAAACATGAAGTTCTGGCGGGTTCGGATTCAGAGAAGCCGAACCCGCTCATCTCTACTGTTGTGCGTAGGCGTTAGATTACAGATGCAGCCGATGGGCGTATCTGTACTAACCCCAGCTGCTGTGACAGTAACATATGTCCGCAGACCGCTGCGTATCGCAGTCAGGACGGGATTTGCGTCAAATTCTGAATCAGGCCCAATGTTATTTGTTTTTGTCATTGAAAGAGAAAATATCCCCTAGTAGTAGAAGGATATATTAAACTGCTAAATGACGTACAGAGAAACAGAATCCACCATACAGTATACTGCAGACAGTTCATATAGCTCTGTGCATTTTCTGTATTTTAGACAAAGAGAAATAAATATGATTTTTGATATTTCAAATATAATAAAACAATCTCTGGGTTTCACTGTTTATGGGGCACTTGGTGCTTTACCACATAACCTAATATTTGCTATGGGAGATCTCCGTCAGAGTACTGTATGATAAACTACAGAACTTACAGCACTTACAGAAAGTACCGCTTCAAGACATTCCGCTATATACCGATAAATAGCAATAGGACATTGGTGGAAGGTACAGATGACAGGTTTATTCCCTATTATCATAGTTTATTGCCTTGAACATGCACGTTAAGCTTTAAAACATATATAAATATAGAAAAAAATTATGGTTGGCACCAGTACCTTATGCCACACATTAAAATCAGTATATTGGGGGTAATTCCAAGTTGATTGCAGCAGGAAATTTTTTAGCAGTTGGACAAAACCATGTGCACTGCAGGGGAGGCAGATATAACATTTGCAGAGAGAGTTAGATTTGGGTGGGTTATTTTATTTCTGTGCAGGGTAAATACTGGCTGCTTTATTTTTACACTGCAAATTAGATTGCAGATTGAACACACCCCACCCAAATCTAACTCTCTCTGCACATGTTATATCTGCCTCCCCTGTAGTGCACAACATGGTTTTGCCCAATTGCTAACAGAATTCCTGCTGCAATCAACTTGGAATTACCCCAATGGTTATGCCCAATTGCTAACAAACTTGCTGCTGCGATCAACTCAGATTGTACAGAATAGTAAGTTCTCACGAGTAGGGCCCTTTTTCCTCATGTGCTTATCCTTTTCTTACTTTAATAATCCTCAACTGCCCAAATCCCGCAGTTTTTTGGCCACCTTGGAACTTATCTCTATGTCGTTTACTGGTGTAGTTATGCTTAGTTACCATGTACTTGTTCTATATTGTCTTCAACTGTAAGTCACTGTTTTCCTGTTTTGATTATGTGCATATGTACTCTGTAATTGGGCGCTGCGGAACCCTTGTGGTGCCACATAAATAAAGGATAATAATAATAAGGATAATAATAGAAATGTTATCATTACCCTAGACCAGTGCTTCCCAACTCCAACCCCTAGCAAAGTTTCCCAAACTCCGCCAATGCAGTCCTTGTTTTAAGAATGTCCGTGCTTTTCAGTACGGGTGACTTAATTACTTAGTATCTCAGACGATTCGATTTAACCATCTGGACTCAAGCATGGATATCTTTAAAACCTGGACTGTAATGGCGGTGTTTGGTAAACTCTACCCTAGGGTATGTTTTGTTTTCCAGACCTACTAGTTGGTGCACAGGTGTATTTATTACTGGCTGACACATTTTAAACAATCCACACATCGTGCTGAATATTTCACTTGTTAAACTGAGGAGATCAGTAAACCATGCACTGCTATAGGTCCCTGAGGACTGGAGTTGGGAAACAGTGACCTATAGTACACCACACACGAAAGAGCTTATGCAGTAAATAATTGACATATCGTCAGTACCCTGTACCGTGAAGAGGGTTACTGTATGAGTGCAGCCTGTGCTACATCAGATGCGGGGGCGGAGCCTTGGACGGGCCCGGGGGCGGAGCCTCAGACCGGGACAGGACTGGTGCAGCCAGTTTCGTGGTCGGAACTCGGAACTTCGCCAAGCTGATTCAGGTGGAGGTTACTGAGCAGCCGGCAGGTGAGGGAGCTGAGCTGCTGGTGATGAAAGGCATATTTTTTCCTGTCATCACTGGCTGCATTGCATTGGAGGCTATGGGCCTTTTTTCAATGAGGGGCCAGGAGCTGCAGCTCCATCCGCCCCATTGTTAATCCAGCCCTGCCTGTACCCAGTGCTATTCCTCTGCAGGATCAAGCAGAAATGCTGTTCCTGAACCTCTCATTAATTATGATATAATCAGTGATGACGTTCCTGAACCTATCCTGTGTTCAAATGTATATTCCATAATGTTTATTTTATTTTAAAGTCCCTTTTAAGTTCTTATTTTAAATGCCTCCACCCCAAGACCTAGCATTCCTGAACTGCTTCTTCTAGAAAAATAGCACTACATATAGAGTACCACTCATTAAAGTGACCATACTGTAAATACCAGAAATGCTACCACTATATTATAGCAATGCCATGCAATGACTGATCCACTGGGGATGGGACTACGTAGCACACCTTCTCATTCAGGCGATCATGGCCCCCTCTTTTCTTACTGGTGGAAATGGAGGTTGCGGCTGTACGAAGGAGAAGGTGAGTGTGTTACGGGGAGCGATTGTCCTAATCTGCCCCCCCCACCCCCAGTCCAACTGCTATATACCACATGTAAAAGTCAGCATACGATACATAGCAGTAATGCCATCAGTACCATACTGTATACCACACATTACATGATAGAAATGCCATTAGTACCCTATAACACAGTAAAAACAGTGTAGATCAGAGGTTCTCAAACTCGGTCCTCGTGGGCCCACACAGTGCATGTTTTGCAGGTAACCCAGCAGGTGCACAGGTGTATTAATTACTCACTGACACATTTTAAAAGGTCCACAGGTGGAGCTAATTATTTCACTTGCGACTCTGTGAGGAGACCTGCAAAACATGCACTGTGTGGGCCCACGAGGACCAAGTTTGAGAACCTCTGGTGTAGATAGTAGAAATAATATCAATTAAAAAAAAATAATCAGTAAACTAGTATAGCTACAAATAGTATTGTGTGCAGAACATTGCCTGACTTCAGCTCTTGCGTTGTTTTTTACTGATCTTAATAAAAATATTCTGATTTTGCTGGAGACATGTATGAATGCTACTAAAAAACACAGCAGTTTGGGATCTCTCTCCCACGCCCTTCCTTACTGAGTTACGGTGGCAGAAGACAGTAGGTAAACCTTATTGCCATATCCATATGGGATGTAGCTAAAATGGCGCCGGACGGGATCCCAGCAGTCGAAATGCTGATGCCGGAAATTCCGAATGATGGCATAAAATCCAGATGGAGCTCAGGATCCCGGCATCAAAACACCGATGCCTTTAAAATCCTGAACATTCTATTAGCGGAACGCGCTCTCGTCCTGCTGTGGGGGGTGGGAGGTTGGGTTTAGGCACCCACAAGGGAGGGTAAGGGTTAGCACCACCGGAGAAGGTTAGGGTTAGGCACCCACAAGGGAGGGATGAGGCTGTGCGATGCCTTTGCACTTCTGCAAAGGGGGGGGGGAATGACCCCCTATGTTCCATGGGCCTGCATTGCTAAGTGCAAATATATACATAGAATGGTGTGTAGACTGTACTGCAGAGAATGGTATAGATGTGTGAGGGTACATGTAAGTATTACAAAGACATATTTATACAGTGCTATGACCTTGGTCCAAAGGAACATATGTGTGTTATCTGTAAATGTCAAGAAGACATACTGTATGTATGTTATCTGCCCTAAATATCCTTCACACAGTAATACAGTATGTGGAGAAGACACAGAAATCCTTTATTCTCTGTAGATCTGATTTATCATTCTGTAAATGAAACTTCTTTTTAATTGCTGGTCAGGCCAATTTCATCATGTTCTGCTGCTCTTTATGTGTTTTTTTTTATTGTAGTCTAGAATGAAAGAATATATTACACATGCCAATTGTTTCGTAAGGATGTTCAAAAACCTGCACCGTAGAGTTGGGAGCACTTTGAAAATGCTATACAAGATGTCAGATTGCTCCACAATGAATTATTTTGTACTTCACTTATCATAAAAAGAACCTCTGATCATTCAACATTCTAAAGTTTCCCAAATGGCTATTATTTCCTACACAATTTGAATATTTATAGTTCATGGCTAACCTAGTGAGAGGTTTGACAAAAGATGAATTATTAAATGAATCAGTATTTGCGGTCCACCATTCCCTGCAATACGTGGTACTCTGGCTCTGACTCTTTTGTACTTTATTGCACAGCTGCAGGAAAACAGCTTTGCAATTCCGTACAAATAAAATGAAAATGCAGAAGGGGGTGTCTGTAGCAGATAGACGCCTCCTGCATACATCTGTGCGATCATCAGTAACGACTCGCGATGTTAGCAGACCATTGAGAGTTTGCATAAGCCGCAAGATCCGGACAACCTGGTCCAGGGTTGGACTGGCCCACAGGGGTAGAGGGGAAACCACCGGTGGGCCCTACTGCCTGTGGGCCCACCCTCTCCTCTAGGGATCAGGTGTCAGACTGTGCTGTTACTAATCTACTACATTATCATGTATGCACTACAGTATTTACTGTATATATTTATCTAGGGGATCAATACGTGCAAAATGGTTAGGCAAACCAATGTGGCAGCTGGGCACACCCCGTCTAGAGACTGGCCACACCCCTAAACATGGAACCCTACCACTGTATGCCCCCGGTGGGCCCTACATGCCCCAGTCCGACACTGGCCTGGTCCAGGAAGCAATATCGTAAGACCTGTTCTGCAAATGTGCAGACCACTAACCATCGGATTTGTACATATACCATCAGGTTTGCGTACTAGTCCAAATCAGGCCTTCTTTCTGTACGCAAATAACAGAAAACGCTGCTTACTGCATAAAGCCACTAATGGTGAAAAGTATTAAAAGACATTATAGTACAGTGGGTGAATAAAATTGATTTGATTTGAAATTAAGAGTACATTTTATACTTTGCAGAGAGACTGGAGGCAATTTAGATTAGGAATTACATGGTGTAGTTACTTTATAGGTACAAAGGTGAATTAATTTTTCTCCCCCCAAAAAACGTTCTGCACTTTTTATTTTATAAAGACCCATAACGAAAGGTGTGGAACCAGTGTCACTGCTAAGAGACCAAGGGGGTCATTCTGAGTTGATCGCTAGCTGCAGTTGTTCGCAGCACAGTGATCAGGCTAAAAATCGGCATTTCTGCGCATGCGCCTTGGCCGCAATGCGCATGCACATCGTACGGGTACAAAGCCCGTTGTGTTTGCGCACAGGTTGTAGCAAAGTTTTCAGTCGTACTGACGGCCGCATGAAGATTGACAGGAAGGGGGCGTTTCTGGGTGTCAACTGACCATTTTCAGTGAGTGTTTGCAGAAATGCAGGCGTGTCTGAAAAAACGCAGGCGTGTCTGAAAAATCGCAGGCGTGTCTGAAAAAACGCAGGCATGGCTGGGTGTTCGCTGGGCGGGTGTATGATGTCAAATCCGGACACGAAAAGGCTGAAGTAATGCAAGCGCTGAGTAGGTTCAGAGTTACTCTGAAACTGCACAAACTTTTTTTTGCAGAGCCCGGCTGCACATGCGTTCGTACTTCTGCTAAGCTAAAATACACTCCCCAGGGGGCGGTGACTATGCGTTTGCATGGCTGCTATAAACTGCTAGCGAGCGAACAATTCGGAATGAACCCCCAAGGTCAAGAAGACAGCATGGTCACTGCCCCGACAGGCGACAGCACCCTTTTGCTGTAAGTGGGGTGCTATGAGAGACGCACTGCTACCTAGAAAGGTGCATAAGGCACGTCCATACGACACAAATCTTCTGTGAAATCATGGCATCACGCGTATGAGCAGCACTTGGAGAAAAGTTATTTGGTAGAGACTGCTTTGTTACATGCCCCTGTAACATGAAAGCAGAATTTTTCTCCAAATCGAAACAGGAACTTACACTTTCCCCACCAACAATACTTTCTAATACATCTTAGATTATAAGGTTCTTATGCTGGCCATACATTATCCAATAATCTGGGCAATCCTGATAAAGATACTGTGTATGTGCATGACCGATCTGAAAATATTAATGAGACGGACATGCCGAATTGTCCAGCAAGTCCGTCAGCGTGTCCTGCGCTGACTTGGTGGGTATATAAGGTGTGTAATAGGCCGTCTGCACACATATCACTCGTTGCTGTTATGGGTAAAAGGGGTCATTTATCTGAGATGCAAAAAGGGATGATTATCGGCTTTCGGGCCATGGTGGCAGTATTTGTGAAACAGCGCAGTCTGTGAACTGTTTGCGTGCTGCTGTGGTGAAGGTGTATCGTGACTGGACACATGGCCCCATTGTTTATAACCGACGTGGAAATTGCGGAGCACCACGTGCCATTGTTGTGAGGGGTGAACATTGGCTATGAAGGTGCGTGAGGGACGACCGACACGCTATAGTGGAGCAACTCACCGTCATAACGAACCTGGGGGCTTCCAGACGTGTGTCTAAAACGACATCTAGCTGCTGTCCGTGCTGCACACGGCGGTTACTCTATTAGCTGGTGGTCATAATAATGTGACTCCACTGTGTATGTGTATATGTGTTTTGATTGAGTCATAAATAGTTTCCCATTTGGTAGTTTATGTGTATCAATGTATCATTTATTTACTGCTGTTTACTAGAATATTATAAATGTACTTCAGCCTCTTGTAGTACTGCACAACGTCTGAGACTGTATCGCTATTTCCCCATTGTGCTGAGATCAGCCTGAATAGCTAGAGCAGTTAAATAGGACATTCTGTATGCTAGATGAAGGAGATTACATACAGCATATTTTATGAATGTTACAGCATTCTAATAAATGATTGCAAGATAAAGATTCTTTCCCCTCAACTTGTTATTATTCATTTATTCAAGATAGAACTTTTTTTCTAAATGGCTTCCCAGCGTTGAAGAGATAACGGCTACAATGACATATATTGCAGAGCGTGTATGAGATGACAGCACCTGACACGCAATGCTGTGCTTAGTGTGATCCTTCTGTATTGTCTCTGATGCATACACAGCATACTTTATCAATATACCATAGGATGTGTTCTGTGCTTTGTACAGTAGAATTGAGCTGGTCTGGTTCAGTTTACACTGATGAAATCAAATTAATTTCAAATACTTTGAAATACATAAGAGTAAATGTAATAGGGTGCGAACTGCCGGAGGTGCAAGACATTTTTAAAGCGGCAATCATTTACAAGGCAAAACCAGGTTGACCTTGCCTTGTAAATGATTGCCATTTTAAAAATATGGGCATTCTCGTTTGAAGTCCTGCAACTTGCACCCTATTACATTTACCCCATAGGTGGGTATTCAATTGTAGTCGGAAATTGCCGTCTTGTCGAAATGACGGCAGTTTCCAACTTTTTTAGGTCAGAAACTGTTCCGACCTATTCAATGCCCCTGCTTTTTTTCCAACAAGTCAGCAATTCCGACTTGTCGGAAAACACGTGATCCACCTGTTTTGTCAGATTCCGTGGCAAAATCCAACAAGTTTTTACCCCATTTCCGACAATGTCGATTCACTTTAAAAATAGTCGGATTGGAATTGTCGGGAACGTCCAAATCCTATCGGATTTGGCCGCTCACTGAATACTGCATTGTCGGATCCTTTCCGTCGGAAAAGATCCAACAAGCATTGAATACCATAGTCTATATTGTGCCGCGTTTTTTTTATTAGCTTGATGTCCTTTCCATGGAGTGTGAGGACGAATTTGTTGACATTGCAATTTAAAATGGTAGCTGCTCAACCAATTTAGTAATACTTCTTAGGTTCATAAAGGGAGGGGTTATTCCAAACAAGAAAAAGAGAAATGTTTCCCCCAGCACACCAAAAAGTATCAGCAATAAGACTTGAACACTACAT
Source organism: Pseudophryne corroboree (assembly GCF_028390025.1). Taxonomy (NCBI): domain Eukaryota; kingdom Metazoa; phylum Chordata; class Amphibia; order Anura; family Myobatrachidae; genus Pseudophryne; species Pseudophryne corroboree. Next base: position 960,395,188 of record NC_086445.1, on the reverse strand, counting down.
GATAATAGAAAATTCAGAGAGCCTAGTTGCATATATTTGCCTGGTGGCTTATCTATATTTTTGCAAATACTGCATATACAAGTAAGCTCTCTGAATTTTCTATTATCAGATAGTGTTCAAGTCTTATTTCTGATTCTTTTTGGTGTGCTGGGGGAAAACTTTTCTCTTGTTGGTGCCACTAAAACATTTCCAGTGATGACAATAAAATCGTGACATCTGTAGGTTATTAAAATGTACCGGACAACATGTACAGATAAGTATAACGTACAGATGGTGCAAGTGTAATGTACCACAGTGCAGGTGTCACAAAGTGCCACTACTACAAATAATTTATTTCCATGGGTGTTATTATCTTCGTAATTACTGCTAATTAATGAGCCAAGTGTGTTAAATGCTTCATGAAAAACTGCAGCACCTGGATCTTCTGCAGATTCTTGCAGTGCACAGAATAAGAGCCTCTTGTCTTCCGCACAGAGAGGTCATGCAGTCACACTGGCAAGATCTCATTTTTTTTAAGTGTACTTTGAATCTGTATTATAAATCTTGCAGACATGCTACAGTACTTTGTGAAGTCATGCATCTGCTTTTGTGCAAAGGCACCCAATTTTACAGGTAAGCTATGACTTTGCTGGGAAAGATGGTGGCGTCTGTTGGAATGCAGAAGTTAGCAACTTCTGTTAGGTTATATTGGGTGAAACATGGGTGATTCTTGCTAAGAACAGCCTTTTCCACCAGCAAAGAACTTTCCAATCAAATCAATTAACTTTCAATCTCGTCCTATACTTTTTACGGGACGCATTTTGCACAATCCAATTAAACTTTTGCAGGAAAGTGCATAATAGGGGCACATGTAATAGCGAGTCCGGATAATGTCTCACGGTTATAATTAATATAAACAGTAGTGGATCTTGCCACGGGCAAGCAGGACTTTTGCCCGGAGCGCCGCCTTCCGGAGGGCGCAGGGCGCCATCCGGAGGGCGCCGCACCAGGGCAAGATCCGCTGCTGCTGTGTGCCCCCCGCTGGCTGCTGCCCCCCCGCTGCCGCTGTGAAGGGAAACTAGACGCGTACGCGTCTAGTTTCCCTTTGTGGAGAGGTCCTTTACTGTGCGGTGCGCGATGACGTCATCGCGCACCGCACAGCAAAGGTCCTCTCCACGAAGGGAACAAGACGCTACCTTTGCTGTGCGGTGCGCGATGACGTCATCGCGCACCGCACATCATTTCAGTCTGTACAGGGGGGCGTAAACGACCACGCCCCCTGTACTAAGCCACGCCCCCTATTGCCGCCCGTGGCTCTCAGAGCTCCAGAACCGGCCCTGAATATAAAACATGAATGAGTATTTTAAGAAGAAAACTGGAAAACTTTAAGCGGATCCTAAAATGGGAACCCACAGATGTGGCGACTACTCCTTTTGTGTGGGTGTGAGGCCAGGTGATCTTGAAATGTACTTGACAGACAATTAGGTACAAATAAAAAAATAGTACCGACCCCGATTTCTAAGGCACCTAAAAGACTCTTCAATGTACACTTTGCACTTCTGCTTACTAGCACAAAATAAGGAATCCCAAAACTACCAAAGTTGGGAAAGTGCAAGCTCCCTGCTCAGCCCTGAGCCAGGATCTTCTGTTTGAAAATGGATTAGTAATATACTGTATGATGTTTTACATGAGGACTAGCTTGAAGCTATAGCCACTCACGTGGCTTCATGTGCCCATGGGTCCATGGGGTTTGCATAGTGTTGGACTGGTGCATGAAGGGCCCACCGAGAGGATGCAGTGGTAGGGGCCCATGTTTAGGGGTGTGGCAAGTCTCCAGAGGGAGTGTGGCCAGCCACCACATAGGATTGGTTAACCATTATAGAGTGCATGGCCTGGGCCCCTTGATAAACATACAGAGTAGATACTACTAGTGCATGCCAGATAATGTACCAGATTAATAACAGCAATGCACTGAAGAGAATACATTATAGTCCTGTGCAGTATAAGGTAACATATGTATAATGTATAACTCAAGTGCATAGTCTGGAACCTGGGGGGTAATTCAGAGTTGATCGCAACAGCAAATTTGTTAGCAGTTGGGTAAAACCATGTGCACTGCAGGGGGGGGGGGGGGGGGGGGCAGATATAACATGTTCAGAGAGAGTTAGATTTGGGTGGGTTATTTTGTTTCTGTGCAGGATAAATACTGGCTGCTTTATTTTTACACTGCAATTTAGATTTCAGTTTGAACACGCCCCACCCAAATCTAACTCTCTCTGCACATGTTATATCTGCCACCCCCTGCAGTGCACACAGGGCCAGATTAACAATGAGGCGGATGGAGCTCCAGCTCCAGGCCTCCACATAAAAATAGGCCCAACACCATGGCAGCATAGCGATGACCAGCCATCAGCTGGCCAGATAGTTGCCCATAAATCTTAACTATTAAGATTATAATTCTATTTTTCTCACAAAATGATGCAAGTTGTATATTGTTACATATTTAGGAAGACATTGGGGCTTATATTGTAGGGGGTGTACATGCCCACATGGGTCTGGCCACACCCACACAGCACTTGTCATACCTCCCTGATTCTCACAATAGGCCCTTTGAATATCTTCAGCCTCTGGCCCATGTGGTCCTTAATCTGGCCCTGAGTGCACATGGTTTTGGCCAACTGCTAACAAATTTGCTGCTGCGATCAACTCTGAATTACTCTCCTGATCCCAAGGGTAGGAGGTGGGGCCCACCAGGGGTTTTTCCCCTGTGGGCCAGTATAACTCTGGGATTGTATATAAAGGAGGTGATTTGTGCTTGACTCCTCTATCACTACAGCGTTAGGACCATATTCCTATATCCCATCCACTACACTAACGCATTTTTCTCTTCCACAGTCCTGTGCTGTAGTAAGGCTGTATGTAGCAGCTTTGTCCAGGAACCAATTACAATGAATGTTAGTGACACCACGCTTTCAATGGGTACACAAAAGAAATGAAACAACGTTAGTTCATAAAGTCGGGAAAGACTTATGCTAGTGATGCAATAGTCCTCTGCCTTCATATCAGTGTTCTACTATATCATGTTATTCATATGGAAGTTTCTTAAAACCCCCAGTCACATGACACCATGTATTAAGCATATTAAAAAAACAAGTGTTGAACTTGGTGACAGGTTCTTTTACATGTATAAATCAATGTTTTGCTGTTTTGGAGCTTGTATCACGTTGTTTTGTCTGACACAATACTTGCAGACTTACCAATAGCTGTGCTAGAAAGTTTCTCTGTTTTATCTACTTAATATAAATGTAAAACTGTTGAATTAGCATAATTTCTGAAGTATCAGCCCCATTAGGGAACCAGCGGGAAGAAATAAACTCACATAATTAGATACACTAATAGGACAAATATGTTGGAATTGTTTGTTAAATGTTGCAAGCAATTTCATTAGAATTCTAATTTATAAAAACCATTCACCTATGATAAACAGTAAGATTAGAAAACAGCTGGTTACTCTTATTGTAATCTTCAAAGGTGATCATATGATGGGCCAAAGAGTATTGGTCTACAGCTTCCGAACTTGGAAGATGTCTCCAGGTTGCACACAGATTACGCAGCCTATTATAGATCTGCTCCATATATCATGAACATCTGATCACATACTGTAAATAACGGTAATTGAGGTTGACTTTACTTGTCATTAAATTTGTTCTCCCTTTTTCCTCTGTATCTTTAGTTAATAGTCTGCAGTGTATATATACGAGGAGGTATAGAGCAATTATATGACATGCAGCAATTAGTACAGACATGCACACACACACACACACACACACACACACACACACACACACACACACACACACACACACACACACACACACACACACACACACACACACTGTAGGACTAGGGCATTAAGGGCCCACTGGGGGAATGCATTTGTAAGGGCCCATGTTTAGAGATGTGGCCATTCTCCAGAGGTTTGGCTAACCATTAAAAAGTGCATGGTCTGGGCCCCTAGATAAATATATATAGTGATTACTGCTAGTGTATGCATGATAATGTACCTGAAGAATAACAGCAATGCACTGTACACAATACACAATAGTCCTGTGCAGTATAAGGTAACATGAATAATGTATAATTCAAGTGCATAGTCTGGAACCTGATCTTTAGAGGAGGGGGTGCGCCCCCCCCCCTCCCCACACAGGCAGTAGGGCCCACTGGGAGTTTCACCTGTACACCTGTGGGCCAGTTCCACCCTGCACATCCACACACACACACACACACGCACACACACACACACACACACACACGCACACACACACACACGCTCACACGCACACACACACACGCTCACACACACACACACACACACACACTCACACACACACACACACACACACACACTCACTCACACTGTTCATTTTGGTATTCATCAATCATGTGATCTTATGAATGATGTAATGCTTAGGAGTGGGGTAAGTAGAGGTTGCATGCCAACTTAATTGCCCTGTTACGTGTCATTCATTATTTAGCCTTTAGCATAACCTTAATTGTGGTGCTTTTTCATTGAAGCCTATTTTTCAAGCCTTAAATCACATTGAAATGGCTGCTTCCTCATGATTCATTAATTAGACCAATATAGGGGCTATACAGCAACGTCTTCTACATCCAGCAACATAACATAGAATACACCATTAAGCTTACCTGTAGCGGGGACTGCAATCTAGAGCAATTTATCAAGCTTAAAAATAAACGTATATGAGGATGACGTCTAATCTACTGTATGAGTGAAGCTTTGCCTAAGAGGGATCTTCCAATGCCTGACCGATGGTTGTGAATGTGGACTTTTTATCCAGAGTCAGAAGCCATAAGTCCATTCTGTTGTCTATGGGACAATGATAAATTGGTCCCTGAGTAAATCTCTTATTTAGCAGCGATCAGAGATAGTACTTTACTGACATTTTCGTTGAACATTCATAAATAAGCCCCTAAGAAACATCGTAAGAAAATCTTGATGTTTCTAACGTTTCTGAGCTGTGGCTTCTTTTCACAATATAGTATATATCCCACTAAACATTTACAGTATATATACTGTAGAGTGAAGAGACCTTTCACTTCCCCATTTGTGTTGGAGTTAGTAGCTAATTCTTTACCTATGCAGGTTGGTGATATTATATTTACTAGACACAGAGGGGAGATATATCAAACCTTAGAGAGAGATAAGATGGACAGAGATAAAGTACCAGCCAATCAGCTTCTAACTGCCATTTTACAGGCTGTGTTTGATTGGTTGGTACTAATTAGTGGTGTATGTGCAAGCCTTGGAGAGAGATAAAGTGGAAAGAGATAAAGTACCAACCAATCAGCTCCCAACTGTCATTTTTTTTCAAACGCAGCCTGTAACATGGCAGTTAGGATCTGATTGGCTGGCACTTTATCTCTCTGCAAGGCTTAGTATGTAGAACCTTTTCTCTCTCTCGCTCTACACTTTATCACTCTACAAGGTTTGATACATCTCCCTCTCTGAGGGGTCTATTTACTGAGCCCTGGATGGAGATGAAGTGGACAGAGATAAAGTACCAGCCAATCAGCTCCTAACTGTCATGTCATAGGCTGGGTTTGTAAAATGACAGTTAGGAGCTGGTTGGCTGGTACTTTATCACCGTCCACTTTATCTCCATCCAAGGCTTAGTTAATAGACCCCTGAGAGTACCTGGAGAGGTCTGTACTTATAAATACTGTATAATAATACAGGTTGAGTATCCCTTATCCAAAATGCTTGGGACCAGAGGTACTTTGGATATGGGATTTTTCCGTATTTTGGAATAATTAGATACCATAATGAGATATCATGGTGATGGGACCTAAATCTAAGCACAGAATGCATTTATGTTACATATACACCTTATACACACAGCCTGAAGGTCATTTAATACAATATTTTTAATAACTTTGTGTATTAAACAAAGTTTGTGTACATTGAGCCACAGAAAACAAAGATTTCAATATCTCACTCTCACTCAAAAAAGTCCGTATTTCGGAATATTACGTATTTCGGAATATTTGGATATGGAATACTCAACCTGTATTGGATTACGAACATGCTTTTTGTCCCAAATTATACACAACACTGTACTTTTGTTAAAAGGAACATGTATAACACCTTTAGGAAGGGATATATGTATCCGGTTGTCCTCATGCATACAGCACGGTGTACATAAAACATCTGAATAATAGTATGAGCGCCGGTGATTTTCTCCAGGCTGATTTGTATTCTGTTGTCAGAGGCTAGAAGTAATCACTGCGGCTGATGGAGACTGACACTTGTGATACTTATTGAGAATTGTCAGTTCTATCCGTATTATTTATTTATATCGCTAATGGGTGAATGCCATTCAAATGCATAATACCTTGAGATGTGTCCTTAATTATAGGTTCTGTATCTTATTAATCTCTCTAGCAGCTTGTTATATTGCCTTTCTATGTGTAGACATCTATCAGCACCACTGAACTATAAATGCATATTATTAAGGGATCAATATTAAATTATATGCACTTAAGGCCATACTTATTCTAACAGCAATGATTTATCTGTACAGCGTATTGTGTATCTGTATTTCCTGAGGTGTGAAAATGTATGCCTCCAGGTTGCCCAATAAGAATTTATATATGTTCAACTTCCATTGTCACATATAAAGCTCTGCGCTGTCTGTACAGTGGGCAGGATGTACTAAAGTGAAAATGCGGTAAAAACCCCGTTTTTAGGGGTTTTACGTCATTTTCCTATGTACTCACCTCCGTCCGCGGGTCTGGGACTGAGGGTCGACAGCACAAAGGTCGACACACCTTAGGTCGACACCAATTGGTCGACACACCTTAGGTCGACATGGACAAAAGGTCGACATGGACAACAGGTCGACAGGAACAAGGTCGACATGGGAAAAGGTCGACATGAGTTTTTTATGTTTTTTTTGGTGTCGTTTTCTTCGTAGAGTGACAGAGAACCCCAATTAGTGCACCGTATCCCCTCGCATGGCTCGCTTCGCTCGCCATGCTTCGGGCATGGTGCCTTCGCTCCACTACCGCTTCGCTCGGCACACTTTACCGTTCCAATCGTAGTCCACGTGGATCGTTAAGTATGAAAAGGTTCAAAAAAAAGAAAAAAATCGTGAAAAACTCATGTCGACCTTTTTCCACGTCGACCTTGTTCCTGTCGACCTTTTGTCCATGTCGACATTTTGTCCATGTCGACCTAAGGTGTGTCGACCAATTGGCGTCGACCTAAGGTGTGTCGACTTTTGTGCTGTCGACCTGGAGTCCGGATACCTCCGTCCGCTGGGTCTCCCCCGCATAGAATAGTGACAATTTTTGATGCCATTACCCTGTAGAAGCCTATGGGTCTTCTTCTGCAATGTGATGCGGAGAGGGTTCCATCACGGAACTCTCCTAGCATCTCCCGTGGCCGCGCGTGCACAGATGGACTCCTGGGTCATAAACTCTGAAGTCCAGCAGCCGCAGCGCATCGCAATGGACAGCTCTGATCGCAAGAGCTATCCTTCGCAACATTAAGCGCATATGTTAGTACGTGTGTGTCATCCAGTATCTTATCAGTCATGCTCACTGACCTATCAGAGATTGGGGCATCACTCCTAGATATTTTCTATTTCTATTATTTATTAACACTGTTTACTCTCTGTAAGGTTCATAATGTTGTATGTGTGCTCTATATAAACAGCCATTTTCAGTCTCTGCCTAATCCACGTTCCCCTCTATATGTATACACATGTAGGGGTGTGATTAGAACGATGTGGGCTCCCATAGCAATATTTTAATGCCCCCCCCCCCCCAAAGAAAACCAGTGCTTCTAGAGAGACATCTCTCCAAACAGCGGCAGCTCATTTAATGCCCCATAGTAGTACCCCCAGTTCATATTATGCCACACAGTGCCCCCTGTTCACATTATGCCATACAGTGGCACCAGTTCACATAATGCCACATTCTAGTGCCCCCAGTTCACATTGTATGTCACCCAGAGTGGATGCCACACTGTGACCCCAGTCCACATGATATGCTACATAGTATCCCCAGACACATTATATGCCGCACTGTGCCCCCAGTCCACATGATATGCTACACATTATATGCCACATGAGCAGTACACAGCAGCAGCCTCAGATAAGATCATTTCCATAAGGCTGCTGAGCACCAGGTGCCAAAGGAGCATGTACTGAGCTGCACCAATCAGAGCTCAGTACATGCTCCTCTGACCAGGGACTGCCTCCAGGCTCCAAGCCCTGAAGGGGCACCTGCATGTACAGGGACCTGTGTGGTTCACAGTGGGATCCAAGTGTGACCGCTGCTCTTCCAATGGAGCTCTGCTGCACACCCGCTACTGCTGCAGTTAATCTGCTCTGTCCAAGGAGCCCTGCTAACACCTGCAATAGGGGACAGGACGGTTCCCACCTGGCACCTCTGCAGCAAGCGACAGTGCAACCGCCACTGCTGATGGACTGCTAGATTGGACCTTTGGTGAACACCGATGGCTGAATCTTCTCAATTCACTACGGCTCCGGTCCCTGTAGACTGGCTGAGAGCGCTATCACATACTCATCTTTATTTTCCCTTTTTTTAATAGGTGGGGGGAGAGTGGCGGGGGGCACCAAACTCCAACTTGCCTCCGTGCAACTGGGATTAACTTGCGCCCCTGCCTCTGACCCCTGGTAATGAGTGACCCAGGTGTTCCCCAGCAGCTCTAGGTGTGCCCAAAATGAAAGCGGATACAATAGCTTTTTTCCAATCCCCAGCTTTCATAAATATTCCCCAATTCCCAAATTAGTGTTTAAATATAAAATTACTACTACAGAATATAACCACATTACATTAAGGGCCATATTCATCAAGCCTTGGAGAGTGATAAATAGCACTGTGGTAAAGTACCAATCAATCAGCTCCTAACTGCCATGTTACAGGATGTTCTTGAAAAATTACAGGAGATGATTGGTTTGTACTTTATCACTGTGCAATTTATCACTCTCCCAGGCTTGAAAAATCTGGTCCTTAGTCTTATATTCAAATCCATTGGAAAGCAGGGGAGAGATACTGTACAGTACTGTAAGATAAACATTTCCTTACTGCACGATACTGAGTAATCTTTTATGATACAGGTTGAGTATCCCTTATCCAAAATGCTTGGGGCCAGAAGTATTTTGGATATCAGATTTTTCCGTATTATGTAATAATTGCATACCATAATAAAATATCATGGCGAGGGGACCCAAGTCTAAGCACAGAATGCATTTATGTTTCATATACACCATATACACACAGCCTGCAGGTCATTAAATACAATATTTTAATAACTTTGTGTATTAAACAAAGTTTGTGTACATTGAGCCATCAGAAAACAAAGGTTTCACTATCTCACTCTCACTCAAAAAATTCCGCATTTCAGAATATTACGTATTTCTGAATATTTGGATATGGGATACTCAACCTGTATTAAAAAAATGTCCATGTTTTCTTGGTCACTTTGGGTTGCAGAACTGCCGCTACATGTTGTTACAGAAATATCTATATAATGAGACCCAGAATTACAGGAGTTATATTAATACTGAAAAAATACTGTAGGAACATGATTAAGGCTTAATTGACTTTGCAAAACAATTAATTAAAGTTAATGAGGTTTACAAGAGTTTAAGTACATAATAATTAAGTTTAATATTTTATTCTTAATGCATGTAATACTATATAAAATGTGAATATAATTAACTGTAGAATGTAATTACTTTGTATTAGAAAGTAATTTTAAACTCAACCAATTTATGGTGGTCAACTTTACACTATCAGACATTGTCATGAATAAATTGACACTTGATTAGTTCCTAAAGCAGAACCAAAACTTCACCAAAACCAATCTTCTTTCCCATAAAGCTATATAAGCATAAGAGAACTTGGATGTCGTCAGTATGTATTCCAGGCGTATATCAAGACACCTAAAGGATCAATAAACAATGTTGCAATAATGTCATAAAATGGTAATCAGACAGTGCTGACCAGGGGTTAAAGTGAGGGGGAACGAGTTGGAACAGAGTTCCACCACCTCTAATGGTAGGGGGAACTAGTTCCACCACCTCCATTTCCCTGCATAGTAATTCCAAAAGAAAAACCTGCCCCATCACCTACATCAATAGATGTGTTGCTGATGAGCTGCAGCCACTTCCCCCTTCCTCAGGTCCTGGTGGCTCCATGGTCCTCCTCCATCTACAGCCCACTCCTCCTGGTACTCACAAACGCTGTGTCTGTTGGATAACATGGGTAAATGAGTTCCACCACCTCTCCAGGGCCACTTTAAGCCCTTGTGCTGATACTAAAATGGCCCAGCAGTTAATAAGATTTACCTAATAACATGCAAACAGTATCCTAGTACTAGTAGACAATACCGCAATACACACATACACTGTTTAAGGTAATCTGAGAGAATAGTGACACAGGGGTCCAGTTTCAGACTGGGGCATGAAGGGCCCACCGGGGGAATGCAGTAGTAGGGGCCCGTGTTTAAGGGTGTGGCCAGTCTCAAGAGGGGGGGTGTGCCACTCACCACAGAGGCTTGGCTAACCATTAGGGGCCTGTGTTTAAGGGTGTGGCCAGGGCCGGTGCTAGGGTGTTCGGCGCCCTCCTGCAAACTATCAATTTTGCGCCTTTCTACAAATACAAACGTGACCGATCTCATCCTCAGAGCTATAACTAGCCATTTTGGTCGTCCCCCCCTCAAGATCCATAAATATAGGGTCATAAAAAAATTACATAAAATATAAGGGTGTAAAATAATTATGACGCACAGTAGTTTCCATCATTCAAAATTACACCACAGTAGTACCACTTATATACATTACGCCAGGTAGTGCCCCTTATATACATTACGCCAGATACAGCCCCCTTTTACATATTGCACCAGGTAGAACCAGTCACACATTATTCCAGGTAGAGCACCCTTTTACACTTTGCGCCAGGTAGAGCACCCTTTTACACATGCCACTTCCCCCAGCAGGGGGAAGCGCCAAAAATATAGGGGCCACAGAATAGTACCAATTCACATTACACCGCACAGTAGTGTTCGCTAGTCACATTACACCGCACAGTAGTGTTCGCTAGTCACATTACACCTCATAGCAGTGTCCATTAGTCACATTACACCGCACAGTAGTGTTCGCTAGTCACATTACACAGCACAGTAGTGTTCGCTAGTCACATTACACAGCACAGTAGTGTTCGCTAGTCACATTACACCTCATAGCAGTGTCCATTAGTCACATTACACCGCACAGTAGTGTTCGCTAGTCACATTACACAGCACAGTAGTGTTCGCTAGTCACATTACACAGCACAGTAGTGTTCGCTAGTCACATTACACCTCATAGCAGTGTCCATTAGTCACATTACACCGCACAGTAGTGTTCGCTAGTCACATTACACAGCACAGTAGTGTTCGCTAGTCACATTACACCTCATAGTAGTTTCCATTAGTCACATTACACCGCACATTAGTGTTCGCTAGTCACATTACACCTCACAGTAGTGTCCGTTACTCACATAACACCGCATAGTAGTGTTCGCTAGTCACATTACACCTCATAGTAGTGTCCATTACACACATTACACTGCACAGTAGTGTCTGTTAGTCACATTACACTGCATAGTAGTGTCCGTTAGTCACATTACACCGCATAGTAGTGTTCACTAGTCACATTACACTGCACATTAGTGTCCGTCAGTCACATTACACTGCACAGTAGTGTCCGTCAGTCACATTACACCGCATAGTAGTGTACACTAGTCACATTACACTGCACAGTATTGTTCGCTCGTCACATTACACTGCACAGTAGTGTCCGTCAGTTACATTACACTGCACAGTAGTGTCCGTCAGTCACATTACACAGCACAGTAGTGTCCGTCAGTTACATTACACAGCACAGTAGTGTCCGTCAGTCACATTACACCGCACAGTATTGTCCGTCAGTCACATTACACAGCACAGTAGTGTCTGTCAGTCACATTACACAGCACAGTAGTGTCCGTTAGTCACATTACACAGCACAGTATTGTCCGTCAGTCACATTACACAGCACAGTAGTGTCCGTCAGTCACATTACACAGCACAGTAGTGTCCATTAGTCACATTACACAGCACAGTAGTGTCCGTCAGTCACATTACACAGCACAGTAGTGTCGATCAGTCACATTACACAGCACAGTAGTGTCCGTTAGTCACATTACACTGCACAGTAGAGTCCGTTAGTCACATTACACAGCACAGTAGTGTCCGTCAGTCACATTACACCGCACAGTAGTGTCCGTCAGTCACATTACACAGCACAGTAGTGTGCGTCAGTCACATTACACCGCATAGCAGTGTCTGAAAGAAAAGAAAAAAAAAGGCGACTGACAGAGCAGCCAGGGGTCAGCCTTACATCAGATGCGTCGGCAATGTAATTGCGGATCCATCGGCAGGTGGCGCTACACATGCTGGGCAGCCTTGCTTTGTGCTGGGCGGCCCCGAGCATGCGCAGAGATGAACGCAGATCTGGCTGCGTATTCAGTGATCTGCGTTCATCTCTGAATGACCCCCTATGCCAGGTACAGCCCTCGATCCCTCCACAGTGTGGCCCGTTACCTGCAGGAGGTCCCGGCTCGGGCGCTGCTCCTCCTCTCTCTTCTTCGCCAGCTTTTCGCAGGCTCCGTTACTCCAATGGCTCTTTGGGATGCTGTCAGTGACGAGGGGGAGGGAGCGGGTACTAATTACTTGGGCCTGGGACTGATGGAGAGGCCCGGAGGGGGCCCTGGTCCGCTACACTCCCACCTTACTGGACAGCAGCAGCTCTCATCTTGGCAGCACAGCACATGCTGCAGTGTACTGTGCTGCAGTGGGGCAGAGAGGCTGCTGCTGCTAAAACTGATCCACTCACTGTGTGTTCCTGCATGGGTGAGTGGGGGGAGTGTGATCACAGTGATCACACTCCCCCCTCGAAATGATCCTGGCTGAGGGCTGGAGGGCTCAGGGATCGGGAACTGCACCCACCCTGCATTGTGCAACAAGGACTTAAAAAAAACACCCGAAAGGGGCGTGGCCACGGCTCCACCCTCTAAGCAGATCGGGAATCAGGATGTCAGCGGCGCAGTGTGTGGGCTGAAGCCGCACACTGCATACACACTCTGGGGAGGAATACACACTCTGGGGAGGAGGAGGGGGAGGGAGCCGCTCTGCACGCTGCCAGCGCCGCTACCTGTCATCCACTGTGACAGGCGAAGCGGCAGCTGGCAGCAGCAGGGATGTAGAGCAGGGAGAGGCTGAGCGCCTCTTCAGTTTGGCGCCTCCCTGCACTGCATCCCTTTGCTGAGCGGCTTGCGCCGGCTCTGGGTGTGGCCAGTCTCCAGAGAGAGTGTGGCCTCTCACCACAGAGGCTTGGCTAGTGAGTTCATGATCTGGGCCCCTTGATAAATATACACAGTAAATACTGCTAGTGCATGCATGATAATGTAACAGATTAGTAACTGCAATGCACTGTAGAAAATACACCATAGTCCTGTGCAGAATAATGTAACATGTACAATTAATGCACAGTCTGGAACCTGATCCCCAGAGTTTGAGGGGGGCTCCAGGCAGTGGGGCCCACCGGGGGGTTTCACTGTACCCCTGTGGGCCAGTCCAACCCTGCAGGGGTCTATTCATGTACAAAATTAAAAACTTATTATTTATCACTATACATCGCATTAGTTTGATGCAATATATAGCTTTGGTAAATAGCAGTTCATGTATACTCACCTTTCTGGCGATGCAATCCAGTATCCAGGGCTCCGGCGGTGACGTCTTCAAACGCGGTCCCCTCTGTGATGAATGGAGCCAACCAGCGGGTCTCTTCTGCGCATGTGCCACCGGCTGAGCTCCCAAGAGGCTGCAGAGGCTGCTGGGAGGTCAGGGGGCGGACCAAGTGCCAGGCATAGAGCAAGAAAGCATTGAGATGGTTAATCTAAACTCCATTCAGTGGGGTTACCGATGGGGAAGTCAGGAACTTCTCCATGGTAACCACTCTGTGAATAGCCCAAAGCAGAAAAAAGCCCTGTTTTCCACAAAACAGGGCTTTTCTCTGCTTTGTGAATAGACCCCATATACTGTATGCTATGGGAAACTTCTCCACTGTTTTCATTGCTTGTCTAAACCTAAGACCACCAACCACCAGCAACCCACACAGGAGTAATTGGTCATGCTGTCATGTGCTCAATGCCGTACATAATGAATGACTGACGTCCTAATGACAAGCTGCCGTGTTCCAACAAGCAATGGAAGCTGACACACACTTTATTTTTTCCTAACTGTATTGGGAGGGGGGAGGACATAATGGCGTAATTCATATTGCCAAGTCACCATACCTCTCCCCTGAACATCCCCTCAGCCACCCTGTTGTTCATAAATAATACTGCCCCTATCAGTTATCTAATGAATATATAGTGCCACTCTATTGATGTCAATAATATATAGTTCCAGAGGTATTTTATCAAATTGGGGGGCCATGTGCTTTGTCGCCTTACCCTCCATGTATCGGTGAGTCTGTTTTGGGTCTACACGTTCTACTTATGTTACTGAAAGTGCTCACATTAGTGATGTTGACAAAATACTATGCCCACCATTATTTATATGAATAATACAGTATATTGCCCCATTATGGCAGTCTATATAATCTGTGGGGACAGCGGTAGCCTCATTTATGCATGTTATTATTGGAGCATTTTCCATCTTAGGGCTTTAAAAATACAGCTCTGATCCTAAAATGAGTCTGTCAAAGAGGCTAGTTTTCGGGCTTTATGCCCTCTGCTGCATTCCCTCTTTCCATTGGCTACAGCAGGGTTTCCTAAACTAGGTCCTTTGGGCGGCCCAACAACCATAGGCGTTTCTTTAATGGGTGTAGTGTGTGCTTTGTACAGGGGACCCTGGTTCCAGGGGGACCACACTGCATACCATACACCCATGTTTAATCACGTACCTCTCCGGAGTCCCACATCAGTGCTGCTGCTGCAGGAGAAGTCACTCGGAAAATGTTGCGGTGGCCATTTTCCCAGTGATTTGCGCATGCACAGTGTAGGCTTTTCGCCGGGAACATGGCGGGTGTTTTTGGAGACCCACGCATGCGCACTAGAGATTAGTAAAGTGAGAACCTGCGGGAGCCATGTTTCCAGAGACCTGCACATGCGCTGAGTCTATGAGAGGGGGCCCACACAGAGTCTGCACGTGGGCCCCCTCCTCTCTTAAAATGCCCCATGCCTACAACATAGTGGTGTGTGGCAGAATCACATTGTGTACTAAGCACCTTTTCCCATTACATCTGGCTGGACCAATATGCAATATGTGGTATTTAGCAGGGGCACCAAAAATTTTTGAGGTTGGGGGGGGGGGGGGGTGTCGTAAAAAAAAATTACATTTTGGCGCTACCCCCTAAACCTCCCTGCCCCCACTTGCCCCCAGTGCGGATGAACACTTACATCCGGTCGACTCCTCCTGTAGAAACAGTGTGCTGCCGCAGCCTGTTGTGCCCCATGTCCTCCTAGCCGGCTCTTCAGAGATGCATTACCGGGAGGAGGCGGGGATGTCCCAGTAGGCTTAGCATGGCCATGCCTCCTCCCGGTAATGCATCCGTGAAGAGCCGGCTAGGGGCACATGGTGCATAGCAGGCTGCGGCAGCACACTGTATTTACAAGAGGAGTTTCCCGCACCTCCGTCACAATGACATATTCGTGTCGACATACCTCCTTCCCAACGGGCGGGTGTGGGCAGCAATGTCGGCAAGTATGTACAAAATCGATCCAAAATCACCATTTTCCATCAGAAACATTTCTATTTGATTTTAAATCATGTAGAATTGTCTGGAACCTCAATATGAAGGAAAACACATGGTAGAGGCACTCCCGCTGTATAAATGACATTGATAGGCACAGCAATGATTTAAAAAAATTGTGGAGATGCAAATTAGCCCAGGAATGAATGTGTTTGTGAGTAGGTAATACAGTGCATGTGACCTGTTTTGGCCAATTGAAATGCTCCTGTATCATTTTGTCAATTTTGGGTCAGTTTTTTATAAATTTTTTCATCGATGTTGGGTCCATTTGTGAAGACTAGAACACTTCTAGAACTGCAAATAGAACCCACATCACACAACAATTTTTAAAAGGAACACAAAAATCGACTTTTAGAAAATGAGCTACAGTATTTGGAATAGAAACACTGTAGTCGATTTTAGTGGGGATGTTTGTTCGGGATGCGGTTATGTGACCGGCGGTCGGGAGACCGCCAATCACTATACTGACGCTGTTATCCTGCCCAATGTAAAGTCTGACTAACAGTCCACGACACCCATAGAGTGGGAACAGAACCTGTGGCGAGCGCAGCAAGCCACGAGCTCGCTGCAAGGCGAATGCAGCGAGCCCACAAGGGGCTTCGTTGTGCTCATTACATCCCCTCCCTCCCTGCTGGCTATCTCAAAACCAGGATCCCGGCATCTGTATGGTGGTGACTGGCAGTATCCCAACCGCCGGTCAACCATACCCAACCCGTTGGTTCTATTCTGGCTGATTTTAAATAGCGCCGAAATCGACTTTTAGTAAATATACCTCAGAGACTCCAAAACTACTACCCTGCCTAGAGTCCTATATGGTTGTAATAAAGCTCTTGTGCATTCACAAACCCCACAGTAAATACAGTAAGTATTGGAAAATGACACATGCCAGCTGTGGTGAGATTGATGAAGTATTCACCATAAGCACCAGTATAATCAGAGCTGTATGTGGTCTGCTTCTGCATATCCTCTACACTGTAAGAGGTTGTCTCTAAGTCATACGAAGAAACTTCCTAATCCATGGCGCTAGTTTATAGGTATGCACAAGGTCCAATCCATTTAACCTGGTTACCAAGGAAATGACGCTAAAATAGGCTAAAACCCTTCTCCTTTCAGTTTGCATTAGAACACTGAGTGCACCTCTCGCCTTTTCTGCATTTTCAACTCTCTGCCATAAAAGTTTCAAGAGATAAGAAGCATTTTCTATTTCAGGGTCACCATTAGCCTGAATAATACATAAACATGGGGAGAGATGTGAAGTTCTCCTTAGGATCACAGCACATCTCCAATTAAATTATAGATCATTATCACAGCTGCCAAGCCTGATGTGCGACTTCATCCCCACATTTTGCTAAATGTTCTTTGTACCTGTCTTGTCCAATCCGTCTAACTACTTCGTACCTAAAAAAAACAAAAAAAGTTACAAATAAATGAAAAAAAGTAATAAAATGTTATACTTATATTATGTATATAGCTGAAAATAGTAAAGTGGATCAAATGAGTTTTCTGTCACTGTAAGATCAACAGCGAGAGGAAGTGAGAAAGGATCTTTTAAATATATACTTTCATAACTATAGTAATACTACAATTCTATTCTGGTTGTATGTTTTTTCAGCGATGTATCTAAAACTGCTGTACATCACTCATAAAATAGGTAACACTTTTGTTTCCCATTTAATTTAACTGCAGAACATTGAAGACCAATAAGATGCCTCAGAGGCTGTGATAGAAGATTTAATTGGTCAGCACCCAAACAAAAGAAGTTACACAGTCCAAGTTTTAAGCCAGGACTAAGATACTGACAATGGAGCCAGATAAAAATGCCTGCATGGATCAGGTTCCGGGCTCAGGGGAAAAGGTGGAGCTATAGAGCTATGGTTCAGTCCTCTCTTAGGTGACATTGCTTTAGCAATAGATTGGACATTGGCCAATTTTTAATGGGTTTAATATTATTATTATTAGTGTTATCTTTTAATTATATGGCACCACTAAGTGTCCTTAGTGCCATACAGGAAAAATTACTAGGATACAGAAAATACAATGTAAACATTTTTAAATAGACAGTACAAGGAAACCCAATCAAAAAGTGAAATACTGTATATTGGGCCTTATTCAATGTTGATCGCAAATGCAAAATCTTCCTCCAATGGGCAAAACCATGTGCACAGCAGGGGGGGCAGATATAACATGTGCAGGGAGAGTTAGATCTGGGTGGGGTGTGTTCAAACTGATATCTAAATAGCAGTGTAAAAATAAAGTAGCCATTATTTACTCTGCACAGAAACAATATAACCCACCCAAATCTAACTCTCTCTGCACATGTTACATTCATTCCCCCCCCCCCCCAGTGCACATGGTGTTGCCTATTAGAGGAAGATTTTGCTCTTTCAATCAACCTTGAATTAGGTCCATAGAGAACTAAGTGAGTAACAGTTAATAGAAGTAACAGTGAATGACCCAGTGCTCTGGGAAGAGCAGCTGAAAATACTTGAGTCGCTGACTGTGGGAGGGCACTGGAGCCAGGGATAGCACAAGGTGAGAAACAAGAGGATGGAGGGCCCTGCTCATGGGAGCTTACCTTCTGAGGGGCTTGGGCTATAACAGATGAGTTTTCAGGGCATCCCCGTAGACTAGTAGACAGTCTGATTGGGTGAGGGAGTGAGTTCCTGAGGGGGGAAGCCGCACAGGAGAAGTTTTTGATGCAGGAGTGGGAGGAGGTAATCTGCACAGAAATTAGGGCGACAATTAGAGGAAGAGAGAGGATGGAGGGTGTGTGTACTGTGATGAGGTTGGAATGATTGCTTGCTTTCAGTGAATGTGAATATAATAAAACATATATAATATGAATAATAATAATTAACATCATTATTTCTGTCATTATGATAGATAATATGTACATTCCAGTATGGATGCTTTCCATTTTTATTTTTGTTTTATTATTTAATCATTTTTTATTCTTTTATCCAGCCATACCGGATATTTCTATAAGACCCAGTTTTTGCCAACACTAGTAAATACAGTAAAGAATGCACATGAGCTACAATTAGATCCAGTTCCTACTGATGTATTAGTTCTGCTTTTCATAGTGCATCTGTTGCAGGTCCCTATGGTTTCTTCCTGGCCTTTAATGCACAAGGAGAAATCCCCCGGAGATATCACAATAGCCTTCCATGTGCCGGAGTATGCTACTATGAGCGTGTGGCTACAGGTGATGAGGTGAGACCTTTGCACTGACAGCTTAACACAATTATGGTTCTCATCTATCTAGTGCCGGATGGAAGCCAGAGCCTTATTGTGGACGTGACTCGCGTTGCCAAGGCGGTCACTGCGAGATCTAAAATTGTTTGTCAATAGAATTGGATGAACTTTCATTGGCACCGATTTATTGAACACATTCTTTGCTGAACTCAATGCCTTGACACCTGTTGCTGGACAGCAACCACGTCTGTATGGCTAGCTGGGTTCCAGATGAGATGTGGTCAAAACATCAAACATAGATGGACCATGGACATGCTTCTGTAATGTGTCACTTCCAGTTTCAAGTTGCCATTTAGAGTTTCCCTGATCTATGGATTTCTTTCACATTAATTCCTCAATATTCCTATTTTGGAAATATGATATTACATCCTAGAACATCAAAAGCAACTACAGATAGTAAAGTACAGATGAGCACAGATTAGCTCAATGAGTGACACATGATCTGTAGAGCGCCCTGACAGGTGCTGCTGTTTATAATGCAAATCCACCGAAGCAGGCAGGCGCACCTAATTCAATTACTCTAGGCCATGTAAATATGATTCTCCTTCTGCAAATAGCTAAATTTGTCCTTCAAAAAGTAATATGGATAAATGTGGTCAAATTATATTAGTAATACTTAAACAGGTATTATTATTATTATTATTATTATCATCACTACTACTACTGTCATCATCCTTTACTGATAAGGAAACTAAGTTGTGCAGCACAGTACATTAAATGGATCATTACGCAAACATATAAAATTCAATACATTAAAACACAAAGTAAAGAACGTATAATTAAACCAGTGAAATATAGAAAACTAATAGATATACCATATATATATATATATATATATATATATATATATATGAACAGATAGTATGAGCGCAAATAACAAGGTAAAAGCTTTTTTTAGATATAAATATATATGAAAAGTCCCGTGAAAATACAAGTCCAAAGATAAACTAGGAGCAATGTTCCTCAAATTCACTGACTGCCAATATTATTTGGTGGAAGAGATTTGTCAGTGCGCACTTCTGGGATTTCCAGCTGTCGCCTCCCCGATGTTACCCGATCCTGGACGGGTGGTAGTCCTGCCAAAAAATTGAAGAAGCAGGGAGCGCCAATAGTGCATTAAAAGAGTACAGGAATTTTATTTAAAAAGTCCAAATTGGTGACAAGTAAAACCCGTACCATAAAAGGCGGTCAAACCACCGCTCGTATAACCGGCATATAATTTACCCCACCGTGCGAACGGAATATTCTTAATTCCAAATTCAAACGTCAGACCACGCCCATACGCGTTTCGTCATTCGACTTCGTCAGTAGGCCTGGTCTGAAGTCACAAAAGTATTGTTTAAATACACATGTCATTATTCTAATTAACCCATACAGGTTACATTCAAATAAATTTCAGCATAACACGGAATACAATGTCGACATTTCTCTAGTACATATAGTTCAAAAATAGTGAGTACTATAATTCCACACAAAAATAGTTGTGGTAGGAAAAGTTCATCAAGGCATCAGATATCTAAATTAATAACAGTAACAAAAACATTTAAAGATATATAAAAAGTGATGAATACAAAATGATTCAATTATATAAATGACATTCAATCATATACATGAGCACTATCCAAAATGTTTCCCTTTTATTAAGGGTATTTTCTCTATCTCCCCCACGCTTGTCGTAGGCTACATGTTCCAAACCTATAAATTTTAATGAAACAGGGTCACTGCAATGATGCTGTTTGAAATGGCGGGGAACACTATGATTTTCCACATTATTCTTAATATTATTCTTAATATTTCTCAAGTGTTCTAAAATTCTGAGTTTTAACACCCTCTTAGTCTTGCCGGCGGTGGTTTGACCGCCTTTTATGGTACGGGTTTTACTTGTCACCAATTTGGACTTTTTAAATAAAATTCCTGTACTCTTTTAATGCACTATTGGCGCTCCCTGCTTCTTCAATTTTTTGGCATATATATACATACATACATACATACATACATACACATATACATGTGTGTGTGGTTTATTTTCTAAAGGGGGGTACACACGGACAGATCCGTGTTTAAAATCTAAGCAATCTGACTAGATTGCTTAGATTTTAAGCACGGATCTGCCGTGTGTATGCCCCCCCCCAGCAATAGGCCGCGCATCTCTATCGCCGGTGCTCAATCTAGCGGGTCACTCACTTCAGCGCTATGTGAAGTGAGCGGCCCCCCATCAGTCCGTCCCCTCGCTCAGCACATCGCGGTGTGCTGAGCAGGGGGGGAGATGTGTGCTGAGCGGTCTGTGTTAAGATTCTTCAGTGCATCTTCTAGGAATTCCATTATCGCCTAATCAGAATGTATTGATGTGGTTCTGATCTCTCCCCAAGATATGAGTTGTTTTAGATAACATTTGTAGTCACTGTGTCTAGTGGATTGAGGCATGTTTCAGAGGTCACTTTGTTTACATCTCTCGTTTGAGATGGGTGGTCTTCAGTATGCCGACTGACAGGATCCCGGCGCACAGTATATCGGCGCCGGAATCCCGACAGCTGGCATAATGACACTTATTCTCCCTCGTGGGGGTCCACGACCCCCCTGGAGGGAGAATAAAATAGCGTGGCGCGCATAGCGCGCCACCGTGCCCGTAGCATGACGAGCGCAGCGAGCCCGCAAGTGGCTCATTTGCGCTCGCCACACTGTCGGTAAGCCAGCGGTCGGGCTCCCGGCGCTGGTATGCTGGTCGCCGGGAGCCCGACCGCCGGCATACCATACTGAACCCGTTTGAGATACCTCACTAATCATCCATGTATACCCAGCCAAGATATGTTAAAGACCGAGAAATTTGGCTTGAAATGACCAACAACACAAAACTTTTCATAATCAATGTTCTGCGTAATTCCTGTTCATATTTGTAACCAGTAATACTGCCCATATTACATGTTTAATTATGATAAGACATTAACGATGTTGTTTCCTTATCGTCTTAAGGAATCAGTATAACATAATCAGATTTCATATGTATAGGTGTGGAAAAAATCATATTCTATTTAATGGACTTATCATATTTCTAATATGTTTTAGAAGAGATATAAAATATGTACAGTTTTTTCAAGTGTGCTGGAACAAAGGGGCCATGAAAGCATAACAACACAAGGCATGATGGGGGTGAATTGTTCATACCTCCTAGTCTTCCCCAGGCAACAGATAACATGAGCAGTTACATTTATGTTAGTCAAATTGTTATCACCATTTTTATTCAACAACCTGTATGACTTAATGTTTATCTAATAATGTTCTGGTTGTTCTTAAAGAATGGATGTGATTTACAAATATTAAATAACAAATAAAGCATTTTTTCAGGTGAAACAATACAGGTAGATTTAGTTAAAGGGGCCCTGTATTCCATTTCCGGGCTTCTAGTACACTGGGTATGCGTAAGATGGGTAACCTCACCTTTCCTGCACACGTCTTGCAAAGTGATAAGTTGTTTTATCTTTTGAAGTGATAAGTTCATCCTTACCTTTCCACTGCCAGACAGAATTACTCTGCTCTCCCAGCAAAGTTATAAAGATAAATTTGGTGAAAGAAAATCTTCATTACAGATTTAACACCGGTTCTTCTTAAATAGACCCCTAAATTGACTCCCATTCAATAAATTTTACTTTTCAGATTTTCTTCTAAAATAATGCCTCATTGTTGACTTTGGATGAAGAAGGAGACTTTCCTATGATCTATAATACATGTGATTCATTTATGTGTGAAGATGATTCTAACATTTCTCCAACTGCTAACTCGGAGCTGGTGCAAACTTCAAGTACTTTTGCAGAGGGAAAATGTCCACGTATCCACTAAATGCACCCTTGCTACCCCTCGTTTCAGTAGTTTTGTTCCACAAAACTAAAAATTGTATTTGTATTGCTCTGCAGAAGTAGGTTCCCTGGGAATTCCATGGTTTGCAAATCTCTTCTCTTCTGCAAGCTTATTGTCCCCGCATTTTTAAATGACCTATGTTTTAGAGGATGTCCTTCATATAGATTTGTGAGGTCTACTTCTGTACAATGGCCACTTACTAATGCTGCCTTCCCTCCTCCACCACACAAATGTTGCTAGCCCTTCGCTGGATCTTGTACGTACAGTACTTACATGGTAATTGGCACCAGCTGAAAAGATCTCTGCACACGCCACTCGCACACAGATACATACTCAGTTCAGTTTAAGTTGGTGTGGGCGCTGATTCTTTCCTGCTGCAAATTGTTCCCTGTGGAAGCAGCACAGTGTAAGTCATAAATAATGATTATCCAATCATTCAGTGCAAGAAACAGCTTACTTGTCCGCAGCATCATTTTAAGGAACATTACTGCGTGAAATGAGATTGGGATTACGTTTTAGGGGTCTAGATACTCAGCCTTGGATGGAGATAAATTGGACGTAGATAAAGTACCAGCCAATCAGCTCCTAACTGTCTTTTTTTCAAACAGCCTGTAACATGGCAGTTAGGAGCTGATTGGCTGGTACTTTATCTCCATACACTTTATCTCCATCCAATGCTTAGTAAATAGACCCTTAAGTGTTATTTGCATTCCAGCAATTTCGAAACCTGGAAAGAACCTAGAACACTGATTTTTTATTTAAACTTTTTAGTGGTTTATATTAATTGTAGTTAATTTAAGAACTGGAAAAATTGCCCCTGCCATCTATTTTATTTTTGTACAAATGGAACATTTATCCCACAAGACACTGCTTCCAATTCTTTCAAAGTTGCAAGCATAGATAATACTGTACATACTGTACTTCAAAAATAAAAAACAATGTCGCTTTATAATCCGACCTATTATCACTTTAGGGTCTTCTGTGTTTCAGCCAGGGATAGACTAGGGCTCCTAATCAGCTCGGGCAAGTATACTGTGCGGTGCAAGCATGACAAAGGGGTGTGGTCATGGCTTAGGAGGTTTGCCATGAGTCAAGTTCCGCTATTCAGACAACGTCCCGCTGTCCCACCCGTGGGTTGCAGTGAGGAGACTTTGATCATCCACTGCTCTGCTGTGCAAAGCAGAAAGTAATCTCTGAATACAGGCCGTTCGTATGTGCACACCATTTGTTCAGTCCATACAACCCGGGCCGCGCCCCTTAGTGGGTCGTGCCTTGTGTGTCCCTGTATGCAGGTGACAGAGCAGAGTGCCGGGAGGCTGCGCTGCTCGGTCAGCCCAGGTTTCTCTGTGTGGCCGGACCGGTACACTATGCTATCGGCCCTTTTTCCATTTGCCAGATGGGCAGTCTGAACCTAGCTTCAAAGAAAGTCCATTCTGTAAAGGTGTACTGCGGTAGATTAAAAGACTTTTGTAGAAATCTTCTTTACCATCTTGAGCTTTTTTCATGAGACTCTTTACAGTTTTTACTGAACTTTCCACCAACCCATTTGAGCGTGGATAGTGGGGACTTGACGTAGTATGGACAAATTCCCACTCATCAGCAAATTGTCTAAATTCAGCACTGGAAAACTGAGGACCATTGTCAGTGAACACTTCCATAGGAACACCATGCCTTGCAAATATTGACTTCATGCAATTGATTACGGCTTTACTAGTAGTTGTAGGTAGTGTCTTCATTTCAGGGTAGTTAGAGTAATAATCAGTCACGACAATGTACATTTTCCCATTACAATCAAACAAATCTGCGCCAACTTTCTGGTATGGTCTCTCTGGCACTGCGTGAGGACTCAGTGGCTCGACTTGTTGTTTTGGTCTATACGTAAGACATAATTCACATGTAGCTGTAGTCTGTGCTATGTCTTGGTTCATTCTTGGCCAATACATAACTTCACGCGCTCTCCGCTTACATTTTTCTTCTCCTAAGTGGCCTTCATGTATCTTGCACAGCATAGTTTTTCTTAGTCGTACAGGTATGACAAACCTATTGCCTTTGTAAATAATACCATCAACAACTGTAAGGTCACTGCGGTACATCCAATAATCATGGATAGACAGCGGGCACGCATGTTTTTCTGCTGGCCAACCTTTCAGAATGACATCTTTCAACACTTTCATTGTGTCATCTGTCTCAGTTTCTTTCCTAATCTGTTCTTGTCTTACAAGAGACACTGGTAGAGAAGCTACGATCAAATTAACATAAGCTTCTATCTCTTCATCCATCAGACTTTTGGAACCTTCACTTTTGTCCACAGCATGAGAAACTGTATCAGCAATGTACATGTATTTGCCGGGACAGTACAGCAAGTGTACATCATATTTCTGTAGTCTGATAAGCATTTGTTGAATTCTCATGGGACAGTCATGTAATGATTTAGCCATAATAGCTACCAATGGCTTGTAGTCAGTTTCCACTGTAAATGTTTGACCATACACAAACTGATGAAATCGCTCACATGCATATGTGATCGCTAGAAGTTCTTTTTCTATCTGAGCATACCTTGTTTCAGTGCTTGTCAGTGCTCTTGATGCATAGATTACTGGTTGCCATGTATCCTCATGTTCTTGTAACAACACTGAGCCTAGGCCAAATTGCAAAGCATCTGCTGAAATTCTTATTCTTTTTGCAGGATCAAAGAATTTTAGCACTGGTTGCTCTGTAATGATCTGTTTCAAGTTTTGCCAACTTTCTTCTTGTTCATGTGACCACATCCACTCGTTATCTTTGTCCAACAACCATCTAAGAGAGGCTGTTCGTTCAGAAAGTTGAGAAATAAACTTTCCTAAGTAAGCAATCATTCCTAGGAATCTTCTGATGTCGTCTTTGTTGTTAGGACATTCCATGTTCACTATGGCTGATATTTTCCTTGGGTCTGGTTTTACACCTTGATCCGAGACCACGTCGCCCATAAAGGTAAGTGTATTCACGACAAATTCACATTTGTCCTTGTTTAGCTAGTTTATGTGGGACCCTTTAACTGTGAACGAGATTGTCATTCCCTTTAAGCTTGATACTGGCGCGCAGGTGAATTTAATATCGTTTCAAGACTATAAGACTTTTAGAGTAAAACCTAAAATTCATCCAGCCAAAGTGAAAGTTACAGGGTACACTAGGGAGGAAATTCCTGTGAAAGGTACATGCTTAGTGACACTGAAATATAAGGGACAACAGTTTAAAACATCTCTACTGATTGTGGATAAAAATGTGCAACCGATTCTAGGATTAAGTTCCTGTGAAAAACTAAGCTTGCTAAAGAAAGTTTTTATGGTGACATCACAAGTAGAAGATGACTGCAAATCCATTATTTCTTATCTGCACTGCAAAGTTCAATGCAATCCACAAAGAATTCCTCTGTTTGTTTAACAGCATGCACATTGCTTGTTTCCCTTTTCATTTTACAGCATTTGGCAAAATGATTAAGTCTACCACATTTCATGCAGGTTTTACCATAAGCAGGGCACATTTTAGGATTGTGAGCATTTCCACATCTACTACACATTTCCTTATTAGACTGTGGCTTAGACTGCTTCATTCTTGAGAATGGAGGTTTGCTTGGCTCTGTGTTCTGCACTACATGGACAGCAGCATCAACTTCCTTGTGTAACTTTTTGGCTTGAAATCTAGTTATTTCTGCAGATCTGCACATAGTCACTGCCTTATCTAGTGTTAGGTCTTGCTCTCTCAGCAATCTCTCTCTGAGTCCATTATCAGGTATTCCACAGACAATACGATCTCTAATCAGTGAATACTTTAAATCACCAAACTCAGAGGTTTTACTGAGTGATTGCAGCTCTGTAACATACTGATCAAATCCATCTACAGACTTCTGATCACATGTGAAAAACTTATATCTTTCATATGTCACATTTTTCCTTGGCTCAAAGTAATCTTCAAACTTTTGCATTATAGAAGATAGCACCATATTCTGCCCCTCATAAAACTGAAAACTATTATAAATGTCCAGCACATCCTCTCCTATCACATGGAGGAAAATGGATGCCTTAGTTTTGTCAGCCTCTGTATCAGCTCCACATGCAGCAAGATATATATTAAACCTTTGCTTAAATCTTTTCCAGTTTTCAGACAAGTTACCAGACATCAGCATGCCGGTTGGAGGAGCTAGTTTGTCCATGGTTACTCACTATTTGAAGAGAGGAGCACACGGCAGGCTTTGCAGACACCGAGTATCACAGCCTTACAGACTTCTGCAGGATTCTTTCACACTCTGAGAGCACTAGCAGTCCAAATTAAACTCCTTCTGACACCATGTTTTGTTCATATATTTGTAAATCCAGTCATCAGGACACAGAGACATGTGAGTTCACTGCTGTGCTTTTTATTCCATCACCAACTCCAGACACACTGCACACTGGACCACCCACTTCCCAGCATCCCCCTGGTCCTAGGGATCATCACTGAAGATTTAGGCTTACACATGTTAGTAAGGGAGTGTCTACAAATATTAAGCATTCTAATACACTAACATCACAGACAGTGGCAAATTTCTCATTAAGGACGTGAGGCACGTGCCTAGGGGCAACACTTGTTTTAGGGCAGCACTTGGATGCTTGTATTGGTACTATCAGCCCAAAAAGTACCTTTAAATGCAAAATATATCCACTGTACTGTACCATATGCCATCTTGAATGGGGTATAAATGGGTAGGATGTGCACAGACTGCCCATGTAATCTGTCCTACTTAGTAAATATGTATACATAATAAAAAATAAAAAAATTCATAATTAGTGTCTTTTTTTATTATCCTATTAAATTGGCTACCATCAAATGAGGGCTTATAACCAAGTAATAAAAATAATAAAAGAAGGTAGGCAGTGGTGGCCATTATTGTTGTGCCTAGGGGCGCCCTCACCCCTAAATCCGCCCCTGCCTGTAGAAATCCTGACATTGCCCCTGTGTGCAACTATACAACTACACTATGATAACGGTACTGTACTACAAATAAGTATGACCTACTGGTCATAAAATGTATAGCAGGAAAGTATTTGTTAGCATATTAAGGACAATGGGGGTCATTCAGACTTGATCGCTCGCTAGCTGGGTTTTGCAGTCCTGTGTTCGCATAGTCGCCGCCCACCGGGGAGTGTATTTTAGCTGTGCAAGTGTGCGATCACATGTGCAGCCGGGTGGTACAAAAAAACTTTGTGCAGTTTCTGAGTTGCCCATGACTTACTCAGCCGCTGCGAACACTTCAGCCTGTCCGGGGCCGGAATTGACGACAGACACCCGCCCTGCAAACTCTTGGACACGCCTAAATTTTTCCAACCACTCCCTGAAAACGGTCAGTTGCCACTCACATACGCCCTCTTCCTGTCAATCTCCTTGCGATCGGCCGTGCGAAAGGATTCTTCGTAAAACCCATCGCACAGCAACGATCCACTTTGTACCCGTGTGACGCGCCTGCGCATTGCGGTGCATACGCATGCGCAGTTCTGACCTGATCGCAGCGCTGCAAAAAACTCTAGCGAGCGATCAGGTCTGAATGACTCCAATAATCCTTGCCTTGAAGTAATTCCTGGTTCATATATACTACCTCCTAAACACCAACACTATACAGTGCAGTACTGCATCATTGTATTGACCTTCTCACCTGGCTAAAGGCTTGACAAGCAGAGCATAGTATTGCATACACAGTACAGAGGGATATTTCATTGCTTTACTTTTGTTTGAGTTCTGAAACTTCCTCACATTTATCATTATGATTTATTGTAGGACACATCTTTCAGGTTTTTTTCTTCGGCATCGCAGTGACGGCTTGCAGCTTTTACGATCCCATTTTCAGATTGAGCTACATATAAAACTCTTGAGCACTTGACCAATTTTATTTCAGATATAGTTCACATAATAATTTAAATTTAGTGGAGCACATCAACATTTTATAAGTATTCAAATTTGGAAGTAATCAAAGATCTGGTCATGTGTAATGTATGATGATATAAAACTCGTCTGCTGTTTCCTAAAGTCACCAGGGTTTAGAAACAATCCCAATTTCAAGCACAGATAACTCCGGTTAACTTAATACTTTAACACAGGTGATTTTTACACTTCAAATGCTATGATTTTGGCTTTAAAACTGGCTTAATTCCAAAGGATGTTCTGACCAAAATTAATCAGATATTTTTCGGGCACACTCATAAATCTGGTTGGCAGATGACCCACCATTGGTGTGTGTCGGTGACTCATGCAGGCTTGTGGAGCAACACCTGCATTATGTATTGTTTGGTTATTTAAGAGCATATACAGTGTCGGACTGGGGCATGGAGGGCCCACTGGGGGGATGCAGTGGTAGAGGTCCATGCTTAGGGGTGTGGCTAGCTGCCACAGAGGCTTGGCTAACCATGGTATGGGCCCCATGATAAATATATATAGTAAATACTGCTAGTGCATCTATGATAATGTACCAGATTAATAACTGCAATGCACTTTAGATAATATGTATAATGTACAATTCAAGTGCACAGTCTGGAACCTGATCCCTAAAGGAGGAGGTGGGCCCCCTGGCAGTGGGGCCCACCGGTGGTTTCCCCTGTACCCCTGTGGGCCAGTCTAACCCTGAGCATATATCCCTATTTTTTCAAGGGAACTTGCAGGAGATCCGCGGAGGTTCAAGTAGGAGGAGAAAAGGCATTGTTCCATGAATTGCATCCATGCAGCCCTGCCCCTATGCTGTAATACTGCAATTGACGGCATTACGCAGCACTACACTACAAGGAAGAAGGTGGGATCCAGGGGGATGGAGAAATTCATGTGACCAACGCCAGAATCCCCGTAGAAATACTTACCCTCTCCGATGTCAGGATCTTCAATCTTGGGATGCTGTGGTTGGTCATGAAACTTCATGGGGGAGTAGACAAGTGAGTTTGAGCGACTCAGAAATCTTCTCCACAAACTGTAGTCTGACACTTTTTGTAGTCAAGAACTGTTCAGCTAACAGGGAGGGAAGCGGTTAAAATACCACTAGTCGGGATCCCGGCGGTCACAATGCCGCTGACGGAATACCGGCAACACAGTCCATTCTCCCTCTGTGGGTGTCCAGCAGCAAGCCCGCAAGTGCATTTCTAGCTCTCACCCGCTGCCGGCATTACGGTGGACGAGATCCCGTTGTTTGGATCATGATGGTCAGGATCCCGTCCGTCGGCATTTCATACTGATCCCACCCCAGGATTATGACTAAGGTCACCACATTTGTAGCACATTTACTGATCTGTTTAGAACCCCTCTGGGAGTGTCCTGGAGATTGCAAAACTCTCCGCTGGGTGGGTGTTGGCGTAGCGAGGACGCCTTCACGCCTTTGTGGTCCCACCCTGCTGTTTAATGTCACAGCAGAATTTTACAGCTGGGAATGCAGCGTTTAGATGATGCAATTCAATGCGAATAGTGTCATGCAAATTCCATTGGGAGACTCGGCAACTATGTCAGGAGGTCGGGAGAATCCCCCTAAGTTCAGATCTCTCCTAGACCTTCCGGAAGAGTTGGCAGGTATTATTTGCACTCACTCCATCCATAAAGACATATGCACATAGTATAAGGTTACCAATGGCACTACAACTGCAAACACTGTAGATATATAAAAGTACATGTGATGCAGCCATGGTATTACCAGTGTATAATTCACATCTGGAATATTGTGTACAGTTTTGGGCACCTTACTATAAAAAAAGTTCAACCAGCTAACATTTTTGGAGAAGCCCCTTCATCCACTTATACTTTTCTTGACCTAGTTTATCCTGCTTTATGTCTTAAAATAATCATGAGAGAAAGGGGTCATGTATTTTATAGGTGTTGAATGTTTTTAGTATATGTCAGTTCATGAAGAAGAACTGTATGAATCTTTTCCTTATATCTTACAAGTGTAATTAACTATGTAAAGTGTGATTCATTTATTACAAAAAAAAGGATTAAAGGAGGCGATGCAGTCTAGTTAGATTAAAAACGTTTAAAACCAGCTGAAATTGTGCAAAAGTCTACTAGTACGAGTGGTCATTGATGAACCTTGTTCTCCCCGTTTCCGGTATTAATGGACCATGTTAAGGTTGACAGTCATTAGGTCGACCACTATTGGTCGACACTGACATGGTCGACATGAACAAATGGTCGACGCATGAAAATGGTTCACACATGACAGGTCAACACGTGAAAAGGTCGACATGGATTTTTTTTTACTATTTTTGGTGTAATTTTTTCCGTAAAATGACCAGGAACCCCAATTAGTGTACTGCGTCCCCTTGCATAGCTCGCTTGTTGCATGTTACTATTCCCAATCGTAGTCCACATGGATGGTAAAGTATGAAAAATTAAAAAATCCAGTTTTTTTTTGTAAAAAGTCACGTTGACCTTTTCATGTGTCGACCATTTTCATGTGTCGTCCATGTCGATCATGTCAATGTTGACCAATAGTGGTCGACCTAATGACTGTCGATCATTCAAATGGATACCATTCTCCCCATGTTGCTTCCTGTTTAGCTTAAATTCTAGAGATTTGTAGCAAGAGCCCCTCTTCTACATATGCTTCACTGCACCTAAGCCTCATGGGAAGACATGGGGGTAAACTTACTAAGGTGGGAGTTTTAGTAGAACTGGTGATGTAGTCTACATTCTATTATCTTCTAGAAGCAGCTTGATAAATGTTAAGTAGAATCTGATTGGTTGCTATGGGCAACATCACAAGTTCCAAAAAACTCCCACTGTAGTAAATTTACCTCATAGACTTAAGTACTGTACTGCTCACCTGTGTTGGAAAACATTTAATAATTTTTAGAGATGGTTCTAATTTATCCTTGTATTTTTGCTTTGGTTTTGGCAACCCAACCCTCAAGTGTTAATTCCAAACCGCAGGAAGATCCGAATCGGGACTTGGTTCGGTTATCCTTGGCATATCCGGACTGGGTTTTGATCCGGTTCAGCTCCACAAAATTCGGGTGGATTCTGATTTCTGGAGAACCGTCCTGCACATCTATAATAATTTTGTCTATCACTCTTTATTGTTATATTATATAATATTTATTTTTGTATTTTAATTGTTAGAAATCCAGTTAACAAATAAATGTGGTATAATACAGGTTAGTTTTATTGCTCTGTACAGTATCTGTGCTTCATTATTATTTTCCTCAAGGAACCTTACAGGAAACAGACATTTTTCAGAAATACTGCATAATGAATGCCTTAGAGCCATCATATAAATAAACCTGTTTAAAATGTAGCACAGCATTAATATGATGGAGTGCTGGAACAAAAATATTCTAATAAGAGTGCCAAAGGACAGTGGCCATGCTCGCTAAGTGCCGCAACATTTCTGACAATATAAATGAATAGATTCTTCGGAAAAAGCCCAAGTAGCGATGGAGAAGGTGTCAGTCGCCAACTGCTGGCCAATGGATAAATGTATAATCCCATTTTCTGCAAATTTGTGTTCTTTTTAATTGGTTGGTAAGTTTTTTTGGAATGTCGACACCAGAAAGTCGACATGGGCGCGGATGTAATAGCGCCTGAGTTCAGTGGCCGTGCGGGATGCCGTCTGAACTCAGGCATTTTTTTAAAGGGGCAATCATGTACAAGGCATGGTTTAGCCATGTACATGATTGCCGCTTTATAAAAAAGTCAGAGATCGGCCGACATCCCACACAGCCGCCGAACTCGGGCGTTATTACATTCGAGTTCTGAATGTCAGCAGTCAAAATGTCAACATAGACAATATGTCCACATATATCATGTCAACGTACAGAAATGTCAACATGGTAATAATGCTGACACAGTATGTTCATGGTGCATGCTGACAGACTGTCGACATAAAATTTTAGCCTATCCATCACTCATAACCTTCCTCTAATTCTAGAACCTAAATGTAGCACTAAAATGTAATGTCAATATTGATATATACGTAGTGTAGACGTCATGAACATGTAGACATTATGACCAGGTCAACGTTTTTGTATGTCAGTATGCTCCATATCAATGTAACATCCACTTTGTCACTTTGACAGTCGACATTCCGAACACGACGACATTCTAGGGGTATGTTTACTTCGATTTTGGACAATTTTGACTGATTTTATGTCGACGTTTGGTCGATTTTTGATCAATTTTTTTGTTTCAGGGTCTAAATCACACATTTGCTAACAGATGATTTTTGACATATTTTTTTTTAAAAGGATGTCAAAAATCATATGTTAGTAAATGTGTGATTTAGCCCCTGAAACACAAAATTGGTCAAAAATTGACCAACAAATGGCCAAAATCAACTTTTAGAAAATATGCCCCCTAGTCTCAGCATTTTGACTATCAATAATCTGCATGTCGGCATTCTGTCTGGATACCTTTTAAATAATATAATTTAGAAAAAAAATCAGTGTACTAGACAGAGGAGGGAACTATAAACTGTAAATGTGTCCAAAAATTATTTTATGCCCTGGATATAGATTTTTTTTGTGCATATGCACACATTTTTGCAGTGCATGTATGTTTGTCATGCATACCTGCGTACAGCTAGGAGGTTGGGACGGGGGCTGGGAAAGTTCCTGCAGATACATGCACTGGGCATACACATGCAGCAGCCAGAGATGTGGTGTGGGAGAGTAGTTTTTTTGAAGTGTGACTAAAATAAAATGGCCAAGGAAAGTCGCAAACGCAGCTGCTCGGAGATGTCTGGATTATGGCTGCTATAACCATGGTGTAAGGGGGTCCGGTCTGAAGATCGACAGTGTCTAGGTCAACCACTACAGGTCGACAGTCACTAGGTCGACATGTTTTCAAGGTCGACAGGGTCTCTAGGTCGAGGCACCTTGCCCAAAGTTTGCTCGCCATGCAAGGGGACACAGTGCACTAATTGGGCTTCCCGGTCACTGTACGGAGAAAACGACACCAAAAAAACATGAAAAACTCATGTCGATCTTTTGACCTGCCAACCTAGAACATGTCGACCTAGAAACCCTGTCGACCTTCAAACCCTGTCGACCTAGTGACTGTCGACCTGTAGTGGTCGACCTAAACATTGTCGACCTAGACACTGTTGATCTAATGATCCACACCCGGTGTAAGCTGCACACTGGTTGTGAACGTTAAAACCAGGGAGGTAACTAAGTGTGTGCCGATGGTGCCTTGCCCATAGCGCACATGTGCTGAAGGCGCACCATCGGCAGCACACCCTCACCCATACACTGCCCCAGCCACTGTTCTCACTATAGAGTCCAGCGCTGCCGCCTGTCTCCCGCCGTGCGTCAGAGCCGCCGCCTCTGCAGGGACTCTGAGCGCGGCATTCCCCCGCACTGCCGCCTGTCTCCCGCCGCCCGGAGCCGCCCACTCTGCATGGACTCAGAGCGCGGCATTCCCCCGCACTGCCACCTGTCTCCCGCCGCCTGGAGCCTCCCGCTCTGCATGGACTCGGAGCGCGGAATTCCCCTGCACTGCCGCCTGTCTCCTGCTGCCCGGAGCCGCTGCCTCTGAAGGTATCAGGGGACAGCCTGGAGGAGGATGCCATTAGGGTTATCTGATAGGGTTAGTGATAGGGTTAGTGATATCTGATAGGGTTAGTGATAGGGTTAGTGATATCTGATAGGGTTAGTGATATCTGCCTAACAAAGAGGAGGTGAGGGCAGAGCCGTAACTAGGGGACACTGTCTGCCGTAATATGTAAAAAAGGGGGCGCTGGCTGCCGTAATGTGTAAAAAGGGGGACGCTGGATGCCGTAATGTGTAAAAAAGGAGGACGCTGTCTGCCGTAATTTGTAAAAAGGAGACGCTGCCTGCCATAATGTGTAAAAAGGGGAAGCTGTCTGCCGTAATGTGTAAAAAGGGGACGCTGTCTGCCACAATGTGTAAAAGGGGGGACTGTCTGCTCTAAGGTGTAAAAAGGGGACTGTCTGTCGTAATGTATAAAAAAGGGGACTCTGTCTGCCGTAATGTGTAAAAAAAAAGGGGACTCTATATGCCGTAATGTGTAAAAAAGGGGACGCTGTCTGCCGTAATGTGTAAAAAAGGGGGACGCTGTCTGCCGTAATGTGTAAAAAGGGGATTCTGTCTGCTGTAATGTGTAAAAAAAGGGGACTCTATCTGCCGTAATGTGTAAAAAAGGGGACGCTGTCTGCCGTAATGTGTAAAAAAGAGGGACGCTGTCTGCCGTAATGTGTAAAAAAGAGGGACTCTGTCTGCCGTAATGTGTAAAAAAGGGGACGCTGTCTGCCGTAATTTGTGTAAAAAGAGGACGCTGTCTGCCGTAAGGTGTAAAAGGGGCTCTACGTGGTGTAGTGGTGCTACTGTGCGGCGTAATTTGAATAATAGAGACTACTGTGCACCATTATATGAATTGGTATTATTTTGTGGCCACACCCCTTTCCCGTGAAGCCATGCCCTATATTTTTTGCACGCGCCTACTTCCGTTGAGGGGGGGTGCCAATGCCGTTTCTTGCACACAGCGCTAAAATGTCTAGTTACGGCACTGGTTAAAACCACTCCCATTTATGCAAATGCATTGAAACTGCTGCAACTGTGTTGTAAGGTCATTGCATTGAACATTTATGTGACAGAAATACAGGATGTTTCATACTCAGTTGGGGAAGGGGAGGCCTGCACTGCACATATACTTGTGAGTATTTTCATAGACAATTCCAATTGTGTCTGCTTCACTTAGCATTTCAGATGCTCCAAGCCACTTGGGTACTTATTATCTGCTCTATCCAACCATCAGCTGTATTGCGTTTCCATTGTATAGTGCAGTTTTTAGCATTTTGCAAACTCAAACTGAAAGCGGCCTCCAGTCGTGTTCCAGCTGCATCTGTAACAGGTACTAGATGGAGAGGGAGCCGCAGCAGTAACGCTGCATACGCAACCAACTCTGAGTAGGGGCAGGTGTACAAACCTACTGTACTAAAGAGTTAAAGTGGAGAAGTTGTCTTGTCCATAGTAACCGATAAGCTTCTAGCTATCATTCAACTAGAACAGGCTATAAAATGACAGTCAGCTGTTTGGCTGCTATGGGCAACTTCTACACTATGGGGTCTATTCAATGCCTGTCGGATCCTCTCTGACGAAGAGGATCCGACAGGTCATTATTCAATTAGCGGGCATTTCTGACAGGTTTTGCCCGTTTTCGACAATGCTAATCCAACTTTTTTTGAAGTCGCATCAGCATTGTCGAAAACAGGCCAAAAACCTGTCAGAAAAGGCCGCTAATCCGACAAAACACATGGATCAGCGGCTAATCCGCCGATCCACGTGTTTTCCAACAAGTCAGAATTGCAGACAAGTCGGAAAACCGGCGACTCCATTGAATAAGTCGGAGACTGCCGTCTTTCCGACTTGACGGCAATTCCGACTTCAATTGAATAGACCCCTTTATCTCTTTGTAAGTTTTGATACATCTTCCCCTAGGTCACAAAAACGTGACTTTAGTTGCAAATGCAATTTGCAGTTCCATGTTCTTGCAACTCTAAATTAGACCCTTTATCATCACAATATGTTTATGGCCTCGTGCATGGAGATGGATTAAGCCTTGGAAAGAGATAAAGTGCAGAAGCTGCCCAAAGTAACCAGATTCTGACATTTCTCTAGCAGTTAACTAGATGTATTAACTAGTGATGAGCGGGTTCGGTTCCTCGGAATCCGAACCCCCCCGAACTTCAGCCTTTTTACACGGATCCGAGGCAGACTCGGATCTTCCCGCCTTGCTCGGCTAACCCGAGCGCGCCCGAACGTCATCATCCCGCTGTCGGATTCTCGCGAGGCTCGTATTCTATCGCGAGACTCGGATTCTATATAAGGAGCCGCGCGTCGCCGCCATTTTCACACGTGCATTGAGATTCATAGGGAGAGGACGTGGCTGGCGTCCTCTCCATTTAGATTAGAAGAGAGAGAGTGAGACACTTGATTTACTGGAGCTTAGGAGTACTCAGAGAGTGCAGAGTTTACTAGTGACTGACCAGTGACCACCAGTGCAGTTTTTTTATTATATTATTATTTAATATAATCCGTTCTCTGCCTGAAAAAAAACAATACACAGTGACACAGTAATAGTATACCATATCTGTGCTCAGCCTCAGTGTGCTGCATCATCTATATATCTGACTGTGCTGAGTGCTCAGTGCTCACACAGCTTAATTGTGGGGGAGACTGGGGAGCAGTAGCAGGAGTACATATTATTTAACAGTGCACACTTTTGCTGCCAGAGTGCCACTGCCAGTGTGACTGACCAGTGACCACTGTCTGACCACCAGTATATTGTGATTGTCTGCCTGAAAAAGTTAAACACTCGTCGTGTGGTGTTTTTATTCTATAAACGCATTCTGCTGACAGTGTCCAGCAGGTCCGTCATTAATTATATAATATATACCTGTCCGGCTACAGTAGTGATATATATATATATTTTTATATCATTATCATCCAGTCTATATTAGCAGCAGACGCAGTACGGTAGTCCACGGCTGTAGCTACCTCTGTGTCGGCAGTCGCTCGTCCATCCATAATTGTATACCACCTACCTGTGGTGTTTTTTTTTTTTCTATCTTCTTGATACTACTAGTAGCTTACTTTAGGAGTCTGCAGTGCTGCTGACAGTGTCCAGCAGGTCGTCATTATATAATATATACCTGTCCGGCTGCAGTAGTGATATATATATTTTTTTTATATCATTATCATCCAGTCTATATTAGCAGCAGACGCAGTATGGTAGTCCACGGCTGTAGCTACCTCTGTGTCGGCAGTCGCTCGTCCATCCATAATTGTATACCACCTACCTGTGGTGTTTTTTTTCTTTCTATCTTCTTGATACTACTAGTAGCTTACTTTAGGAGTCTGCAGTGCTGCTGACAGTGTCCAGCAGGTCCGTCATTATATAATATATACCTGTCCGGCTGCAGTAGTGATATATATATATATTTTTTATATCATTATCATCCAGTCTATATTAGCAGCAGACGCAGTACGGTAGTCCACGGCTGTAGCTACCTCTGTGTCGGCAGTCGCTCGTCCATCCATAATTGTATACCACCTACCTGTGGTGTTTTTTTTCTTTCTATCTTCTTGATACTACTAGTAGCTTACTTTAGGAGTCTGCAGTGCTGCTGACAGTGTCCAGCAGGTCCGTCATTATATAATATATACCTGTCCGGCTGCAGTAGTGATATATATATATATTTTTATATCATTATCATCCAGTCTACATTAGCAGCAGACGCAGTACGGTAGTCCACGGCTGTAGCTACCTCTGTGTCGGCAGTCGCTCGTCCATCCATAATTGTATACCACCTACCTGTGGTGTTTTTTTTTTTTTCTATCTTCTTGATACTACTAGTAGCTTACTTTAGGAGTCTGCAGTGCTGCTGACAGTGTCCAGCAGGTCCGCCATTATATAATATATACCTGTCCGGCTGCAGTAGTGATATATATATATATATATATTTATTTTTTATATCATTATCATCCAGTCTATATTAGCAGCAGACGCAGTACGGTAGTCCATGGCTGTAGCTACCTCTGTGTCGGCAGTCGCTCGTCCATCCATAATTGTATACCACCTACCTGTGGTGTTTTTTTTTCTATCTTCTTGATACTACTAGTAGCTTACTTTAGGAGTCTGCAGTGCTGCTGACAGTGTCCAGCAGGTCCGTCATTATATAATATATACCTGTCCGGCTGCAGTAGTGATATATATATATATTTTTTATATCATTATCATCCAGTCTATATTAGCAGCAGACGCAGTACGGTAGTCCACGGCTGTAGCTACCTCTGTGTCGGCAGTCGCTCGTCCATCCATAATTGTATACCACCTACATGTGGTGTTTTTTTTTTCTTTCTATCTTCTTGATACTACTAGTAGCTTACTTTAGGAGTCTGCAGTGCTGCTGACAGTGTCCAGCATGTCCGTCATTATATAATATATACCTGTCCGGCTGCAGTAGTGATATATATATATATTTTTTATATCATTATCATCCAGTCTATATTAGCAGCAGACGCAGTACGGTAGTCCACGGCTGTAGCTACCTCTGTGTCGGCAGTCGCTCGTCCATCCATAATTGTATACCACCTACCTGTGGTGTTTTTTTTCTTTCTATCTTCTTGATACTACTAGTAGCTTACTTTAGGAGTCTGCAGTGCTGCTGACAGTGTCCAGCAGGTCCGTCATTATATAATATATACCTGTCCGGCTGCAGTAGTGATATATATATATATTTTTTATATCATTATCATCCAGTCTATATTAGCAGCAGACGCAGTACGGTAGTCCACGGCTGTAGCTACCTCTGTGTCGGCAGTCGCTCGTCCATCCATAATTGTATACCACCTACCTGTGGTGTTTTTTTTCTTTCTATCTTCTTGATACTACTAGTAGCTTACTTTAGGAGTCTGCAGTGCTGCTGACAGTGTCCAGCAGGTCCGTCATTATATAATTTATACCTGTCCGGCTGCAGTAGTGATATATATATATATATTTTTTATATCATTATCATCCAGTCTATATTAGCACCAGACGCAGTACGGTAGTCCACGGCTGTAGCTACCTCTGTGTCGGCAGTCGCTCGTCCATCCATAAGTATACTAGTATCCATCCATCTCCATTGTTTACCTT
Organism: Pseudophryne corroboree; assembly: GCF_028390025.1. Lineage (NCBI taxonomy): Eukaryota > Metazoa > Chordata > Amphibia > Anura > Myobatrachidae > Pseudophryne > Pseudophryne corroboree. The sequence goes on along the minus strand of NC_086445.1, from coordinate 960,355,577 downwards.
AGGTGCCTTTTAGTTGTGCCTATTAAAATATGGAGAACAAAAATGTTGAGGTTCCAAAAATAGGGAAAGATCAAGATCGACTTCCACCTCGTGCTGAAGCTGCTGCCACTAGTCATGGCCGAGACGATGAAATGCCAGCAACGTCGTCTGCCAAGGCCGATGCCCAATGTCATAGTACAGAGCATGTAAAATCCAAAACACCAAATATCAGTAAAAAAAGGACTCAAAAATCTAAAATAAAATTGTCAGAGGAGAAGCGTAAACTTGCCAATATGCCATTTACCACACGGAGTGGCAAGGAACGGCTGAGGCCCTGGCCTATGTTCATGGCTAGTGGTTCAGCTTCACATGAGGATGGAAGCACTCAGCCTCTCGCTAGAAAAATGAAAAGACTCATGCTGGCAAAAGCACAGCAAAGAACTGTGCGTTCTTCGAAATCACAAATCCACAAGGAGAGTCCAATTGTGTCGTTTGCGATGCCTGACCTTCCCAACACTGGACGTGAAGAGCATGCGCCTTCCACCATTTGCACGCCCCCTGCAAGTGCTGGAAGGAGCACCCGTAGTCTAGTTCCTGATAGTTAGATTGAAGATGTCAGTGTTGAAGTACACCAGGATGAGGAGGATATGGGTGTTGCTGGCGCTGGGGAGGAAATTGACAAGGAGGATTCTGATGGTGAGGTGGTTTGTTTAAGTCAGGCACCCGGGGAGACACCTGTTGTCCGTGGGAGGAATAGGGCCATTGACATGCCTGGTGAAAATACCAAAAAAAAAGCTCTTCGATGTGGAAGTATTTCAACAGAAATGCGGACAACATTTGTCAAGCCGTGTGTTGCCTTTGTCAAGCTGTAATAAGTAGGGGTAAGGACGTTAACCACCTCGGAACATCCTCCCTTATACGTCACCTGCAGCGCATTCATCATAAGTCAGTGACAAGTTCAAAAACTTTGGGCGACAGCGGAAGCAGTCCACTGACCAGTAAATCCCTTCCTCTTGTAACCAAGCTCACGCAAACCACCCCACCAACTCCCTCAGTGTCAATTTCCTCCTTCCCCAGGAATGCCAATAGTCCTGCAGGCCATGTCACTGGCAATTCTGACGAGTCCTCTCCTGCCTGGGATTCCTCCGATGCATCCTTGCGTGTAACGCCTACTGCTGCTGGCGCTGCTGTTGTTGCTGCTGGGAGTCGATGGTCATCCCAGAGGGGAAGTCGTACTCGTAAGACCACTTTTACTATTTCCACCAAGCAATTGACTGTCCAACAGTCCTTTGCGAGGAAGATGAAATATCACAGCAGTCATCCTACTGCAAAGCGGATAACTGAGGCCTTGGCATCCTGGGCGGTGAGAAACGTGGTTCCGGTATCCATCATTACTGCAGAGGCAACTAGAGACTTGTTGGAGGTACTGTGTCCCCGGTACCAAATACCATCTAGGTTACATTTCTCTAGGCAGGCGATACCAAAAATGTACACAGACCTCAGAAAAAGACTCACCAGTGTCCTAAAAAATGCAGTTGTACCCAATGTCCACTTAACCACGGACATGTGGACAAGCGAAGCAGGGCAGGCTCAGGACTATATGACTGTGACAGCCCACTTGGTAGATGTATGGACTCCCGCCGCAAGAACAGCAGCGGCGGCACAAGTAGCAGCATCTCGCAAACGCCAACTCTTTCCTAGGCAGGCTACGCTTTGTATCACCGCTTTCCAGAATACGCACACAGCTAAAAACCTCTTACGGCAACTGAGGAAGATCATCGCAGAATGGCTTACCCCAATTGGACTCTCCTGTGGATTTGTGGCATCGGACAACGCCAGCAATATTGTGTGTGCATTAAATATGGGCAAATTCCAGCACGTCCCATGTTTTGCACATACCTTGAATTTGGTTTTGCAGACTTATTTAAAAAACGAGAGGGGCGTGCAAGAGATGCTGTCGGTGGCCCGAAGAATTGCGGGACACTTTCGGCGTACAGGCACCACGTACAGAAGACTGGAGCACCACCAAAAACGCCTGAACCTGCCCTGCCATCATCTGAAGCAAGAAGTAGTAACGAGGTGGAATTCAACCCTCTATATGCTTCAGAGGTTGGAGGAGCAGCAAAAGGCCATTCAAGCCTATACAACTGAGCACGATATAGGAGGTGGAATGCACCTGTCTCAAGCGCAGTGGAGAATGATTTCAACGTTGTGCAAGGTTCTGCAACCCTTTGAACTTGCCACACGTGAAGTCAGTTCAGACACTGCCAGCCTGAGTCAGGTCATTCCCCTCATCAGGCTTTTGCAGAAGAAGCTGGAGACATTGAAGGAGGAGCTAACACAGAGCGATTCCGCTAGGCATGTGGGACTTGTGGATGGAGCCCTTAATTCGCTTAACAAGGATTCACGGGTGGTCAATCTGTTGAAATCAGAGCACTACATTTTGGCCACCGTGCTCGATCCTAGATTTAAAACCTACCTTGGATCTCTCTTTCCGGCAGACACAAGTCTGCTGTGGTTCAAAGAACTGCTGGTGACAAAATTGTCAAGTCAAGCGGAACGCGACCTGTCAACATCTCCTCCTTCACATTCTCCCGCAACTGGGGGTGCGAGGAAAAGGCTCAGAATTCCGAGCCCACCCGCTGGCGGTGATGCAGGGCAGTCTGGAGCGACTGCTGATGCTGACATCTGGTCCGAACTGAAGGACCTGACAACGATTACGGACATGTCGTCTACTGTCACTGCATATGATTCTCTCCCCATTGAAAGAATGGTGGAGGATTATATGAGTGACCGCATCCAAGTAGGCACGTCAGACAGTCCGTACTTATACTGGCAGGAAAAAGAGGCAATTTGGAGGCCCTTGCACAAACTGGCTTTATTCTACCTAAGTTGCCCTCCCACAAGTGTGTACTCCGAAAGAGTGTTTAGTGCCGCCGCTCACCTTGTCAGCAATCGGCGTACGAGGTTACATCCAGAAAATGTGGAGAAGATGATGTTCATTAAAATGAATTATAATCAATTCCTCCGTGGAGACATTGACCAGCAGCAATTGCCTCCACAAAGTACACAGGGAGCTGAGATGGTGGATTCCAGTGGGGACGAATTGATAATCTGTGAGGAGGGGGATGTACACGGTGATATATCGGAGGATGATGATGAGGTGGACATCTTGCCTCTGTAGAGCCAGTTTGTGCAAGGAGAGATTAATTGCTTCTTTTTTGGTGGGGGTCAAAACCAACCCGTCATTTCAGTCACAGTCGTGTGGCAGACCCTGTCACTGAAATGATGGGTTGGTTAAAGTGTGCATGTCCTGTTTATACAACATAAGGGTGGGTGGGAGGGCCCAAGGACAATTCCATCTTGCACCTCTTTTTTCTTTCATTTTTCTTTGCGGCATGTGCTGTTTGGGGGGTGTTTTTTGGAAGGGCCATCCTGCGTGACACTGCAGTGCCACTCCTAGATGGGCCTGGTGTTTGTGTCGGCCACTAGGGTCGCTTAGCTTACTCACACAGCTACCTCATTGCGCATCTTTTTTTTCTTCTTTGCGTCATGTGCTGCTGTTTGGGGAGTGTTTTTTGGAAGGGCCATCCTGCGTGACACTGCAGTGCCACTCCTAGATGGGCCAGGTGTTTGTGTCGGCCACTAGGGTCGCTTAGCTAACTCACACAGCTACCTCATTGCGCCTCTTTTTTTCTTTGCGTCATGTGCTGTTTGGGGAGTGTTTTTTGGAAGGGCCATCCTGCGTGACACTGCAGTGCCACTCCTAGATGGGCCCGGTGTTTGTGTCGGCCACTAGGGTCGCTTAGCTTACTCACACAGCTACCTCATTGCGCCTCTTTTTTTCTTTGCGTCATGTGCTGTTTGGGGAGTGTTTTTTGGAAGGGCCATCCTGCGTGACACTGCAGTGCCACTCCTAGATGGGCCAGGTGTTTGTGTCGGCCACTTGGGTCGCTTAGCTTAGCCATCCAGCGACCTCGGTGCAAATTTTAGGACTAAAAATAATATTGTGAGGTGTGAGGTGTTCAGAATAGACTGAAAATGAGTGGAAATTATGGTTATTGAGGTTAATAATACTTTGGGATCAAAATGAACCCCAAATTCTATGATTTAAGCTGTTATTTTAGGGTTTTTTGAAAAAAACACCCGAATCCAAAACACACCTGAATCCGACAAAAAAAAATTCGGTGAGGTTTTGCCAAAACGCGTTCGAACCCAAAACACGGCCGCGGAACCGAACCCAAAACCAAAACACAAAACCCGAAAAATTTCCGGTGCTCATCACTAGTATTAACCTGGAGAAGGCATAAGGAAGTGATATGTGCATGGTGATAAAGGCACCAGCCAATCAGATCTTAACTGTTAATTTACATATTGGAGCTGATTGGCTGGTGCCTTTATCACCTTGCACATATCACTGGTTTATCACTTCCTGATGCCTTCTCCAGGTTAATACATCTGCCCCAGTATTTGAAAGGACAGATAGAAGTCGTCGTTTGCTTTAGGAACTGCTCCACTGTATCTCTCTCCAAAGCTCTCTCTCCCCACAAACATGCACTTTGACCTCATTTTGTTATTGTGCTCAGTGTTCCCAAGCGTCTTTATAGCTCAGTGTATTCTACAGTACGAACTACAGTAAATACTCTGCATACTAATGTATAGGTTGGGTATAACTGCGCCATGTTCCCAGTGCAATAGAGAAATGATAGAAAGCATCTGAATGGTTCCTATGGGCAACTTCTCCAATTCTCTGTTTAGAAGCTTTATTTAATTTACCCACAGCTGGAGAGGTTAACCTATGAGAGAGAAAGCAAACAAATGCGTGTTATATGTAGGCACATGGCCAGACCACTTTTAGTCAGGGACTTGTTGGAAAAGTTCCTAATTCAGATTTGTATTCAAACCCGATGGTTTGCCTACAACTTCGATAGCAGGGGGACTGCACATGCACATTTTCTGGGAGCGCAGAAGCCATTGTCTTCATCTTGTGATGCAGAATTGCTAGCCTGTGCTATGGATCTAAGATGGCTATCTAAGTAACCTTTTCTTCCTGGCCCCATTGGCCCCGCCTCCTTGTTGTGACATCTTGACATCATATGTTTGGGAGTGGTGCCAGCAAAGGAAACCCTTATGGTAGCGTCTAGTTACCCTTCGTGGAGAGGACCTTTCTCATAAGCCCCTGGGTCCGTGTCACCAACTATTTGGAATAGTAACCTGTGGCAAGCGAAGCGGCACATAGCAAGACACCGAGCCCGAAGCATGGCGCACGTACAATGGTGCATAGGTGCAACAAAATAACCTCAAACAAATGGAGAATTGATAAAATAATAACGTGCTGTAAGGGCGGAAGTTCTCTTCTGACTTCTCGTGCTGTCACTTCCTGGTCCTGATCACGAAGGGAACGTAGACACAACCAAACCCTTACTGAGCTTTGACCATGTGAGAACCCCATTCCACTTCTGAGAGTGACTTTGCATTTTCTCCTCTGTCTCCAGAATAACATTTTCATGTTCCCTGTGACTTCTTTACTGCGCATGCGCAAATCTCCGGAGAGGTAAGCATAATTATATGGGTGCGGTCTGGGTCTGCTTGCTCATTCAGGATATGCCAATGATTATCTATCTCCCCTTTAGAATGTAAGCTCTCACGAGCAGGACCCTCAACCTATATAAATAAAGGATAATAATAGTAATAATAATCTATGTATCCATGTTTCAACCTGTCCCTGCAAGGTGTCACATTGATGACATCATACTAGCAAGTCACATCTGTCAGCGCTACTCGGGTATTAGGCCACCTTAGATTTCCTTCATTTTCTTCTATTCAAAAGAAAAACTTACAGCCAAAATACAGTAGAAACAATGGGATAGAACAATTGTGTTTTTTTGAAGACCGCTACCGAACGCCAGTCAGCAAAAAAAAAAGTTCTCTATGTTATTTCATTATGTAAAAATAAATATTTCTGTATACCCTCTGCGACCGGAGTAAATGTTGCAGAAAATCGCAACTGAAATTGGAGCTTCTCAACCAACTGACAATTGCTAATGCAGGATATTGGATTTCGGCCTTTAGAAATAAAACATAAGAGAAGACTGAAGTTGCACTGACTATGTTTAGAATCTGAATCTCCTAAACTGTCAAAGAAATTTATTTTCTGGATATTCCCAATGGAATCTGCTGTATAAACGTAGAAACCAGCCTGGCACTGAAGCTCGTAGAGCTAGCAGATGTCGGGCCATGCAGCGGGCTGTCCAGGCAGAACTTATTACGCTCATGTCTAGAATTTTAAAAGTCATGAAACACAAGGTACCCTGAAATGGGCCCCGGTGGTTTTATACCTAATACTGTATTAAAGGGAAATTAGTTGTGAATTTCCAGGCAGCATTGCTTGGAGAATTATATTGCGAATGGAGATATCTGTGACAGCAGCGTCCCTACCTTTGGTAGCATGGCCTTGTGGGTAAGGGGAGGGGGCTTGCAACCCGAACCCCCATTTTCATCACTCTGGGGTTACGGAGCTGCTGGCTGTGCCCGAAGACCAGTTTGTGTGTGCAGTGACAGCTCCTACACTGTGACAGGAGCTGGGTGCTGCACGTAATGTTACAGTGCAACCCCCAGCTCCTGTCACTGGGGAGGAATCAGAACTTTGGTGTCACCCCTCGGATCCCCGTAGCGACTCCACCGATCTGTGATCAGGGCTGTTTCTAGATAATTTGGCTCCGAGTGCGAACAGTAAAGAAATGAACAACCTCTTCCCCCTCCCCCCATAGATATTGTTAAATGCGCCCTCCCCCCCCTCCCACCCCCACCCCCACCCCCTCCCGGCATAAAAAAAAATCTGTGAAGCCTCACTAAAATTGGTGCGGCCTCGCTAAAATGGGCTTGGCCTCGTAGGAAAATACTACCTGACACCCCTGTTTCTGACCCTGAACCAACAGACCTCAGCCACCACACAGAAAGAAAATTCCACCATATTAAGCCCTATACAGTAATGCCCCTTGCACCATATTATACCACACACCGCATTGTCCATGATACATTATACCCCACAGTAAGGCTTCTAATTACTTTTAAATTACCTGCTCATTGCAGGGGTGTAAGGCTCGTTGCCGGGGGTGTAATGCTTGTTGCCAGGGGGTTTTATGCTCTGGGTGTCATGCTCGTTGCCTGTGGTGTGTAATGCTCTTAGGCACCAGCAGAGAGAGCTGGAATGCTGAGAGCCAGTGCTGTGGCTACAGAGACACGTGGTGAGCAGATGCAGGTGCTGGCAGAGTCAGGCTGCAGTGGAGTAGATGCAAGTAGAGGTGGGCAGAGCAGAGCTAAATTAAACAGCAGCAGCAAGCGCTCTGGAACCGGCAGGGCCGGCGACAGGGTGGTCAAAGGGGACACCTGTACTGGGCCCCAGGGATACACTGCTTAGTGCCTGGCAGGGATGTGAGTCGTCTTGTCCAAATAGGGCAGCAAGCTGTAGGCAGTGTGGGCGCAGACCCAGAGTGACAGGAGTCTCTCACACACAGTGACTGTGCGGTGTGAGTGTGCACCCGCTATTCCCAGTCCAGCTATGTAGCAGTATTCCTGTGCCCTGCGACGGCCTCTTCTGGAGGGGTGTGAGGGCCACATGGTCCCTGCTGTGCGGTATTCGAGTACTGGGGAGTAAAGTGCAGGTGAGTCTCTCCCCGGGGTAAAAGTGGCTTGGTAAGGGGATACAGGGCTCGGGATGGAGTGGGAGAGCTGGAAAGAGAGATATACATATTTAGATACATATATATATACATATAGATAGATAGACAGACATATACAGTATATAAATATATATATATATATATATATATATATATATACATATAGATAGATAGACAGACATATACAGTATATATATATATATATATATATATATATATGAAGGTAAAATATAGTCGCGCATTCCAACAATACAGTCTTGAAATATATATCAGTCCAAATGTATTATTGCAGCAATCCTCCTTCAAGAGTAAACTCGTACTCCTCAGCACATGTAGAAAAAAAAACAATGGAGGGCGCAATGGTGAGTGTAAAATCAAAAGTAATTTACTGACAAAGTATTCACTCACATACATTCAAAGTAAAGGGTAACCAGCGCATTGTAGACAAACAGTGCAGCCTCCGAATGGCCCACACCAATGAACACCGTTGCTCCCCGGATCCCACCAGCCGCAGTGATCTTTCAGCTGCACGGACTCCAAACAGACCTCACACGCCGGCACTCCGGACACTGGATCCACGTCACAAGTCCTGCTTGCCACGCCCAACGCGTTTCGTCACGGGACTTCGTCAGGGGGTGTGGCTAGCACCATTACAGCACACAATTTATAGCAAAGCAGCATAATTGATTCAATTAAAATACTTAATTGAAAATCTACAATAATAGCAGCATAAACAACATCATTAGACAAAAAAATATATATAACATGTCAAAAAACAATATCAAATAGTACATATTTAAAACGACACTTAAAAAATATATTTGTTAAAAACGCACCGAGATAACGACTATACAGAGTAGTCTCCGCTAAAAGGGATAAACTAATTAATAATTAGCGCAGCTTCCCTAAAAAAGGTCAAACACTTTTAAGTGAACCATATATGCTAGGCTGATAAGAGAAAGTTGAGATTACATGGATATTTAATACCGTCCTATATTAATAATACTAATTTATAACGGGTTATAACTAGAGATGAGCGCCTGAAATTTTTCGGGTTTTGTGTTTTGGTTTTGGGTTCGGTTCCGCGGCCGTGTTTTGGGTTCGAACGCGTTTTGGCAAAACCTCACCGAATTTTTTTTGTCGGATTCGGGTGTGTTTTGGATTCGGGTGTTTTTTTCAAAAAACACTAAAAAACAGCTTAAATCATAGAATTTGGGGGTCATTTTGATCCCAAAGTATTATTAACCTCAAAAACCATAATTTCCACTCATTTTCAGTCTATTCTGAATACCTCACACCTCACAATATTATTTTTAGTCCTAAAATTTGCACCGAGGTCGCTGTGTGAGTAAGATAAGCGACCCTAGTGGCCGACACAAACACCGGGCCCATCTAGGAGTGGCACTGCAGTGTCACGCAGGATGTCCCTTCCAAAAAACCCTCCCCAAACAGCACATGACGCAAAGAAAAAAAGAGGCGCAATGAGGTAGCTGTGTGAGTAAGATTAGCGACCCTAGTGGCCGACACAAACACCGGGCCCATCTAGGAGTGGCACTGCAGTGTCACGCAGGATGGCCCTTCCAAAAAACCCTCCCCAAACAGCACATGACGCAAAGAAAAAATGAGGCGCAATGAGGTAGCTGTGTGAGTAAGATTAGCGACCCTAGTGGCCGACACAAACACCGGGCCCATCTAGGAGTGGCACTGCAGTGTCACGCAGGATGGCCCTTCCAAAAGACCCTCCCCAAACAGCACATGACGCAAAGAAAAAAAGAGGCGCAATGAGGTAGCTGTGTGAGTAAGATTAGCGACCCTAGTGGCCGACACAAACACCGGGCCCATCTAGGAGTGGCACTGCAGTGTCACGCAGGATGTCCCTTCCAAAAAACCCTCCCCAAACAGCACATGACGCAAAGAAAAAAAGAGGCGCAATGAGGTAGCTGTGTGAGTAAGATTAGCGACCCTAGTGGCCGACACAAACACCGGGCCCATCTAGGAGTGGCACTGCAGTGTCACGCAGGATGGCCCTTCCAAAAAACCCTCCCCAAACAGCACATGACGCAAAGAAAAAAAGAGGCGCAATGAGGTAGCTGTGTGAGTAAGATTAGCGACCCTAGTGGCCGACACAAACACCGGGCCCATCTAGGAGTGGCACTGCAGTGTCACGCAGGATGTCCCTTCCAAAAAACCCTCCCCAAACAGCACATGACGCAAAGAAAAAAAGAGGCGCAATGAGGTAGCTGTGTGAGTAAGATTAGCGACCCTAGTGGCCGACACAAACACCGGGCCCATCTAGGAGTGGCACTGCAGTGTCACGCAGGATGTCCCTTCCAAAAAACCCTCCCCAAACAGCACATGACGCAAAGAAAAAAAGAGGCGCAATGAGGTAGCTGACTGTGTGAGTAAGATTAGCGACCCTAGTGGCCGACACAAACACCGGGCCCATCTAGGAGTGGCACTGCAGTGTCACGCAGGATGTCCCTTCCAAAAAACCCTCCCCAATCAGCACATGATGCAAAGAAAAAGAAAAGAAAAAAGAGGTGCAAGATGGAATTGTCCTTGGGCCCTCCCACCCACCCTTATGTTGTATAAACAAAACAGGACATGCACACTTTAACCAACCCATCATTTCAGTGACAGGGTCTGCCACACGACTGTGACTGATATGACGGGTTGGTTTGGACCCCCCCCAAAAAAGAAGCAATTAATCTCTCCTTGCACAAACTGGCTCTACAGAGGCAAGATGTCCACCTCATCTTCACCCTCCGATATATCACCGTGTACATCCCCCTCCTCACAGATTATCAATTCGTCCCCACTGGAATCCACCATCTCAGCTCCCTGTGTACTTTGTGGAGGCAATTGCTGCTGGTCAATGTCTCCGCGGAGGAATTGATTATAATTCATTTTAATGAACATCATCTTCTCCACATTTTCTGGATGTAACCTCGTACGCCGATTGCTGACAAGGTGAGCGGCGGCACTAAACACTCTTTCGGAGTACACACTTGTGGGAGGGCAACTTAGGTAGAATAAAGCCAGTTTGTGCAAGGGCCTCCAAATTGCCTCTTTTTCCTGCCAGTATAAGTACGGACTGTGTGACGTGCCTACTTGGATGCGGTCACTCATATAATCCTCCACCATTCTATCAATGTTGAGAGAATCATATGCAGTGACAGTAGACGACATGTCCGTAATCGTTGTCAGGTCCTTCAGTCCGGACCAGATGTCAGCATCAGCAGTCGCTCCAGACTGCCCTGCATCACCGCCAGCGGGTGGGCTCGGAATTCTGAGCCTTTTCCTCGCACCCCCAGTTGCGGGAGAATGTGAAGGAGGAGATGTTGACAGGTCGCGTTCCGCTTGACTTGACAATTTTGTCACCAGCAGGTCTTTCAACCCCAGCAGACCTGTGTCTGCCGGAAAGAGAGATCCAAGGTAGGCTTTAAATCTAGGATCGAGCACGGTGGCCAAAATGTAGTGCTCTGATTTCAACAGATTGACCACCCGTGAATCCTTGTTAAGCGAATTAAGGGCTGCATCCACAAGTCCCACATGCCTAGCGGAATCGCTCCCTTTTAGCTCCTTCTTCAATGCCTCCAGCTTCTTCTGCAAAAGCCTGATGAGGGGAATGACCTGACTCAGGCTGGCAGTGTCTGAACTGACTTCACGTGTGGCAAGTTCAAAGGGCATCAGAACCTTGCACAACGTTGAAATCATTCTCCACTGCACTTGAGACAGGTGCATTCCACCTCCTATATCGTGCTCAATTGTATAGGCTTGAATGGCCTTTTGCTGCTCCTCCAACCTCTGAAGCATATAGAGGGTTGAATTCCACCTCGTTACCACTTCTTGCTTCAGGTGATGGCAGGGCAGGTTCAGTAGTTTTTGGTGGTGCTCCAGTCTTCTGTACGTGGTGCCTGTACGCCGAAAGTGTCCCGCAATTTTTCTGGCCACCGACAGCATCTCTTGCACGCCCCTGTCGTTTTTTTAAAAATTCTGCACCACCAAATTCAAGGTATGTGCAAAATATGGGACGTGCTGGAATTTGCCCATATTTAATGCACACACAATATTGCTGGCGTTGTCCGATGCCACAAATCCACAGGAGAGTCCAATTGGGGTAAGCCATTCCGCGATGATCTTCCTCAGTTGCCGTAAGAGGTTTTCAGCTGTGTGCGTATTCTGGAAAGCGGTGATACAAAGCGTAGCCTGCCTAGGAAAGAGTTGGCGTTTGCGAGATGCTGCTACTGGTGCCGCCGCTGCTGTTCTTGCGGCGGGAGTCCATACATCTACCCAGTGGGCTGTCACAGTCATATAGTCCTGACCCTGCCCTGCTCCACTTGTCCACATGTCCGTGGTTAAGTGGACATTGGGTACAACTGCATTTTTTAGGACACTGGTGAGTCTTTTTCTGACGTCCGTGTACATTCTCGGTATCGCCTGCCTAGAGAAGTGGAACCTAGATGGTATTTGGTAACGGGGGCACACTGCCTCAATAAATTGTCTAGTTCCCTGTGAACTAACGGCGGATACGGGACGCACGTCTAACACCAACATAGTTGTCAAGGCCTCAGTTATCCGCTTTGCAGTAGGATGACTGCTGTGATATTTCATCTTCCTCGCAAAGGACTGTTGAACAGTCAATTGCTTACTGGAAGTAGTACAAGTGGGCTTACGACTTCCCCTCTGGGATGACCATCGACTCCCAGCGGCAACAACAGCAGCACCAGCAGCAGTAGGCGTTACACGCAAGGATGCATCGGAGGAATCCCAGGCAGGAGAGGACTCGTCAGAATTGCCAGTGACATGGCCTGCAGGACTATTGGCATTCCTGGGGAAGGAGGAAATTGACACTGAGGGAGTTGGTGGGGTGGTTTGCGTGAGCTTGGTTACAAGAGGAAGGGACTTACTGGTCAGTGGACTGCTTCCGCTGTCACCCAAAGTTTTTGAACTTGTCACTGACTTATTATGAATGCGCTGCAGGTGACGTATAAGGGAGGATGTTCCGAGGTGGTTAACGTCCTTACCCCTACTTATTACAGCTTGACAAAGGGAACACACGGCTTGACACCTGTTGTCCGCATTTCTGGTGAAATACCTCCACACCGAAGAGCTGATTTTTTTGGTATTTTCACCTGGCATGTCAACGGCCATATTCCTCCCACGGACAACAGGTGTCTCCCCGGGTGCCTGACTTAAACAAACCACCTCACCATCAGAATCCTCCTGGTCAATTTCCTCCCCAGCGCCAGCAACACCCATATCCTCCTCATCCTGGTGTACTTCAACACTGACATCTTCAATCTGACTATCAGGAACTGGACTGCGGGTGCTCCTTCCAGCACTTGCAGGGGGCGTGCAAATGGTGGAAGGCGCATGCTCTTCACGTCCAGTGTTGGGAAGGTCAGGCATCGCAACCGACACAATTGGACTCTCCTTGTGGATTTGGGATTTCGAAGAATGCACAGTTCTTTGCTGTGCTGCTTTTGCCAGCTTGAGTATTTTCATTTTTCTAGCGAGAGGCTGAGTGCTTCCATCCTCATGTGAAGCTGAACCACTAGCCATGAACATAGGCCAGGGCCTCAGCCGTTCCTTGCCACTCCGTGTGGTAAATGGCATATTGGCAAGTTTACGCTTCTCCTCCGACAATTTTATTTTAGGTTTTGGAGTCCTTTTTTTTCTGATATTTGGTGTTTTGGATTTGACATGCTCTGTACTATGACATTGGGCATCGGCCTTGGCAGACGACGTTGCTGGCATTTCATCGTCTCGGCCATGACTAGTGGCAGCAGCTTCAGCACGAGGTGGAAGTGGATCTTGATCTTTCCCTAATTTTGGAACCTCAACATTTTTGTTCTCCATATTTTAATAGGCACAACTAAAAGGCACCTCAGGTAAACAATGGAGATGGATGGATTGGATACTAGTATACAATTATGGACGGGCTGCCGAGTGCCGACACAGAGGTAGCCACAGCCGTGAACTACCGCACTGTACTGTGTCTGCTGCTAATATAGACTGGTTGATAAAGAGATAGTATACTCGTAACTAGTATGTATGTATAAAGAAAGAAAAAAAAACCACGGTTAGGTGGTATATACAATTATGGACGGGCTGCCGAGTGCCGACACAGAGGTAGCCACAGCCGTGAACTACCGCACTGTACTGTGTCTGCTGCTAATATATAGACTGGTTGATAAAGAGATAGTATACTCGTAACTAGTATGTATGTATAAAGAAAGAAAAAAAAACCACGGTTAGGTGGTATATACAATTATGGACGGGCTGCCGAGTGCCGACACAGAGGTAGCCACAGCCGTGAACTACCGCACTGTACTGTGTCTGCTGCTAATATAGACTGGTTGATAAAGAGTAGGTATACTCGTAACTAGTATGTATGTATAAAGAAAGAAAAAAAAACCACGGTTAGGTGGTATATACAATTATGGACGGGCTGCCGAGTGCCGACACAGAGGTAGCCACAGCCGTGAACTACCGCACTGTACTGTGTCTGCTGCTAATATATAGACTGGTTGATAAAGAGATAGTATACTCGTAACTAGTATGTATGTATAAAGAAAGAAAAAAAAACCACGGTTAGGTGGTATATACAATTATGGACGGGCTGCCGAGTGCCGACACAGAGGTAGCCACAGCCGTGAACTACCGCACTGTACTGTGTCTGCTGCTAATATATAGACTGGTTGATAAAGAGATAGTATACTCGTAACTAGTATGTATGTATAAAGAAAGAAAAAAAAACCACGGTTAGGTGGTATATACAATTATGCTGCCGAGTGCCGACACAGAGGTAGCCACAGCCGTGAACTACCGCACTGTACTGTGTCTGCTGCTAATATAGACTGGTTGATAAAGAGATAGTATACTCGTAACTAGTATGTATGTATAAAGAAAGAAAAAAAAACCACGGTTAGGTGGTATATACAATTATGGACGGGCTGCCGAGTGCCGACACAGAGGTAGCCACAGCCGTGAACTACCGCACTGTACTGTGTCTGCTGCTAATATATAGACTGGTTGATAAAGAGATAGTATACTCGTAACTAGTATGTATGTATAAAGAAAGAAAAAAAAAACACGGTTAGGTGGTATATACAATTATGGACGGGCTGCCGAGTGCCGACACAGAGGTAGCCACAGCCGTGAACTACCGCACTGTACTGTGTCTGCTGCTAATATAGACTGGTTGATAAAGAGATAGTATACTCGTAACTAGTATGTATGTATAAAGAAAGAAAAAAAAACCACGGTTAGGTGGTATATACAATTATGGACGGGCTGCCGAGTGCCGACACAGAGGTAGCCACAGCCGTGAACTACCGCACTGTACTGTGTCTGCTGCTAATATATAGACTGGTTGATAAAGAGATAGTATACTCGTAACTAGTATGTATGTATAAAGAAAGAAAAAAAAACCACGGTTAGGTGGTATATACAATTATGGACGGGCTGCCGAGTGCCGACACAGAGGTAGCCACAGCCGTGAACTACCGCACTGTACTGTGTCTGCTGCTAATATATAGACTGGTTGATAAAGAGATAGTATACTCGTAACTAGTATGTATGTATAAAGAAAGAAAAAAAAACCACGGTTAGGTGGTATATACAATTATGGACGGGCTGCCGAGTGCCGACACAGAGGTAGCCACAGCCGTGAACTACCGCACTGTACTGTGTCTGCTGCTAATATATAGACTGGTTGATAAAGAGATAGTATACTCGTAACTAGTATGTATGTATAAAGAAAGAAAAAAAAACCACGGTTAGGTGGTATATACAATTATGGACGGGCTGCCGAGTGCCGACACAGAGGTAGCCACAGCCGTGAACTACCGCACTGTACTGTGTCTGCTGCTAATATATAGACTGGTTGATAAAGAGATAGTATACTCGTAACTAGTATGTATGTATAAAGAAAGAAAAAAAAAACCACGGTTAGGTGGTATATACAATTATGGACGGGCTGCCGAGTGCCGACACAGAGGTAGCCACAGCCGTGAACTACCGCACTGTACTGTGTCTGCTGCTAATATAGACTGGTTGATAAAGAGATAGTATACTCGTAACTAGTATGTATGTATAAAGAAAGAAAAAAAAACCACGGTTAGGTGGTATATACAATTATGGACGGGCTGCCGAGTGCCGACACAGAGGTAGCCACAGCCGTGAACTACCGCACTGTACTGTGTCTGCTGCTAATATATAGACTGGTTGATAAAGAGATAGTATACTCGTAACTAGTATGACTATAAAGAAAGAAAAAAAAACCACGGTTAGGTGGTATATACAATTATGGACGGGCTGCCGAGTGCCGACACAGAGGTAGCCACAGCCGTGAACTACCGCACTGTACTGTGTCTGCTGCTAATATAGACTGGTTGATAAAGAGATAGTATACTACTAATATTATATATACTGGTGGTCAGGTCACTGGTCACTAGTCACACTGGCAGTGGCACTCCTGCAGCAAAAGTGTGCACTGTTTAATTTTAATATAATATTATGTACTCCTGGCTCCTGCTATAACCTATAACTGGCACTGCAGTAGTGCTCCCCAGTCTCCCCCACAATTATAAGCTGTGTGAGCTGAGCAGTCAGACAGATATATAATATATATAGATGATGCAGCACACTGGCCTGAGCCTGAGCAGTGCACACAGATATGGTATGTGACTGACTGAGTCACTGTGTGTATCGCTTTTTTCAGGCAGAGAACGGATATATTAAATAAACTGCACTGTGTGTCTGGTGGTCACTCACTATATAATATATTATGTACTCCTGGCTCCTGCTATAACCTATAACTGGCACTGCAGTAGTGCTCCCCAGTCTCCCCCACAATTATAAGCTGTGTGAGCTGAGCAGTCAGACAGATATATATAATATTATATATAGATAATAGATGATGCAGCACACTGGCCTGAGCCTGAGCAGTGCACACAGATATGGTATGTGACTGAGTCACTGTGTGCTGTGTATCGCTTTTTTCAGGCAGAGAACGGATTATAAAGTAAACTGCACTATCCTCACTAGTAAACTCTCTCCACTCAGTCTCTACACTTCTACAGTAACAGTACTCCTCCTAGTCAGCTCCAGTAAATCTCTCTCAGTCTCTTATAATCTAAATGGAGAGGACGCCAGCCACGTCCTCTCCCTATCAATCTCAATGCACGTGTGAAAATGGCGGCGACGCGCGGCTCCTTATATAGAATCCGAGTCTCGCGATAGAATCCGAGCCTCGCGAGAATCCGACAGCGTCATGATGACGTTCGGGCGCGCTCGGGTTAACCGAGCAAGGCGGGAAGATCCGAGTCGCTCGGACCCGTGAAAAAAAACATGAAGTTCTGGCGGGTTCGGATTCAGAGAAACCGAACCCGCTCATCTCTAGTTATAACGTCAATCACTTCCACTACTATAAAACCTAAAATAAAGTTTGTTAAAGTGAGACACCCATTTAAACAAATCGCATGAGTACATGAACGTCTTTAGCAATGCGTTTCTAATTAATAAAACATCAGAACCACAATATTTCATTAAGCTTAGTACCATCAACCATTATTAACCCCATATTGGTGAAACAAAAACACAAAGGAGCCAATGGCCCAACTGCAATGCGTTAAAGTCACCAATATCAGTAACGATGGTTTTTAATGCAAGAAAGGCGTGATGTCATAATTTTCATTAAGCCCATGCGGGCTAATGGTGTTTAATGTGTGAATCCAATACATTTCTCTCTTTCCCAATAATTTGGAATCATCACCTCCCCTATCATCCAGTTTCACATGCTCAATCGCCTTAAAGGTAAAATTACTCAGCAATCCTCCATTACAGCTTAAAAAGTGCCTAGGTACACTATGATCCCTACGTTTATTAACTATACTTCTGGTATGCTCAAGTATATGGATCTTTAATTGTCTCTTAGTTTTTCCTATATATCGTGCACCACAAGAACACTCTAAGAGATAGATTACTGAGGTCGTCTGGCAATTCATCATACATTTAATTTCCCAAGATTTAGACTTATTGGTATCCCAAATTTTCTTTCTCTCTTTATCCATAAATGGACAAACTTTACAATGATTGCATGGGTAACAACCGGTTACTCGTGTTTTGCCTAACCAAGTCTCATCTGTTATTTTACTTAAGTTGCTAGGAGCCAGTGAATTCTTAAGAGATCTTGCTCTCCTAAAAACCACTTGTGGACCTTTAGGCAAATGGTCCTTCAGAATCGGGTCCAGGGATAATACACCCCAGTGGTTCTTCAAAATGCTTCTAATTTCATTACTTTTTGTATTATACTTAGTAATAAAGGGCATACAAGCTGAGTCTTGTTCTTTACTTTTCTCTTTATAAACCAACAATTGTTTTCTGTCGAGCCTATCTGCTTTTTCTTTACACTTGGTGACCAAACCAACTGAATACTTTTTCTCTAAAAACCTTTTTTCATATAGTGCAGCTTGCTCATTAAATTTATCCTGTTCTACACAATTCCTCTTTAGCCTCAAAAACTGTGA
This sequence comes from Pseudophryne corroboree, assembly GCF_028390025.1. Classification (NCBI taxonomy): domain Eukaryota; kingdom Metazoa; phylum Chordata; class Amphibia; order Anura; family Myobatrachidae; genus Pseudophryne; species Pseudophryne corroboree. Next base: position 960,337,381 of record NC_086445.1, on the reverse strand, counting down.
GTATGGAATATTTGTAACCCAATTTTTGAGATGGCAGCTCTTAAAATGCACATAATTGTTACTGTCAACTTTCTTAACATATGTATAGGTGTTAATACTCTTACTGGGACTCCAATCTGTTGAATCGATAACTAAATCTAAAAATTCAATTTTATTCCTCTGATAATTAGATGTAAATTTTAAATTATAACAATTAGTATTAAGAAAAACCATAAATCTATTAAAATCACTCTCAGTCCCCTTCCAGATAATGAATATATCGTCTATATACCTATAGAAACTATGTATAAATTCAGAAAATGGATTATTATGAAAAATCACTTCTAATTCCCATTTGCCCAAATACAGATTGGCAAAGCTCGGGGCATAGGGGGTCCCCATTGCACAGCCGCATAGCTGATTATAAAAATGACCCTGAAACTTAAAATAATTATTATTAAGAACATATCGTATGTACTCTAGCAAAAATATTCTCTGATCCTCACTTAAGGTTTCATCATTAGTCAAATAAAAATAGATTGCTTCCAGTCCCTCTTTGTGCAGTATGCATGTATAAAGGGATTCAATGTCTATGGTACACCAACTGTAATCAGAATCCCAAGTGATTAGATCAAGGTTCCTTAATATATGAGTAGAGTCTTTAATAAAAGATTTCAAAACAAGTACGTAATTTTTTATGTAAACATCTAAATAATCAGTTCTATTTAAGATGACCACACCTCCTCCTTTATCGGCCATTTTTATTATAATATTGTTATTTTCCTCTAGTTCAGCGATGGCTTTTCTCTCATCTCTATCCAGATTATCTTTACATCTTTTATCACTCCGACAGAGTGTATCCAAATCCTTTAAGATGAGTTTGGAAAAAGTTTGAAGGAAGTAGATTTAGAAATAATTGACATTAATAATAAAATAGAACCTATTAAAGAAATGAGAGAACTGATTATTTAGAGGAAGCTTTCAGGTTATTAGATGACGAGACAACCTACACTAAATTAACTTCTGATCCCACCTTGAGAATAGTTGAAGAAATAAAGTTGTTATTGGAAGATGGTTTCAAGAAGGGCTGCTTGAGTAGAGAAGAAATAAATTATATTCACAACCCTCATTCCAGGCTGGCGATCTTCTATTACTTACCAAAGATCCATAAGCGGCTGATAAAAACCCCTGGTCGGCCTATAATTGCCGGGATCGATTCTGCCACATCAAAATTATCTGAATATATAGATGTTTACATGAAAAATTACGTACTTGGTTTGAAATCTTTTATTAAAGACTCTACTCATATATTAAGGAACCTTGATCTAATCACTTCGGATTCTGATTACAGTTGGTGTACCATAGACATTGAATCCCTTTATACATGAATACCGCACAAAGAGGGACTGGAAGCAATCTATTTTTATTTGACTAATGATGAAACCTTAAGTGAGGATCAGAGAATATTTTTGCTAGAGTGCATACAATATGTTCTTAATAATAATTATTTTAAGTTTCAGGGTCATTTTTATAATCAGCTATGCGGCTGTGCAATGGGGACCCCCTATGCCCCAAGCTTTGCCAATCTGTATTTGGGCAAATGGGAATCAGAAGTGATTTTTCATAATAATCCATTTTCTGAATTTATACATAGTTTCTATAGGTATATAGACGCTATATTAATTATCTGGAAGGGGACTGAGAGTGATTTTTATAGATTTATGGTTTTTCTTAATACTAATTGTTATAATTTCAAATTTACATCTAATTATCAGAGCAATAAAATTGAATTTTTAGATTTAGTTATCGATTCAACAGATCGGAGTCCCGGTAAGAGTATTAACACCTATATATATGTTAAGAAAGTTGACAGTAACAATTATGTACATTTTAAGAGCTGCCATCTCAAAAATTGGGTTACAAATATTCCATACTCACAGTTTTTGAAGCTAAAGAGAAATTGTGTAGAACAGGATCAATTTAATGAGCAAGCTGCACTATATGAAATAAGGTTTTTAGAGAAAAAGTATCCAGTTGGTTTGGTCACCAAGTGTAAAGAAAAAGCAGATAGGCTCGACAGAAAACAATTGTTGGTTTATAAAGAGAAAAGTAAAGAACAAGACTCAGCTTTTATGCTTATTATTACTAAGTATAATACGAAAAGTAATTAAATTAGAAGCATTTTGAAGAACCACTGGGGTGTATTATCCCTGGACCCGATTCTGAAGGACCATTTGCCTAAAGGTCCACAAGTGGTTTTTAGGAGAGCAAGATCTCTTAAGAATTCACTGGCTCCTAGCAACTTAAGTAAAATAACAGATGAGACTTGGTTGGGCAAAACACGAGTAACCGGTTGTTACCCATGCAATCATTGTAAAGTTTGTCCACTTATGGATAAAGAGAGAAAAAAAATTTGGGATACCAATAAGTCTAAATCTTGGGAAATTAAATGTATGATGAATTGCCAGACGACCTCAGTAATCTATCTCTTAGAGTGTTCTTGTGGTGCACGATATGGGTGTGGTTCGTTTTATCGACAGTGCCTAGGTCGACAATGTTTAAGTCGACCACAATAGGTCGACAGTCACTAGGTCGACATGGATGGAAGGTCGACAGGGTTTCTAGGTCGACATGTGCTAGGTCGACAGGTCAAAAGGTCGACATGAGGTTTGTTTGTTTTTTGTGTCGTTTTCTTCGTAAAGTGACCGGGATCCCAAATTAGCGCACTGCGTCCCCTCGCATGGCTCGCTCCGCTCGCCATGCTTCGGGCATGGTGCCTTCGCTCCGCTACCGCTTCGCTCGGCACACTTTACCGTTCCAATCGTACTCCACATGGATCGTTTTTTTTTAAAACTCATGTCGACCTTTAGACCTGTCGACCTAGCACATGTCGACCTAGAAACCCTGTCGACCTTCCATCCATGTCGACCTAGTGACTGTCGACCTATAGTGGTCGACCTAAACATTGTCGACCTAGGCACTGTCGATCTTCAGACCGGATCCCGCACGATATATAGGAAAAACTAAGAGACAATTAAAGATCCATATACTGAGCATACCAGAAGTATAGTTAATAAACGTAGGGATCATAGTGTACCTAGGCACTTTTTAAGCTGTAATGGAGGATTGCTGAGTAATTTTACCTTTAAGACGATTGAGCATGTGAAACTGGATGATAGGGGAGGTGATGATTCCAAATTATTGGGAAAGAGAGAAATGTATTGGATTCACACATTAAACACCATTAGCCCGCATGGGCTTAATGAAAATTATGACATCACGCCTTTCTTGCATTGAAAACCATCGTTACTGATATTGGTGACTTTAACGCATTGCAGTTGGGCCATTGGCTCCTTTGTGTTTTTGTTTCACCAGTATGGGGTTAATAATGGTTGATGGTACTAAGCTTAATGAAATATTGTGGTTCTGATGTTTTATTAATTAGAAACGCATTGCTAAAGACGTTCAAGTGCTCATGCGATTTGTTTTAATGGGTATCTCACTTTAACAAACTTTATTTTAGGTTTTATAGTAGTGGAAGTGATTGACGTTATAATTATAACCCGTTATAAATTAGTATTATAATTTATTAATATAGGACGGTATTAAATATCCATGTAATCTCAACTTTCTCTTATCAGCCTAGCATATATGGTTCACTTAAAAGTGTTTGACCTTTTTTAGGGAAGCTGCGCTAATTATTAATTAGTTTATCCCTTTTAGCGGAGACTACTCTGTATAATTGTTATCTCGGTGCGTTTTTAACATATATATTTTTTAACTGTCGTTTTAAATATGTTCTATTTGATATTGTTTTATGATATGTTATATATATTTTTTTGTCTAATGATGTTGTTTATGCTGCTATTATTGTAGACTTGCAATTAAGTATTTTAATTGAATCAATTATGCTGCTTTGCTATAAATTGTGTGCTGTAATGGTGCTAGCCACACCCCCTGACGAAGTCCCGTGACGAAACGCGTTGGGCGTGGCCAGCAGGACTTGTGACGTGGATCCAGTGTCCGGAGTGCCGGCGTGTGAGGTCCGTTTGAAGTCCGTGCAGCTGAAAGATCCCAGCGGCTGGTGGGATCCGGGGAGCAACGGTGTTCATCGGTGTGGGCCATTCAGAGGCTGCACTGTTTGTCTACATTGCACTGGTTACCCTTTACCTTGAATGTATGTGAGTGAATACTTTGTCAGTAAATTACTTTTGATTTTACACTCACCATTGCGCCCTCCATTGTTTTTTTTCTACATGTGCTGAGGAGTACGGGTTTACTCTTGAAGGAGGATTGCTGCAATAATACATTTGGACTGATATATATATAAAATCTGAGGGGGCCCTATAGATATCACTGTACGGGGCCCAAAAACTGCTGTTGCCAGCCCTGGGAACAGGTCTGTCTGACTTCTTAAGTAGACATGTACACTAATCTGACTAATCTTCTATTTGTTATTCCTGAAGCATTCAGCATATTGCAATATTGATATTGCGTAGTTTATTTAACGTTAGGCCCAATAGTGTTGCCCCAGCAATGTCCAAGATTCTAAGTATTACAATGCTATGGTAATTGTGGACTGATTTTCCAACTGAAAGATTGTTTATTACTACACCTGTTATTGATTCCTCTACACTAGAACCATTTACAGTGACGAAGAGTTGCAGATCAAATGTCACTTAATGCCCTGGTGTCTGCCTTGTATCTGGAATTTGGGGGGGCTCTCTGTTTCTCTGCCATGCCGTGACATAAAGAAGGCGAAGAACCTTCTGAGACCAGGTACAACCCACACTACACGTAGGGGCGGATTTAGAAATGAGGGTGCCCCTAGGCACAACAGTAACGGACGCCCCCCCCGCCCCCCCCCCCCGCCCTTCCACATCTGCCTAATTTTATTATTTTTATTTATTGGTTATAAGCCCTTAGTTGATGATAGCTAATAAGAATAATAAAAAAGCCACTATGAACATTTTTTTTATTTTTTATTATGTATACATATTTACTAAGTTGGACAGCTTACAGGGGCAGTATGTACAGGTCCTACCCGTTTACACTCCATTCAAGATGGCATATGGTACAGTACAGTGGAAATATTTTGCAGTTACCGTCCCCAAACAAGTGCAGCCCCTAGGTACGTGCCTCATGGGAAATTCACTACTGACTACACGTAACACCCACCACTAGGGTATCACACATTTACTGACACTTCATAATGGAAGATGTGTTGAGGCACTGATATACAAAAACTATGCCCATCTGGCTACGGCTAGAAATGTGATAAGTGTGGCACTTGCCGGAAGGGTCGACAACAATGATAGTATTGGTAGGCTGCTCTAGGATCCAGAACTGTTGGTAACATGAGCTGCTTAAATTTAACCACCCTCCCTACTCTGCTTTTAATAAAAGGGTCACCACTGCTTGTTTAGGCCTCAGCTTCCAGTGATGTACAGGACCGACAATGGATAGATGAACACAGTCATGAACTGTTCAGGGAAACGTTGGGCATAACATTAGAATGGATAAAAAGTTTTTGTGTTAGGTTACAAATAAGCTTGTTTAGTCCCAGTCAAACTAAAAAAAAATTGGGACCTGGGAATGGGCCGCATTGGCTGGTGCAAACTTTTACAGCCCCACAGATGCGGCCATCTTGGCTCACAAGTCCATGCTATTCCCCACAAAACTGGATGCAACTGTGCAAACAAAAGAATTATTATATCACTAAAAGTAGATGTAATGACCACATTGTCAGCTTTAAACCTGGACACTGTGAGACGATAACTGACCACTTTTAGGGGTCTATTCATGAAGCAGTGAAATGTGTGGAGAAGTGAACCAGTGGAGAAGTTGCCCATGGCAACCAATCAGCATTGAAGTAACATTTATAATTTGCATACTATACAGTTGTACGGAGCAGCTGACTGGTTGCCATGGGCAACTTCTCCACAAGCTCACTTCTCCACTCTTATCACTGCTTCAGGAATAGACACCTCAGTAAGAAAATCTGCTTTGTCAGGGGGAAATACGGTACTGTAGCAGAATTACAATTTTTATACTTTTAAATAGAAACCTTATTAAATCTTGTTTTCTTAGAACAAAGGAAGGCAGCCTGTGCTGCTTCAGTAATAGTGGGACTACAAATCCCAGTGTTCAGGAGATTGTTTAAACAACTTGGGATTTGTAGTTCCACAAAATCCAGAGAGCCATGTGTTGCCTTGCTTTGTATTAAAATCATTCTATAAGCAGTAAACAGCTTTTCTAAATTGTGTTTGTATGGTTTTGTTTTTTTGTTAGAGTTTGTTTTAACAGGACACACCTTAAGGTGGGTACACACTGATAGATATATCTATCTGCAGATCAATTGATCTGCAGATATATCTATGGATGGATCAGGCAGTGTGCTGTGCATACACACTGCCCGATCCGTCGGGGACTAACGTCATGAACTGGGCAGGCGTGTACAAACGCCTGCCCAGTTCAGCTCTCAATCACCGCTGGTCGCTGCAGCATGTGTACGGGCGGCCGGCTGGTCGCCCATACACACAGCGATGCGCCAATATATCGGTAGATATATTGGCCATCGGCTGTGCTGCGGGGCCGACGTGATATGTCTGTGAACGACGGAGTTCACAGACATATGGCCCGTACACACTGGCCGACAGACCCACGATATATCGGCCGTTCAATAGAATGGCCGATATATTGGCCAGTGTGTACCCATCTTTATACTTAAATGACAAATACATAACTGTAAATGCATCCGTTGTGTTCAGCCGTAATGTATTTCTGCGTACATGCGTACAGTTATATAAGTATGGATTTATATTCATGCAGTTTCAAGAAGGGTTTTAAATAAATGGGAATTTGTTTAATAAGATTTCCTCTGTGCGCATATTTATAAAGAATAATCTCTGCATTAATAATGAAAATTGTAATTACAAGTTAGAAAATGGATGTTAACCGTTTGACCTACATTATGATAGCAGCCTACTATCATCTAGATAATGGTGCTTTGATGCTACCCGCACGAGAAACACAGATGTTACAGGTTGCTAAGAGTAATGTGCCTAAATAGGATGATTGTATGTGCATTTGTCCATTAAATGCCTTTACTACTGTAAATGAACATGAGCCTGGCTTTGATCCGTTCCATCTTTAAGTATGTACATTTAAGAAGCTACAGATATCTTAAAATTACTTTACTTAGGGGTTTATTCATGAAGCAGTGAAAACCGTGGAGAAACACACCAGTGGAGAAGTTGCCCATGGCAACCAATCAGCATCTCCCTTACATTTTATATAATGTACTTCAGAAAGGCTTCCTTTTAAGCTGATTGGTTGCCATGGGCAACTTTCTACTGGTCCTTTTCTCCACTCTTTTCACTGCTTTATGAATAGACCCCTTAGAATCTAAACACTATTAAAATATTGATGTCAACAACAGAATCTATAATAAAGGCTGTTAGCGCTGGTCCCTTTAACCAGAGAGATCTGGAAATAAGCCATGGAAAGAAATATAGGGTTGCATTGGATAAAGGGTATGTACTAAGTACTCATTACATTGTAATTCTCTTATTTCCAGATCTCACACAGCAGTGGGCACAACAGTCATCATGACATTTTGTGTCATAGAAAACCGTGTAGTACTGCATTTATTTATAACATTTTCCGAATGTGCAGCTGTTTCACAGCTATTGGCCTAGGTTTGTACTGAGGAATTGTTTGTTATAATAAATACAGTAACCAGATTTTGTACATGGTAAAAAGGGCCTATCTATCCATAATAATATTAGCGGGCTTTCACAATATACAGCCTTTGCTCTATTGAGGGTACATTGTATTATTCAGTTTATTTTATGTCTCCCAATGAAATGCCAGGATGTTAGTTAACGACTGAACAGGCACAATACATATGGTATTTATTAAACAGGCAGGTGGTGCAGCGGGGGCATGGTCCTGCGTCCAGTGCCCTAAATCCACCACTGCCTGCACAGGGACTGCTGTGAGAGTATGGTCTGCATCGCCTTGTCTGCAGCTGGAGAGTAGATAGACCCACGGGACGGAGAGAGCGACGCGGAGGGCGGAACAGAAACTAAAGCTGAGAGTGGGGCTGGATAGAGTGGAGGAACTTGGATTTAAAAAACAAATTTAGATTTTGTATTGCATTTAAACAGGTCCAAATTACATGATTTTAGCTGTTTTTATTTATTTTTTTCTTTAACAATGTTTATTGATTTTTATCATTTTTAAAGGGATCCAAAAGTGAACCAAAAACTGAATCCAAACCAAAACATTTGAGGGTGGCTTTGCCAAAACACGAAGGTCCCTAAACCATGCACAGCTCTAATATACTATATATATATATACATATATATATATATATATATATATATAAAAATATGTATATACCATACTTTATATACTTCTGTACTACAGTATGAAAATGTACGGGGCCAATATGTACAATGGTGTGGATCTGAATAATATGATCAAGTTACAGTACGCAATAACTAATGTGCAATAACTAATACCCTAACCTTTTGTTATTTGCTGTGTTTTCTGTATGCATAGGTTTTTTACAAAAGCCGTGGGCAGTGAGCCACAATGGTCAATGTGAGGAGCTTTTGCTGCTGTACTTGCGCAACAGCTCCCACTCAGCCGTATTCATGAACAGTGCAAAAAGCAGGTCTGAATTTAGGCCAATCAGAGCAAAAAAAGTTCTGGGTAGTCAGAAACCCCACCTGAGTGCTCCACTGGTACCTTCTCCATATCAAACACTTCAAAAACCATGTTGGCTCCTTGTACCGTAGTAGAAGCTGCCAGCATCCGCTCCCCTTACCACACTTGTCTATGTCATTCTTTCCCCTCTGCCAGCATCCGCTCCCCTTACCACACTGGTCTATGGGGGTCATTCCGAGTTGATCGCTAGCTGCATTTGTTTGCAGCGCAGCCATCAGGCTATAAAACGGCAGTTCTGCGCATGCGTATGCGGCGCAATGCGCACGCACGTCGTACGGGCACAACGAATTATGTAGTTTTGCACAGGGTCTAAAGCAGCATTTCAGTCGCACTGGTGGCCGCAGTGTGATTGACATGAAGTGGGCGTTTCTGGGTGTCAACTGACCGTATTCAGGGAGTGTTCGAAAAACGCAGGCGTGCCAGGAAAAACGCAGGCGTGGCTGGGTGAACGCAGGGTGTGTTTGTGACGTCAAAACAGGAACTGAACAGTCTGTAGTGATCGCAAGCGCTGAGTAGGTATTGAGCTACTCTGAAACTGCACAAAAAAACTTTGTAACCGCTCTGCTATACATTCGTTAAGCTAAAATACACTCCCAGTGGGAGGCGGCATAGCGTTTGCATGGCTGCTAAAAACTGCTAGCGGGCGATCAACTCGGAATGACCCCCTATGTCCTTCTCTCCCCTCTTCCAACCCCCTTACAAACAAAGCATTTTTTGGGTATTTACTTGTTTTCCTTCAATTATTATATTCCTGGTGTTATTCTATGAGTCTTCTGTGGCAATAAAAAGTAAATGAATATTGGCTTTCATTATTATTATTATAATTATCATCAATACCATTTTAAATATTTCCCCTATCTATCTATCTATCTATCTATCTATCTATCTATCTATCTATCTATCTATCTATCTATCTATCTATCTATCTAGTGTGTGTGTGTGTGTGTGTGTGTGTGTGTGTGTGTGTATGTATATATATATATATATATATATATATATAAACAATTTTCCAATAGGACAATCAGCGGCACTCGGAGGCTGTGGATATCAGGTTAAAAGTGCAAGTGCTTTTATTCCATAACGGCAGAGAAAATGGTGATCCAACGTTTCGGGGCGCAAACGCCCCTTTGTCAAGGTGAACAAACAGACTCAGTCCAGAATGACCCGGCACTCCTCACGCTCCCCAGCGTTGTTAGAAACTGCTCCCGTGCCTTTCCTCCTGGAACTACGTCCCACATACAACTGCTGGCAATGAGGACGGCACTTGAAGACTTTTTTTAGAATATATATATCTGGGTGCTGTGTCTTCTTTAACAGTCCAGCTCACGCTGAAAATATGAAATCTTTATCCACTTCAGTGACTTTTCCTCCCCGTGAAAGGTCAGGCGCATGGTACACAGTGGACCTCAGCGTGTTATCCTGACTGCCTTCTGTGAGGGTCACAGTTTTTGTCCCTTAGAATGCTTGCGTGCTACAAATGTACCGGAGTTATTAAAAGTACTGTATTTATATTTTACTATATACAATGTATGTTTTCACATTGTCCTGCATTTTGCATGCATTGCATAATGTTATAATAATTGTTTTACATTAGGTATCACGGTTGAAATCAAAGTAAATGTGAAAATCTGTCTAAGATCCGAGCTATCCTATTTTTAAGTGGAGATGTGCAGGTTCGTATTTTCTCGGTTTTTACTCAGATCTCGAAAACTGCATCTTATTGGCTCTCAGCTCTCGTGTTTTGGCTAGCCAATAATATAAATCCAGATAAATCTGGACTAGTGATAGTTTGGAGAATAGAACAGAGTAAATCTGAACCCGCACATCTCTATTTTTAAGTGAGATAAATGGCAATTTGCAATCCACCTAATCAACCGGGGAAATAGCTATGTAAATCTCCACTTTTTCAAAGCAACATAGAACTTAGTCACAGAGATCAATGAATTTTGCATTGTTTAGAGAAGAGACGAAGAATCTATTAAAGTTAGCTTTCCAAAAATCACTATGAAAATGACCAAAAATAATATGCATTTCTCTTACGTCCTAGAGGATGCTGGAGACTCCAAAAGGACCATGGGGTATAGACGGGATATGCAGGAGCTTGGGCACACTAAAAAGACTTTGACTGGGTGTGAACTGGCTCCTCCCTCTATGCCCCTTCTCCAGACCTCAGTTAGACTTTGTGCCCAGGAGTGACTGGACACACACTAGGGGAGCTCTACTGAGTTTCTCTAGAAAAGACTCTTGTTAGGTTTTTTATTTTCAGGGAGACCTGCTGGCTACAGGCTCCCTGCATCGTGGGACTGAGGGGAGAGAAGTCAGACCTACTTCTTCTTAGTTAAAGGCTCTGCTTGTTAGGCTACTGGACACCATTAGCTCCAGAGGGTTCGATCAGTTGGTTTGCCTAGCTGCTTGTTCCCGAAGCCGCGCCGCCACCCCCCTCACAGAAGCCAGAAGAAAGAAGCCGGGTGAGTATGAGAAGATCCGAAGACATCAGACGGCAGAAGATTTCAGTAACGAGGTACAGCACAGCGGTAGCGCTGCGCTCCATTCTCCCACACACTTCACCAACGGCACTCACAGGGTGCAGGGCACTGGTGGGGAGCGCCCTGGGCAGCACGTTAGTGGGGTCATTTGAGCTGGCAAATAGGCATATTCGGTGCACGGGCACCGTATTTCATACCCCCACCAGCATAAAAAAATTTGAATTTTAGCAGGACTGAAGTGCGCCGGGAAGAGGCGGGGCTTAGCCGCACAGCTCAACAGCGCCATTTTCTCTCATCCACAGCCGCTGCAGAGACGCTGGCCCCGGACCTCCAGGCTCCTTGCAAGTAAAAGGCAGCAAAAAGGGGGGGGGGGGGGCACAGATAAATTGGTGCTTTTTCATCATTAAGGGCAGCACTATCATCATATATTATTGTGGTGTGATATATGGGCGCTGGGGTGTGAGCTGGCATACTCCCTCTGTGTTTCTCTCTCCAGGCTTCCCTGTGAGTCTGTCCCCTTGTTTTGGGCAGTGTGTATGTATGTGTGTTGGTACTACTTGTCGGCATGTCTGAGGCTGAGTGTTCCTCCCCAGAGGAAGGTACTGGGGGCGCATAAAAGGAGTTGGATATGACTCTGTCGGCGCAGCCGACACCTGATTTGGTTACTATGTTGAGTAGAATACAATCGGAGGTGTCGGTGCGCTTCAGTGACTCTAAACACAGTGATAATTTAATGCGTTGACGTCATCACCCGTTTGAATTTTCAACCGCTGCATGTGTCACTGCGTCTCTGGCCGCTTCTGCCGCTCTCATTTGTGCCGGTCTGCTGCCGCCCGCTCCTGACGCATTCGTCTGTGCCGTTCTGCTGCCGCTCGCAGTGTGTGTCGTACACCGAGGACACTTACACCTATGGCTCACTGAATACTGTGGCTCTTTGGACGGTGCACGGTGCAGCATTGACGGCTTGCTACGATCTCCATCGACTCCAATTGTGTGCTTACAAACGCTGCCCGCCAGCCTGGAACTATCTGAGGTATCCACTTGGAAAATTAATTCCCGCACTTGTGCTACAGTGCTTTAGTGGAGGACACTTCCAGAAAAGGGTAACTATTAATCCCGCTTGATCGGGTAAAACACGTATGGAGGACTAATCCTGCACTGGGACGCCAGTGACAGGTTAATTGGAGACATTCATTTATTTATTTTCAACTGCTATTTAGAAATGAGAAATATGTGGCATTAACGGCAAATGAACCAAGTTATTTAAAGCTCTTATATTAATTGGCTACCTTTGCAACAATTATTTGTTGAATTAATCACAAGTAAAAGTGGCTATATATTGCAATATTTTATTAACAAAGAATGCACACTGCTTGATATATGTTAACATTGAGCTGATACATTTTATCTTGTATTTTTCACAAGTGTAACATTATAAAGTGTAATATTATTTGTTCTTAGTAAAGGGTTATATTATAACAAGTCTCTTGGTTTTTTAGTAAAAGCAAACACCCATTAAATTATCACTGTGTTTAGAGTCACTGAAGCGCACCGACACCTCCGATTGTATTCCAGTTTGTTTCTAGGCTTTTGCAAAGCCTCAGTTGGTGCAGCTAGTGATTACTTAACACAAGCGAAATAATTAATTTCAGAATCTTGCGCCTGGGGTTTTGGGTGTCCAGTACACCCACTGGTTACTATGTTAAGTACACTTAATGCAAATGTGGCCTTATTGTCTAAGAGGCTGGATAAATCTGAGTCCCAGGCACAAGTATGTAGGAACTCCATGAAGGATGCTTTGGCTCAGGTGCAGACCCCTTCAGGGTCACAAAAACGTTTGTTTACCCAGATGGTAGATACGAATACCGACACGGACTCTGATTTCGATGTCGATTTCAATGAGGCTACTTTACACCCAAGGGTAGTTAAGAGTATTCAGTACCTGATTGTGGCTATTAAAGATGTTTTACATATCTCTGATGAACCTGCTGTGTAGGACACAAGGATTTGCTTATTTAAAGGGAAAAAAACCTGAGGTGAAGTTTCCCCCCTCTCATGAAATGAATGCTCTTTGTGAAAAGGCTTGGGAGTCGCCGGACAAGAGATGGCAGATTCCCAAGAGAATTTTCATGGCGTATCCTTTCCCCTCTGATGACAGGGAAAAATGGGAGTCGTCTCCAAATGTCGACAAGGCTTTATCCCGATTGTCCAAGAAGGTGGCGCTTCCGTCCCCTGACACGGCTGCTCTTAAGGATCCAGTGGATCGCAAGCTGGAGATGACATTGAAGTCCATTTTCGTTAATACTGGTGCATTGCTCAGGCCTGCGGTGGCGTCGGTATGGGTGAGTAGTGCTATTGCTAAGTGGGCTGAGAATTTGGATTCTGATATGGATACCCTTGATAGGGATAACATTCATTTGACTCTTGGTTATATCAAGGACGCTGCAGATTACCTGAAAGATGCGTTGAGGGATGTGGGCCTCTTGGGATCAAGAGCCAATGCCATGGCGGTCTCGGCTAGGAGGGCGCTGTGGACTCATCAATGGAAAGCTGATGCCGACTCCAAGAAGAATATGGAAGCTCTCCCTTTTAAAGGTAGTGTCTTGTTTGGTGACGGCCTTGCTGACCTGGTGTCTACCGCTACTGCGGGTAAGTCATCTTGCCTTCCTTATGTCCCCACACAACAGAAAAAGGCACCCCATCATCAGATGCAGTCCTTTCGGCCTAATAGATACAAAAAAGGAAAGGGCTCATCCTTCCTCACTTCAAAAGGTAGAGGAAGGGGAAAGAAGTCGCCCGCCGTGTCGGGCTCCCAGGACCAGAAGTCCTCCCCCACCTCTACCAAATCCACCGCATGATGCTGGGGCTCCCCTGCAGGAGTCCGTACCGGTGGGGGGCCGTCTCCGTTTCTTCAGTCAGGTCTGGTTTTAATCGGCCCTGGATCCTTGGGTCTTAGACATAGTGTCCCAAGGGTACAAACTGGAGTTTCAGGAGATGCCCCCCCACCGCTTTTTCAAGTCGGCCTTGCCAGCTTCTCTTCCGGAAAGAGAAGTGGTAACTGCTGCAATACAAAAGCTGTGTCAACAGAGGGTCATTGTGCTGGTTCCCCCGTCCCAACGGGGGGAAGGCTTCTATTCGAGCCTCTTTGTCGTTCCGAAGCCGGACAGCTCGGTCAGACCGATTCTGAACCTGAAATCCCTCAATCCATACTTGAAAATTTTCAAGTTCAAGATGGAGTCTCTTCGAGCGATGATCTCCAGCCTCGAAGGGGGGGATTTTATGGCGTTAGTCGACATAAAGGATGCTTAATTACACATCCCGATATACCCTCCTCATCAGGCCTTCCTGAGGTTCGCGGTGCAGGATTGTCATTACCAGTTTCAGGCGTTGCCGTTTGGGCTTTCAACGGCCCCGAGGGTTTTCACCAAGGTAATGGCGGAAATGATGGTCCTCCTTTGCAAGCAAGGGGTCACAATTATCCCGTACTTGGATGATCTCCTGATAAAGGCGAGGTCCAAGGAACAGTTGTTAAGAAATGTGGATCTCTCCCTGTCGGTTCTGCAACATCACGGTTGGATTCTAAATTTGCCAAAGTCTCAGTTGATCCCAGCCACTCGGCTGCCCTTCCTGGGCATGATCCTAGACACGGAGATACAGAGAGAGTTTCTGCCGGAGGACAAAGCTCTGGAAATCCAGACCATGGTCAGGGAGCTTCTGAGGCCGACAAGTGTGTCGATTCATCAATGCACTCGGGTACTAGGGAAGATGGTTGCGGCTTACGAAGCCATTCCGTTTGGCAGGTTTCATGCCCGGGCGTTTCAGTGGGATCTGCTGAAAAAATGGTCCGGGTCTCACCTGCACATGCACCAGAAAATAAGTCTTTCTTCCAGGGCCAGGATTTCTCTCCTGTGGTGGCTGCAAGGCTCTCACCTTCTAGAGGGACGCCGATTTGGAATCCAGGACTGGGTCCTGCTGACAGCAGATGCAAGTCTCAGATGCTGGGGAGCAGTCACGCAAGGAAGGAATTTCCAGGGAAAATGGTCAAGCCAGGAATCTTGTCTCCTCATAAATGTTCTCGAGTTGAGAGCCATTTACAACGGCCTGCTGCAAGCAAAGAACCTTCTTCAGGGTCTCCCTGTCCTGATCCAGTCGGACAACATAACAGCGGTGGCGTACGTAAACTGCCAATGCGGAACAAGGAGCAGGGCGGCAATGGCGTAGGCCACAAGAATCCTTCGCTGGGCGGAACAGCACGTGAGCGCTCTGTCAGCAGTCTTCCTTCCGGGCATGGACAACTGGGAAGCAGACTTCCTCAGCAGACACGATCTTCATCCGGGAGAGTGGGCTCTTCATCAAGAGGTATTTGCAGAAGTGACAAGGCGTTGGGGAATTCCTCTGATAGACATGATGGCGTCTCGCCTCAACAAGAAGCTTCCGAGGTATTGTTCCAGGTCAAGGGACCCCCAAGCCAATGCAGTGGACGCCTTGGTGACTCCGTGGGTGTTTCAGTCGGTGTATGTGTTCCCTCCGCTTCCTCTCATTCCAAAGGTGCTGAGGATCGTACGACGAACAAGGGTTCAGGCGATACTCGTCGTTCCAGATTGGCCACGGAGGGCCTGGTATCCGGATCTTCAGGAATTACTAGTGGAAGATCCCTGGCCACTTCCTCTAAGAGAGGACCTGTTACTGCAGGGGCCCTGCGTGTTTCCGGACTTACCGTGACTGCGTTTGACGGCGTGGAAGTTGAGCGCCAAATCTTAGCTCGGAAAGGTATTCCCGGGGAGGTCATCCCCACTCTCCTTAAAGCTAGGAAGGAGGTTACGGCGAAACATTATCACTGTATTTGGAGAAAGTATGTTTCGTGGTGTGAAACCAAAGCAGCTCCTGCAGAGGAGTTTCACTTGGGTCGGTTTCTCCATTTTTTGCAGGCAGGCGTCAATGCAGGCCTGAAATTGGGTTCCATCAAAGTGTAGATTTCGGCTTTATCTATTTTCTTTCAGAAAGAATTGGCCGTCCTTCCAAAGGTTCAGACTTTCGTGAATGGAGTGCTGCATATCCATCCTCCATTTGTGCTGCCGTTGGCGCTGTGGGCTCTTGAAGTGGTCTTGCAGTTCCTTGTCTCACTGGTTTGAACCTTTGCGTAAGGTTGAGTTAAAGTTTCTCACTTGGAAAGTGGTCATGCTTTTGGCTCTGGTGTCAGCCAGGCGAGTGTCAGAGTTGGCGGCCTTGTCTCACAAGAGCCCTTATTTGATCTTCCATTCGGATAGAGCGGAATTGAGGACTCGTCAACAATTTCTGCCGAAGGTGGTTTCTTCGTTTCACATTAACCAACCTATTGTGGTGCCTGTGGCTACGGATGCTGTGGCGGTTCCAAAGTCTCTTGATGTTGTAAGAGCTTTGAAAATTTACATCGCCAGAACGGCTCTTACCAGGAAAACAGAGGCTTTGTTTGTCCTGTATGCTTCCAACAAGATTGGAAATCCTGCTTCTAAGCAGACTATTGCTCGCTGGATTTGTAATACGATTCAGCAAGCTCATTCTTCGGCTGGGCTACCGTTGCCGAAGTCAGTAAAGGCCCATTCTACCAGAAAAGTGGGCTCATCTTGGGCAGCTTGTTGCTGTTGTTAATTCATACTGCTATCTGGTTTGCTGCTACTCCGGTTGTACGGTATGTTTGTGGTGTGGGCTGGTATGTTTCTCGCCCTTAGTTTAAACAAAAATCCTTTCCTCGAAATGTCCGTCTCTCCTGGGCACAGTTCCTATAACTGAGGTCTGGAGGAGGGGCATAGAGGGAGGATCCAGTTCACACCCAGTCAAAGTCTTTTTAGTGTGCCCAAGCTCCTGCGGATCCCGTCTATACCCCATGATCCTTTTGGAGTCCCCAGCATCCTCTACGGACTAGGAGAAAAGGATTTACCGGTAGGTATTAAAATCCTATTTTCACATTCATTTTAATGGAAAACACATTTCAATGGACATACAAACCCTGTCAAAATTGTTGAATTACATGCAATGTTAAAATAAATGTAAAAAAAAACAAATCCTAAAAATATTCATATTTCTTTACTCATATTAAATGCAGAAAAAAGTTGAACTAGTATTTTGAAACTATAAGTGTCAGTATGTGCTGGAATAGCTGCAAAATAGTATAACATTGTTTTTGGCGCCAATGCATTGTTTAAAAAAGGTGCTGGAGGACAGCACCTGCTCAGCCAGCATTAAAAATTGCTTGTGATTAGCTCTTTGGCTGAGGATTTTCCACTAATTTCTGGGAGCGGTGCATTTCATTGGGCTTTCTTGACCCATTGAAATGAATTACCTATTTGAATAAATGGCATAATCTGCAATTCTGTTTTGTCTCAATTTAAAATAAGCTTTCGATAGGTTGGACAGTTTGGAGAATTGATTACTGTACTAATTTATTGTTGGTGATGGGTGATTTTAACAGTATTACCAATTACTGATTTCCCCAACAAACACACACACACACACACACACACACACACACACACACACACACACACGCAAGCAGAGTATACACAACTATGAGCAACTATGGGCATTTCAGCCCTGCTTGGGGTGTAATGGGTGTAACTAGGCACAGTGTAATAGGCCCTTTCGCAGAGGCCGTGGCTACAACACGTGGACGTGGGCACATCATAACGATCCATACTTTCTAGAACTGGAAAACACTATTGTCGCCCTCATTGCCTGTTTACAATTTCCCTTGTGTGCAACCATTCCATCCAATGAGAGACAGCCTAGATAACTTACAGTATTGAGCAAAGGCTTGGCTAATCATGGTAAAGTCCATTTTGATTACAGGCATTCATTTTTTATTCATAGTCTGAGAAAGAAACAGATGTTAACTAAAAAATGCATGTTGCAAGTAGTTTAAGAAAGATATATATCTCAGACAAACATGAATCTATAGGTGTGTCATTCATGAATGTACTTATTCTGTCTTATTTGCCTATTCCAGTACATAAAATGTATATATAAGCAACACAGTTATACACAATCTTCTACTGGGTAAAGCATTGTACAATAAATATTGTAAAGGTATGGGGCCTATGCCCCCGATTCAGGTTGGATCGCAATAGAATGCCAGCCAATCAGCTCCCAACTGTCACGTTACAGGCTGTGTTTGAAAAATTACAGTTAGGAGCTGGTTGGCTGGAACTCTACCGCCGTCCAAGGCTTAGAACATAAACCCCTTACGGTAAGTTTCAATGATGTGCTCAATTCAGTCTACATACAGATTATGCGTTAGTGTCTGCACGTGAAACGTAAGATAACTGCGTGGAATTGAGTCATACAGATTTCAGTTGTCTCTCCATTTGCAGCTGAGAGGGTGTTACAGGGTGGCAATGGGGCATTCACATGTAGCTTAAATACTCTGTGGGTATGTTGCGAGCATTGCCGTATCCAGGGGTGTGCATACCTCCCAACTGTCCAGATTTTCGTGGGACAGTCCCTTTTTTTGGGACTGTCCCACTGTCCCACCCGCGTGCCGCAGTGTCCCGCGGTGGGGGGAACAGTTGGGAGACTCCTGCACTCTAAGCAGAGCAGTGGTGAATATGCGCACGGCGTCTATCCAGTGGAGACAGGAGGAGAGGGGGCATGCCAGCGGCTCACGGGGAGTTGGGCATGCCCCCTCAGTGCCGAAAACGGGGCATGGCTCACGATGGTGGACCTTCCCGCGAAGCCACGCCCCTTTTTCGTGGGGCACGCCGCCATTTCTGGAGCGCACGCGGCTTCTCCGCGCGTGTGTCCATCTTCACGTATGAACAAAGTTGGGAGGTATGGGTGTGTGTGAGCAGTGTCATCGCACAGGGCTCAGAGGATTGCACTGTCGCTGCCACACATATGTTACATCTAGCCTGTATCACTGCTGCAGTGCTGCCCAGAGCCTCCTTTGGACTCTCCAGGCACAGACCCTGCAGTCTGTACAGCCACCCGGAGCATTCTATGGACGCTCAGGTGTTTTTTTTTTTTTTTTTACTTGAAGCCCGAGGTGCAGTGCTTCTTCACCCAGTGTCTGTGACCAAACGTGCTGGGGGCATAGGTTCTTGGAACCTCTCCAAAAGGAGAAGGGCCCCGTTACTCCCCTACCCCTCAGAGCCAAAAGGCCTACTGAGGGGAAAAAGGGACTGTGGGTCCCTCCTTGCCGAAGCGCAGAGGGACCCTCGTGTATCCCCAAGGTTGGCCGAAGCTTACCCCTGGGGATCGAAAACAGCCTTTGGCCCTCCCCAAAAGGAGAGGGCCTCGGCAAATAGGAGAGAGGGTGGCCCATAAGGGTCTCACCTAAACCCCAAACAAAAAACCGATACGTGACAAAACTATACAAAAATAAGTGCTAGTGTGTTACACAAGTGCAAAACACGTGCATAAATAAATAAATAAGGCCCAGCCAAAAGGCCGGGGGGAGGGGGGGCGCGGGGATAAAAATTATCCTTGCCCTAGCCAAAAGGCCAGGGCATAGGACAAAGGTGCAACAGAAGAGGGGAAGTGAATAGTGCAAAGTGCCTTACTTGTGCAAAGGTGGGCAGACATCACCAGTGCAGGTTCAGGCACCCCTGGCTCTTCCAGCACCAGGGGCACATATCACCTCGAGCTTCTAGTTGCTCCCGACCTCTCAGCCAGACCAAGCTTCATCCCCACTCTGTGCCAGGGTCAACTCCCAGTACGAGGGTAGATACTAGACCAGGCCGCTCCCGTTCCACGTAGGGGCTTCCCCAAACCCCCACTAAGGTAGCGGATACTAAGCCCGGTTTTTCTCCACTCTCAACCAGAGGCCTTGCCACACCCCGGCATGGTACTCCACAAGATGTTTCTCCATTCCACATATAGGAACCTCTCACGCTCCTAGTGTAAGAACAGGTACTCCACAAAGTGTTTCCCTCGAGCAGGTACTACACTTGATCTTAGCCAAAAGTAGTGCTGTACTTGCCGCGTCCCCTTGGTGTGATGTCAGGATGTCACATGTTCAGGGGCAGGGCTGGCACAGGGGTCACTACTACCCTGTTATTGTGCTGTTTGTGAGCATCCTGGCAGTATTATGGATAGTCTAGGGTGTACGCAGACAGATGTCCTGCACCAAGAATAAGGGGGAGATGTACTAAGCAGTGAAAAGAATGGAGAAGTGAGCCAGTGGTGAAGTTGTCCATGGCAACCAATCAGCATTGACATAACATTTAGAATTTGCATACTATAAAATTATACAGAGCAGCTGATTGGTTGCAATGGGAAACTTCTCTACTGCCTCACTGCCTTCCCCTTTGTTTTCACTGCTTAGTACATCTCCACCTAAGTCCGGTCAAACTACAGGTGATTATGACGGCACCTACTTTCATAAGTATCTGGATGGTGGTATAGCAGTCGCATAGATACAGCTGACTGAATACAAATGGACGTCCTCATTTATTTCCAGACATGTAAAGCAGCTGCAATTGCAGCCACTATACAATCAACTCTTTTGGAGCCCATGCACTTTTGAGATAATCGGTGCTAACCTTCGATTTCGACCTCATCTGTGAGAGAAATCGAAGGATTGTATGCACATTTTAGATACCTTGAGACGCTATGCGCGGGCACGCTGCTCGAATATCGCGCCTCAAGATATTATGTGCCGCACTTAATATCTCTCGCATCGCAGTGCGATCGCATGTGGAGGCCGCTCCCACTCGGCAGTGATGTGCTGATCACGTGATTACCATGTGATCTATTGCATGATCGCATGGTAATCACTTTGGCAGTTCAGGTGCTATTTCACTTAGGCCCAGATTTACTGTATCAAGACTTGGAGAGTGATAAATTATACGGTGATAAAGTAACTATTAACCAATCAGCTCCTAACTGTCATTTTTCTAACACAGCCTGTAACATGGCAGTTGTGAGCTGCTTGGTTGGTACTTTACCACAGTGCTATTTATCACTCTCCGAGGCTTGATAGATCTGGGCCTTAATCTCAACCCTGCAGACTAAATGGGCCAAACGGTTCTTATCTGCCATCTAATTCTACATTATGTAACACTGAATCAGGCCCTTACCCTTTTTCTGACAACATAATATTGTGATTTTTAAGGTAATATTGGTCTATAGAGAAATAATGAAGGGATGTAATTTCAGAAACCATAAATATTCTTACATGGTAAGCCAATGTACTGGTTGAATAATCTTTTGGATAATAGTTTTATGTGTGTAATAAATCGCAGCTGATATTACGGTATTCAGTCATAGCTGTCACACAGAAGCTTAGCATATCTGTTACCATCACTGACATAATACTACACTTTGCATGGTAATACATAGCACACTTGTATAATGGCAAAACTCTGACTAATGCAGAAGAACATGGAGGAACCTGCGAAGAGGAGAACGCAGGGGGCGGAGCTGCGGAGCTGCAGAAATAAGTTCATGGCCGTGCATTAAGAGATGCCAACCATTTGATTTGGGACCGGACCATCCTGCAGGCTGCAGGCTGCAGCGTGCCATATTGGAATCTGTTAGGGCGTCACTGACTAAGCGGCAATGGGGAGTTTGCACTTATGGTAAGTGTTCTGAGGGTGTGTCTTATTCTGGAAAGATCTCTTGCACCAAGGCTGGGGCTGTTGCAAATTGCCCTGAAAATAATGACATTGGGGGTCATTCCAAGTTGATCATAGTTGTGCTAAATTTAGCACAGCTACGATCAGGCACTCATACATGTGGGGGAACGCCCAGCACAGGGCTAGTCCGCCCCGCATGTCAGTGCCGCCCCCCACCCCCCGCAGAAATGCAAAAGCATTACACAGCGGCGATGCTTTTGCATTTGAGGAGTAACTCCCGGCCAGTGCAGCTCTTGCGGCTGGCCGGGAGAACCTCTTCGCTGTCCGGGTCGCAGCGGCTGCGTGTGACATCACGCACCCGCCGCGGCCCACCCCCCCAATGGTCCGACCACACCTGCGTTGGCCAGACCTCGCCCCCTAAACAGCGGCTTAACACCGCCGTCCAGCCCCCTCCCACCCAGCGACCCCCTCTGCCTGACAATCAGGCAGAGGCGATTGCTAGGCAATGGCGGCCTTCGGCCGGATGGCATGCACTGGCGCACTGCGGCACCGGTGGATGCGCAGTACTGACCCGATCGCACTGCTGCGATAAACTGCTCAGGTCAGAATGACCCCCATTGACAGCTACTATCAAAGCAGATGGAAGGGGGAGGCAACTGTGAATACGGTTGGAGATCTGCATTTACCTCCGTCACTCCATGCACACACTTGCTGCGGACTTGAGGGCAACTATGAATCACCCCCTCAGGTTTTAAAAAGCATTGTACAGTAAAAGAGAAAGGAAGATTTCAGCTTTGTCCTGTCTGTTGTTATATTTAATCCATTATTTCTGTTGAACGCAACTCGAGAAATGTGACACAGTGTTGGTAGGTAATAATAATAATAAATCAGTAATACCGTTTTCAGATCGCTAATGCCGGGTCGCACCCAGGAATTGGAAACGGGTCCTTCCCGGGTGTGACCTGGCATTGGACCCTGAAACCTGGATTCCGGTTGCCATCGGGGGCAGGGACCGCTGCATCATCGGGGGCGGAGGCGGCGCTAGGAGATGAGATCATCTCCACACTGCTTTCACCCTACGCTGTGAACGGGTACTAGATCACATCAATCTGGGAAACCTGTTCACACTGCACCTGACCCGGTAATAGCCCGGGAATAACCCTTCATTATTCCTGGGTTGAATTACCGAGTCAGGTGACCCGGAATTCGGGACTGACCCTTTCACGCCGCACAGCAGCTCACGTTTACCTGGGTTATTTGTGCGGTGTAAAAGGGGTATAACAAAGCTAACCATATTTATATTTATTCCAGAACTCAGAAAATATTAGATTGTTTTGTAAATCTACATACTGTATTTAATCAATATATATATATATATATATATATATATATATAAACATTTAGGTCCAAATTTATCAAGCCTTGGAGAGTGATAAATTGCATGATGATAAAGTACCAACCAATCAGCTCCTGTTATTTTTCAAGCACAGCCTGTAACATGGCAGTTAGGAGCTGATTGGCTAGTACTACACATTGGCAGGATCTACTACGCATCTCACCTGTGATAACGCCATAATGTACATAGAAATTAGAGATGAGCGGGTTGGGGTCTCAGAGAACCGAACCGTACCGAACTTCACCATTCGAGTCCGGTTCCGAGCCAGGCTCAGGTTTTCCCGCTAGACTCGGAACCCAGAATGAGGCAAAACGTTATCATCCCACTGTCGGATTCTCGCGGGATTTGGATTCCATATAAGGAGCCGCGCGGTTCACTCCGGCATTGGAGAGCGTACAGAGAGGACATTTCTCCGTTCTCTCAGTGTCCTCAGTGTCTGTGGTTTGTGCTGAATCTGTCCAGTCACAGTGCTTGTGTCCAGTGGCGGAACCAGTGAGCGGTGGGCCCAGGTGCGACAAAATGCTTTGGGCCCCCCCATCCCATCCAAGTCCACCCCCTCACCCCTGGAGAGGATCTGGTGAGGGGGACCTGCTCAGGGCCAGAGAAATTGATACCTAGCAACAGTGCCGTAACTAGACATTTTAGCACTGTGTACAAGAAACGGCATCGGAGCCCCACCCCTGCATGCAAAACAGGGGCAGTGCGCGCCGTAGGCGCGCGCAAAAATACATAGTGGCGTGGCTTCGTGGGGAAGAGGTGTGGCCACAAAATAATACCAATTCATAAAACGGTGCACAGTAGTCTCCATTATTCAAATTACGCCGCACAGTAGCACCACTACACCAGGTAGAGACCCTTTTACACCTTACGGCGGACAGATTCCTCTTTTTACACATTACGGCAGACAGCGTCCCCTTTTTACACATTACGGCAGACAACGTCCCCCTTTTTACAGATTACGGCAGACAGCGTGCACTTTTTACACATAATGGCAGACAGCGTCCCCTTTTTACACATAACGGCAGACAGCGTGCCCCTGTTACACATAGCGGCAGACAGCGTGCCCTTGTTACACATAGCTGCAGACAGCGTACACTTTTTACACATAACGGCAGATAGCGTGCCCTTGTTAAACATAGCGGCAGACAGCGTCCCCTTTTTACACATTACGGCAGACAGCGTCCCCTTTTAACACATTACGGCAGACAGCGTCCCCTTTTTACACATAACGGCAGACAGCGTGCCCTTTTTACACATTACGGCAGACAGCGTGCCCTTGTTACACATTACGGCAGACAGCGTCCCCCTTTTTACACATTACGGCAGGCAGATTCCCCCTTTTTACACATTGCGGCAGGCAGATTCCCCCTTTTTACACATTGCGGCAAGCAGATTCCCCATTTTTACACATTGCGGCAGGCAGATTCCCCCTTTTTACACATTGCGGCAGGCAGATTCCCCATTTTTACACATTGAGGCAAGCAGATTCCCCCTTTTTACACATTGCGGCAGGCAGATTCCACATTTTTACACATTGAGGCAAGCAGATTCCCCTTTCTACACATAACGGCAGACAGCGTGCCCTTGTTACACATAGCGGCAGACAGCGTGCCCTTGTTACACATAGCTGCAGACAGCGTACACTTTTTACACATAACGGCAGATAGCGTGCCCTTGTTAAACATAGCGGCAGACAGCGTCCCCTTTTTACACATTACGGCAGACAGCGTCCCCTTTTAACACATTACGGCAGACAGCGTCCCCTTTTTACACATAACGGCAGACAGCGTGCCCTTTTTACACATTACGGCAGACAGCGTGCCCTTGTTACACATTTTGGCAGACAGCGTCCCCCTTTTTACACATTACGGCAGGCAGATTCCCCCTTTTTACACATTGCGGCAGGCAGATTCCCCCTTTTTACACATTGCGGCAAGCAGATTCCCCATTTTTACACATTGCGGCAGGCAGATTCCCCCTTTTTACACATTGCGGCAAGCAGATTCCCCATTTTTACACATTGCGGCAGGCAGATTCCCCCTTTTTACACATTGCGGCAGGCAGATTCCCCATTTTTACACATTGAGGCAAGTAGATTCCCCCTTTTTACACATTGCGGCAGGCAGATTCCCCATTTTTACACATTGAGGCAAGCAGATTCCCCATTTTTACACATTGCGGCAGACAGTCCCAAAAAAGACAGAAAGAAAGAAAGAAAGAAAGAAAGAAAGAAAGAAAGAAAGAAAGAGAAAGAAAGAAAGAAAGAAAGAAAAGAAAGAAAGAAAGAAAGAAAGAAAGAAAGAAAGAAAGAAAGAAAGAAAGAAAGAAAGAAAGAAAGAAAGAAAGAAAGAAAGAAAGAAAGAAAGAAAGAAGAATTATACTTACCCTCTCCGCTGGCTCAGGCTCCTCGGTGCAGCTTCTGGTCACTCACGATTCCCGGGCAGGAGAGAAGGAGGAGGAGGGAGGTGGAGGAGGGAGCCGCAGCAGCGCTGTGTTATTGGTGGAGGCGCTGCTGCTGCTGCCCCTCTGCTTCACTATAGGCTGTTCTCGGAAGACAGCCTATAGTGAAGCAGAGGGGCAGCAGCAGCAGCAGCGCCTCAACCAGTAACAAAGTGCTGCTGCGGCTCCCTCCTCCGCCTCCCTCCTCCTCCTTCCCCCGTACCGCTGCTCCTCTCCTCTCCTTTCTGGGCGGCTGTGCGCTGCGGGCAGCGGTTGCACGCAGCGCACAGCGGCATGTAATGAGTCAGTTTGACTCATTACATGCTTTGGGCCCCTGGAAAGAGGCGGGCCCCAGTGCAACGCACTGGTTGCACTGGTGGTAGTTCCGCCTCTGCTTGTGTCCTCTGCTGCTACATGTCCAGTGCTGTCCAGTGGTGCTGTGTTGTGCTGCATCAGTTCAGTGGTAGTGTGTTGTGCTGCATCTGTCACAGTGGTGGTGTCCTCTGCTGCCACATGTCCAGTGCTGTCCAGTGGTGCTGTGTTGTGCTGCATCAGTTCAGTGGTAGTGTGTTGTGCTGCATCTGTCACAGTGGTGGTGTCCTCTGCTGCCATATGTCCAGTACTGTCCAGTGGTGCTGTGTTGTGCTGCATCAGTTCAGTGGTGGTGTGTTGTGCTGCATCAGTCACAGTGGTGGTGTGCTTTGCTGCCATATGTCCAGTGCTGCTGTATAATAAGTCCCTTACAGTGTTGCTGTGTTGTCGTGCATCAGACCAGTGGTAGTGTCCTGGCCATCAGTCATTCCAGTGACCAGGCAGTCACAGTGGTATATGCTGCTGCTTTATGTCCACTGCTGCCGTATAATAATAATAATAATAATAATAATAATAATAATAATAACAACAACAAGTCCCTTACAGTGTTGCTGTGTTGTGCTGCATCAGACCAGTGGTAGTGTTCTGGCCATCAGTCATTCCAGTGACCAGGCAATCACAGTGGTATACGCTGCTGCTATATGTCCACTGCTGCCGTATTATAATAATAATAACAACAAGTCCCTTACAGTGTTGCTGTGTTGTGCTGCATCAGACCAGTGGTAGTGTCCTGGCCATCAGCCATCAGTCATTCCCGCATATTGTGTTATATAACTCCAGAAACATAATGGAGAACAAAAATTTGGAGGATAAAATAGGTAAATGTTCAAGAACCACTTCCTCCTAGTGCTGAAGCTGCTGCCACTAGCCATGACATAGATGATGAAATGCCATCAACGTCGTCTGCCAAGGCCGATGCCCAATGTGATAGTTGTTTTGTTCATATGTTTGTAAATCCAGTCATGAGGACACAGAGACATGTGAGTTCACTGCTGTGCTGTTTTTATTCCATCACCAACTCCAGGCACACTGCACACTGGACCACCCACTTCCCAGCATCCCCCTGGTCCCAGGGACCATCACTGAAGATTCTGGCTTACAC
Source organism: Pseudophryne corroboree (assembly GCF_028390025.1). NCBI lineage: Eukaryota > Metazoa > Chordata > Amphibia > Anura > Myobatrachidae > Pseudophryne > Pseudophryne corroboree. Next base: position 960,310,321 of record NC_086445.1, on the reverse strand, counting down.
ATATTACTAAGGGAGTGTCTACAAATATTAAGCATTCTAATTAGTGATGTGCACCGGACATTTTTCGGCTTTTGTGTTTTGGCATTGGATTCGGTTCTGCGGCCGTGTTTTGGATTCGGACGCTTATTGGCAAAACCTCCCTGAAAATTTTATGTCGGATTCGGGTGTTTTTTTTACAAAAACCCCTCAAAAACAGCTTAAATCATAGAATTTGGGGGTCATTTTGATCCCATAGTATTATTAACCTCAATAACAATAATTTCCACTCATTTCCAGTCTATTCTGAATACCTCACACCTCACAATATTATTTTTAGTCCTAAAATTTGCACCGAGGTCGCTGGATGACTAAGCTAAGCGACCCAAGTGGCCGACACAAACACCTGGCCCATCTAGGAGTGGCACTGCAGTGTCAGACAGGATGGCACTTCAAAAAAATAGTCCCCAAACAGCACATGATGCAAAGAAAAAAAGAGGTGCAATGAGGTAGCTGTGTGACTAAGCTAAGCGACCCAAGTGGCTGACACAAACACCTGGCCCATCTAGGAGTGGCACTGCAGTGTCAGACAGGATGGCACTTCAAAAAAATAGTCCCCAAACAGCACATGAAGCAAAGAAAAAAAGAGGCGCAATGAGGTAGCTGTGTGACTAAGCTAAGCGACCCAAGTGGCCGACACAAACACCTGGCCCATCTAGGAGTGGCACTGCAGTTTTCTAGCGAGAGGATGAGTGCTTCCATCCTCATGTGAAGCTGAACCACTAGCCATGAACATAGGCCAGGGCCTCAGCCTTTCCTTGCCACTCCGTGTCGTAAATGGCATATTAGCAAGTTTACGCTTCTCCTCAGACGCTTTTAATTTTGATTTTTGGGTCATTTTACTGAACTTTTGTTTTTTGGATTTTACATGCTCTCTACTATGACATTGGGCATCGGCCTTGGCAGACGACGTTGATGGCATTTCATCGTCTCGGCCATGACTAGTGGCAGCAGCTTCAGCACGAGGTGGAAGTGGATCTTGATCTTTCCCTATTTTACCCTCCACATTTTTGTTCTCCATTTTTTAATGTGTGGAATTATATGCCAGTATCAATAGCAATGGCCTACTACTATATATACTGTGCACAACTGAAATGCACCACAGGTATGGATGGATAGTATACTTGACGACACAGAGGTAGGTAGAGCAGTGGCCTACTGTACCGTACTGCTATATATTATATACTGGTGGTCAGCAAACTGTGCAAAACTGAAATGCAACACAGGTATGGATGGATAGTATACTTGACGACACAGAGGTAGGTAGAGCAGTGGCCTACTGTACCGTACTGCTATATATTATATACTGGTGGTCAGCAAAATTATGCACTGTACTCCTGCTATATACTACAATGCAGCACAGATATGGAGCATTTTTCAGGCAGAGAACGTATAATACTGGTGGTCACTGGTCACTGGTCAGCAAAACTCTGCACTGTACTCCTCCTATATAATACTGGTGGTCCCCAGTCCCCACAATAAAGCAGTGTGAGCACAGATATATGCAGCACACTGAGCACAGATATGGAGCGTTTTTCAGGCAGAGAACGTATAATACTGGTGGTCACTGGTCAGTAAAACTCTGCACTGTACTCCTCCTTTATAATACTGGTGGTTCCCAGTCCCCACAATAAAGCAGTGTGAGCACAGATATATGCAGCACACTGAGCACAGATATAGAGCGTTTTTCAGGCAGAGAACGAATAATACTGGTGGTCACTGGTCAGCAAAACTCTGCACTGTACTCCTCCTATATAATACTGGTGGTCCCCAGTCCCCACAATAAAGCAGCGTGAGCACAGATATATGCAGCACACGGAGCACAGATATGGAGCGTTTTTAAGGCAGAGAATGTATAATACTGGTGGTCACTGGTCAGCAAAACTCTGCACTGTACTCCTCCTATATAATACTGGTGGTCCCCAGTCCCCACAATAAAGCAGTGTGAGCACAGATATATGCAGCACACTGAGCACAGATATGGAGCGTTTTTCAGACAGAGAACGTATAATACTGGTGGTCACTGGTCAGCAAAATTCTACACTGTCCTCCTACTATATAATACTGCTGGTCCCCAGTCCCCACAATAAAGCAGCGTGAGCACAGATATATGCAGCACACTGAACACAGATATGGAGCGTTTTTCAGGCAGAGAACGTATAATACTGGTGGTCACTGGTCAGCAAAACTCTGCACTGTACTCCTCCTATATAATACTGGTGGTCCCCAGTCCCCACAATAAAGCAGTGTGAGCACAGATATATGCAGCACACTGAGCACAGATATGGAGCGTTTTTCAGGCAGACAACGTATAATACTGGTGGTCACTGGTCAGCAAAACTCTGCACTGTACTCCTCCTATATAATACTGGTGGTCCCCAGTCCCCACAATAAAGCAGTGTGAGCACAGATATATGCAGCACACTGAGCACAGATATGGAGCGTTTTTCAGGCAGAGAACGTATAATACTGGTGGTCACTGATCAGCAAAACTCTGCACTGTACTCCTCCTATATAATACTGCTGGTCCCCAGTCCCCACAATAAAGCAGTGAGCACAGATATTTGCAGCCACCTGAATAAAACTGAGAGGACGCCAGCCACGTCCTCTCACTATCATTTCCAATGCACGAGTGAAAAATGGCGGTGACGCGCGGCTCCTTATATAGAATCCGAATCTCGCGAGAATCCGACAGCGGGATGATGATGTTCGGGCGCGCTCGGGTTAACCGAGCAAGGCGGGAAGATTCGAATCTGCCCTGGAACCGTGTAAAATGGGTGAAGTTCGGGGGGGTTCGGATCCCGAGGAACCGAACCCGCTCATCACTAATTCTAATACACTAACATCACATCCTCTTTTTTTTAAAGATAAGCCCTGTACGCTTCAATGCAACAATTAACAACGTCATATTAAGAACATCATCTAACACGTTTCAATGAGTCTCTAAGGTCTGCGTATTTCCCTTTTGGGTCTTTCATACACAGTCTGTGTTTCATCGACCATGTTGGATCTTTCTAGAATCATGGTTTGTTCACCATTATGAGGATCATCATACATGTCAGATGAAGGGTATTCTTCAGTCATGTTGTCTTCATTATGGATAGGTTGAGATCTTAAATCCACCCGATTTCATCTTACTTCCGTTCCACGCTCTGTACGTATAGTATAAGATCTTGGTGCTACTTGTGCTTGCACAATACCTTTCTGCACCCAAATACCTTTCTCGTGATCTCTGAGATGGACTTGGTCACCCGATTTTAGATCAGATAAGCTTTTTGCTGTTTCGCCTGTTGACGTTCCTTACTCAGTCTGACCAACGCTGAGTTATGTGTATTAAGCAGTTCATCATGTATCGGGAGATTTGGTCTAATCCTCCTTCCCATCAGCATTTGTGCAGGAGAAAGTCCATTCTGTAAAGGTGTACTGCGGTAGATTAAAAGACTTTTGTAGAAATCTTCTTTACCTTCTTGAGCTTTTTTCATGAGACTCTTTACAGTTTTTACTGAACTTTCCACCAACCCATTTGAGCGTGGATAGTGGGGACTTGACGTAGTATGGACAAATTCCCACTCATCAGCAAATTGTCTAAGGGGGTCATTCCGAGTTGTTCGCTCGTTATTTTTTTTCCGCAACGGAGCGATTAGTCGCTAATGCGCATGCGCAATGTCCGCAGTGCGACTGCGCCAAGTAAATTTGCTATGCAGTTAGGTATTTTACTCAGGGCATTACGAGGTTTTTTCTTCGTTCTGGTGATCGTAATGTGATTGACAGCAAGTGGGTGTTTCTGGGCGGAAACTGGCCGTTTTATGGAAGTGTGTGAAAAAACGCTACCATTTCTGGGAAAAACGCGGGAGTGGCTGGAGAAACGGAGGAGTGTCTGGGCGAACGCTGGGTGTGTTTGTGACGTCAAACCAGGAACGAAACTGACTGAACTGATCGCAGATGCCGAGTAAGTCTGGAGCTACTCAGAAACTGCTAAGAAGTGTCTATTCGCAATTCTGCTAATCTTTCGTTCGCAATTTTGATAAGCTAAGATTCACTCCCAGTAGGCGGCGGCTTAGCGTGTGCAAAGCTGCTAAAAGCAGCTTGCGAGCGAACAACTTGGAATGACCCCCTAAATTCAGCACTGGAAAACTGAGGACCATTGTCAGTGAACACTTCCATAGGAACACCATGCCTTGCAAAGATTGACTTCATGCAATTGATTACGGCTTTACTAGTAGTTGTATGTAGTGTCTTCACCTCAGGGTAGTTAGAGTAATAATCAGTCACGACAATGTACGTTTTCCCATTACAATCAAACAAATCTGCGCCAACTTTCTTCTTGTTCATGTGACCACATCCACTCGTTATCTTTGTCCAACAACCATCTAAGAGAGGCTGTTCATTCAGAGAGTTGAGAAATAAACTTTCCTAAGTATGTAATCATTCCTAGGAATCTTCTGACATCGTCTTTGTTGTTAGGACGTTCCATGTTCACTATGGCTGATATTTTCCTTTGGTCTGGTTTTACACCTTGATCCGAGACCACGTCGCCCATAAAGGTAAGTGTATTCACGCCAAATTCACATTTGTCCTTGTTTAGCTTTAGATTCACTTTCTTGACAAGTTCCATTACTTGTCTCAATCTAGAATCATGTTCTTCCTTTGTAGATCCCCAGACAATAATGTCATCCATCATTGTTTCAACAACTGGAATATGTTCAAAAATCATGTGTATCTTTTTGTGATATACTTCTGGAGCAGACAATATTCCATATGGTAGTCGAAGAAATCTGTATCGACCTTCTGGTGTATTAAATGTGCAAAGCTTCGAGCTGGCATCATCTAGCTTCATTTGCCAGAATCCTGAAGATGCGTCCAATTTACTGAATCATTTTTCTCCCGCAAATTGCGACATGATTTCATCTCTGTTTGGTTGTTTGAAATGTTCTCGTTTAATAGCTTTGTTTAAATCTCTGGGGTCTAGACATATTCTGAGGTATCCATTTTTCTTTTCAACAATTACTAAGGAGCTTACCCATTCAGTAGGCTCATCAACTTTCTGTTTCACACCCAAGGCTTCCATGTGATTTAACTCTTGTTTCAGTTTTTCTCTCAGTGCAAACGGCACTTTTCTACAGGGGTGTATCACTGAAGAAACTTGCGTGTCTATATTTATTTTATGCTCTCCAGGCAAACAACATAGACCTTAAAACAAGTCTCTGTATTCTGTAAACATCGATTTGCAGTCATCTTCTACTTGTGATGTCACCATAAAAACTTTCTTTAGCAAGCTTAGTTTCTCACAGGAACTTAATCCTAGAATCGGTTGCACATGTTTATCCACAATCAATAGAGATGTTTTAAACTGTTGTCCCTTATATTTCAGTGTCACTAAGCATGTACCTTTCACAGGAATTTCCTCCCCAGTGTACCCTGTAACTTTCTCTTTGGCTGGATGAATTTTAGGTTTTTCTCTAAAAGTCTAATAGTCTTGAAACGATATTAAATTCACCTGCACGCCAGTATCAAGCTTAAAGGGAATGATAATTTTACAGCATTTGGCAAAGTGATTAAGTCTACCACATTTCATGCAGGTTTTACCATAAGCCGGGCACATTTTAGGATTTTGAGCATTTCCATAACTACTACACATTACCTTATTAGACTGTGGCTTAGATGGCTTCATTCTTGAGAATGGAGGTTTGCTTGGCTCTGTTTTCTGCACTACATGGACAGCAGCATCAACTTCCTTGTGTTACGTTTTGGCTTGAAATCTAGTTATTTCTGCATATCTACACATAGTCACTGCCTTGTCTAGTGTTAGGTCTTGCTCTCTCAGCAGTCTCTCTCTGAGTCCATTATCAGGTATTCCACAGACAATACGATCTCTGATCAGTGAATCCTATAAATCACCAAACTCACAGATTTTACTGAGTGATTGCAGCTCTGTAACATACTGATCAAATCCATCTACAGACTTCTGATCACATGTGAAAAACATATCTTTCATATGTCACATTTTTCCTTGGAACAAAGTAATCTTCAAACGTTTGCATTATAGAAGATAGCACCATATTCTGCCCCTCAGCAAACTGAAAACTATTATAAATGTCCAGCACATCCTCTTCTATCACATGGAGGAAAATGGATGCCTTCGTTTTGTCAGCCTCTGTATCAGCTCCACATGCAGCAAGATATATTGTATATTAAACCTTTGCTTAAATCTTTTCCAGTTTTCAGACAAGTTACCAGACATCAGCATGCCGGTTGGAGGAGCCAGTTTATCCATGGTTACTCATTGTTTGAAGAGAGGAGCACACGGCAGGCTTTGCAGACACTGAGTATCACAGCCTTACAGACTTCTGCAAGATTCTTTCACACTCTTAGAGCACTAGCAGTCCAAGTTACACTTCTTCTGACACCATGTTTTGTTCATATGTTTGTAAATCCAGTCATAAGGACACAGAGACATGTGAGTTCACTGCTGTGCTGTTTTTATTCCATCACCAACTCCAGGCACACTGCACACTGGACCACCCACTTCCCAGCATCCCCCTGGTCCCAGGGACCATCACTGAAGATTCAGGCTTACACATATTACTAAGGGAGTGTCTACAAATATTAAGCATTCTAATACACTAACATCACAATAGTAGTGGGCATGCAAAATCCAAAAAAACAAAGTTTAGTAAAAAGACCCAAAAAAAGAAATTTAAATGGTCTGAGGGGAAACGTAAACTTGCCAATATGCCATTTAAGACACGGAGTGGCATGGAACGGCTGAGGCCCTGGCCTATGTTCATGACTAGTGGTTCAGCTTCACATGACGATGGAAGCCCTCATAACTGAGGACTTGACACTTATGTTGGTGTTAGACATGCGTCCGGTATCCGCCATTAGTGCAGTGGGATGTAGACAATTGATGGAGGTATTGTGTCCCCAGTACCAAATCCCATCTAGATTCCACTTCACTAGGCAGGCGATAGCGAGATTTTGCCATTTAATTCCAGTGATTTGGACGTATAATTATTAATTACAGTGATCTTGCAAATTAATTCCAGTGATTTGGGCGTATAATTCCAGTGATTTTGACGTATAATTATTAATTACAGTGATCTTGCCAATTAATTCCAGTGATTTGGACGTATAATTCCAGTGATTTGGACATATAATTATTAATTACAGTGATCTTGCCAATTAATTCCAGTGATTTGGACGTATAATTACAGTGATCTTGGTAATTAATTCCAGTGATTTGGACGTATAATTCCAGTGATTTGGACGTATAAATACAGTGATCTTGCCAATTAATTCCAGTGATTTGGACGTATAATTCCAGTGATTTGGATGTATAATTCCAGTGGGAATTGTTTGTGTCACTTGGCTTAGTCATACAGCTACCTCATTGCACCTTTTCGACATCTTTGCATGAGGTGCTGTTTAGGGCCTAGTTTTTGAAAAGTGCCATCCTGTGTGAAACTGCCATATGAGTCCAGGGGTACTGCTGTATTAGTCCTGGGGTACTGCCGTATAAATCCACCAATTGCAGATTTTTTAAAAAGTGACTGGAGCATGCTGGAGATGCTGTCAGTGGACCGAACAATTGCGGCCCACTCTCGACATTCAGCCACTGTGTGACACTACTAGATGGGCCAGGTGGTTGTGTCGCTTAGCTTAGTCATACAGCAACCTCGGTGCACCTTTTTTTATTCTTTGCATCATGTACTGTTAGGGGCCTTTTTTGTATATCTGCCCTCCTGTCTGACACTGCAGTGCCACTCTTAGATGCGCCAGGTGTTTGTGTTGTCCACTTGTGTCGCTTAGCTTAGTCATCCAGCAACCTCGGTGCAACCTTTTGGCCTAAAAACAATATTGTGAGGTGTGAGGTGTTCAGAATAGACTGGAAATTATTATTATTGAGGTTAATAATACCGTAAGAGCAAAATTCTGTGATTTTAGCTGTTTTTATGGGGGGGGGGGTTTTCCAAAAATTATCCAGATCCAAAACCAAAACACAAAAGGGTGGTTTTGGCAAAACCAAGCCAAAACCAAAACACAAAAGTGGAATTAGAACCAAACACAAAACACAAAACATGAAAAGTGCCAACCGCACATCTCTAGAATGCAATAAAAATTTCAAAGGACAGCTCTCCCAATAGCTGTTTTATGACCCGAAAGTCCTGCACTTGAGCCCAATGATGGAGTCCCTTCTCCTCCTTACCCTCTGGTGTGTCCAGCTCTGTGCTGCCATGTCCCACCCCCACAACATTACCACCCCCCACTCCAACCTGTCCCCATACTTTCGCCTGTTTCCTGTGCCCATTAAGTTATCCTCCTCTCCTAGGTTTGTCCCCTCTCCCTAGCAGTGAGAGCTGTTGGAGAGGTGCTGCGCTCCCACTGTGCATGCATGCTTAAGACGGCTTTAAATAATCACACGGACCCCAACAGTTTGATCAAACTGTTGGGGTCCGTGTTATTAGTTAAAGCCATAGTGAATGCCGCCTATTTGGGATATGTATGGTAGCTGACCGTTTTGGCCGAATACATCTGGAGGGCACCGGGCGCAAGAAATCTATGTACAGTGTGGAGTGCCGGCTCTGCTATCTTTATACTGTATATATATATATATATATATATATATATAGTCTCATGTAGGGTAAGCACCCACTAATCCATTACAGAAAGGTTGCAGCTGCCCTCCGTTAGTCACCGCTGTGCACGGGTACAAACATATACTGTAGTATGGAGATAGCGGCCACTGATTGTAGCAAGCCACTCTTATAAAAAAGGGTTAGTTGAAGTAGCTGTAATAAGCAGTGATTTAGCCTGAGGGGGTCATTCAGACCCGTTCGCACGTTGCCTTTTTTTGCAGCCGTGCGATCGGATCTGAACAGCGCATGTGCCGCAATGCGGAGGCGCGTCGGCCACCGGTGACGGGGATCGCCGGGCAGCGACAGAACTTACGAAGAAAGCGACTGCACCGGCGATCGCAAGAAGATTGACAGGAAGAAGGCGTTCGTGGGCGGCAACTCACCGTTTCATGAAGTGTCCGGAGAAACACAGGCGTGTCCAGCCGTTCGGGAGGAGGATTCCTGACGTCAGCATCGGCTCAGATCGTCGCAGCGGCTGAGTAAGTCCTGGGCTGTGCAGAAACTGCACAAACTTTTTGTGCAGCTCACTGCACAGCCGATCGCACCCCTGCACAGCGATTATCCCCTCCCCTGTAGGCGGCGATTACCTGGTCGCAGCAGTGCAAAAAAAACGCCTGCGTGTGACCAGGTCTGAATGACCACCTATGTGCAATAGTATTATTGCTGTATTATTTTTTTATAAAGTTATTTATGAACAGCTCCTTTATTGTTATTTTATGTTTTTGAGTAAACTGTATTTTACACCATTAAGTTGCCTCTTGCCTCTGATATACAGGTGTTACAAAGTATTGTATTCGCACAGAACACAACAGTTAGTTATCAAATATACTCAAGGGCGTAGCTACCATAGGTGCATGGAGTGCAGCTGCTATGAGGCCCAGAGCTGAGAGTGTCCCACCTTCCCTGTCACAGTTACATGTGTTCTATAATTTTTCTCGACATTGGGGGTACGTAACGGTCCTTTCAAACTTTTTCCTTGGGGTCTGCAATATATCTAGGTATGCCCCTGGACCTGCTCATTGTAGTATGGTATAAAATGAACTGGAGGGCATTATAATGTTATATAAGATGAACTGGGGCACTGTAATGCGGCACAATATGAACGGGGAGCACTATATCTCATAATGTGAATTGGGGGTACTGTGCGGCATAATGTGTACTGGCAGCACTGAAATGTGACATACTGTAGGGTGAACTTAAGAACTAATACGATTCATAAAAGAAACAAGGGCAACACTATGCGGCATAACATTAAATAAGGCTCTACTATGGTTCCGAAAATGAACTAGGGCCCTATTATAGAGCAGAAAATTAACAACTGCTGCAGAGAAGTGTCTGTCTAGAAGCATTGGGATGGGGGCCCCTTCAAAAATGTTGCCACAAAGTTTTAGCTACGCCCCTGGGTATTAGCCTCTATTTCTGCACCAGATAACAGATAAATTACCCCAGAGCCGGCCCTAGGCATAGGCAAACTAGGCAAATGCCTATGGGCACCTGCAGCTTCTGCTGATTAAAATGATATGCAGCATGCCTATATTCTGTGTGTAGCATTTCGTATGCAGATATAACCACAGTCGCACATGGAATAGAAGCTGCTTGTGTATCGTAGGCACATGGCAATGCAAATAAGATGCATTTGCATCAAAAAGAGGCGCTCAACGTTAGCAGAGCTGCCAGCTGACCCATGCCAGGCATCTCCTGCTGCATGGTGTATTGAGGCAAGATTTATGAGGACACATCTGTATCCAAGCAGAGGCAGAGGTCACAGTGTAAACGGCTGTGTGAGTGCTGTGTGTGAGTGGGTTGGTGTGCAATAGTATTCGGCATATGTGTAAGGGGCATTATGCATGTCATGTGTATAAATGCATTAATAATGTGTGGCATATGTGTAAGGGGTACTATGTGTGTCATGTGTATAAGGACATTAATAATGTGCAGCATATGTGTAAGGGGCACTATGTGTGTCATTATGTGTATAAGGGCATTAATGATGTGCAGTATATGTGTAAGGGACATTATGTGTGTCATTATGTGTAAACGGCACTAATAATTGCGGCATATGTGTAAGGGACATTATGTGTATAAGGGCATTGATAAAGGTTGGCCTAATGTGTAAGGTGCATTATGTTTATAAGGATATTAATAATGTCTGTTATATGTGTAAGGGGCATTGCTGTGTGGTATTATGTGTATAAAGGCATACTAATGTGTGGCATTATGTGTATAAGGTGCTCTACTGTGTGGTGTTACATATAGAAAGGGCACTACTGTGTGGTCTAATGTGAATAAAGAGCAATATGGTGGGGTGTAATGATAATAAGGAGCAATTCAGTGTGATAAAGTTGCAGTACTGTGTAGTGTAATTTTAATTGGGGGCACTATTGTGTGGCCATGCCCCTTGCCAGCAAAAACACACCCCTTTTTGAATGCACTGTTCCTATTTAAAATATAGGTAATAAGGACTTCTGTGGGTGAGGGGTGATGGTGCTGGGAAAGGGGTGCAGAGTCATAGGCTGAACTAACGGTGGTGCTAGGGAGCACCAGCCAAAATCTTGCCTAGGGCATAATATTGGTTAGGGCCAGCTCTGCATTTTCCCCCAAAACTTTGTGCCTAACTATGCTTTTATTCAACAAAACTTTGAATATTTCCAGGTCATGATGTTTGATGAGCTTTGTGTTGTCAGCTATGCCATCTGATACAATATGGGAATCCTGCCTTTACCGAATGTGTCATTGCTGATGTTTGATTTAACTATTATGCCAGCATCATCCACATCTGGATTCTTGTGAATTCTGCAATATTACTGTAGACTTTAAATATTACTAATCATGCAGTATTTATTTATTTTCACACTGGGCACTAGGTTGTGGGGCCGCGGGTGACCCATAGCACCAGTTTCAGCACACTGGGCAACAGGTTGTGGAGCCGCAGGCTGACCCCTGGCACCAGTTTCGGCACAATGGGCACTAGGATGTGGGGCCATGGGTTGATCCCTGGCAACAATCTTGGCACATTGGGCACTAGGTTGTAGGGCCACGAGTTAACCCCAGGCACCAGTCTCGGCACACTGGGCACTAGGCTGAAAGGCAGCAGCCTGACCCCTGGCACCAGTTTCAGCACACTAGGTACTAGATTGTGAGGCCATGGGTTGATCCTTGGCACCAGTCTCTGCACACTGGGCACTAGGTTGTGGGGCTGCAGGCTGACCCCTGGCACCAGTCTCGGCACACTGGGCACTAGGTTGTGGGGCCGCGGGCTGACCTCTGGCACGAGTCTCAGCACACTCGGCACTAGGTTGTGGGGCCGCTAGCTGACCACCGACACAAGTTTCGGCACACTGGGCACTAGGTTATGGGTCTGCAGGCTGAAGCCTGGCACCAGTCTCGGTACACTGGGCACTAGGTTGTGGGTCCGCGGGCTGACCCCTGGCACCAGTTTCGACACACTGGGCACTAGGTTGTGAGGCCGCAGGTTGACCCCTGGCACCAGTCTTGGAACATTGTGCATTAGGTTGTGGGGCTGCGGGCTGACCCCTGGCACCAGTATTGACACACTGAGCACTAGGTTGTGGGGCCTCGCGCTGACCCCTGGCACCAGTCTCTGCACACTGGGCACTAGGTTGTGGGGCCGTGGGCTGACCCCTGGCACCAGTTTTGGCACACTGGGCACTACGCTGTGGGGCCGCAGTTGACCCCTGGCACCAGTCTCGGCAGACTGGGCACTAGGTTGTTGGGCCGCGGGCAGAAACCTGGAACCAGTTTCGGCACACGGGGCATTAGGTTGGAGAGGCCGCGGTTGACCCCTGGCACCAGTTTCGGCACACTGGGCACAAGGCTGTGGGGCCATGGGCTGACACCTGGCACCAGTTTTGGCACACCCTGCATTAGGTTGTGGGGCTGCGGGTTGACCCCTGGCAGCAGTTTTGGCACACTTGGCACTAGGTTCATGGGCCATGGGCTGATCCATGGCACCAGTCTCGGCATACTGGCACTAAGTTGTGGGGCCGCGGGCTGATCCCTGGAACCAGTTTTGGCACACTGGGCCCTATGTTGTGGGGCCACGGGCTGACCACTGGCACCAGTTTCGGCACACTGGGCACTAGGTTGTGGAGCTGCAGGCTGACCCCTGCCACCAGTTTCGACACACTGGGCAATAGGTTGTGGGGCCGCGGGTTGACCCCTGGCACCAGTTTCGGCACACTGGGCACTAGGTTATGGGGCTACAGGGTGATCCCTTGCACCAGGCTTGGCACACTGGGCACTAGATTGTGAGGCCGTGGTTGACCCCTGGCACCAGTCTCGACACTGGCATTAGGTTGTGGGGCTGCAGGCTGACCTTTGGCACCAGTCTCGGCACACTGGGCACTAGGTTGTGGGGCCGTGGGCTGACCCCTGGAACCAGTTTCGGAATGCTAAGCACTAGGTCATGGGGCTGCGAGCTGACCCCTGGTACCAGTTTCGTCACACTGGGCACTAGGTTGTGGGGCCGCGGGCTGACCCCTGGAACCAGTTTTGGCACACTTGGCACTAGGTTGTGGGGCCGCTAGCAGTCCCCTGGCACCAGTTTTGGCACACTGGTCACTAGGTTGTGGAGCCACGGTTGACCCTGGCACCAGTTTCTGCACACTGGGCACTAGGTTGTGAGGCCAGCGATCTGACCTCTGGAACCAGTTTCAACACACTGGGTACTAGGTTGTGGGGCCATGGTTGACCTGGCACCAGTTTCGGCACACTGGGCACTAGGCTGTGTGGCCGCGGGCTGACCCCTGGCACCAGTTTCGACACTCTAGGCACTAGGTTGTGGGGCCGTGGGTTGACCCCTGGCACCAGTTTCAACACACTGGGCACTAGGTTGTGGGGCCACAGGTCGACCCCTGGCACCAGTCTCAGCACACTGGGCACTAGGTTGTGGGGCCGCGGGCTGACACCTGGAACCAGTTTTGGCACACAAGGCACTAGGTTATGGGGCCGCTAGCAGTCCCCTGGCACCAGTTTTGGCACAGTGGGCACTAGGTTGTGGAGCCACGGTTGACCCTGGCACCAGTTTCTGCACACTGGGCACTAGGTTGTGAGGCCGCGATCTGACCTCTGGAACCAGTTTCAACACACTGGGTACTAGGTCGTGGGGCCATGGTTGACCTGGCACCAATTTTGGCACACTGGGCACTAGGCTGTGTGGCCGCGGGCTGACCCCTGGCACCAGTTTCGACACTCTGGGCACTAGGTTGTGGGGCCGTGGGTTGACCCCTGGCACCAGTTTCGGCACACTGGGCACTAGGTTCTGGGGCCACAGGCTGACCCCTGGCACCAGTTTCGACACACTGGGCACTAGGTTTTGGGGCCACGGGTCGACCACTGGCACCAGTCTCAGCACACTGGGCACTAGGTTGTGGGGCCGTGGGCTGACCCCTGGCACCAGTCTCGGCACACTGGCCACTAAGTTGTGGGGCCGCAGGCTGTTGCCTGGAACCAGTTTCGGCACACTCGCCACTAGGTTGTGGGGCTGCTGGCTGACCCCTTGCACCAGTCTAGGCACACTGGCCACTAGGTTGTGGGGCCGCGGGCTGACCCCTGGCACCAGTTTTAGCACACTGGGCACTAGGTCTTGAGGCCGCGGGCTGACCCCTGGCACCAGTTTCGGCACACTGGGCACTAGATTGTTGGGCCACGGTTGACCCTGGCACCAGATTCGTCAAACTGGGCACTAGGCTGTGTTGCCACTGCTGACCCCTGCAACCAGTATTGGTACACTGGGCAATAAGTTGTGGGGCCGCAGGTTGACCCCTGGCACCAGTTTTGGCACACTGGGCACTAGGTTGTGGGTCTGCGGGCTGCACCATGGTACCAGTTTCGGCACACTTGGCACTAGGTTGTGGGGCCGCTAGCTGACCCCTGGCACCAGTTTCGGCACATTGGGCACTAGGTTGTGGGGCCGTGGGCTGACCCCTGGCACCAGTTTCGACACACTGGGCACTAAGTTGTGGGGCCATGGGCTGACCCCTGGCACCAGTTTCGGCACATTGGACAATAGGTTGTGGGGCCACGGGTTGACCCCTTGCACCAGTCTCGGCACACTGGGCACTAGGTTATGGGGCTACAGGGTGATCCCTTGCACCAGTCTTGGCACACTGGGCACTTGATTGTGAGGCCGCAGTTGACCCCTGGCACCAGTGTCGACACACTGGGCACTAGGTTGTGGGGCTGCAGACTGACCTTTGGCACCAGTCTTGGCACACTGGGAACTAGGTTGTGGGGCCGCGGGCTGACCCCTGGAACCAGTTTCGGAACACTGGGCACCAGTGACGTGCGGTGGGGTGCGGCAGGTGAGGCAGAGCCTTTCCTTTCATACTAACGTTTGTGCCAGAGTTTCGACTGTATAAAGTATATGAAAAATACAAAGAATATGTTTGAAATATCTTTTTTGCATTCTAATAATTTTTATAGCCAAAACTCTGGAGTTAAAAGTCTATGGCAGGTGAGGCAGTGCCTCACCTGGCTAACTTTTCCGCACATCTCTGATCAAAACTCACCAAATTTCCAGGAGTTTATACTGCTGTACCTGTGTATAATGCCCAGATGTATGCTTTATTGCTTTGGCTCATATATTGCATGTAAATCTGGCTCTGGTGCTAACCAGTGCCTCCTGAGCTATTTAGCTCACCGCACGTCCCTGCTGGGCACTAGGTGTAAGGCCGTGGGCTGATCCCTGGCACCAGTTTTGGCACACTGGGCACTAGGTCATGGGGCTGTGAGCTGTCCCCTGGCACCAGTTTCGGCACACTGGGCACTAGGTTGTGGGGTCGCGGGCTGACCCCTGGAACCAGTTTTGGCACACTAGGCACTAGGTTGTGGGGCCGCTAGCAGTCCTCTGGCACCAGTTTTGACACACTGGGCACTAGGTTGTGGGGCCACGGTTGACCCTGGCACCAGTTTCTGCACACTGGGCACTAGGCTGTGGGGCCATGGGCTGACACCTGGCACCAGTTTTGGCACACTTGGCACTAGGTTCGTGGGCCATGGGCTGACCCCTGGCACGAGTCTCGGCATACTGGCACTAAGTTGTGGGGCCGCGGGCTTATCCCTGGAACCAGTTTCGGCACACTGGGCACTAGGTTGTGGGGCTGCGGGCTGACCCCTGGCACCAGTTTCGGCACACTGGGCACTAGGTTGTGTGGCTGTAGGCCGACCCCTGGCACCAGTTTCTGCACACTGGGCACGAGGTTGTGAGGTCGCGATCTGACCTCTGGAACCAGTTTCAACACACTGGGTACTAGGTTGTGGGGCCATGGTTGACCTGGCACCAGTTTCGGCACACTGGGCACTAGGCTGTGAGGCCGTGGGCTGACCCCTGGCACCAGTTTCGACACTCTGGGCAATAGGTTGTGGGGCCTCGGGTTGACCCCTGTTACCACTTTCGGCACACTGGGCACTAGGTTCTGGGGCCACAGGCTGACCCCTGGCACTAGTTTCGACACACTGGACACTAGGTTTTAGGGCCACGGGTCGACCACTGGCACCAGTCTCGGCCCACTGGGCACTAGGTTGTGGGGCCGCGGGCTGACCCCTGGCACCAGTCTCGGCACACTGGCCACTAAGTTGTGGGGCCACGTGCTGTTGCCTGGAACCAGTTTCGGCACACTCGCCACTAGGTTGTGGGGCTGCTGGCTGACCCCTTGCACCAGTCTAGGCACACTGGCCTCTAGGTTGTGGGGCCGCGGGCTGACCCCTGGCACCAGTTTTAGCACACTGGGCACTAGGTCTTGAGGCCGCGGGCTGACTCCTGGCACCAGTTTCGGCACACTGGGCACTAGGTTGTTAGGCCACGGTTGACCCTGGCACCAGATTCGTCAAACTGGGCACTAGGCTGTGTTGCCACTGCTGACCCCTGCAACCAGTATTGGTACACTGGGCAATAAGTTGTGGGGCCGCAGGTTGACCCCTGGCACCAGTTTTGGCACACTGGGCACTAGGTTGTGGGTCTGCGGGCTGCACCATGGTACCAGTTTCGGCACACTTGGCACTAGGTTGTGGGGCCGCTAGCTGACCCCTGGCACCAGTTTCAGCACATTGGGCACTAGGTTGTGGGGCCGTGGGCTGACCCCTGGCCCCAGTTTCGACACACTGGGCACTAGGTTGTGGGGCCGTGGGCTGATCCCTGGCACCAGTTTCGGCACATTGGGCAATAGGTTGTGGGGCCACGGGTTGGCCCCTGGCACCAGTCTCGGCACACTGGGCACTAGGTTATGGGGCTAAAGGGTGACCCCTGGCACCAGTCTTGGCACACTGGGCACTAGGTTGTGGGGCCACGGTTGACCCCTGGCACTAGTCTCGGCACACTGGGCACTAAGTTGTGGGGCTGCAGGCTGACCTCTGGCACCAGTCTCGGCACACTGAGCACTAGGTTGTTAGGCCATGGTTGACCCTGGCACCAGATTCATCAAACTGGGCACTAGGCTGTGTTGCCACTGCTGACCCCTGCAACCAGTATTGGCACACTGGGCAATAAGTTGTGGGGCTGCAGGTTGACCCCTGGCATCAGTTTTGGCACACTGGGCACTAGGTTGTGGGGCTGCGGGCTGCACCATGGAACCAGTTTCGGCACACTCTGCACTAGGTTGTGGGGCCGATAGCTGACCCCTGGCACCAGTTTTGGCACATTGGGCACTAGGTTGTGGGGCCGTGGGCTGACCCCTGGCACCTGTTTCGACACACTGGGCACTAGGTTGTGGGGCCGTGGGCTGACCCCTGGCACCAGTTTCGGCACATTAGCAATAGGTTGTGGGGCCGCGAGCTGACCCCTGGCACCAGTTTCGGCACACTGGGCAGTAGGTGGGAGGCCGTGGGCTGACCCCTGGCACCAGTTTTGGCACACTGGGCACTAGATTGTTGGGCCACGGTTGATCCTGGCACCAGTTTCGGCAAACTGGGCACTAGGCTGTGGGGCCACGGGCTGACACCTGGCACCAGTTTTGGCACACTGGGCACTAGGTTGTGGGGTCGCGGGTTGACCCCTGACACCAGTTTTGGCACACTGGGCACTAGGTTCATGGGCCATGGGCTGACCCCTGGCACCAGTCTTGGCATACTGGGCACTTAGTTTGGGGGGGCCGCGGGCTGACCCCTTGCACCAGTTTTGGCACACTTGGCACTAGGTTGTGGGGCCGCTTGCTGAACCATGGCACTAGTTTCGGCACACTGGGCACTAGGTTGTTAGGCCATGGTTGACCCTGGCACCAGTTTTGTCAAACTGGGCACTAGGCTGTGTTGCCTCGGCTGACCCCATCAACCAGTTTTGGCACACTGGGCAACAAGTTGTGGGGCCGCGGGTTGACCCCTGGCACCAGTTTTAGCACACTGGGCACAAGGTTCTGGGGCCACAGGCTGACCCCTGGCACCAGTTTCTGCACACTGGGCACTAGGTTTTGGGGCCGCGGGTTGACCCCTGGCACCAGTTTCGGCACACTGGGCAGTAGGTTGTAAGGGCCGCAGGCTGACCCCTGGCACCAGTCTTGGCACACTGGGCGCTAGGTTGTGGGGCCGTGGGCTGACCCCTGGCACCAGTTTCGACACACTGGGCACTAGGTTGTGGGGCCGTGGGCTGACCCCTGGCACTAGTTTCGGCACATTGGCAATAGGTTGTGGGGCCGCGAGCTGACCCCTGGCACCAGTTTCGGCACACTGGGCAGTAGGTGGGAGGCCGTGGGCTGACCCCTGGCACCAGTTTTGGCACAATGGGCACTAGATTGTTGGGCCACGGTTGATCCTGGCACCAGTTTCGGCAAACTGGGCACTAGGCTGTGGGGCCGCGGGCTGACACCTGGCACCAGTTTTGGCACACTGGGCACTAGGTTGTGGGGTCGCGGGTTGACCCCTGACACCAGTTTTGGCACACTGGGCACTAGGTTGTGGGGCCGTGGGCTGACCCCTGGCACCAGTTTCGGCACACTGGGCAGTAGGTGGGAGGCCGTGGGCTGACCCCTGGCACCAGTTTTGGCACACTGGGCACTAGATTGTGGGGCCACGGTTGATCCTGGCACCAGTTTCGGCAAACTGGGCACTAGGCTGTGGGGCCACGGGCTGACACCTGGCATCAGTTTTGGCACACTGGGCACTAGGTTGTGGGGTCGCGGGTTGACCCCTGACACCAGTTTTGGCACACTGGGCACTAGGTTCATGGGCCATGGGCTGACCCCTGGCACCAGTCTTGGCATACTGGGAACTTAGTTTGGGGGGGCCACGGGCTGACCCCTTGCACCAGTTTTGGCACACTTGGCACTAGGTTGTGGGGCCGCTTGCTGAACCCTGGCACTAGTTTCGGCATACTGGGCACTAGGTTGTTAGGCCATGGTTGACCCTGGCACCAGTTTTGTCAAACTGGGCACTAGGCTGTGTTGCCTCGGCTGACCCCATCAACCAGTTTTGGCACACTGGGCAATAAGTTGTGGGGCCGCGGGTTGACCCCTGGCACCAGTTTTGGCACACTGGGCACAAGGTTCTGGGGCCACAGGCTGACCCCTGGCACCAGTTTCTGCACACTGGGCACTAGGTTGTGGGGCCACGGGATGACCCCTGGCACCAGTCTCGGCACACTGGGCAAAAGATTGTGGGTCCGTGGGCTGACCCCTGGCACCAGTCTCGGCACACTGGGCACTAAGTTGTGTGGCTGCGGGCTACACCATGGAACCAATTTTGGCACACTCGCCACTAGGTTGTGGGGCCGCTAAGCGACCCCTGGTACCAGTTTCGGCACAGTGGCAATAGGTTATGGGGCTAAAGGGTGACCCCTGGCACCAGTTTTGGCACACTGGGCACTAGATTGTGAGGCCACGGTTGACCCCTGGCACTAGTCTCGGCACACTGGGCACTAGGTTGTGGGGCTGCAGGCTGACCTCTGGCACCGGTCTCGGCATACTGGGCACTAGGTTGTGGGGCTGCAGGCTGACCTCTGGCACCGGTCTCGGCATACTGGGCACTAGGTTGTGGGTCTGCGGGCTAACCCCTGACACCAGGTTCGACACACTGGGCAGTAAGTGTGACGCCGTGGGCTGACCCCTGGCACCAGTTTTGGCACACTGGGCACTAGGTCGTGGGGCCGCTAGCAGACCTCTGCACCAATTTCGGCACACTGGGCACTAGGTTGTGGGGCCACGGTTGATCCTGGCACCAGTTTTGGCAAACCGGCACTAGGCTGTGGGGCCACGGGCTGACACCTGGCACCAGTTTTGGCACACTGGGCACTAGGTTGTGGGGCCGCGGGTTGACTACTGCCACCAGTTTCGGCACACTGGGCACTAGGTTCATGGGCCATGGGCTGACCCCTGGCACAAGTCTTGGCATACTGGGCACTAAGTTGTGGGGCCGCTTGCTGACCCCTGGCACCAGTTTCGGCACACTGGGCACTAGGTTGTGGGGCTGCAGGCTAACTCCTGTCACCAGTTTCGGCACACTGGGCACTAGGTTGTGGGGCCATGGGCTGACCCCTGGCACCAGTTTTGGCACACTGGGTACTAGGTTGTGGGGCTACGGTTGACCCTGGCACAAGTTTCGGCACACTAAGCAGTAGGCTGTGGGGCCATGGGCTGACCCCTGGCACCAGTTTCGGCACACTTTGCACTAGGTTGTGGGGCCGCAGGTTAACCCCTGGCACCAGTTTCGGCACACTGGTCACTAGGTTCTGGGGCCACAGGATGACCCCTGGCACCAGTTTCGGCACACTGGGCACTAGGTTTTGGGGCCGCGGGTTGACCCCTGGCATCAGTTTCGGCACACTGGGCAGTAGGTTGTAAGGGCCGCAGGCTGACCCCTGACACCAGTCTCGGCACACTGGGCACTAGGTTGTGCGGCCGCAGGCTAACCCCTGGCATCTGTCTTGGCACACTGGGCACTAGGTTGTGGGGCCGCAAGCTGACCCCTTGCACCAGTCTCGGCACACTGAGCACTAAGTTGTGGGTCCGCGGGTTGACCCTGGCACCAGTCTTGGCACAATGTGCACTAGGTTGTGGGGCCGCGGGCTGACCCCTGGCACCAGTTTTGGCATACTGGACACTATGTTGTAGGGTCACTGGCGGACCCCTGGCACCAGTTTTGGCACACTGGGCCCTAGGTTGTGGGGCCACAGGATTACCCCTGGCACCAGTCTTGGCACACTGGGCATTAGGTTGTGGGGCCACAGGCTGACCCCTGGCACCAGTCTCGACACAATGGGCACTAGGTTGTTTGTCCGTGGGCTGACCCCTGGTACCAGTCTTGGCACAATGGGCAATAGGTTGTGAGGCCGCAGGCTGACCCCCGCACCAGTTTTGACACACCGGGCACTAGATTGTGGGGCCGATAGCAGACCCCTGCCACCAGTTTCTGCACACTGGGCACTAGGTTGTGGCACCACTGTTGACCCTGGCAACAGTTTCGGTACACTGAGCACTAGGTTGTGGGGCCACGGGCACTCTGGGCACTAGGTTGTGGGGCGGCGGGCAGTCCTCTGCCACCAGCTTTGACATACAGGGCATTAGGTTGTGAGGCCACGGTTGACCCCTGGCACCACTTTCGGCACACTGGGCACTAGGTTGTGAGGCTGCGGGTTGGCCCCTGGCACCAGTTTTGCCACACTGGGCACTAGGTTTTGAGACCACGGGCAGGCCCCTGGCACCAGTTTCGGCACACTGGGCACTAGGTTGTGGAGCCGCGGGCTGACCTCTTGCACCAGTCTCGGCACACTGGGCACTAGGTTGTGAGACCGTGGGTCACCTCTAGCACCAGTTATGGCCCTGCCTTATAGGCGGTGAGAAGTATAAAATGAGAATGAATACAGGGAACTCAGGGCAAATAGCTTAATGGGTTTTCCTGTGCATTTGTAATATAAGGTTTACATTACTAATACAGTTGTATGTACTTTAGTAACCCTATATACTCATATACCCTATAAACCCTATATACTCAACATTGATCTGGAGTAAATATTAAAGTATTTTGAGTTGGTTTCAGTGTGTGATTAGCTACAGATAAGTACAGTACATGGGTGGTAACGTCAGTACTATTACTATGTGCAGAGCATATCTCATGTGCTATCGGGCAACATCTGCACTTGCCACTGAGAAGGTGTAACTGGGCTGTAAGGGGGTATTCCTACTGGGGTAAAGCTAAGTGAGGGCATGTCCATACAATTGCGGTCTATGTAGCATTGGATGTAAGTGTAAATACACCTGTTTTCATGCATTACATTTGCTGGCTGCTGCAAGTCTGCACTGATGATGATTACAGGTATCAAACCAAGGGTAAGATGTTCTAAGCCACGGAGAGAGATAAAGTGGAGAGCGATAAAGTACCAGCCAATCAGCTCCTGTCTTTTTTCAAACACAGCCTGTAACATGGCAGCTATGAGCTGATTGGCTGGTACTTTATCTCTCTCCAAGGCTTAGAACATCTTACCCTAAGTGTAGGAATTAAGTTCATGATTATCGGTGTACAAGTGGTGCCATTGCACAGGATGCATGGCCCTGTGGATGGCACCATCGATACCCCATGGCACCTGCATGTGGAGCTGCCCAAAGCATTCTTAGGATGCTCTGCCTAGAGCCCAAGGCCACTCTCCCTAGGTGGGATGTCATGACATCACAGGTTTAGAGGGCGTGGTCGGTATAAGAAGGCATAGAACCCTGTTCTGGCCCTGGTAGGGGGATGGTATCGGAAAGCCGGTGCTTGGGATGCCAGTGGTCAGAATACCGACACCTGGTAAGTAAGTATTCTAAGCCTCCCCCTCTATCCCCCTAACCCTCCCTCCCCGCACCCTAACCCTCCCTCCCCGCAGCCTGACCCTAACCCTCCCTCCCCGCAGCCTGACCCTAACCCTCCCTCCCTGCAGCCTAACCCTCCCTCCCCGCAGTCTAACCCTAACTCTCCCTGCTTAGTACCTAATCCTCCCTCCCTGCAACCTGACCCTCCCTCCCCACAGCCTAACCCTAACCCTCCCTCCCCGCAGCCTAACCCTAACCCTCCCTCCCCGCAGCCTAACCCTAATCCTCCCTCCCTGCAGCCTAATCCTCCCTCCCTGCAGCCTGACCCTAACCCTCCCTCCCTGCAGCCTGACCCTAACCCATCCCTCTCCGCAGCCTAACCCCCACCCCTTAATGCCTAACCCTAACCCTTCCTTCTTCGTGCCTAACCCTAACCCCCTACTGCTTCCTAACCCTCCCTCTAGTGCTTAAACCTAAGCTCCCCCCCATCCTGCAGCCTAACCTTGCCCTCCCCGTCATTGTTACAATCGGGATGCCGGCAGTCAGGATTCCAGACCATCACCATCATTGTCATCGATGTCGGTATCCCGGTGTCGGTCTTGTGGCAAGGGTCAGGATTCCGCCGTCGTGTCAAAGTCAAAAATATTACATAGAGAGACCATATAAACTGCACACATATAAGTCGCTATACTTGCAAATATGCGCAGCGAGCACAGCAATATATGGAAACACACGCATTTGCTCGGACATGGCACTGAGATGGATTCGGCACTTGTTTCATACAGTACATGGTTATAATAATGAACAGCACCAGACATCATGGAGATTTAGAATTGGCTAATGAATTAATGTCATGGATGTGTATCATTCGAACCAAACCAGATAAACACATCATGTTTGGTATTGAAGCAAGCAGAATGAGGTGTGGGTTAGTTTGAGGCCTGTTGTGTTGTTGTGGGACATTGCAGCGGATAGATATGATTATATGTATAAAAGCTAAGATCATATTGTTAGAACAATGGATGCTCAAGACAACCTTTTACTAAGTTTTCAGGGCTGAACCTGATTAGCATATACAAAGAGAATGGTGGCTCAATACAAAGGAGAAAGAAAGACCCCTCCCCCAGGTACTGGTCAAACAGGAAGGTAGTGGTCAGGTGTGGCCTCAGAGAACAGATGTAATGTAGCTACAGACACACACACAGCTACCTGGCACCAAGCAGCATGGCAGCTAAATCCCCAGGACATCTTCCAAACTAAAGGCTAAGTATTGAACTTCACATGGCTAGATAAAGAAACAGACAGATTGCTTTCTGGTTTAAATAGGATATTGTAACTTGGTTGTGTGATTGTTGGGTGTTTGTGGATACTCTGTGAAGTCTGTGATAAATTGGAACAGTATACCATCTGTAGCATAGTATTTGTGGTATTTGTTTGCCTATGGAGATTTAAAATAGATTGTGCTGGTTAGTTATACTATATATCCTGTTAATCATAAATACCACCATGCAGTTACGTTTGTGTTAATTACATTGTGATCTGGTCTTGTGATGAATATGCTCTGGTTAGTGAGATACTGAAGTTGTCTGAAAATGTGAAATTATGAGATGGTTCTAGGAAGTTGGATTACATTGTGAAAGGTGATTTAGATGGTTTGGAATTGTAAAATCAGAACATATGCATTGTTTTGAGGCTTGGACATTTTGGAATAAAATGGAGTCTTGTGTTTTCTGCTATGTGATTGTGGTGCCATGTGTTTGGACCTGCAAATCTAAAATGGCTGCTGCTGGATGTCTTCCCCTCCCCCTTTCAGGCATGTGGTGTGGTCTTTGGAATCAAGTGGAGGTTTCTCAAAATGGAGTCTAGCTTCCATCCCATGCTGTATTCAGCATTGACTAACTGCGCAGCGATTGTCTCTCACATGTGTAGTTTTATCTGCAACCATGTTGTCTCTTATTTAATGTAATCATTGTCTTTCTGTGAGCCAATTTCTCTCCATCTCTCTCCGTCTCTCTCTCTCCTCTTTTCTCTTATATCTCTCATAGTATTATAGTATTGTATTGTATTGCATTTAGGTCAGTGTAGTATTGTCTTTTTGTATTTATTGTTTAGTTCTGTGGTTAGGAAGTCTCTGTTATATTGTAGTGTATCATTTGTACTGTTATCCCCTTTTTACAAGTATATTAGATATAATACAGTTAATAGGCTTTGGAACCTAAACCAGTATCTGTGTATTTTCTATAGTGTTAAGTGTTCACTTGAGCGTCGGTGACGCTCAAGCAGCTTTGTAGTTAGTCAGGTTACACAAGGTTGCACTTACACCCTGTACTCACATTAAGGTATTCAGTGTATTTCATTGGTATAAGGTTTTAACATAAAGGTATAGTGTTGTGAGCGTCTGCATCGCTGGTGACCTCCTCGTGGTCTCGAGCGTAGGCTACGCTACAGCGAATCATTCCCCTAGACATAACCAATAACGTGTCCTGTGATCACTGGGCCGTGAGCGAACGTGACGCTTGAGCGTCTCGCCTACGGCTGAGCGATCGTTACGCAGATAGCGTACCATTACGGTACTTCTTAAGTAAACAGCGTACAGTGTTCTTAGCTTCATAAAGGGTTGTTTATACGACAAAGGAATTTAGCATTGTCAATTGGGAACTCGTCCTATACTTCTCACATCTGCACTAGGTAGATCAGCAGACATTATCCCCCAGCAAAGGGTGGGAGATTGTCTCATAGTGCTGGCGGGATAAGCGTCTGCTTCGCTTAGATAAAGAGTGCTGAAGGAACCCGGTAACCGGAAGTAAGAACAAAACGCTTGTGTCTTTTTAAAACTGTTTATTTTTCTTTTGTCTTGCGTACGCACGCATATATCTGCATTTCTGTTTCATTTTCGTATATCACTATTCCTGTTTGCCAATTTTATAGTTGATAGAAAGTGCTAAAAAGAGATTTGCTGTTATTTCATAGTAGAGGTAATAGTTAAAGTATAGAACAAACACACGGTTTGTCTGAGATACAAGGCAGTCAGTGTGGATTGCGGTAGATGATCAGGGATCATTTACATTGATAAAAATATATTGTGTTACGGTGGATCTTTGCATTGCGTACACGTGTCGCTAACAAAGACTAGCGTACGCAATCCAAAGGCAGACGCACGCAGCGTTCATTACGCAACGTAGCGTCCGGTTACGCCCACGTAGCTCAAGT
The DNA here is from genome assembly GCF_028390025.1 of Pseudophryne corroboree. Taxonomy (NCBI): domain Eukaryota; kingdom Metazoa; phylum Chordata; class Amphibia; order Anura; family Myobatrachidae; genus Pseudophryne; species Pseudophryne corroboree. The sequence goes on along the minus strand of NC_086445.1, from coordinate 960,284,709 downwards.
TGTGATAAAGTGAAGTAACGCAAAGGCGATAAGTAATGCACAGCGGTAGATAACGCGACGCGGAAAATAACGCAAGTCTATTTTTGGAGAATCTGAAATTTAGTTTAACAGATCCTGCTCCTAATTGGTAACACTGTTGGGCTAAAGACAAATTTCTGCGCAGAAATAGATATAGAAACAAAAGTGTACATGTGTTGAGTGAGTGTGTTTTGTATACAAAAGTTTATATAACTGTAAGGTGGAACCAAAAGGAAAGCCGGGTACTCGTCAAGGGACATACGTGTAAGTGACATATACGGTGGCTAGGGAGGCATCCCTGGTTAAATAATATTTGAGCATTAGAGTATAGCGGACCATAAGGTAACAGACCAGGAGGTCATAAGGTAACAGACCAGGAGGTCATAAGGTAACAGACCAGGAGGTCATAAGGTAACAGACCAGGAGGTCATAAGGTAACAGGTAAAATAGACAAAGAGGTCCGCTATAAAAGTCCAGTGGCACAACGCCTGGGGTGTTGGTGCAGAACCCATATAGGCCATAAGCTCTTGCTGAAGGAATCGCGGCCGGAAACATCGATTCCATTGATCTTTCAGTACATGACAAGTAGTGCTCGTGTACTGAACGATTGGACCGCACGTAATTGTGTGCAGTAGTTAGTAATCTGACCTAATACCATTAGAGTAAAGTGGTCACAAACGCTATTTGTACATTCTGACGTGATTTGTGTAATTTTTTATTTTTGGAAGGGAAGTTCGCTGGTCACTCAGGAACTATCCAACAACCGATACTTGCTGGGGAACGCGCCCCAGTAAATAAAGGTTCACAGGGGCCCTGGGTTGGGTACAGCAGCTCTGGTTACAGTGATTGCAGCACAGGCCAACGTGGGCGAGAAGTAAGTGGGGTACTTGATAAACCACCACCGCCGGCCTGCCCAAGGACATCTTGGTTTGTTTGTAAGGGTTCGCTGAAAACCTTGAGATAAAGATCCAAGGAGGAATAAGCAACGCCTGCAGATTATGGGGGCCATTTGTTCAGGTAGGGGGCGATCAACCTCGGTTCGGGTTGATTCAGAGAACCGACCAGTTGGGTCGGCACGATATGTAATGTGTGAAAAATACGGTAGTCACACAGAGGTTTTATGTGATGAATGGGAGAGAATGACTGTACAAGACAGGGACAAATTCCCAAGAATAGGTAGCTTCAGTCCAGTAGTGTTACAAAATTTAAGGAGGAGGATAAGTCTCATTGAACCAACGAAGAGACAAAATAAACATTATGAATATTTACAGTTATGGCAACAGGAAAGTGAATTACAAAAAGAGTCTATTGACTTTTCTGACTCTTATCTTGAGAGGAGAGACAGTGGCATCAGGAGAGGGGTTGATTGCGGAGAGAAAGACACAAGGGTGAACAATAAAAACGCTCTTAGCAACTGTAATATAGATTATAAGAATAAGTGTAATAAATGTAACAATGATTATTGTAATACTGTTGAATGTACAACTATTAACCTGTGCAAGCTGCACCCCATGTCAAACCTCCCTCAGGAATACAAACAAGAAAGTGAGCCCAGAACGATGTCAGCACCTCTTCCAGCAACCATCACAAAAGCCATCCAGGTGGACGCGACCAAATTGGTAAAGGCAATAATCGAACCCCCTAACGGAGGGTCAGGTGAGGTCGTGTCCACAGGTACGTACAATGTTTCATATCACGCACAAACAGATGTACCCCATATTGTAAGACCAACACAAGATGATGTAACTGAGCTCGATCTGGCCAGGGTGATCTCAGTCCCCAATGGGAAGACTGACGATCAGGGAATCATTCCCGTCAAGGACAGTGCAATGCGCTGTCTCTTGTCCCGGACCGAATTGAGATCAATTATGTCTGAATTTCCTGATCCTAGGAAAAATCTAGCCAAATGTCAAAGGTTTATTAAAGAACTAGGAAACGCCACAGAACCCACCAACAAAGAGTGGCGGACAGTGCTGAGGGCATGTTTGCCCTCCAGGGTTGACCCTGAAAAATTCATTGCTGATTGTAAATTAAACACGGAGGTACCCTGTATGGAGGAACACAATCAGGAATGTATTAGGCAGATTAACCGACAGTTAGGAATATATTTCCCAACCACTGTCAAGTGGAATGAAATTTTCTCCATAAGGCAAAACGAAAAGGAAAATGTTTCTAATTATTTCAATCGAGCACTGCAAATAATGGCTAGAAACACTGGGATCGCAGACATCAAGACAAATGCACAACATAAAGGAATAGCGGTTAAGGTATTAATGAATGGTTTAAAGGATGAATTAAAAACAAGGGTACAGACCACCAACCCAAACTGGAGAGAGATCTCGGTGGCCGCACTAAGAGAGGCCGTCATTAATCATGACCAGAATATCACCAGGTCCAGAGAGTCACTAAGAGATAAGTTAATGGCAGCAAATATACAGGCCCAAACCACAAGACCACCCCAACAAAAGCCACACACCCCTGCGAGAAATCCAGATATGGAAATCTGTTACAATTGTCATAAAAAGGGACACATTGCAAGAGATTGTAGATCAAGAGAAAGACAACGACATAATCATGGTATCCAAGGAATCAGGTAGGTGCAGGGAAAGCGGTTGATGGTGATGAGCATCCAAGCGTTTGAGGAGGCATCAAATCAACCAAAACCCCAGGCCATTGGCACATGGAGGAACTTAAGGATTTGTGATCTGTGCAAAAGAGAAGGGCATTATGCCAGTAACTGCAACAGCCCACATAAAATCAGACCCCCTAGACCAAGAAATGAGCAAAATTACAATACACACCATTATAATCAAGGATCACATAGGCAGGAAAGGTGATTATTAGGAATGGAGGCAAGCCTGAAGTAACGGTTAATGAAGTGGGAGGTCATTCACTAAAGACACAGGAATGACCAGGTGAAAAGTTGTAAATGTATTTGTGAAAAATGTTTTTCTCTCCCTCTCTCTATCCCCATCTCTGACTAGTAGTGGTAAGAATTCACACATTGCATACCCACTTGGTCCTTGCAGAAGTCTACCAAACCCCAGCATGACCTCCGCCACAATGTATTTCTGGCCAGATACAGACAGTGGAGTAATGCAGGTGCTGGTGGGGAGGGACTGCTCAAGGAGACCATTAGACACATAGATATGACAGCCTAATAAGTCTGACAATGTTTTTCTAATGCTAACAATGTTTTCTTACAATGTTTAAAAATGCTTTGTTTCTCTTTTCTTATTGATGGTTATTGTCGAGTTATGTAATGTATATATGCACATGAATTGTTCTCTATCTCTTCTGTTTTTTTATTTTCTCTCTCTTCTCACTCATGTTTCCATGGTTTAAAGATGCTATGTCACCCCTCAGTTGGACCAATGGTAATGCCAGATTTTTGCTCCTTACAGAAAGATCGTCGGTTAGGAAGGAATATTGCATCACCAGAATGATCGTTTTTGAAGACTGAGAGACAACACCTTTGAGAGGACAGCAGAACAAGAAGAACAACAAGACGAGAGAACTTATTATCGTAACGAGTTCTCTCCCCCTCAAACTGATTTTCTTATACCCCATTTACAAATTTCTTCTTTTCTCCTCCTGTAAGATGGACTTGCCCCAAGAGACTGTGATATGGATTTTTCCCGTTAACCATGATGTTGACCAGAGCAGTCTGTTTCGGTGAGAGTACCAGTGAGGTCGAGAAAGGATCCAGAAAGGTCCTGATGACTGAGACGGAGGTGTAAATTTCCAATAGCAACCCAATCACCAAGCAAAGGCGAGTACCGGGCACGATCTAACAACCATGTTATTTGTAAACAACTGTGAAGGAATGTTAGTTCAAAAAGAAAGTTGTATCTGTAGGCTCTGTAACAAAGAAATGCCAATCCAGTTTTAATATCCATATGGACCGGCATCCATTGAGTGACTATCACTCCTTAGTGGGTAGTGTGTTAAATAAAACAGATTGTTGGGTATGCTCACAAGTACCTCAGGGTCACAGCAAATCAGGGCTAGTACCATTTCCTTTAACGTTAGGGGAGGTACTTGGGCTAAGTGGTGGGAGACCGGTGGACCGGAGGTTTAATATCTCCAGCCCTCCTAGTTTGAAGCTCCACCAATACCATGTGGATAGGTCCCTCATATGTTTTAACATCTCCAATCCCAGAAAACCGGGAAATTGGGAAGTGTCATGGAGCAACCTTACCATGACCTTTTCACACAGAGCAGATAGAATGCCTACAGATACAGAGCTGGTACGCCACATAGCCAGTAGAGGAAAATCTTTCCGGTATCGATATACCTTAGGAAATAGGATTACTAGAGTTGGAGAGGTATCACCAGGATACTGTGCACATATCATACAAACTGATACGTGCATTAGGCAGATGGAAGAATTAGGGTCAGGAGATTTCACCTGGAAGGTTTGTAACATGGTCATGTCCTTCTCCGTCCCATATGTTCTCCCCGATGATGCATATTTCATATGCGGGAGAAAGGCGTACAAGTGGCTTGCCCCAAACTCTGAAGGATTGTGTTATATTGGAAAAGTATTGCCTGAAGTGACGACTGTTACACATGACAAAATGAAGGACATACACCGTGGTGCCCAAGCTCCTTATACTCACACTCATTACGAGCACCGAGTTAAAAGACAACTGTCAGAAAGGTTAGAGCATCCGGCCTCCGATCTTATCCACGAATCCACCGGGATTCAGGTTCTGGTAGCGTTAGATTTCACTCGTACCGCTCGAGGAGTGATGAATTATAGATACATTTCCGCACTCGCCAATTTGTTAGATAATATCACTGAAATGTATGATGACACGTTTAGATACACTGGAAGAGAACTTCAAGCTTACAAAACAGAACTAGTTCAGCATAGGATGGTTCTTAATTATCTTACAGCAGTAACAGGCGGATATTGTGTTACCTTGGCAACACAGTACGGCATAAAGTGTTGCACGTATATCACAAATAGCACCGAGGATCCGGTAGAGGTCATAGACCAAAAGATGGACGATATTCTGCAATTAAAGTGGGAATTTCGTCGAAAACACAATCTCACCCTTGCTGCTGTAGGTAATGAGCTGACTAGTTGGGTGTCATGGTTGAACCCGCGAAATTGGTTCTCCGGTTTGGGAGAATGGGCTCAAGGAGTCATAATGGATGTTGGAAAGTTTCTACTGTGTATCTTAGGTGTCATTATATCGTTTGGATTGATATTTAGATGCGGGCAGGCTTTAATGAGGTGCAAACAAAGTACAAAAGTGATGAGCTTGAGGAGTGAGGAAACTGTAATTAACCTGGATTTGATTTATGACCTAATGCTAGAAACCAGAATGTGATGAAAATGCGATTATACGGTCCGTTTCTTTCACCTGTTTTTCTGCTTTTCTCCAAGATACAAAGACCCCCCTTGGACGAGGAAGTTGATGAGACGCTATACAGACAACAGACAAGCACCAAAGATGAAGTTTTGACAACCTATGATATGGACACTTGATGAACTTTGCCATGGATCCCCAGTTTCCCTAGTATTTTAAACTCACGCTAGCCCAACATTTTTTGTAAATCTGATGGCACTGACAAAGCTATTTGCTCATGCCCAAAGAGCAATACAGCGCAAAGAAGACGACTCTCAACAGATACCGAACACAACTTCAACGACAGATGTACATTTCCCTGACATAGAATATCATTGCATTTTCCATAAGTGTTCTTTATCTTCATCTCTACAACCCTCAGGTAATGACACACATAGGCGATAGGGAATACAGGCACAGATATCAGCAACCACATACCTCCCCCATTCATGTATCATCAACTAAAATGTGCTCCCCCATTTTGTTACAACCACAGCCGAAATGAGCTCGGTAAAGTTTGACAGCCCATCCACAGACCCTTAGTACGGGATAAGAAGGAATTCAAATGTATACTTCGCAATACCTCGAAGCTTGATGTACAACACGTACGGCACGATGATACATGACCCCCCAAACATGGATTCATACACACATGCTTCTGCTATCTCACTAGGTCATACCCTCTTCACACCTTCTCCTCTCTCCTCCCTTACCCAACCATGGAAATGTATTAACCCCTGACATATATTTTTTCTCTTTTTTAAATGTTTTAGGAAGTGGCAGTTATTGGTGACTGCCAAAGGGTGGACTGTCAAAGTCAAAAATATTACATAGAGAGACCATATAAACTGCACACATATAAGTCGCTATACTTGCAAATATGCGCAGCGAGCACAGCAATATATGGAAACACACGCATTTGCTCGGACATGGCACTGAGATGGATTCGGCACTTGTTTCATACAGTACATGGTTATAATAATGAACAGCACCAGACATCATGGAGATTTAGAATTGGCTAATGAATTAATGTCATGGATGTGTATCATTCGAACCAAACCAGATAAACACATCATGTTTGGTATTGAAGCAAGCAGAATGAGGTGTGGGTTAGTTTGAGGCCTGTTGTGTTGTTGTGGGACATTGCAGCGGATAGATATGATTATATGTATAAAAGCTAAGATCATATTGTTAGAACAATGGATGCTCAAGACAACCTTTTACTAAGTTTTCAGGGCTGAACCTGATTAGCATATACAAAGAGAATGGTGGCTCAATACAAAGGAGAAAGAAAGACCCCTCCCCCAGGTACTGGTCAAACAGGAAGGTAGTGGTCAGGTGTGGCCTCAGAGAACAGATGTAATGTAGCTACAGACACACACACAGCTACCTGGCACCAAGCAGCATGGCAGCTAAATCCCCAGGACATCTTCCAAACTAAAGGCTAAGTATTGAACTTCACATGGCTAGATAAGGAAACAGACAGATTGCTTTCTGGTTTAAATAGGATATTGTAACTTGGTTGTGTGATTGTTGGGTGTTTGTGGATACTCTGTGAAGTCTGTGATAAATTGGAACAGTATACCATCTGTAGCATAGTATTTGTGGTATTTGTTTGCCTATGGAGATTTAAAATAGATTGTGCTGGTTAGTTATACTATATATCCTGTTAATCATAAATACCACCATGCAGTTACGTTTGTGTTAATTACATTGTGATCTGGTCTTGTGATGAATATGCTCTGGTTAGTGAGATACTGAAGTTGTCTGAAAATGTGAAATTATGAGATGGTTCTAGGAAGTTGGATTACATTGTGAAAGGTGATTTAGATGGTTTGGAATTGTAAAATCAGAACATATGCATTGTTTTGAGGCTTGGACATTTTGGAATAAAATGGAGTCTTGTGTTTTCTGCTATGTGATTGTGGTGCCATGTGTTTGGACCTGCAAATCTAAAATGGCTGCTGCTGGATGTCTTCCCCTCCCCCTTTCAGGCATGTGGTGTGGTCTTTGGAATCAAGTGGAGGTTTCTCAAAATGGAGTCTAGCTTCCATCCCATGCTGTATTCAGCATTGACTAACTGCGCAGCGATTGTCTCTCACATGTGTAGTTTTATCTGCAACCATGTTGTCTCTTATTTAATGTAATCATTGTCTTTCTGTGAGCCAATTTCTCTCCATCTCTCTCCGTCTCTCTCTCTCCTCTTTTCTCTTATATCTCTCATAGTATTATAGTATTGTATTGTATTGCATTTAGGTCAGTGTAGTATTGTCTTTTTGTATTTATTGTTTAGTTCTGTGGTTAGGAAGTCTCTGTTATATTGTAGTGTATCATTTGTACTGTTATCCCCTTTTTACAAGTATATTAGATATAATACAGTTAATAGGCTTTGGAACCTAAACCAGTATCTGTGTATTTTCTATAGTGTTAAGTGTTCACTTGAGCGTCGGTGACGCTCAAGCAGCTTTGTAGTTAGTCAGGTTACACAAGGTTGCACTTACACCCTGTACTCACATTAAGGTATTCAGTGTATTTCATTGGTATAAGGTTTTAACATAAAGGTATAGTGTTGTGAGCGTCTGCATCGCTGGTGACCTCCTCGTGGTCTCGAGCGTAGGCTACGCTACAGCGAATCATTCCCCTAGACATAACCAATAACGTGTCCTGTGATCACTGGGCCGTGAGCGAACGTGACGCTTGAGCGTCTCGCCTACGGCTGAGCGATCGTTACGCAGATAGCGTACCATTACGGTACTTCTTAAGTAAACAGCGTACAGTGTTCTTAGCTTCATAAAGGGTTGTTTATACGACAAAGGAATTTAGCATTGTCAGTCGGTATTCTGACTGCCGGCAACCACAACACCAGTATGCTAACCAGATCCCCTGGTAGGAATAGGTACGGGGTGCACCGCAAGATGCTTTCCTGTAATTGATGCGTCTTCTCCTGGTGTTTGCTGATCAGTCACATAGCTACAGTACCTGTGCCCAGGCCGGATTAGTAATGGGGCAGATGGAGCTGCAGCTCCAGGCCTCCCCATCTAACAATGCCACCTTACATGATACAGTATAATATGCAAAAGAATAACAATAAGTAGTTACCATGAAATGCGCACACTGCCTGTACACAGGCTGCCTGTACAGAGGACTCACATAAGGAGAACCTCACTCCCTAACTAAACAAACAACTAATGCAACCAAAATGTATAATGTCCTTTCTATTGGCACTTATTATTGAAATCAGTCAATCTATAATACAATGATACATCCCATATTGTATAAGGACGCCTCCTCTTCTCCGACCACAGTGCAATTGTGGGTTTGTCAGAGCATATGGAGCCTGTTGTCTCTCCTTCTTCACAATCTCCCACAAGACGTTATAGTCAGATGCATTAAATAGGGGAGAGACAAAAACGTATTTTAGACCTTATTCAGCTTCAATTGTAGTTTTGCTAAATTAGTACAGGGCAAGGCCGCCCAGCATGCAAATGGCCACCAGCGTTGCGTTCACAATTCAATTGCAATCGCACTGCTGAATTAGGGATGCCCCCTGCTTGTGCAGCCTGGCTGCGAAGGCAGGCATAGAGCAGCCATGTTTTCCATTGCAGCAGCCACGTTAGGCATCACGCGGCCACCCAGACCCGCCCCTGTTTACGCTGCACCACCCCCGCAATGCCTCTTCGCCACCCCCGACCGGCCTGGGAACGCCTCTGCCTGTCAATCAGGAAAAGGCATTCATATCACTTAGATGCAAATGCATCTCCCGGGCCGCGCACACGCAAAACAAGTGCTGCACGTGCACACTGGCCCGAAAATTGTCAGTATGCGATCACATCTCAGATGCTAAACATCCTGAATAATATAAACAGTAATCTAAACATGCAGATTTTTTGTTAAGTATAAAGGTATAATATACCTGTACACACAAAAAAAGATAAGCATTCCACAAGATGGTGTGAGTAAAGGTGCAATTACCTACTGTGCATGAAAACCAATGTAAATTACTTGTAGCTCACTGTACAGATATTTAAAGAAATACCTGCGGGTGTCCCGGATCACAACCGCGGCATAGCTCCATGGCAGGCAATGGCTCCAGAATCCTTCACCGTCTACCAGATAGACCACACAAATGCATTTCAGTGCCTTTCTGGGATTTTCTTCAAGGCCAGGAATAGTGTGCGAGATGCAGCATCGCTTGGAGAGTGATAAAATGGAGAGAGGAAAAGTGCCAGCCAATCAGCTCCTAACTGTCATTTTTCAAACAGCCTGTAGCACGACAGTTAGGAGCTGAATGCTGATTGGCTGGCAGAGCTATAGTGGAGAGAGATAAAGCACCAACCAATCAGCTCCTAACTGCCATGTTACAGGCTGTGTTAAAAAAAAGAAACTTAGGAGCTGATTGTTTAGTAATTTATCTCTCTCCATTTTATCACTCTCCAAGCGACGATGCATCTAGCCCAGTGTGCCATCCTGATCTCCTTTACATAATTAAATACCAAATCTAACCAATCATCTGTAGTATAGGTAATTTCGCTATACACGGCACACCTGCCAAAACAGGACTTCCTCTCAGTGCGGCACATCCCCGCACCAATCCAGGGGCAAACGCAGGATTTCTAGAGGGGGGTTTCCAAATGCAATCTGTAATCTCCACACTGGAAAACATGGGAGCAAGTGCGTGAGTCTGGGGGAGCAGTAATAGAAAGAAAGCCTTGCTTTTTCTTACTTAAACTATCTTAAACTCCATACTCCCTTTGATGGCACCTAACCCCTGGTTTTCCATAGCTGTCCTATATTGTCTTGAACTGTAAGTGCTGTTTTCTTGTTTGCTCATATGATTATGTACAGTACTGTGCAATGGGCACTGCAGATCCCTTGTGGCGCCATATAAATAAAGGGTATTAGTAATAATAATAACTGCACTTACTAAGCACACATTATGCAACCTCATGCCTCTTCTTCCTGTCAGCTACAGCCAATAGTAGTTAAGTGGGAGTTTTTTGTAGTTAATACAGTAGTTGTGTGAGACAGAATATCTGCTTCTTTGTTCCAGTTTTCCCACACTCCCATCCCTTTTTGTGTATGGATTATTATGGTGTACATAGCGGTAGAGAATGGTAGTTTGTTACATTCTAGGCTTAGTTGGTGCTCCCTCCTTGCATTGGGGTATTTCGTAAACCAATTGTTTTGGATGGGAAATGGTTACACCACCTGAACGGGTAGGTTGTGGAATGGAGAGTTGAACACCGACCATTGGTTCTGTGTGAGTGTGTTTGATTGTCCTGTCCGTTCGTTTGTGCCGCCACAAAATGTCAATTTAAAAATATCATTTGTCAATAGAAAATTAAAAAAATATTTGTTAACCGCCTGTTGTCTGTGCTTTTATTCTTAATGTTTAAGTGATATATATGTATATAGTTTTTAAGTACAAGTAACATTTAAAGGGTAACACAAAAATACACCGCTAGTTAGTTTATGAAAAAAAGACAAATTCTGCTTCTGATTTTCCCTAAATTCCTAAAATGATTTTGTATGAATTCTAAATAATTTTTGTCTGGTTCAAAATTACATTTCTTTATACAGGTTGAGTATTCCATATCCAAATATTCCGAAATACGGAATATTCCGAAATACGGACTTTTTTGCGTGAGACTGAGATAGTGAAACCTTTGTTTTCTGATGGCTTAATGTACACAAACTTTGTTTAATACACACAGTTATTAAAAATATTGTATTAAATGACCTTCAGGCTGTGTGTATAAGGTGTATATGTAACATAAATGAATTGTGTGAATGTAGATACACTTTGTTCAATGCACAAACTTACAAAAAATATTGGCTAAAATGACCTTCAGGCTGTGTGTATAAGGTGTATATGAAACATAAATGCATTATGTGCTTAGATTTAGGTCCCATCACCATGGTATCTCATTATGGTATGCCAGAGGTTCTCAAACTCGGTCCTCAGGACCCCACACAGTGCATGTTTTGCAGGTCACCCAGCAGGTGCACAGGTGTATTAATTACTCACTGACACATTTTTAAAGGTCCACAGGTGGAGCTCATTATTTCACTTGTGATTCTGTGAGGAGACCTACAAAACATGCACTGTGTGGGGTCCTGAGGACCGAGTTTGAGAACCTGTGTGGTATGCAATTATTCCAAAATACGGAAAAATCCCATATCCAAAATACCTCTGGTCCCAAGCATTTTGGATAAGGGATACTCAACCTGTACCATTTTTGGCAATTCCCTGTTAGTGAGCTTGCTCAGTTTTGTGGTGTAAGGTAATCTGAGATTTCCAAGACAGCGAAAACCCACAAAATTCTGAACTGTGCCGAATTATTAAGCTCATCTTTACTCTTCAGTTAGACTCCTGAGAAAACATCTTGAAAATGTAACCAATTATCTTTATATAGCAAAATTCCAGGGACGTTGTTTTATCTTGATGCTTTTTAAATTGGATCTGTCAGCAATGACCTGTACCAATTACTGTACATAATGTAAATTGTCGTTAAAACAAATCAGCGTTGGATCAAATAGGTTTAGAGGCTCATACGCACAGTGTGAACCAGAGTTTCATCGGTAGTTCAGATCAAAATCTCCTGCGTAGTTTACAATACTGCAATTTTCAATGGCCACAGTGCAAAATCCTATAGAATAATAATACATACAGTATTGTTTGAAAATAACATTGTATAGAATTTTGCAGTATTTTCCTGCATAAACCGGTGAACCACCATACAGTAGCTAGCAAAGCTGGAAAATGGAGACAGTTGAGACCACTGTTAACTAATACCCCTGTACCCCATTATGTCTTCTTTAAAAATATAAATGTGTTGTTGCCAAAGTAGGTACAGCCTTATGGCCATTCGGTATCCAACAACGGACACCCCACCCAATTCCTAATCCTGGTGCAAATTTTGCACTCCCCGCAGACTCTGGCATCTTGTTCCACAAATCCAGGTAATTACCCATAAAACCAGTTACAATTGCACAAAAGTAGATGGGTGACCTTTGCAAAGCACTTAAGTCTGGCTGCTGTTTTTGCCATATTTCTAAAGGCAGGCATGCATTGTGGACAAAATAATCATTTTACTGCAAAGTCTGATTTATATCTTTTTTTTTTTTTGTAATCTCCTATATATTTGCCCAGATCTGTGACTCTGTGACTCATTTCCTAATGCTGAGCGGAGTCACAATGCTGGGTGGAGTCTGAGTCACAGAGTCACAGATATCATCTGAGTGGCTGGATGCAGGGCATGATCCCTTAACTTTCTGGGGAGTGGTGAGCACTTTAAATATAGTTGATGAAAGCACCTAAGACGCAGAGGTAGCGCTGAATCAGAGGTGATCAGTGGCACAGAGAGGCACCTTCACCTCACTGCACCCCCCCCCCCTTTCCAAGCCCCCCCTCACACACAATGAACTTCTGTGAGTATAGGTGCTACCAATGGACATTGGGTTAGTAAGAATCACTAATACTGTGGCCATTATGTGTATAAGCGACACTGCTACCTGAAAGCATTGTGTATAAGTGGCGCTGCTACCTGTGGGCACTGTGTGTATAAACACAGCTACTACCTGTGGGCATTGTGTGTAGAAGCGACTCTCCTACCTGTGGGCACTGTGGTATAAGCGGCTTTGCTACCTGTGGCCATTGTGTGTATAAGCACCTCTGCTACCTGTGGGCATTGTGTGTATAAGCGACGCTGCTACCATTGGGCATTGTGTGTATAAGCGGTGCTGCTACCTGTGGGTATTGTGAGTAGATGTGACGCTGCTACCTGTGGCCATTGTGTGTATAAGCGGCACTGCTATATGTGGGCATTGTGTGTATAAGCGGCTTTGCTACCTGTGGCCATTGTATGTATAAGCTGCTCTGCTACCTGTGGCCACTGTGTGTATAAGCGGCTCTGCTACCTGTGGGCATTTTGTGTCTAAGTGACTCTGCTACCTGTGGGTATTGTGTGTACAAGCGGTTCTGCTACCTGTGTGTATTGTGTGTATAAGCGGTTCTGCTACCTGTGTGTATTGTGTGTATAAGCGGCTCTGCTACCTGTGGGTATTGTGTGTATAAGCGGCTCTGCTACCTGTGGGTATTGTGTGTATACGCGGATCTGCTACCTGTGGCCATTGTGTGTATAAGCATCTTTGTTACCTGTGGGCACTGTGTGTATAAGCGGCTCTGCTACCTGTGGGCAATTTGTGTATAAGTGACTCTGCTACCTGTGGGTATTGTGTGTGTAAGCGGTTCTGCTACCTGTGGGTATTGTGTGTATAAGCGGCTCTGCTACCTGTGGGTATTGTGTGTATAAGCGGCTCTGTTACCTGTGACCATTGTATGTATAAGCGGCTCTACTATCTGTGGCCACAGGACTTTGATGTCTTATCTACAGTGCATTGCTGCTATTCATCTGGTACTTTATCCCGTACTGCACAGGAATTTTGGTGTTTTTTCTACACTGCATTGCTGCTATTTATCTGGTACTTTTTGATGCATATACTAGCAGTATATACTACACTATGGGCCTAATTCAGACCTGGTCGCACGTAGGCTATTTTTTGCACTGCTGTGACCAGGTAATCGCTGCCCACAGGAGAGGGGGTATTCGCTGTGCAGGGCTGCAAACGCTTGTGCAGAGAGCTGCACAAACAAAAGTTTGTGCAGTCTCTGCACAGCTCAGGACTTACTCACCCGCTGCGATGAACTAGGACAGAGATGCTGTCAGGATCCCTCCCTGGAAACGGCCGGGCACGCCTGCGTTCGCATGGACACTCCCTGAAAACGGTCAGTTGATGCCATTGAACGGCGTCTTTCTGTCAATCTTCTAGCGATCGCCGGTGCGATCGCTTTCTTCGTTACATCCGTCGCTCCTTGGCGACGGCCGTCGCTCTGTGCATTGCGACCCATGCGGAGGCGCATTTCAGACCTGATCGCACCACTGCGAAAAACGGCAGCGTGTGATCAGGTCTGAATGACCCCCTATGTTATTCATTGTGCCCTGCCAACACTCTTGACGCCGTCACAAGGGGGTAGGCCCCCGTCAACATCAGATGACCTTTCGTCGTGCAACACTGAACCACTAACAAAACTTATAATGCAGGTAATACTCCATATAATACAAATATTGAACGCCAGAAAGGCGTGCCGGGGTTAGCAGGGCGTAGCCACTTTTGACGTTGTGAAGAGTACCCGTAGGGCGTGATGAATCACCTAGTCCTAAAAAATAACCAAATATTTGTAATTGTGCTGTAGAAAATTTGGTACAAAATTTTCATAACAGTTATCCCAAAAGGCGATAATTATCATGAATCGCATTTAACACCGGTATGCACGATAACTCACTGTCACACGTAGGAGTCTTAGATTCAAGTACCCCTCCACTGCTCACATATTGTGGTCGCTTGCAGCATTCATGATCTCATGTTTGTTTTCAGTTCCTGGACTACATGAGCGCAGCCATGTTGGATGCAGTCAGGTGACTGAACCATCCAGTCAGATTATGAATTCAAAGCCGCGAGTGACGGGGGATCTCCCAACTGCCCCCCTCACCCGCGGGTGGGACATCGTGACAGGCTGTGAAAAATGGGACAGTCGGGAGGTATGTCCAAAGCATTGCCAGAACGACTCGCTTCCTAGTAGAGGTTCACCCTGTCTCCAGATGTTGCTGCATCTGTAAGTGTCATTTCTCCTGTTTGCCTTCACTCAAGAGCCGCGATCGCCAGCCACGCCCCCGTTTTCATCATTATGGGGGTATGAACAGCGCTCAGTGAGCTGCTGGCCATGCCCCCTGTCCCTCTCTGCCAGGGAATAGATGCTGTGCGCGTGCACATGTGATGGACACACAAGCTGATCTCCTTAAAAAAAAAAAGAAAGCTTTTCAAAAAAGAAAAATCACACTTACCCGTCCAGGAGCTGGTGATCAGCGCTCCGGTGAACGCTGCCGGGCATCGGGACCTCCTTCTGCTCTGCTTTGACCCCTGTGCAGTAAGGTGATGCTGCAAAGCGATTTTTTTTTCTAAAAATACCCCGATAATGCTGCGGGGGGGCATTTGCAGGGACGGAGCTTTCTCGCAAGTTCCATCCCTGCATGCGATAATTGATACATCCATGTGATATACTCAGTGATCGCATTGTGAGTTTGCCCGATTTTATCACCTGTCATCTGTATCATCATATGCGGATGGTGATAAATGTGGCCCTAAGTGCTGGATCTGGTTCCTGCTACATCAAGTTCACCTGTTGCAGCTGTAAGTGCTCAGTTTCCCGCTACATTAGTCCAGCTCAGTCTCCTGTAAGAATCGGTTCTGTTTAATCCACAATTGCCAGTACTCATGCTATTCTCTCTAAGAAGTATACTTATTAAGGTGCGGGCTTATAGAAGTGAAGATGTTGTCCATAGCAACCAAGGAGAGTCTACTTATCATTTATCTAGCACCTTCTAGAAGATGATTAGCTGGAATCTGGGCAACATCTCCACTTCTATAATCCCGCTCCTTAGTAAATATACCCCTCAGTGCTGGCTCTAGGTTCCTGCTCCATCAGTTCTCCTGCTGTAGCCACAAATACCAACGCTCTGGCTATATCATCTAACTCATGGGTCTTCAGCCTGCAGCCCTCCAGCTGCTGTGGAACTACACATCACAGCATGCCCTGACTCAGTTTTAGCATGCCTTAATAGCAAAACTGTGGCAGGGCATGCTGGGATGTGTAGTTCCACAGCAGCTGGATGGTCGCAGGTTGAAGGCCAGTGATCTAAGTGCTAGGTATCTCCCTGGTTACACTATGGATGACTCTGCTGCATTGTGCTTCTGTGTACATCCTGACCTCTCTGGGACCGCTTTCAGTAGTCTCTGGATGATAGATACACAGGGGTAAATTTACTAAAGTGGGAGTTCGATTTAAGATGGGATGTTGCCCATAGCAACCAATCACATTCTACTTCTCATTTATCTAGCACTTTCTAGAATATAATACCTGGAATCTTCTGTTACACCTGCTCTCAGACTGAAGACAAGCGTGCTCTTTACTAGAGTCACCAGAGATGATTCAATGTAGATAAACTTTGTTTAATGCACAAAATTATTAAAAATATTGTATAAAATGACCTTCAGGCTGTGTGTATAAGGTGCATATGAAACATAAATGTATTCTGTGCTTAGACTTGGCTCATCAAGACCAGTACTGGCCAACCTGTGGCTATCCAGCTGTTGTGAAACTACACATCCCAGCATGCCCTGCTACAATTTTAGCATTCCCCAATAGCAAAACAGTGGCAGAGCATGTGGCAGAGTTTCACAACAGCTGGAGAGCTGCAGGTTGGCTAGGCCTGAGCTAGACCCAAGGGTGCTGACTCAACATAAGAAACCTGAATCATGGCACTAACCTACTGATATCTACTGTAGACTTTCTTAATACATATTGCGATTCATATGTATTGCAGTAAACCTTGGAAAACTGCAGTTTTCTGAGGTTTAACAACAATCTACAAAATATTTATATATTTGCATATCTTGGTGGGTATACAGTATTCATAATTGCTTAAGATAGAATATGCCAGTGGTGTGGACATTGCAATTTTGGTGAACTGCCCAGTGCTATGAGAAGTCTGTACCGGTTCATGCTACTTTGATTATGAAGAGAAGGGGGGGGAGTACATACAGTATTGTCAGTATGCTTGAAGAGAAGAGTCTAACACTGCCTGATCCAGTAGGTACACCCATTGCATATAGGCCCTCATTCCGAGTTGTTCGCTCGCTAGCTACTTTTAGCAGAAATGCAAACACAAAGCCGCCGTCCTCTGGGAGTGTATCTTAGCATAGCACAATTGCTAACGAAAGCAATTTCCTTGCAGTTTCTGAGTAGCTCCAGACCTACTCCTAGAATGCGATCACCTCAGTCCGTATAGTTCCTGGTTTGACGTCACAAACACGCCCAGCGTCCGACCAGCCACTCCTCCTCCGTTTCTCCAGACACTCCCGCGTTTTTACCTGGCACGCCTGCGTTTTTTAGCACACTCCCTGAAAACGGCCAGTTTCCGCCCAGAAACACCCACTTCCTGTCAATCAGCAGAGCGACTGAAAAGCTTTGTTCGCCTGTGAGTAAAATAGCATAGTTTTGTGTAAATTTGCTTAGCGCGTGCACCCTAAGATGCATACGCATGCGCAGAACTGCCGGATTTTAGCCTATTAGCAATTCTGCTAAAATTAACAGCGAGCGAACAACTCGGAATGAGGGCCACTGACCGGACTCAAAAAAGAGTTTTTGTTCTTTCCTTCCTTCTTTTTTTCCCCCCAAACCCCAGATTATCCTTCCATTTTTCTTTATTTTTTTCCTTTATTTTCTTAATAGACAAAAATCACTTCTCAACACTATAACCAAACCAGTTGCATATTTTTTTACAGCAACCTCTCAACCCGCAATACAGTAGTTCTCTGGAAGTATTAATTTAACACTCAGTCATGCGTAATTTAGCAACAGATAAAACTGCAAAAAATTCCTATTAAAAAAAGTATTGATTTTGTCTAATTTACTTTAATTGCTCAATATTTTCTCCTCAATAAAATCTACAAGTTTAGAAAACTGCAATATCTAGGCAGGTAGTGAAAATGACATTTGAAGAAATAAAATAAAAATCTGTGGTCGTGTTTCTTGTGCTGTATTTAAAGCCTGACTTTTTCTGTATTGAGAACAACTTCCTAATATTATTGGTGTTGTGATGCACCGACCATCATAAATACACCAATGTTAAAGTATTGTAGTATAATTAAGAAAAATATAATCCTGAATAGATGTGAGCCTTTTTGAATGAAAGCTAATTCATTTATTTTTTGTGGTCAGACTTAGCGTTAAAATATGAGTACTATGGGGTCATTCCGAGTTGATCGTAGCTGTGCGATGCGAAGAGCGGCGGTGCTTTTGCATTTGAGGAGTAACTCCCGGCCAGCGCAGCTCCTGCGGCTAGCCGGGAGAACCTCTTTGCTGCCCTGGTCGCAGTGGCTGCGTGTGATGTCACGCAGCCGCTGCCGTGGCCCACCCCCCCAATGGTCCGGCCACGCCTGCGTTGGCCGGACTGCGCCCTCTAAATGGCTGCTTAACGCTGCCGTCCAGCCCCCTCCCACCCAGCGACCGCCTCTGCCTGTCAATAAGGCAGAGGCGATCAGTAGGCAATGACGTCCTTCGGCCGTCTGGCATGCGCCGGCGCACTGAGGCGCTGGTACATGCGCGGTTCCGACCCGACCACTGCGCTGTGATAAACTGCAGTGAGCGATCGGGTCGGAATGACCCCCTATGTTTGGATAATTTTCTCTCTCTTCATATACATATTTGTATATATATATATATATATATATATATATATATATATACATATATATATATATACGTCCTATAACCCAATGTGACCTACCTGCTGGCCTACTTAGCTACAGGTACATTATATGCAAAGATAACCTATTACAGGCCTACAAATCCTAGCAAGCCCTGCCACAGTTTTGTTATTAGGGAAAGCTAAAACTGTGGCAGGGTATGCTGGGACTTGTAGTTTCACAACAGCAGGAGAGTCACAGTTTTGTCAGGCCTGCCCTTTTATATGAAAACCTCTTTTGAGTACATATAGTAGTCTTGGGGAAAAAAATGCATTATGTTAAAAAACGTTACACTGTCTTACATTGGTTCCTAGAATAAATGCATAAGTAACACCCCAAAAAAAATTTTAATTCTCAAAATGATTACGTCTACTACTGATTTAAATCATAGGTGGAAAAATCCCCAGAGCTGATTCATCTGCATTTTGGAAACATTTCCACTAAAGAGTAAAATAAAATATGTCATAAAATAATTAAAATTAAACTTTCAGGGGAAGCTTAGAACAGTAATTACAACTGTCGAATAGCAGTAAATTCTGGTATGTATTTAAAGCAATAATGAACAGTTTGGTAATTAAATTATTTTTAGGTAATTTATTGTTTTTAATAGCTCATGAAACTGTAGTCATATATGCGGCATACCTTCTACTATATAATATAAACAAAGGTTATATATGTATACTTTGCTGATAATGCTGGGGGGACTTAATGCCTTTGCCACTGAAGCTTTCTTGTCCCAGTGCTGAACCTATTTACTGTAGGTACAGTACGTTTCAGACTGCTCATATTGCAACATTAACAGTCAGTAATTTTGTTCGGCTAATTAAGCACTGGTTAGGTATACATTGTTTTTTCAGCACACTCTGCATTTTCAGTGAATACCATTCTTTATGTCATAGCAAATTAAGTTTATCCAAAATGACCATAAATGTGTTTGGGGTGTTTTTTTTGGGAAGAAAGTAAACTAGCAGTATACATGTGTATTTTTCCCCTCTATTATCCCATCCCTGGACTTTATATTGTTTCTGCAGTGTAGGGAATTACTGTTTGGTGATCACACGGTTATTGTTTAATGATCACACTGATCAGGGCTGTAACTAGGGTGTGCAACTATGGGCTGCACCCCAAAAAAGCCAGCTAGGGCTGCCTGAAAGGCAGAGAGTGGCTTCCTATGGGAAGTCAGCTCTCTGCTATTCGCAACCCAGTCTGGCAGTCCCAGAGGAAAGAAACACCTCCCAATGGGACTGCCTGTAGCGTCTCTGATGGGCAGGTAGGACTTCCAATAGGAAGTCACTGCCAGTCTCAGTGAAGAAGCCGGTGCAGTCTCACGGATTGCATCTGGCTACACTGACTCTGAGCTGAGGTTGCGGATTTTTCCTCGGGGGGTTGGGGGGTTGGGGGGGGGGGGGGCTGCAGTCCATAGGAAAAATCCACCACTGAACAGTATAAACCAGGAACAATATAAACATATCTCCCGCCTGTGGCATTACCTGTCTGGCTAGTGGAGATCGGTGCTAGTTTTTAAAATACAGGGGACCTTTGTGTCTTTTTCCTCCTGTATTTTTGGGTCCAGGAAGCCCGGTGCTGGTTGTAAAAATACAGGGGGACCTCAGTAATTTTCCCCCCTGTATTTTTTCAACTATAACCGACATGGGACCCCATGTAATTTTTTTTTTTTTACTTTTTAACTCTTTCTTAATTTTAAAGACAGACGCATGTATGCTGCTGTCAAACTCGCCAGCCCGAAGCTGGTCTGTTATTTGCGTTTTTTTTGGTAATGTTTTAGGAGCGAGTTTACAACTCACATCCTATTACATTGCCCGAGTTTTATGTATGCAATGGCAAAACATCTGGATGCGAGTTTTACCGTTGAGACTCGCAGGATTGCAGGAAATATGCCAGTTTGCATGTACCCGCATCCTATTACATTGTGCGAGTTCTAACAAAGTGCAAGATTAGCGCTAAACTCACATTTTTTCAGAACTCGGACCCCTATTGCATCTCGCCAAAACTCTGGCAGCCATACCATATCAGTAATGTACAATGTAGAAAGAATAGAAAATGTTATATACCTATAAAATCATGTACTGTATATAACATGTATATGTAAGAAAGCAAATATTTAGGTGAGAAACACAATAAACAATGTACTTTACTAAAAACACAATAAACAATGTAACTATTACTACAACTAAATTTTATTTTTCATTGTCAGAATTTCATTGAAAATTCTCAGGATTCAAATCCCTTGATTCCTGAGAATTTGGCATCAGTTATAAAAGAGAGATGATCACTTTAATTTGAAATGATTAAAAATACATAACAAGTATATAAATGTTTCATGTTTTGAGCACCAACAATGTCAATTATTTAACAATGGAAAATCTGGGGAATTTAAATATATACAGCGATTGTGGTTCCATTTCTGGTTCTTCTATAAATAGACACGGTGACGCAGTCAGGATTTAGCTTGATATTTAGCTGCAAACAGAGAGAGATACGTAAGTCCTGGAACAATTATGGGGGTCATTCTGAGTTGTTTGCTCGTTGCCGATTTTCGCTATGCTGCGATTTGCTGGTAAATGCGCATGCGCATGTTACGCAGAGCGCATGCGCATGTTACGCAGAGCGCATGCGCTAAGTTATTTAACTAAAAACTTAGAAGTTTTGCTGGTGTTCGTACGAGGCTTTTCAGTCGCACTGCTGATCGGTAAATGATTGACAGGAAAGGGGCGTTTCTGGGAGGTAACTGAGCGTTTTCCGGGAGTGTGCTAAAAAATGCAGGCGTGTCAGGGAAAAGCGCGGGAGTGTCTGGAAAAACAGGGGAATGGCTGGACGAACGCAGGGCGTGTTTGTGACATCAAACCATGAACTGAACGGACTGACCTGATCGCAATCTGTGAGTAGGTCTGGAGCTACTCAGAAACTGCAAATAATTATTTAGTAGCAATTCTGCTAATCGTTCGTTCGCTAATCTACTAAACTAAGATACACTCCCAGAGGGCTGCGGCCTAGCGTGTGCAATGCTGCTAAAAGCAGCTAGCGAGCGAACAACTCGGAATGAGGGCCCATATTATTTGAAATAATTAATACATCGTAAGGTTAAAGAACAGATGAATATCAGAATATAAAGCACTGGGAACTTCCAAACTATTATGTTTCCTGCAAAGCAAAGTAAGTTGTGATCCATCATATTCCTTTATGGCATGTATAACTGCTGCGGTAAGAGTTATTAATGATTGAGGCTAATAACATATGACCGAAGCACAATGAATAATGCAGAATTCTTTACTATAAAGTTTAGGCGCCCTTTATTTGAACTTGTGTCTTATAAGTGGATGGTAGTAATGGCTTTCGCTAGGAATTTGCAAAATTAAGTATAAGTGTCACTTTCTCAACATGAACATGACGGCTGTGACGTAGACGGAGGGTTTTGAGGTTGAGTCCAGACATTGATTCTTCCCACGTCAATGGAATAGGTATTGCTATAGCAGTTTAATGAGACTAAGGGAGTGTTATCATTATTCTTTTTGAGTAACTGTTAAATATTTGATTTTCATACAAGTGATTTAAAGCATAGGGGGAGATGTATCAAACCTTGTATAGGGGAGTGGAGAAATTACCATCAGGAGTGAATCAGCTCCTAGTTATCATCCATCAAGTAAATTCTATAAAATGACAGAAGCTGATTGGTTTGCTATGGACAACTTTCCACCTGTCCTCTTTTGAAAGTTTGATACATACAGTATCCCCCATCATTTTGTAACAACAATTGCAAAGACTATATAAACTTTTATAATTACAACTAAATTCAAGTGTCTGGAGACCAGTCTGTAGCAGGGCTGTCTTAACAGCACTGTCGACCCTGAGAAAAGCAATTCACTGAGGCCCCCACACACCCATTCACGGGTATACATTTTTTTGTAATTTATATCTTCCCCACGCCTGCAGCCCCAGGCTGTCTCTGAACCTGCTTCCATACAGTGAATGAGTGTCAGCACCCTGATTGGTGGATAGCTCCAGCCATCCATCAGTCAGCATTCACTGTCTGGCTGCAGGCTGGGAGGCAGGTAGAGAATGCAGCCTGGATGCCTCTGACTGTGTGTAATTCACCATTAGAGCAGCCAGGCAGCCTGCTCAAAGGTCCCTAGAATCATGGGGTCCCTGGGCAGCTACCCAGTGTGTCCATTCGTTAAGATGGCCCTAGACTGTAGTCAACATACTGTATGGGAATGAAAATGTAAAAATCATAAAAGTGTTACTGTATATCACAAAAGATACTTTAAGGGTGTTTTACAGAAGTCACCTCTGGCTACCTAAGATCCCATTATTATTTCCAAAGCTGCATGCACGGTCATGCCGCAGCATGGCATCACTGTGCGATATCACTAGTGATATCACACAGTGTGTATACACACATCGGGTGGCCCAAGCCAGGAGGAGACACACTAGGCAATGTCACTCATGCAGCACATCCCCTAGTGTGTACGCACCTTAAAATCTGCGCTCCTTATCTACTATTATTACCTGCTCCTATTGCCAGTTATTCAATTCGTTGGGGGCAGCACCCACTCTGTGAAATGCCCTCAACACGACTTTCCCCTATATGCTAAACCTTCAAATGTTCTCTGGACACTCATCTTTTTTTAAGCACACTTATCACATTCCAAAACCAAATTCTCAACCACTCTAAAATGTTCCATTTTCAGCCTGCTACACAGTATACTTTAAACTTATTTATTTATTATTTATTTATTCAATAGTCTATCAAACATCAATATTGCCGTGTGACTGGATAATACATACAGTACCCAGTGAGCAAACTGGCTGGGCCAATATGCCAAATGTGGCACTACAGCTGGGTACACACTAGATGACGTGTGTACCCAGCAATGTCATCAGTGGCGGGGCAAGTAATGGCAAGTGCATACACAGCCAGCGACGGCAGGGGAGCAAAGGCCATGTTGCATTCAACAGCATGGCCCTCGCTGGCTATATCGCCCATCGGACAGGCAAGCATGGCCGACAGGTGATGTCGCTGATGACGCACGGGTAGCGCACATTGTAAGTGACATTAGTGCATACATACTGGATGATATCGTGAACGATGTGTGTACCCAGTATTTAACTCATGTACCAAGCTTTTATTTTCCAGTTGTTTTATTACTGTACTGTTTGTTCCCAATTCTAAAGTGTTGTAAAGTATGCTGATGATCTGTAAATACGTATTAAGCATTGTTATACAGTATCTCAACCATTCATAATAATAATAATAATAATAATAATAAATAGTTTGAATGAGACAATAATAAAATAAAAAAGAATCAAGAGCCCCTATGATATAAAATGCCAAACCAACATCCTATTCATAGAGTATTATAATGATAGGTTTAGACATTAATGACATGGAAACAAATTCCTGTGGGAATAAAGGAAATATAGACATATCATTGTAGAGGAAAATAAAGCATACATAACAGTATGGAGAGAGGCACGAGCATGTGCTATGGTTTATGGTGACCGTAGTATGCACACTAGACGGCTGATTAAATAAGGTCAGGGTTAAGTCCTATTCAACCCAGTCAGATAACGCAGGTGGTCAGGGGTTCTTGTCCCAGGGAAATATAACCTGGAATCACATTGTCAGGATAATATTTTGTTCCGTTGCTCTAAGTGGGAATTGGAACGTGAGCTTGCTGCACATACTGTATGCTGCAGTGTATGCAGGAATGATAGGTGATAGGTACAATACAAGTAAGGTAAGTGACTGATTTGTCATTCCACAACTTTCCACCTATGACAATAAATGGCTCCCTTTGACCTTTTTTCGTTTTTTTTGTTTGTTTGTTTGTTTGTTTGTTTGTTTGTTTTTGCTTAATTTCAATGTAATGCCCATTTGAAAAATTGCTCTCTGTGTGGGCAATTAAAGTGTCAGTGAAAGAATAAGTATGAACCATAATGACCTTAAGGCATAGCCCTTGGCAAAGAGACCTGTAGGGGTGGCAGGCTGCCCCTTGCTGTTTTGTCTTTGGCATGTAATTCTATGCTTTGTTTTGTTACTTACTAATCATTTGTATCAGTACATATACTGTGGTGGGAGAATACAGAATATCCAGAATATTGTGGGCACCCTCCTCACCAGCTCTGATGATTTCACATCATTGTACAATACAAACTTTTATTTTATAGAGATTGTGCGTTATCTCGGTTGGCTCCTGTGGTTCTAAACAGCACAGAAAACAGAAGCCTGTAGAGCCATTTCAGTTCCAACCTACTGTATCATCAAAACAGTACAATTCTATCAATAGTGATTATTGTAAAATTGATTCTGCAAACTTTATGGCTTGTATGTGTTTGATCACAATGATAAGTATTAGTACAGACAGTACTGTATATTGGGGGTCATTCCGAGTTGATCGCTCGCTAGCTAGTTTTAGCAGCCGTGCAAACGCTATGCCGCCGCCCACTGGGGAGTGTATTTTAGCTTAGCAGAAGTGCGAACGTTTGTGCAGCCGAGCTGTGCAAAAACAGTTTGGGCAGTTTCAGAGTAGCTCTGAACCTACTCAGCGTTTGCGATCACTTCAGCCTATTCGTGTCCGGATTTGACGTCATACACCCGCCCAGCGAACGCCCAGTCACGCCTGCGTTTTTGCAAACACTCCCTGAAAACGGTCGGTTGACACCCAGTAACGCCCCTCTTCCTGTCAATCTTCTTGTGGCCGCCAGTGCGAAGGAAAACTTTGCTAGAACCTAAGCACAACCACAAAGAGCTTTGTACCCGTACTTCGCACGTGCGCATTGTGGGGCATACGTATGTACAGAAATGCCGTTTTTTTTTTCAACTGATCACTGCGCTGCGAAAATCAGCAGTGAACGATCAACTCGGAATGACCCCCATTACCTTTATAAGCAGCTTATGCAGAGTGAAAGAACTATAGTTGATACAGATGTGTCTTCATACACTGAGAATCTGTATGCCACACAGCTTAACTGAGACGCTATGAGAGCAGTAGTGTGTGGAATGTATCGCAATTGCATCACAGACGCAGCAAAAGCCACTCACTGTATAAGAGATATTAGGGTGCAACATTAACTGGAATGGTTTTAAAAACGTATAGTACAAAGTCACAGATGAAGCAGAATGGAACTTTGGGTCAGGAAAAGTAGGTGCTGCTTGCATTGAAGCCCTTATCACCCAGACACAGCATACCCTCCAACTTTTTACACATAAAAACCGGTACAAATTAGGAAAGGGGTCGTGGCCACAGGTAAAGTGGGTGTGGTCACGCTCCCTTTCCCATACTTTCAATGGAAATTTGGAGAGTCAAAAATTGGTACAAAGCCCTTTTTGGCAGGTACAGACCATAAAAAAAAGGAACTGTACCTGCTAAAATGGTACAACTGGTATGACACAGTTGCACACAAATGTACGAAGGGGGTCATTCAGACCCGGCCGCTGATCCGGCCCGCATCGGCAAACTGCACAGCGACCGCATCACAGCTGCGTGACCCGACACATTGCTGTCGCATCCCCAATGGATTCGACCGCAATGATATTGACAGCGGTGGGTGTTTGCGGGGTGGTGACTCAACATTGGATGGAGGGGAGGGCCGAACGTAGGCTGACCAGGATCGTTTTTGGGGCGGCTGCGTGACTTTACACGCAGCCGTTCCATTTTAAAAAATGGTGGGACGTCCACCTGACAGCGGAGCCAGTCTGCGCTACCAGGGGTCAACCTTAGTTCCGATGCATCCACAATCTAATTGCGAACACATCAGGAGAAGGCCTCACACATGGTGGATGGGCTTGCACTGTACTGGGTGGCCCTCAGCATGTGAGGAGATGGATGCGGATCTGGCTGCGTATGCAGCGATCTGCATCTGTCTCTGAATAAGGTCCAAAGGTCACAAGCCCCAGTGGTCAGTGTATGCTAGCAATACAGTTCTGATGCACATACATACCTACATACATAAATACATACATACATACATACATACAAACAAATATACATACATACATACATACATACATACATACCTACCTTCCGCTCCTGGATTCATTTGTTGATCTATTTGTTTGATTATTAAGTCCACGGAGTGCCGTCTGAAGAAGAGGTATCTGCATTTGGCTATCAATTTAGCATACAGTTTAAAGGGGTCTATGTACTAAGCCTTACAGAGAGATATAGTGGAAGGAGATAACGTACCAGCCAATCAGATCCTAACTGCCATGTTACAGGCTGTGTTTGAAAAATTACAGGAGCTGATTGGCTGGTACTTTATCTCTCTCCAAGGCTTAGTACATTGGGGTCATTCCGACCCGTTCGCACGCAACGTTTTTTTACTGCAGTGCGAACGGGTGCGGAATGCGCATGCGCGGCGGCCACAGTGCGCGTGTTCAACGTTGCCCGACGACAGGGGTAGCCAGGTTACGTCACGTCTGGAGAACAGGGCGGTCGCAGAGCGGACCGCTAAGAAGATTGACAGGAAGAAGGCGGTCCTGGGCGTCTCCACAGCGTTGGCGGCCGTTTTCGGGGAGTGGATTGAAAAACGCAGGCATGTCCAGAACAACAGAGGGCGGATGTCTGACGTCAGAAGCAGCTTCAGCATCGCAGGGATCATCGCACAGGGTAAGTAGGTATAGGGCTGGTCAAGTTCTGCTTGAAATTTATTTAGCTTAGCAGGGCTGCACATAGGCGTGGACTATTGATCGCAGCAGCAGCTAAAAGTTGCTAGCTGCGATCAACTCGGAATGACCACCACAGACCCCTAATTACAGAAATAGCACAGTGGCACTTAACAGAAAGTTTTGAAAATAGGAAGAAAAAAAAAATGCAAAAAAAAAAGGTTTTCTTAATGTTCTATTCAGACAGATGACTAAAACACTGTATGATTTAAAATACTAAACAAATTGCACATTACATCATTTAAAATTGTTTCTATTTAAAAAGTTCTTCGCAAGCTGGAATAAGATACACAAAGGACCGATAAGCCTATTATTGAAAGATAGCATAAAACGTAATACATTTTCCCAACAGTACAATGTGAAATAAATTACATTTGAGTTAGCAACACAAAGGAGATCAAAGAACAAAAATATAATAAAAATAGAATGAAGTTATGGATTTGTATTTTATTTTAAAGATTATAAAGCCTTATTAGAATATATTTAAAGTTTTAAGTACTTGATTGCTCTGGAATTAAAAATGAATGTGATAATTAGTCGCAAATGAGGACTCAAAACAAAATCAACTATTTATCTGATTGTTTTATGGTTGTACACGGCTCCATATAAAATGAGTTTGAAACTCTACATCGATTTAGAGAAGTGCAGATCAAAACATCACTAATAAAGATACAGGCAATTGTATTCCATTACTGATAATCCATGGAGAATCAAAGTTTTGACTAAGCAGCATACTTATTACATATGAGACGGGTTCGGTATTTTATCCCAATGGACATTCACATGATCAACACCGACATCCCGACAATGAAGATTCCAACTGCAGATGGGGTCTGTGGCCCTCATTCCGAGTTGTTCGCTCGTTCTTTTTCATCGCATCGCAGTGAAAATCCGCTTAGTACGCATGCGCAAAGTTCGCACTGCGACTGCGCCAAGTAACTTTACTATGAAGAAAGTATTTTTACTCACGGCTTTTTCTTCGCTTCGGCGATCGTAATGTGATTGACAGGAAATGGGTGTTACTGGGCGGAAACACGGCGTTTCAGGGGCGTGTGGCTGAAAACGCTACCGTTTCCGGAAAAAACGCAGGAGTGGCCGGGGAAACGGTGGGAGTGCCTGGGCGAACGCTGGGTGTGTTTGTGACGTCAACCAGGAACGACAAGCACTGAAATGATCGCACAGGCAGAGTAAGTCTGGAGCTACTCAGAAACTGCTAAGTAGTTAGTAATCGCAATATTGCGAATACATCGGTCGCAATTTTAAGAAGCTAAGATTCACTCCCAGTAGGCGGCGGCTTAGCGTGTGTAACTCTGCTAAATTCGCCTTGCGACCGATCAACTCGGAATGAGGGCCTGTATTTCTACCCTTCCCTACACTAACCCGGCCTCCGTGGGTTGCAATTAGTTCTAACCTTCTGGGGGGTGGCGGCTAGGGCTAACCCTCGGAGGGTGTAGCAGCTAGAGCAAACCCACCCTAGTGCCTAACCCTATCTCACCCAGTGCCTAACCCTAACCCTCCCCACGGGCCCTAACCCGCACCCCGATACTCACCTTCGGGATGTCGGCTCTCGGTGCTGGTCTACTAAGTAGTGTCTAGATTTTGGCGTTTGCAACATGACCGTCGGCATCCCAACCGCAGGGATGTTGAACGCATCCCTACTAGACGTGACACCAGCTCAATGGATAGACAGCCCCCATCACCATGCATTAAGTTGCCAACCACAGTAGGAGGCACTGTTATGTAAAAAATACCTTATTTTTTCCCCCATTTCTAGCAGATACAGACAATATGATTCCAAAAAAAGAATGTGAAAATAGAAATAATTGGGACACTGTCCTTTTAAGTAATGTACTTCATGCAAACGTGTTTCAATGCATATAACAGGTTCTTTAGAATTAATATTTCAATTCTGAATATGTTCCCAGATAATGGAATAATAGATACAGTATAGATAAAGTGGTACACCATCCCTTAGGTGTTCTGCTTTTGTTCACGGTCCCCACAGTAGAGTAGATTCCATAAACACCTCCCAGTCTTGTGTAGAACCAGAAGGGATAAAAAAAATATATGAACATATATACATAGTGAAGTACATTAGGTAAAACCATTTATTGGGCCAAAAATTTTAAAAATTCCTGAAAACTGTATATGAGTAATAGTGGAAATACTGAGATACTGAGTACTGTTAAGCGCTATTGAGAGTATATGAGAGATACTGATGACTATTGGAGGATACTGAGAACTACTGAAGGGTTGCGTTTGGGTGACCGGCGGCTAGGAGACCGCTGGTCACCATACTGTCGCCGGGATCCCGGCTGTTAGATGGCCAGTGGGGGCTGGGGGCAACAAAGCCCTTTGCGGGCTTGCTGCACTCACCACTCAGCGGGCTCGGTGGCTCACTGCACTTGCCACAGGTTCTATTCCCGGTATTGTCGGTATTGTGACCGGCAGACTCCCGAACGAACGACCGCCAGTCACATAACCGCATCCCCTACTGAAGGATACTGAGAACTACTGGAGGATACCGAGAACTATTGGAGGATACTGAGAACTATTCAGATTTATTGAAAGTATATAAAGCAGGGCCGCCATTAGAGGGGGACTGCAGAGCCACGCTTCCCCCCCCCCAATGCAGTGGAATTGGTGGAGGTCAATGTGTAATTTTTTAGTTTAACGAACTCAGCAGCGCCCTCCAGTGGCCAGTGCCAGCCCTGCACCTAAGGGTTTATTTCCTAAGTGGCAAAAAGCCACCGCTTCCTGTAGTGCTTATGCCAGAGATTTAAAAACGCTGGCCTTTTAAATTTCGGCTTTTAAATATGTCAGGAAGCAGCTGCTGCTTAGTAAACAAACCCCCTAGTCTTACTCTTAGTTCATATTCCTCATCAGAGGCGTAACTAGGGTTTTCGGAGCCCAGGGCAAGATGGAAAATGGCGCCCCCCCCGCCCCCCCAAAAAAAACCACACAAAAAGAAGCATGTGCGCGTGCCTCTGGCGCGCGTGTCGAAAAAATGGGCATGGCCACGCTCCAGAAGGGGTGTGGCCACGCTCCAGAAGGGGTGTGGCCACTGAAAATGGCCCACAGTGCCAGTTACATTGCCCCACAGTGCCGGATACATGCCCCACAGTGCCAGTTACATTGCCCCACAGTGCCGGATACATGCCCCACAGTGCCAGATACATTGCCCCACAGTGCCGGATACATTGCCCCACAGTGCCGGATACATGCCCCACTCAGTGTCAGTTACATTGCCCCACAGTGCCAGATACATTGCCCCACAGTGCCAGATACATTGCCCCACAGTGCCAGTTACATTGCCCCACAATGCCGGATACAATGCCCCACAGTGCCGGATACATGCCCCACAGTGTCAGATACATTGCCCCACAGTGCCAGATACATGCCCCACTCAGTGCCAGTTACATTGCCCCACAGCGCCGGATACAATGCCCCACAGTGCCGGATACATGCCCCACAGTGCCAGTTACATTGCCCCCACAGTGCCAGATACATTGCCCCACAGTGCCAGATACATGCCCCACAGTGCCAGATGCCCCACAGTGCCAGATACATGCCCCACAGTGCCAGTTACATGCCCCACAGTGCCAGATACATTGCCCCACAGTGCCAGTTACATTGCCCCACAGTGCCGGATACAATGCCCCACAGTGCCGGATACAATGCCCCACAGTGCCAGATACATGCCCCACAGTGCCAGATACATGCCCCACTCAGTGCCAGATACATGCCCCACTCAGTGCCAGATACATGCCCCACTCAGTGCCAGTTACATTGCCCCACAGTGCCGGATACAATGCCCCACAGTGCCAGATACATGCCCCACAGTGCCGAATACATTGCCCCACAGTGCCAGTTACATTGCCCCACAGTGCCAGATACATTGCCCCACAGTGCCAGATACATGCCCCACAGTGCCAGATACATGCCCCACTGTGCCAGTTGCATGCCCCACAGTGCCAGATACATTGCCCCACAGTGCCAGTTACATGCCCCACAGTGCCAGATACATGCCCCACAGTGCCAGTTACATGCCCCACAGTGCCAGATACATTGCCCCACAGTGCCAGTTACATTGCCCCACAGTGCCAGATACATTGCCCCACAGTGCCAGTTACATTGCCCCACAGTGCCAGATACATTGCCCCACAGTGCCAGTTACATGCCCCACAGTGCCAGTTACATGCCCCACAGTGCCAGATACATGCCCCACAGTGCCAGGCCCCACTCAGTGCCAGTTACATGCCCCATTTGGTGCCAGTTACATGCCCCACAGTGCCAGATACATTGCCCCACAGTGCCAGATACATTGCCCCACAGTGCCAGATACATTGCCCCACAGTGCCAGTTACATGCCCCACAGTGCCAGATACATGGCCCACAGTGCCAGGCCCCACTTGGTGCCAGATACATGCCCCCCCGTGCTGTCGTACCCCCCCCCCCCCCGTCACTTACCGGCCGCTTGTTGCTATGTGAGGGGAGGAGAACGCAGCGCAGCGCCTCTCCTTCCCCTCACCGCTCCAGGTCTCCGGCGGCTTTCTGGTGCCGGTTCGCTAGCCAATCAGAGCTCGCGGACCGGCAGCCAATCAGGAGCCGGTCCGCAAGCTCTGATTGGCTAACGCCGGAGACCGGACACAGCAGCGCTGCTAGTGCTGGCAGCGGCGGTGAGGGGAGGGAGAGACGCTGCGCTCTCCTCCCCTCACATTTAGGGTTGACGGCCCAGGGGCAAGTGGGCATGATGCCCTGGACGCCGGTGGCGCCCCCCTCTCCTGGGCCTACCAAGGCGCCCAGGGCACATGCCCCACTCGCCCTACCCTAGATATGCTTCTGTTCCTCATACACGTTATTCATTGAGATCTCAAAGCACGTGTCACGTGCTGACTAAAACTAAATTAAGAAATAGCTTCTGCTTGTTAATAAAAGTTAAATATGGCATACATATATGTATATGCTATATTTCTCCATAAACAACCTATGTATTAAGATAAATATGCTATTTTACCCCCACAAAACAAAGACTTGAATATTAGAAAATTAAGGTCACAGGTCGATATTCCGGCAAAGCGCAGCTAGCCTACCCAATGATTTTTCATTATTAAGCCTATAAATCAGCGAGATGTTGATAGATGTGCGCAGCTGGTCACTATGTCAGCATCAGGAGGTAGAAAATGCTTAGCACATTCCACTGATCAATGCTATAGGAATTTTCTATGTGGGGGGAAAAGGACGCAGGAAAGAGAAAAACAACATTCCTCAACAATATAAATTATCTGCATTTACTTGCATTTTTATTTCCCACACATGCATGACATATACAGCCGAGAGATGAATATCCAACCAAACACCTTTAAAACAATCAGAGAGGTATATGAGAAGACTAATGGGATTTCAATGCAAATGCACCTGGCTGTGTAATCTTGATTTAGTGGCTGTGAAGGGAAAAGTAGAACGCTAAATCCACCTATTGAATTATTAATAGCCTAAAAGAAAGCACTCTAATTGGATCTAAATGGGTAACACTCTGGCTCCTGGGATGCCGAGAAAGATAAGTTGGTGGATTTCTGAGAGACTATTATATTTTTCCAGGTGACAGAGAAAAGCTCGTTAAAGTATTGTGCGGAAAAAAAACGCTGAGGTCGGCAAACATCTCCTGTACTGCTGACCATGCCGCATCGTACATAGAGACGTATTATGTGTTCTAAAAGTAAACACGATTACAAATAATTACATGTTATAGAACATCAGGACATCACTCAGCAGCAATTGTAGAATCAGTATGACAAATATCCCGCACGCCATAGAAAACACAGCTCTACTGTAGTTTGCCGGCCTTTTTAAGTCATGCTGATAAGCACCGCAGGTTTTTATTGTGAAATGGAAAATATCACTTTTCTTCAAAACCCATTGATGTGCTGTAGCAGGCATCTTTACCATGCCTAATGAAGCCTGTGTGATATTTCAGAGGCTGTTCTCAAGCACACAGAGATTTCAATGGCTGGTTTATTGGTTTCATGCTAAAACGGACAGAAGTCACTGATTATGTGGGCACCAACAAAAAATGCATTCAATGAACTTCTGATTAGATCGGAGAGTATTAATGGTTTGTTTGGTAATCCTGCTTCCCATTTGCCGAATTGGTCAGTGTGTGCAGTCTACAGGTGACAGAGGGGCTCATTCAGAGGGGCTAATTAGCAGAATTTGCTATCCTTTTGGTCGCATGCTGGGGGCCGCCCATCGCTGGATAAGCCACCCAGCATGCTGACCGGCGCCTCCCCCCTTTCAAGTAGCAGAAATTGCGATTGCTTGTCAGCAGAGACTAAAGATGACTCCTGCCGGCGCAGCTCAGCTGCGAGCGCAGGAGTCCCAGCGCCATTTTACCAGCCGCCGTGACCACGCTACTGACAAGCCTCCTTTCGTCTGCCTTCGCCCACCGTTCGGCTCGGCCAACCCCTGGAAACAAAGCGTTTATTCCCCTCCGCGACCGCCTCTGCCTGATTGACAGTCAGAGGCGATCGCTTTTTGTGCGGCCCCACCCCCCGCAGAAAGTGCAGACACATGTGCTGGACTGGCGCTTTGCATGCGCCCGCGGGGCCATCGTAAAAATTCCAGTTGGATCGTGATTTGCGATCCAGCCTGAATTAGCCCCAAAATGCATTGTGCCCTTCAGCACTCAAGGCAAATGTGCTGTGTATCAGCTATTTAACACTTCAGAAATCAAGTCTCAAATCCTGTGTTTTCATTCTCCAATAGATTTTTTTAAACTCAACATTTTTAAAACTGTTGAGCGAGGGGAGATGCATCAAGCTTTGGAGAGAGAAAAAGTGAAGACGTTGACAAAAGCAATCATCTTATGTCATTTATCTAGCACAGTCTAGGAAATAAATGTCGCACCCCAATATGGATGGTGATTTTTTAAAAGTGCCGGTATCCTTCCCACAATATGGAAGGTAAGTTTAAAAAAAGATCAGGAGCAGTTCTAATGTTGTCTCAATTGGGCTTCCGTTATGAATCAGACTGGTAAAACCATGATAAACCTCTAGAACCAGAACAAATTGCTTCCCCCATAACAGCCAGGTATACTTACGGAATGCGGTCATGTGACCGGCAGTCGGGAGACCACTGGTAACTATACCAACGCCGTAACCTTGCACGGTGTAAAGCCCGACAATCGGTATGCCGACTGACAGGGACTTCTCCAACTCATGGTTGTCCACCCATAGAGTGGGAATAGAACCTGTGGCAAGTGCAGCGAGCCACCGAACCCGGAAGGGGCATCGTTGCGTTCGCCCCCCTCCCCCACTGGCAATCTAAACACCGGGATCCTGGCGTCGGTATGGTGACCGTCGGTAGGTATCCCAACTGCCAGTCACCCATACCTAAACCATACTCACCAGTGCTTGGATACTACCAGGACTTTTGAGTGGGATGTATTCAAAATGCCTGCAGTTGGGATACCGGCGTTCAAGAGACCAATGCCAGAATCCCGACATCCAACATTTTACCGGCAGTCGGAATTCAGACAACGCCCCCCCCCCAGTTGGTGGGTCCATTCCACCAGGGACGTCCTAGCAGCAATGTAGGCCACTGGGCAAAGCAATGCACTGGGGCCCCTACCCGTCCTGCAGCAGTAGGGGTGGGGGTTGCTATCAGCAGCAGTTTTGATGTCACGTGGGCGGTAGGGGGTGTTTTAACTTCCACTCAGCATGTATGGCCTGGAGCAGTAATTTCTGCTAATTACTCTTTTACTGTACAGATAGTGGGAGATGCGGCGGGAGGGAGAACCATAGGCGTGCGCAGCACATTTTATTAGGGGGTGCACCGTCGGAGGGGTGTGTCTAGCACTGCCTTTTGGGCGTGTCTAGCACCATCTATTGACGGTCAACGCAATATAAAATATCCACCCTTGCACCAATCCTAATAAAGCAGATACATTTTCAGATGTTGTGGTGTGCACCAAACAAACACCCCTGATGGCACTCACTGCAATTACAGTGCTCCTCCTCAGCCTAGTCTGGCTCCTCCTCTCTTTCCCCTGCAAGCTGCAGCAGCTTACTTACAAGTCAGTCACTCACTGACACTGACAGTCGCAGACTAGTACTGCTGCTGCTGGTAAAACGAGTGACGTGTCAATGCTGCTGCAGACCGCCTGCCAGTATTGAATCTGTCTTCCTAAGAGGAACTCTGGCTGCATGCTGATCCTCATCAGTGGCTAGCGTTGGCATACCATAGAAGGAGAGAGGAGGGCGTGTGGCGGGTGTGACGGGTGGGCGCGCGAGCAGCATGACATAATCACGTCACATAACATAACGCTGTTTTTGTACATGGAGGTGGAGCCAGGAGTTTGAAAGCCGGTAGCAGTGGCACCCTTGATTAACCCAGGCGTCCGGTCAGTGATGCAGTCCTGACAGGGTGCAGCGTAAAGGGGACAGTAATCAGCCTGCTTGGCTACCGCTGCATCAGGCATGTGAGATCAGGGTGCCAGACATTAGGGGGTGCCTGTGCGCACCAGTCACTCCCCCCCCCCCCTGCGCACACCTATGGGGAGAACACTAAACTGTAGAAGGTACATTGGGCTGAATGAAGGGGCTTAGGGTTTAATACACAGGTAGGAGTGGATAGTGGAGTGGGCTTAATATTCATTATTTTCTGGTGGGAGGGCAGCTTGCTTGACTGCAGATATCTTCAGTTCTGGGAAATAGATTAGCTTGTTTCAATGGGATAAAACACTAGAGAGTCCCACCATTCAGGAGGTACTGGGGACTTAGGGATCAGAGTTCCGGAGCCTGAGCAATCCACCAACGAAAATATAAAACTGCATACCAGGCTGGTGGAGCTGGAGCAGGGACCAGCTCCTGGAAGGCTGATATCTCTGGTTCTGGGCATAATAGAGACAAACTACCAGTGTCCATCGAAAGGGGAGAGTTCCAGCTTTTGTAGAATACCCTCATAAAAACTCTGTGAGTCTGACAGAACCCGAGATATCTGGCTGGGAAGAGCAATTAAAAGGCTCAGATGGGGATCACTGTTAGAAGTCGGACATCTCAGGTTCCCTAGGGCGAATTTTCAAAAATATGGTAACCCTGGAAAGAGGGGACACTCAGCTATCTTCCTGGGTCCCTTAGACTCCTGGGGCCCTTGGACAAGAGCCCACTGAGTCCATACAAAAAGACGGCGCTGCATGCCACGAGCAAGTTTGGAATAGAACCTGGAGGAGGGGGGGGGGGGCGGCGGTGTTAATGGCTCATCAAGAGTTACCAAGAATACACACAAATGACGTCTAATACTGGTATAAGCACAAAGAACAAATGTCAAGGTTCAATATAAACATAAAAAATGCATATAAGAGTTAAAGCCTCTGACAAGAGGTTCTGCAGCAGTATCACACACAATAATGATCACAAAACTATGGTAGGGAAACGCCGCCACTGACAAGTGGTGACAACTGCTAAAATACCCCCAAAATAGCATATATATATATATATATATATAAAAATGATGTAGTAATGGAAACACAACTAAATTTAAGGGCTTAGATACAAAAAATCGCCAGGAACTCGCAAGGGTCTGGGCAGGCTGCACATGATGAACTGAAATAACAGGGAACCAATCAGGAGCACAGCTACAACCTACTGAGCAGGAAACTATAACCGGCAAGGTGTTACCTTGGACAGTCGTAACTAGACTTTTTGGTGCCTTGTGCCAGAGAGAGAATTGGCGACCTCCTGCCATTTTTCCATATATATATATATATATATATATATATATGTATAATACACACACATTTATACAGTTGACCACTGCAAGAAAATGGATTTGGACACATCCTCTGTATACCACATTTTGATGCACTTAACTTGAGAGCTTGTTGTTATTGAGTTACAATACCCTTTATTAAATTAAACATTTCAAATTCTGCCATACCCAGGATTCAAACCTTTAACCTGTTGAATTCTAAACAAACACCCTACTCATTGAGCTATTTGCAAAAAAATTCATAGATTGTCTGACTGCCATGCCACAGGAAATGGGTTAGAATACCAGGTATGTCAGCATCTTGAAATTTAATAAAGTACAGTGTGACTGAATAACAAAGAAATCTCAAGTTGAGTTCATGAATGTTGTTAAGGTATTAGCAACAGAATGGGTCAGGGTAGGAGACAGGGGTGGTCAGGAGATGCTAGACTTCAAAAAGGGGGGAAGCTGCAAGTGAAAGTAATTAAAACAGATAATTGACAAGTGTTGCCAACAGCGCCCCCTACCCTGCAGCGCTATGTGCGGCTCCCCCTCTGCACACACCTAGTTATGGCCCTAACCTTGGAAAGACATAGTCCAGGAACTTCTTATACAGATGTGTCCTCAGACACTGTGGCTTCAGTCGTGCCAAACAGCCCCTCTCAGAGCTCCAGTCTTCCTGGTCATCTCAGCCGTGCCAGTCGTCTTTTTCGCTCAAAATATGTATCTTATTTGCACAAATAAATCTATTTGGAAGCGACAAAACTAATTTGCTAGATTACACTGGCCAGTTTGACATGCAACATTTGTACGTCTGTGGGCAAATTAATCTAATCCGTATATGAAATGGTCCTATGCCATTGGCTGTTTCTCACACCACGCTTTGTTGTGCTGCATCTGCAGCTTCGTACATGTTTAAAACTAATTCCTGTGAGGTTAAAGTCACAGCCCAGCATCTGCAGTAAACTGGGAGTGGGGTTTTGCTGTGTGTGTGATGCGAATAAGACGCAGAATTGAAAGAAAAAGTCACTATGCTACACGCTTGGCGTGGCTCAGTCACGTAGGGTATCTCACACCACATGGCGTATTGAAGCTAGGTATATGAGAACGGATCCCATATGAGGACACATCTGCAGCAGAGTAACTTGGCTGTCAGATGGGAGCTGAAAGTGTATAGTGATCACAGGATCTTGGTAATTGAATGGCAGCTGAAAGTGGTACAGTACAGTATTTCCAAGGTAGACTAATATAGCCATTATTCTCAACACCTTTGGAGAAACGGGCATTAAAATTAATATTTAGACAAATAGATAGACAAAGTGAACTGAAATAGAGTATTTGTGGACAATTTTAGACTATATTTGATTGGGATTTTCATAAACTACAAAACAACAAATCTATAATTCCTTCTAGTTTATGTTATGTTTGGCCTGGCATCTGGAATGCCTCAAACCAACAGTATCCAAATCTAGAGGTAAATTAGGCTTGGATGAGTCGTTTGCTCTGTGATGTGCAGAATCATTTATGTATTTATAATTGTTGCTGTTATGTAGAAGGCACTTTGTTCCTCTTATCTCTCTCCTACAGGATATAATTAGAAATACTGAAGCGATCACTTCATTTTGTAGTTTTTCGCTTGTACCACACTAGCCTTGGGAACCTAATTAACAATACTGTATAACACCCTTCTGTGCCTGACGTTCTTAAAGTGCAATATCATTTTAAAAACTTAACCTTTTATAAAAACATCAGAGAAGTTACACTCCCTAGTAATATCAATGTGCTCACTGGACGTTCACGTTCCACATTGCAGTGCTTGGCTGTGGTCCATCTAATAAAGATCACCTTGGAAGTA
The DNA here is from genome assembly GCF_028390025.1 of Pseudophryne corroboree. NCBI lineage: Eukaryota > Metazoa > Chordata > Amphibia > Anura > Myobatrachidae > Pseudophryne > Pseudophryne corroboree. The sequence goes on along the minus strand of NC_086445.1, from coordinate 960,245,675 downwards.
AGAATGAGTACTTAATAAAGTAATCAAACTAATATTGGTGGTCATTCCGAGTTGTTCGCTCGGTAATTTTCTTTGCATCGCATCGATTTTCCGCTAACTGCGCATGCGCAATGTTCGCACTGCGACTGCGCCAAGTAAATTTGCTATGTAGATTGGTATTTTACTCACGGCATTACGAGGTTTTTTCTTCGTTCTGGAGATCGGAGTGTGATTGACAGGAAGTGGGTGTTTCTGGGCGGAAACTGGCCGTTTTATGGGAGTGTGTGAAAAAACGCTACCGTTTCTGGGAAAAACGCGGGAGTGGCTGGAGAAACGGAGGAGTGTCTGGGCGAACGCTGGGTGTGTTTGTTACGTCAAACCAGGAACGACAAGCACTGAACTGATCGCACTGGAAGAGTAAGTATCGAGCTACTCAGAAACTGCACAGAGAAGTCTTTTCGCAATATTGCGAATCTTTCGTTCGCAATTTTGATAAGCTAAGATTCACTCCCAGTAGGCGGTGGCTTAGCGTGTGCAATGCTGCTAAAAGCAGCTTGCGAGCGAACAACTCGGAATGAGGGCCATTATACCCATATTCTGCAATCCTAACACATCATAGTTTAAATGTTCTACCTTGTGCATCCCATTTAGGGCAGAATGCAGCAATTTAAAAAATGCGGTCAAACCTCCAAAATTGCCGTTCAGAGTTTTGACCAAATTTCCCTCATGCCCCAAGGTCCAGAAAACAAACGTTTCTGGAGCTTGGACCCGGTAGGCAAAGCCATCTATAGATGCTGTTGCCCAATAGAAGCCTATGTGTTTCTCTCCGCAATGTTGCCTGGTGGGATCCAATCAGATCCCTCCCTGTGTTCCCCGTGGCTTGCACATACGCATAATGACTCCCAGGTCATATAGCCAGAAGTCCTCTAATCACAAAGGACAGCTGTTATCGGCAGAGCTGTTCTTTGTGACTGTAGCCGCATTTGTACAAGCATACGGTGTTACACTACTGAATGCCGCCCTGCTTGTGATGACTGGAGGGATGTATTGCATGCAAAATGCAATGTTTGATGCATCCCACCCTGGATGATTTTTCCTGCTACTTCAATGGAAACAGTGAGAAATCCAGACATGGGTGGAATCTATCAAACCTTCTAAAGAATGGAGAAGTAGGCAAGTGGAGGCGTTGCCCATATTAACCAATCAGCCTATGGCTGTCATCTATCAAGTACACATAGCCGTAGACATCCTGTCTAGGGTCTGATAATGCCGGGGCGTGGTCTAATCATGGAGGCGTGGTCACGCCCCCTCTTAAAAAGAAACATTAACCTATTTGCTGACCTGCAGATGGGGGCGCATTGCTTCCCTCAGCCAGGGGCAGAGCTGTGGGGGAGGGGGGGGCACGATCAGTGCGATACTAACTCCCCCTGCAGGCAGAGAAAGTACTCAGCAGCAGCAGCCTCCCTGTGTGCTGGGCTGGTAAGAGAGTGTGCGTGTGTGTGGTCGTGGGGGGACATGTAGTCAAGGACCCCATGCTGGGACCTTCCAACAAGCCCAGGCCCAGGTAATTAGTGCTGCCCCACTCGGTGCCGCTGCAGGTACATTCTATGAAATGATAGGTAATAGCTTATTGGTTGCCTGCCCAACTTCTCCCCTTGTCCACTTCTCCACTCTTTCGAAGGTTTCATACAATCCCACCATGGTCTCCAAAACGGCAATTCCTCAGTTATGCCGAACACTCTTCCCTTTTCTCTGTCGTATGTATGTCAAAGTGTGTCCAGCACTGCACCAGTATTACAGTATATGCACCCGGTTTATGCCAGATGTACATCAACCAGCCAACCAGGCCATATGCAGAGTTGGGGGGAGATGTATCAAAGCTTGCAGAGAGATAAAAAATAGAGAAAAGGAAAGAGTCACAGCCTGTCATGTGGCAGTTAGGAGCTCATTGGTTGGTCATTATCTATCTAGAGATGAGCGCCAGAAATTTTTCGGGTTTTGTGTTTTGGTTTTGGGTTCGGTTCCGCGGCCGTGTTTTGGGTTCGACCGCGTTTTGGCAAAACCTCACCGAATTTTTTTGTCGGATTCGGGTGTGTTTTGGATTCGGGTGTTTTTTTCAAAAAACCCTAAAAAACAGCTTAAATCATAGAATTTGGGGGTAATTTTGATCCCAAAGTATTATTAACCTCAAAAAACATAATTTACACTCATTTTCAGCCTATTCTGAACACATCACACCTCACAATATTATTTTTAGTCCTAAAATTTGCACCGAGGTCGCTGTGTGAGTAAGATAAGCGACCCTAGTGGCCGACACAAACACCGGGCCCATCTAGGAGTGGCACTGCAGTGTCACGCAGGATGGCCCTTCCAAAAAACCCTCCCCAAACAGCACATGACGCAAAGAAAAAAAGAGGCGCAATGAGGTAGCTGACTGTGTGAGTAAGATTAGCGACCCTAGTGGCCGACACAAACACCGGGCACATCTAGGAGTGGCACTGCAGTGTCACGCAGGATGTCCCTTCCAAAAAACCCTCCCCAAACAGCACATGACGCAAAGAAAAAAAGAGGCGCAATGAGGTAGCTGACTGTGTGAGTAAGATTAGCGACCCTAGTGGCCGACACAAACACCGGGCCCATCTAGGAGTGGCACTGCAGTGTCACGCAGGATGTCCCTTCCAAAAAACCCTCCCCAATCAGCACATGATGCAAAGAAAAAGAAAAGAAAAAAGAGGTGCAAGATGGAATTATCCTTGGGCCCTCCCACCCACCCTTATGTTGTATAAACAAAACAGGACATGCACACTTTAACCAACCCATCATTTCAGTGACAGGGTCTGCCACACGACTGTGACTGATATGACGGGTTGGTTTGGACCCCCCCCAAAAAAGAAGCAATTAATCTCTCCTTGCACAAACTGGCTCTACAGAGGCAAGATGTCCACCTCATCTTCACCCTCCGATATATCACCGTGTACATCCCCCTCCTCACAGATTATCAATTCGTCCCCACTGGAATCCACCATCTCAGCTCCCTGTGTACTTTGTGGAGGCAATTGCTGCTGGTCAATGTCTCCGCGGAGGAATTGATTATAATTCATTTTAATGAACATCATCTTCTCCACATTTTCTGGATGTAACCTCGTACGCCGATTGCTGACAAGGTGAGCGGCGGCACTAAACACTCTTTCGGAGTACACACTTGTGGGAGGGCAACTTAGGTAGAATAAAGCCAGTTTGTGCAAGGGCCTCCAAATTGCCTCTTTTTCCTGCCAGTATAAGTACGGACTGTGTGACGTGCCTACTTGGATGCGGTCACTCATATAATCCTCCACCATTCTATCAATGTTGAGAGAATCATATGCAGTGACAGTAGACGACATGTCCGTAATCGTTGTCAGGTCCTTCAGTCCGGACCAGATGTCAGCATCAGCAGTCGCTCCAGACTGCCCTGCATCACCGCCAGCGGGTGGGCTCGGAATTCTGAGCCTTTTCCTCGCACCCCCAGTTGCGGGAGAATGTGAAGGAGGAGATGTTGACAGGTCGCGTTCCGCTTGACTTGACAATTTTGTCACCAGCAGGTCTTTCAACCCCAGCAGACCTGTGTCTGCCGGAAAGAGAGATCCAAGGTAGGCTTTAAATCTAGGATCGAGCACGGTGGCCAAAATGTAGTGCTCTGATTTCAACAGATTGACCACCCGTGAATCCTTGTTAAGCGAATTAAGGGCTGCATCCACAAGTCCCACATGCCTAGCGGAATCGCTCCGTGTTAGCTCCTTCTTCAATGCCTCCAGCTTCTTCTGCAAAAGCCTGATGAGGGGAATGACCTGACTCAGGCTGGCAGTGTCTGAACTGACTTCACGTGTGGCAAGTTCAAAGGGCATCAGAACCTTGCACAACGTTGAAATCATTCTCCACTGCACTTGAGACAGGTGCATTCCATCTCCTATATCGTGCTCAATTGTATAGGCTTGAATGGCCTTTTGCTGCTCCTCCAACCTCTGAAGCATATAGAGGGTTGAATTCCACCTCGTTACCACTTCTTGCTTCAGATGATGGCAGGGCAGGTTCAGTAGTTTTTGGTGGTGCTCCAGTCTTCTGTACGTGGTGCCTGTACGCCGAAAGTGTCCCGCAATTTTTCTGGCCACCGACAGCATCTCTTGCACGCCCCTGTCGTTTTTTAAAAAATTCTGCACCACCAAATTCAAGGTATGTGCAAAACATGGGACGTGCTGGAATTTGCCCATATTTAATGCACACACAATATTGCTGGCGTTGTCCGATGCCACAAATCCACAGGAGAGTCCAATTGGGGTAAGCCATTCCGCGATGATCTTCCTCAGTTGCCGTAAGAGGTTTTCAGCTGTGTGCGTATTCTGGAAAGCGGTGATACAAAGCGTAGCCTGCCTAGGAAAGAGTTGGCGTTTGCGAGATGCTGCTACTGGTGCCGCCGCTGCTGTTCTTGCGGCGGGAGTCCATACATCTACCCAGTGGGCTGTCACAGTCATATAGTCCTGACCCTGCCCTGCTCCACTTGTCCACATGTCCGTGGTTAAGTGGACATTGGGTACAACTGCATTTTTTAGGACACTGGTGAGTCTTTTTCTGACGTCCGTGTACATTCTCGGTATCGCCTGCCTAGAGAAGTGGAACCTAGATGGTATTTGGTAACGGGGGCACACTGCCTCAATAAATTGTCTAGTTCCCTGTGAACTAACGGCGGATACCGGACGCACGTCTAACACCAACATAGTTGTCAAGGACTCAGTTATCCGCTTTGCAGTAGGATGACTGCTGTGATATTTCATCTTCCTCGCAAAGGACTGTTGAACAGTCAATTGCTTACTGGAAGTAGTACAAGTGGGCTTACGACTTCCCCTCTGGGATGACCATCGACTCCCAGCGGCAACAACAGCAGCGCCAGCAGCAGTAGGCGTTACACGCAAGGATGCATCGGAGGAATCCCAGGCAGGAAAGGACTCGTCAGACTTGCCAGTGACATGGCCTGCAGGACTATTGGCATTCCTGGGGAAGGAGGAAATTGACACTGAGGGAGTTGGTGGGGTGGTTTGCGTGAGCTTGGTTACAAGAGGAAGGGATTTACTGGTCAGTGGACTGCTTCCGCTGTCACCCAAAGTTTTTGAACTTGTCACTGACTTATTATGAATGCGCTGCAGGTGACGTATAAGGGAGGATGTTCCGAGGTGGTTAACGTCCTTACCCCTACTTATTACAGCTTGACAAAGGGAACACACGGCTTGACACCTGTTGTCCGCATTTCTGGTGAAATACCTCCACACCGAAGAGCTGATTTTTTTGGTATTTTCACCTGGCATGTCAACGGCCATATTCCTCCCACGGACAACAGGTGTCTCCCCGGGTGCCTGACTTAAACAAACCACCTCACCATCAGAATCCTCCTGGTCAATTTCCTCCCCAGCGCCAGCAACACCCATATCCTCCTCATCCTGGTGTACTTCAACACTGACATCTTCAATCTGACTATCAGGAACTGGACTGCGGGTGCTCCTTCCAGCACTTGCAGGGGGCATGCAAATAGTGGAAGGCGCATGCTCTTCACGTCCAGTGTTGGGAAGGTCAGGCATCGCAAACGACACAATTGGACTCTCCTTGTGGATTTGGGATTTCAAAGAACGCACAGTTCTTTGCGGTGCTTTTGCCAGCTTGAGTCTTTTCAGTTTTCTAGCGAGAGGCTGAGTGCTTCCATCCTCATGTGAAGCTGAACCACTAGCCATGAACATAGGCCAGGGCCTCAGCCGTTCCTTGCCACTCCGTGTGGTAAATGGCATATTGGCAAGTTTACGCTTCTCCTCCGACAATTTTATTTTAGGTTTTGGAGTCCTTTTTTTTCTGATATTTGGTGTTTTGGATTTGACATGCTCTGTACTATGACATTGGGCATCGGCCTTGGCAGACGACGTTGCTGGCATTTCATCGTCTCGGCCATGACTAGTGGCAGCAGCTTCAGCACGAGGTGGAAGTGGATCTTGATCTTTCCCTAATTTTGGAACCTCAACTTTTTTGTTCTCCATATTTTATAGGCAGAACTAAAAGGCACCTCAGGTAAACAATGGAGATGGATGGATTGGATACTAGTATACAATTATGGACGGACTGCCACGGTTAGGTGGTATAAAAAAACCACGGTTAGGTGGTATATATTATAATAATAATACAATTATGGATGGACGGACTGCCTGCCGACTGCCGACACAGAGGTAGCCACAGCCGTGAACTACCGCACTGTACACTGGTTGATAAAGAGATAGTAGTATACTCGTAACAATTAGGATGACACTATGACGGTATAAAGAATGAAAAAAAAACCACGGTTAGGTGGTAGGTATATAATAATAAATAATACAATTCTGGTCGGACGGACTGCCTGCCGTGTGCCGACACAGAGGTAGCCACAGCCGTGAACTACCGCACTGTACACTGGTTGATAAAGAGATAGTAGTATACTCGTAACAATTAGGATGACACTATGACGGTATAAAGAATGAAAAAAAAACCACGGTTAGGTGGTAGGTATATAATAATAAATAATACAATTCTGGTCGGACGGACTGCCTGCCGTGTGCCGACACAGAGGTAGCCACAGCCGTGAACTACCGCACTGTACACTGGTTGATAAAGAGATAGTAGTATACTCGTAACAATTAGGATGACACTATGACGGTATAAAGAATGAAAAAAAAAACCACGGTTAGGTGGTAGGTATATAATAATAAATAATACAATTCTGGTCGGACGGACTGCCTGCCGTGTGCCGACACAGAGGTAGCCACAGCCGTGAACTACCGCACTGTACACTGGTTGATAAAGAGATAGTAGTATACTCGTAACAATTAGGATGACACTATGACGGTATAAAGAATGAAAAAAAAAACCACGGTTAGGTGGTAGGTATATAATAATAAATAATACAATTCTGGTCGGACGGACTGCCTGCCGTGTGCCGACACAGAGGTAGCCACAGCCGTGAACTACCGCACTGTACACTGGTTGATAAAGAGATAGTAGTATACTCGTAACAATTAGGATGACACTATGACGGTATAAAGAATGAAAAAAAAACCACGGTTAGGTGGTAGGTATATAATAATAAATAATACAATTCTGGTCGGACGGACTGCCTGCCGTGTGCCGACACAGAGGTAGCCACAGCCGTGAACTACCGCACTGTACACTGGTTGATAAAGAGATAGTAGTATACTCGTAACAATTAGGATGACACTATGACGGTATAAAGAATGAAAAAAAAAACCACGGTTAGGTGGTAGGTATATAATAATAAATAATACAATTCTGGTCGGACGGACTGCCTGCCGTGTGCCGACACAGAGGTAGCCACAGCCGTGAACTACCGCACTGTACACTGGTTGATAAAGAGATAGTAGTATACTCGTAACAATTAGGATGACACTATGACGGTATAAAGAATGAAAAAAAAAACCACGGTTAGGTGGTAGGTATATAATAATAAATAATACAATTCTGGTCGGACGGACTGCCTGCCGTGTGCCGACACAGAGGTAGCCACAGCCGTGAACTACCGCACTGTACACTGGTTGATAAAGAGATAGTAGTATACTCGTAACAATTAGGATGACACTATGACGGTATAAAGAATGAAAAAAAAACCACGGTTAGGTGGTAGGTATATAATAATAAATAATACAATTCTGGTCGGACGGACTGCCTGCCGTGTGCCGACACAGAGGTAGCCACAGCCGTGAACTACCGCACTGTACACTGGTTGATAAAGAGATAGTAGTATACTCGTAACAATTAGGATGACACTATGACGGTATAAAGAATGAAAAAAAAACCACGGTTAGGTGGTAGGTATATAATAATAAATAATACAATTCTGGTCGGACGGACTGCCTGCCGTGTGCCGACACAGAGGTAGCCACAGCCGTGAACTACCGCACTGTACACTGGTTGATAAAGAGATAGTAGTATACTCGTAACAATTAGGATGACACTATGACGGTATAAAGAATGAAAAAAAAAACCACGGTTAGGTGGTAGGTATATAATAATAAATAATACAATTCTGGTCGGACGGACTGCCTGCCGTGTGCCGACACAGAGGTAGCCACAGCCGTGAACTACCGCACTGTACACTGGTTGATAAAGAGATAGTAGTATACTCGTAACAATTAGGATGACACTATGACGGTATAAAGAATGAAAAAAAAAACCACGGTTAGGTGGTAGGTATATAATAATAAATAATACAATTCTGGTCGGACGGACTGCCTGCCGTGTGCCGACACAGAGGTAGCCACAGCCGTGAACTACCGCACTGTACACTGGTTGATAAAGAGATAGTAGTATACTCGTAACAATTAGGATGACACTATGACGGTATAAAGAATGAAAAAAAAACCACGGTTAGGTGGTAGGTATATAATAATAAATAATACAATTCTGGTCGGACGGACTGCCTGCCGTGTGCCGACACAGAGGTAGCCACAGCCGTGAACTACCGCACTGTACTGTGTCTGCTGCTAATATAGACTGGTTGATATTTAAAGAGATATTAGTAGTATACAACAATACTATACTGGTGGTCAGGCACTGGTCACCACTCCTGCAGCAAAAGTGTGCACTGTTAATTAATATAATTGTACTCCTGGCTCCTGCTAACAACCTGCAGTGCTCCCCAGTCTCCCCCACAATTAATTATAAGCTTTTAATTTATACATTGATGACTGTGCAGCACACTGGGCTGAGCTGAGTGCACACAGACTGAGTCACACTGTGTGACTGACTGTGCTGTGTATCGTTTTTTTTTTCAGGCAGAGAACGGATATAGCAGAGAGAAGTGAACGGATATATTATATTAAATAAAAGTTAACTAGCAACTGCACTGGTCACTGACTGTGGTAAACTAACTCTGTCTGCGACTCTGCACAATCTCTCTCTCTCTATCTAATCTATCTCTATTCTAATGGAGAGGACGCCAGACACGTCCTCTCCCTATCAATCTCAATGCACGAGTGAAAATGGCGGCGACGCGCGGCTCCTTATATAGAATCCGAGTCTCGCGATAGAATCCGAGCCTCGCGAGAATCCGACAGCGTCATGATGACGTTCGGGCGCGCTCGGGTTAACCGAGCAAGGCGGGAAGATCCGAGTCGCTCGGACCCGTGAAAAAAAACATGAAGTTCGGGCGGGTTCGGATTCCGAGGAACCGAACCCGCTCATCTCTATATCTATCTCCACTTTTTCACTCTCCAAGGTTTGATAAATCTACTCCAGGTAGTGAAAATGCATTTGCTATTTTGGTTTGACTAGTAAAGGAACCGGGCATATGCCAGGACACCTTAGTCTGCCCCATGCTCTGCTCTGTCCAGCCCCCTGCTCTGTCCCATCCCTCTGCCCTCTCTGCTGCTCTGTCGCGCAAGATCAGTAATGGCTCCCTACACCTGCTGGTGACACTAGGGAATGATTTATATACAAGTATATTAAACATGAGTAGACATTGCTATAAATTACTACAAAATCTCACAAAGATGTTTATGTTGATTTTCCGTGATCACATCGATGTTGCTTTTCCGCGACCACATCGATGTTGATTTTCTGAGATTACATCGATCTTGATTTTCCATGATCACAATGATGTTGATGGTGATTTTCCGCATTCAGGGCAACACTAGGAAAGTTGATACTATTTTCTCCCAATGACATTATTTTAAAGTATTTTCTGTGTCTCCTCCTCAATACTTTGATGCTGATGCTCCACAACATGAAAACAAAAGGATCTCCACACACATACTTTTTGATAAGTAATTGCTCTAGATTGTATCCATGTCACCGTTCTCTGCAGAAATCAGAAAAGTTATTGGCCCTACACACATACCGATCCGCCACCGAGCTCCCGACAGCGGATACGGCCGACACGCGACCCGGCAGCGAGGTGGAGGTGACGGGGAGAGTGAAGTTTATTCACTCCCCTCGTCACCCGGCTTCATAGCACTGCACGCTAATATGGACAATCTAGTCCATATTGGCCTGCGTGCATAAGCGACGGGGCACCAACGATTAATGAGCGCGGGGCCGCGCATCGTTAATCGTTGGTGCCTACACACAGAACGATATGAACGAGAACGTTCATATCATTCTGTTTTATCTGCCAGTGTGTAGGGCCCATTAGTGCTCTGTAACAAGTCTATGGAGTTCTATAAGAACGGTCATTTAAATAAGTGGTACACTATGCTGCAGGGAAGCTTATGAGGTTCCCAAGACTATTGTACCATAAAACCAGTATGGATTATTTATTATGTATTTCCTTTAAGGCCTTTTGTTGTATTACCATTAAGTGACATCTCTCCAAACATGAGAACTTGATTGTAGCACAGAACACAGACCTGCATCCATCAGTACTGTGTATCATTAATAACTGCATGTACAGCTATTGACTAAACATATATTCAACACAATAGCTGACACCTTCCAAACACCTTTATTGAAAAAAAATTTTTTTTTTTAATAATTGCTGCCCTATACAATAATCTTTGGTATAATAAATGAGAAATTATTCACGAGTATTGATGGTGATATATCAGTGTTAACATTTACCAATAACGAAGGACTCCCTGCAATATTGACTTAAATATTATTATTATTAGAATGCCTTCATCCGCCATAATCAGCATTTGCAACTTTATTTAATTGCTGACAATAAAACGGTCACTTGACTGGTAATAAATACACAGTCACTTTTCCAACATTCAACATTATTTGTGTATCCGATTTTTTTATAATAGTCAATACAGTCAATATCTAAATTTCCTTAATCAAAGGTGCCCCCTTTACTGAAGTTCTACAACTTTACTTCAAAATCAATGAAAATACCAAGCAGTGGTAGCCAAAGACAGCAGGGGGCGCTTGTGTAGGAATAGAGTTTGCCCCCTCTTCCTAATTATCTGTATTTAATTACAGTAATTTAGTAGAGATGAACGGGTTCGGTTCTCCGAGATCCGAACCCCCCCCCCCGAACTTCACCTATATTACACGGGTCCGAGGCAGCCACGGATCTTCCAGCCTTGCTCGGTTAACCCGAACGCGGCCGAACGTCATCATCCCGCTGTCGGATTCTCGCGAGATTCGTATTCTATATAAAGAGTTGCGCGTCGCCGCCATTTTCACTCGTGCATTGGAGATTGAACAGAGAGGACGTGGCTGCGTTCTCTCCCTGAAAAGCTCCGTAATCTGTGCTCAGTGTACTGCAAATATCTGTGCTCAGTGTGCTGCAAATATCTGTGCTCAGTGTGCTGAAAATTTCTACGTTCTCTGCCTGAAAACGCTCCATATATGTTCTCAGTGTGCTGCAAATATCTGTGCTCAGTGTGCTGCATTGTGGGGACTGGGGACCACCAGTATATAATTATAGTAGTACAGTACAGTAGGCCATTGCTGTATCTTGCAGCTCTGTGTCAAGTATACTATCTCTGTGCTGCATTATTGTGAGCAGTATATAGTAGGACAGTGCAGAATTTTGGTGACCAGCAGTATACATATAGTACAGTACAGTAGGCCATTGCTGTATCTTGCAGCTCTGTGTCAAGTATACTATCTCTGTGCTGCATTATTGTGAGCAGAATATAGTAGGACAGTGCAGCATTTGGTGACCAGCAGTATACATATAGTACAGTACAGTAGGCCATTGCTGTATCTTGCAGCTCTGTGTCAAGTATACTATCTCTGTGCTGCAATATTGTGAGCAGTATATAGTAGGACAGTGCAGCATTTTGGTGACCAGCAGTATACATATAGTACAGTACAGTAGGCCATTGCTGTATCTTGCAGCTCTGTGTCACTTCTAGTATCCTGATCAGTGCTCAATATCTGCTGCATTGTTGTGACCAGTATGTATACTGTACTGTGCGACGTGTGTTATACACCTGGTGATTTTATACATCCTGTAATCTGTACTGAGCGATGTGTGAGATACACCTGGGGATTATACACCCTGTATACTGTACTGTGCAACGTTTGTGATACACCTGGTGATTGTACACCCTGTATACTGTACTGAGCGATGTGTGAGATACACCTTGGGATTATACACCCTATATACTGTACTATGTGATGTGTGAGATACACTTGGGGATTATACACCCTGTATACTGTACTGTGCAACGTTTGTGATACACCTGGTGATTATACACCCTATATACTGTACTGTGTGATGTGTGAGATACACATGAGTATTATACACCCTGTATACTGTACTGTGCAATGTTTGTGATACACCTGGTAATTATACACTGTACTGTGTGATGTGTGAGATATACCTGGGGATTATACACCCTATATACTGTACTGTGCGATGTGTGTTATACGCCTGGTGATTATACATCCTGTAATCTGTACTGAGCGATGTGTGAGATACACCTGGTAATATCTGTGCTCAGTGTGCTGCATTGTGGGGACCACCAGTATATAATTATAGTAGTACGGTACAGTAGGGCATTGCTGTATCTTGCAGCTCTGTGTCACTTCTAGTATCCTGATCAGTGCTTAATATCTGTGCTCAGTGTCAGTGCTGCATTGTGGTGACCAGTATACGACAGTACAATAGTCCAGTGCTGTTCTCGCTGCTCAGTGTCAGTTCTCCGTAGTATCATCAGTGATCAGTATAATCAGTTCTCAGTATAATCAGTGCGCTGTTAGACGTGTGCCCGTTTTCCGCCATTAGTGCAGTGGGATTTAAACAATTGATGAAGTTATTGTGTCCCCAGTACAAAATCCCATCTAGATTCCACTTCACTAGGCAGGCGATAGTGAGATTTTACCAATTAATATCAGTGCTTTATAATTATTAATTACAGTGATCTTGCCAAATAATTCCAGTGATTTTGTCATTTTCTTCCAGTGATTTGGACCAATAATACCATTGATTAGAACAAATAATTCCAGTGATTTTGTCATTTTCTTCCAGTGATTTGGACCAATAATACCATTGATTAGAACGAATAATTCCAGTGATATTGAAGTGTTTGTGTCGCTTAGCTTAGCCATCCAGTGACCTTGGTGCACCTCTTTTTTTCTTTGCATCATGTTTTGTTTGGGGACTATTTTTGAAATCGGCCATCCTGTCTGACACTGCAGTGCCACTCCTAGATGGGCCAGGTGTTTGTGCCGCCCTCTTGGGTCGCTTAGCTTAGTCATCCAGCGACCTTGGTGCAAATTTTAGGACTAAAAATACTATTGTGAGGTGTGAGGTGTTCAGAATAGACTGGAAATGAGTGGAAATTGTGGTTATTGAGGTTAAAAATACTATAGGATCAAAATTACCCCCAAATTCTATGATTTAAGCTGTTTTTGAGGGGTTTTTGGAAAAAAAAACACCCGAATCCGGCAAAAAAATTTCAGGGAGGTTTTGCCAAAATGCGTCCGAATCCAAAACACGGCCGCGGAACCGAATCCAAAACCAAAACCCGAAAATTTCCGGTGCACATCTCTATAATTTAGCCACATATCCTCAGCTATCTGTAGAGTGTTAGTTCTGGCAAAGGAAAGTTCAACTGTGCTCCACAGAAAACGCTTGGTCTGCACTACCACTAGGGGGACCACTTGCTTAAGAAGCCATAGTTTAATCCACAGGTTCTCAAACTCGGTCCTCAGGACCCCACACAGTGCATGTTTTGCAGGTCTCCTCACAGAATCGCAAGTGAAATAATTAGCTCCACCTGTGGACCTTTTAAAATGTGTCAGTGAGTAATTAATACACCTGTGCACTTGCTGGGTTACCTGCAAAACATGCACTGTGTGGGGTCCTGAGGACCGAGTTTGAGAACCACTGGTTTAATCGATGTCAAAAAGGCTTAATGGGTGATAATAATAATGCTTTTGTGCCTTTTTCACCATTGTGCCAAGACTGCCCACAAGGCAGGCTGGTAGTCAAGAGCTTCCGATCTGGAAAACTGCCATTTACAGCTCCTCCGTGTTGGTAATGGGCTGGGAGTGTTGTATGGGCTTTGACATCACACCCCTATGATAGATTCTGAAGAATAATAGATGTCAGTGACAGTCACCCGACCCAAGCTCAATGCATAGTAATAATGAGGGGTAGGGGCTGTTATGACACCTGTGCTAGCCCTAATGGTTACGTGAACATTACTGCCCAAAAGGGCGAGTATATATTATGCCCAGCAATATTTACCATGTTCTCATGTTATAATAAGCAGTAGCCTTCCTCTTGTACTTAGCATCAACTGACCAGTACAGGTTGAGTATCCCTTATCCAAAATGCTTGGGACCAGACGTATTTTGGATATCAGATTTTTCCGTATTTTGGAATAATTGCATACCATAATGAGATATCATGGTGATGGGACCTAAATCTAAGCACAGAATGTATTTATGTTACATATACACCTTATACACACAGCCTGAAGGCAATTTTAGCCAATATTTTTTATAACTTTGTGCATTAAACAAAGTGTGTGTACATTCACACAATTCATTTATGTTTCATATACACCTTATATACACAGCCTGAAGGTCATTTAATACAATATTTTAAATAACTTTGTCTATTAAACAAACTTTGTGTACATTGAGTCATCAAAAAACAAAGGTTTCACTATCTCACTCTCATTCAAAAATGTCCGTATTTCGGAATATTCCATATTTCGGAATATTTGGATATTGGATACTCAACCTGTATTAAAAATCCACCAGTACCGAGCAAAAGGTATCCTGCTATATACAGTATACAATGACATCACTTTATTGTACTGTACTAATTAACTGGTGATCCCTCTCCTTACCCACGCACCTGTTCTACAGTATGAGGGACTTTTAAACTGCCCTGAAATCCTACACATCAACTATATCTATATGCTCAGACAAATATAGTGTATATTGTTGGCATAATTGGAATCATTTGTTAACTGATGGTACAGTACAGGCTTCTGTACAAAGTTAACTTAACATAAGACATAAATATAATTAAGGTATGTGGTTATGCAACTAGATATAGAAAAACTAAAGCAAAATTACTGTAGTGATACACAGAAGTGCAAAACTCCAGTTATACAATTTATGAGCTCCCTATAGCATCAACATTTTGCAGATTGCTTTTCCACACTCTGCTCATTTCCATTAGCTGAATTTATAGTTTTTGGACAGCGCAAAGAAAATGATGGGCAATTCCTCATGCTGTGTGTTGTGGTTGGGTAGGACTTCAAACGCCTACCGCCATATTGCACCAGCTAAACATGTAGATGTTCATGTCCAAATGCTGAATGAAATGAATATTCCATGGCACAGTTTAATAAATGTTGCTACTACTCCCAACTCGCCAACTGTTGCCGGTTCTGTTATTTTTTTTTTCCATTTCTTGGTCTCCATGAAACATGTCACATATTGTGAAACCTTCTTGTGACTCTTTAATAGAGCCCTAGTTCTAAGACCGGCTTTGGAGACCTGAGAGTATGTTTTTATTTCCGTCAGGTGTGCCACTAGGAGATACTAGATGGTTCAACTCAGTGGTTCTGAAACTGTCAATGTAATAGGGAGCTTCTAAGGAAATATATCTTTAGCAAACAGAGATGTGGTTCCATTGTAAAAAAAAAAAAAAGGTTTCAATTTAGTATTACCCAAAAGACCAGGATAGGTGTAATAATCTGTATCAGGTAACCTCCCTGGAGCAATCCTAGACTTTAAGAAGATAACAATACACTGCCAACTGAATTCCCATGCATTCATTACTTACAGCAGATGTTCCCAATCCCGGTCCTCAAGGTATACCAACCGGTTTTAGTGATGTCCCTGCTTGAGCACAGGTGACTTTAGAACCTGAACTACTTGGACACATTGTAACCATCTGTGCTGAAGCCTGGATATCAGTAAAACCTGCACTGTAATAGTGTGCCTTGAGGTCTGAGGTTGGGAATGCCTGACTTACGAGTTTGAAAACACAAAGTCGTTGCTCTGTTCTACTGTAGTAGGAGCCAGAGTCATCAAAACCCTGAGCCTGGGTAGGGGGGCTTCACCAAATCATGATTTCATTCTTTCTTTGGTTACAAAATTCAAGCTGTTGTTTGCTCTAACTCCACAGACAGACATGAACAGTTTATGCCATTGATTTTTATGCAGTAAGGCAGGTTTTAAAAACACAGTTGATGAAAAATGGTGACATATTTGACCTTTGGATACATTTTAATTTGACATTTGGACAATTATTTAAAGAGCAAGAAAACCAATTGTTGTACATACCAACGTTTGTATTTCGTGGCTGAATAATATAGCTGAAATACAGTAAGTCTTTACTTTCATGGTGAAATGAAGCATGTTTAATACCATGAAGAGGATGCAGGATTTAAGAACAAACCGAGTTAGGGTCCATCCTAAAAAACATCATACCCTATTAACACACACACACACACACACACACACACACACACACACACACACACACACACACACACACACACACACAACACACATATACTATAATTATCCTCTATATCAGGGTGCATTGGGGAACCTGCAAGGGTGCCCTGGGTTTGTGGTCCAGGAGCAATCCAAACTGTTTGTAATAGAAAAAACCAGTGCGTGTAGCTTCCAAGCCAAAAATATGTGGGAAAACAGAAGCTAATCCTGTCCCTCACAACATAACTGATCAGAAGAATGACATACAGTATAAACACAATTTAATATTTTTTTTTTAATTTCTTAATAAGAAACTTTTGGCTCGGGGGTAGGGCGCCGTGATTTCAAATTATCAAGAAAGTTGTAGTAGAAAGTACCACTGGAGTATTTATCTTGGGTGCAGTGTGTGTGATGTGAGGTCCAAGGGGGCCCTCACCACACACCCTGCACCCATTTCTTTCAATACTTACCCTCAAGAGTCCTGCGTCGGCAACAACGATGCTGCAGAAATCACCAGAAAAATGGAACGGCGCCATTTTTCCAGTATTTTGTGCATGTGCAGTAAAGAAATCACTGGGAAAATGGCCACTGCACCATTTTTCTAGAGACCTGCACAAGCGCACTAGACTCTGGGACCTAGTCGCCTAGTGACCCTAGTGCCCAGAGCTATGGAACTGCCGGCTAGAGAGGAGGGGGCCCAGTCGGAGCCTGCACACGGGCTTCCTCCTCTCTACATGTGCCCCTGGAAAGTACACAACAAAAGTATCACAACAAAAAGAGACAACTTATGAAACAGTGCCACCTACTGTTCCTTCAGCATAGCTTCTGAAAAATACTTAGCCTGTACCTGTTGTTATATTCCAACAGGTTGCAATCTCAATTGTTTTACTATCACTGCCTCTATAAACAACTCAAGAAAAACCGTGGTTCAGTGATCTGGCAGATTCTTCTCACAACTGTTGGAATCAGTTCAAAGGATCAAAAAAAAAAACCTTCACACTAGAATGATTCTCCATTTTATGTAGCTAAATAAACTAGTTAGATATACACTGACTCTAACTGCAGAGCCGGATTTCCCACTAGACACATTGAGGCACGTGCCTAGGGGCGGCACCTGATAGGGGCGGCACAGCAGCCCCCTCCCCCCCAAAACAGCGGAGTGGTTGGATGGACGAGAGCCAGTCGCCATTGTTATTGGAATGCAGGGGAAGGGGGAGAGATTGACCCGCTGTGAGGCTGCAGCGATGTACTCAGGGGCGGGAAACAGCCACCCGCCGCTGTGTTCTGTGGAGGGATTATTGTGGTGAGAATCGCCCGCCGCCCGCTACTGTGATCAGGGTGCAGAGAATATGGGGGAGAGACTGACCCGCTGTAATTGGGGCGGGAGCCAGCTAGCAGGGTTGGGAGGTGCAAGAGCTAGCAGCCACTGTAATCGGAGTGAGGGTAAAGGGGGAATGGCTGCCGTAATGTTTAAAAAGGGGACGCTGTCTGCCTTAATGTGTAAAAAGGGGGACGCTGTCTGCCGTAATGTGTAAAAGGGGCATGCTGTCTGCCTTAATATGTAAAAAGGGGGACGCTGTCTGCCATTATGTGTAAAAATGGGACGCTGTTTGCCGTTATGTGTAAAAAGGGGGACGCTGTCTGGCGTAATGCGTAAAAAGGGCACGCTGTCTGCCGTAATGTGTAAAAAGGGCATGTTGTCTGCCTTAATGTGTAAAAAGGGGAACGCTGTCTGCAGTTATGTGTAAAAAGGGGACGCTGTCTGCCGTTATGTGTAAAAAGGGGGACGCTGTCTGCCATAATATGTAAAAAGGGGGATGCTGTCTGCCTTAATGTGTAAAAAAGGCATGCTGTCTGCCGTAATGTGTAAAAAGGGGGATGCTGTCTGCCGTTAATTGTAAAAAGGGGACGCTGTCTGCCATTATGTGTAAAAAGGAGAACGCTGTCTGCCGTAATGTGTAAAAAGGGGGACTCTGTCTGCCGTAAGGTGTAAAAGGGGGAAGCTGTCTGCCGTAATGTGGAAAAAGGGGAATCTGAATCTGACCGCCGTAAGGTGTAAAAGGGGCTCTACCTGGTGTAGTGGTGCTACTGTGCGGCGTAATTTGAATAATGGAGACTACTGTGCACCGTTATATGAATTAATATTATTTTGTGGCCACACCCCTTCCCCACGAAGCCACGCCCCTATATTTTTGGTGCGCGACTACGGCGCGCACTGCCCCTGTTTTACATGGAGGGGTGGGGATCCGATGCCGTTTCTTGCACACACTGCTAAAATGTCTAGTTCAGGCACTGTTGCTAGGTATCCATTTCTCTGGTCTTGAGCAAGTCCCCCTCACCAGGTCCTCTCCAGGGGTGAGGGGGTGGACTTGGACGGGATGAGGGATGGGGGGGGGGGGGGGTCAAAGCATTTTGTTGCACCTGGGCCCACCGCTTGCTAGTTCCGCCAATGTATCTGATATCATATGGCACAGCTTCATTTAGTCCTGGTAATTGTGGACTTTTAAACAGACACAGTTAAAACAAATTCTTACATGATTAGAACTTAAGCAATTCTGTAGCTACCGACACACGGATGGCGGTCATTAGCTCGACATGAGTTAGGTCGATATACATTGGGTCGACCAAGTTTGGTCGACATGTACTAGGTCGTCATGGAAAAGGTCGACATGAGTTTTTCACAACTTGTTTTATTTTTTGACCTTTTTCATACTTAACGATCCACGTGGACTACAATTGTGAACGATAACCTGTGCCGAGCACTGCGGTAGCGGAGCGAGGCACCTTGCCCGAAGCATTGCGAGCGAAGCGAGCCATGCGAAGGGACACGGTGCCCTAATTGGGTTTCCCAGTCACTTTACGAAGAAAACGCCACCAAAAAAAGTAAAAAAACCTTGTCAGCCTTTTTCCATGTCAACCTAATGACCATGTCGACCTAGTGATCATGTCGTCTTAATGCATGTCGACCAAAAGTGGTCGACCCAATGTATGTTGGCCTAACTCATGTCGACCTAATGAACCACACCCACCGACACACAGGGGTAAATTTACTAAGATGGGAGTTCTATTTAAGGTGGGGCGTTGCCCATAGCAACCAATCAGATTCTACTTCTCATTTATCTAGCACCTTCTAGAAGATAATACCTGGATTGGTTGCTATGGCCAACATCCCATCTTAAATAGAACTACGGTCTTAAATTAAATTAAAGTTAGTAAATCTACCCCACAGACTGCAATCTGCTGCAGACCAGATATCAACTGTGGTGGTAGATTGCATCATTTGTTGGGCAATTCCCCATCAAAAGGTGAAGTGAAATGTTATGAGATCTGATTGGCTGGGCATTGAATTGCAGAATATCAGTACACTGCAGCTGAGAATCATTAAGGATCCATCCACAGCATCCAGAACTCTATAGAGATATAGGGGTACATTTACTAAAGATTGATTTTTTTTAATTATTACATTTATTTTAATCAATCAATATCGATGTTGTATTTCAGTGGGCTGGGTACAGGATACCAACAGTCAGGATGCCGACGGTCAGAATACCAACACATTTTACCCCATACTTGCCTACCTGACCCTCTCCATGAGGGAGAAAATGCTCTGTTCCTGGACTTACCTGGTAATGTATGATTGCCATCACCTGTGGTGAGCTAGTTTATTGATAAGAAAGGCGTTTCACCACAGGTGATGGCAATCATACATCCCAGCATAGACTAATGATAAACCCAGCTCAGGCTATACAATTATCCCAAATCCTTGTCGCAGTTGGATGCTATATGATATACTCTGTAAAAGGCTATTGGGTGCAGTAATGTGATCATTGTTCTGGGCTGAGTAATGTAATAAACCTGACCCATAGTGGGGTCAATAGCAGCTTTATATGTAATAAAGTCAATGCATCCAGCTTGTTCATTTCAGCCTATTAACCACTGAACGTTACTGCTTGCACCAGGTAGTCAGCAGCTTCAGGTTTCAATTTAAAAAGCAAGAATTGTTTAGAAACTGTGGGGTCTATTTACTAAGCCTTGGATGGAAATAAAGTCTCTGGAGATAAAGGGGTACATTTACTAAGCAGTGATAAGAGCGGAGAAGTGAGCCAGTGGAGAAGTGCCCATGGCAACCAATCAGCACTGAAGTAACATCTATAATTTGCATACTATAAAATGATACAGAGCTGCTGATTGGTTGATGGGGAAATATCTCCACTGGCTCACTTCTCCGCTCTTATCACTGCTTAGTAAATGTACCCCATAGTACCAGCCAATCGTCTCCTAACTGTTATTTTTCAAACACAGCCTGTGACATAGCAGTTACAGACCCTCCAACATGACCCGCCCCACTAGGTACAAAATGCTCTGTTCCTGGACTTCCCTCTTAATTTATGATTTCCATCATCTGTGTTGAACTAGTTAGCTGATAAGAAAGCTGTTTCTTCACAGGTGATGGCAATAATAAATTAAGAGGGGTCCAGAAACAGAGCATTTTGTACCTAGTGGGGCGGGTCATGTTGGAGGGTATGCAGTTAGGAGCCAATTGGCTGGTACTTTGGGGGTCATTCCAAGTTGATCGCTCACTAGCAGTTTTTAGCAGCCGTGCAAACGCATTGTCACCGCCCACTGGGGAGTGTATTTTCGCTTTGCAGAAGTGCGAACCCCTGTGCACCAGAGCGCCTGCAAAATCTTTTTGGCAAAACAAGACCAGCCCTGTAGTTACTCTTCATGTGCGTTGTTTCTAACGACAGAGGGACGGCTTTTGACGTCACACACCCGCCCAGCGACCGCCCAGCCACGCCTGCGTTTTCTCTGCCACACCTGCGTTTTTTCTGCCACGCCTGCGTTTTTCTAAGCACTCCCTGAAAATCGTCAGTTGACACCCAGAAACGCCTACCTGACCCTCTCCATGAGGGAGAAAATGCTCTGTTCCTGGACTTTCCTGGTAATGTATGATTGCCATCACCTGTGGTGAGCTAGGTAATTGATAAGAAAGGTGTTTCACCACAGGTGATGGCTATCATACATTACCAGGAAAGTCCAGGAACAGAGCATTTTCTCCCTCATGGAGAGGGTCAGGTAGGCAAGTATGCCTCTTTCTGTCAATCTCCTTGTGGCCGGCTGTGCGATTGGAATCGTCGCTAGAACCAGTGCAAAGCCACAATGGACTTTGTAGCCGTACGACGCGCGTGCGATTTGCGGTGCATAAGCATGCGCAGATTAGCCTTATTTTTCACTGAGCGCTACGCAGCGAACAATGGCAGCTAGCGATCAACTCGGAATGACCCCCTTTATCTCCAGCAACTTTATCTCCATCTAAGACTTAGTACATAGACCCCTGTGTCTCCTCAGTGCTGCAGCAGCGGTATCACCTCACGCGCCTTCCTGACATCTGCATCTATTTTATTTTACTATGTGCCGCTCTAATCAACTTTATTCATACTGCACAAAACATGACATTAGCGGCAGTAAAAGAAACATCTGTACATTTCAGCAGAGTTGCAGTTTCTCAGGGAGATGCTTTTGCAGCTATTTTATGGCACAGTGACTGGAGTATTTCTCAGTGACTTTATTTTCTTTCTATTGATGCACTTTAAGTTTAAGGGGCCCATTTATCAATGATCACATTCGCAATGTAATCTGGGCGTGATATTAGCGCCCAGGATCGCATTGAGTGTGAATGTATCCCCCAGCACAGGCAGGGATAGGAGAGCGCGTCTGGGCCTTCGGCACATGCGCGGTCAGCCTCACCACTATGCACAGGGCCCATTTCTGGTGGAGGGTTCCTTGGGATCCCTGCCGGAACTACATGCAGTGAAGAGTAGCCCACTGGCTACAATGGGCTACCGCGATCAGAAGATGTGGTAGCTGCAGGGGCCAATGTCGGGAATGCTTCGCATTCCCAATGTTGATACATCGGGCTGCATTGCATCCTCTAGAAACCTACGGGGAATGTGCCTGTGGACGGCAATGGAGGAATCGCAACAGGTATCAGAGATACCTGCTGCGATCCCTCCATCATACATTGCAGGGATACATAGTATTTGTGACTAGCCCTCGAAAACGGGTGCTTTTGGAGACAGAGCCGCAAATACTGTTTGATGAATGGGCCCCTAAGTCTCTTTAATTTAAAGCAGTGTAATTATGAAAGATAGCATTAGAAGTATTATATTTTTGCTTACTAATGGCGCCTATACACTTGTGCGATATTAGGTGCTATCCTTCGATTTCGACCGCATCTGTGAGAGAAATCGAAGGCGTGTATGCACATTTAAGGTACCATGAGACGCGATGAGCGGGCACGCCGCTCGAATGTCGCGTCTTATGATAGTATGTGCTGCACTTAATATTTCTCGCATCGCAGTGGGTACCCGCCGGGAGCGGGGGGAGGCCGCTCCCACTCAGTGGTGACATGCCCATGATGTGATTACCATGCGATCTATCGCATGATCGCATGGTAATCACTTTGGCAGTTCTGTACTGCCGGTGCTATGCCCCACGACGTGGCGTCGTGTGGCATCGCACAAGTGTATGGGCATTGGGCACCATTAGTTTTGACTTATGTACAAACTACAATGAGGAATCGGGAATCGGGTTCGAACAAAACACATGAAGGCCTCTCACTCATATGCCCTTGTCCAAGTAGCTGTAGCATGTAACCTACTGTAGGGATGCGCCACACAAGCAATAACTGTATTCAGCCATAGGGAGTCATTCCGAGATGATCAGAGCTGTGCTAAATTTAGCACAGCTACGATCATTCACACTGATCATTCACACAATCATTCAGCATGTCAGTGCTGCACCCCCCCCTCCCAGCAGAAGTGCAAAGGCATCGCACAGCGGCGATGCCTTTGCACTTCAAGAGTAGCTCCCGGCCAGCGCAGCTTTGGCATGCTGGCCGGGAGCTACTCATCGCTCCCCGGCTTGCAGCTGCTGCGTGTGACGTCACGCAGCCGCTGCGGCCCGCCCCCTGTTCGGTCCGGCCACGCCTGTGTTGGCCGGACCAGGCCCACAAAACGGCGGCCAAACGCAGCCGGTCCGCCCCCCCCCCCCCCCCCCTGCCCAGCGACCGCCTCTGGCTGTCAATCAGGCAGAGGCGATCGTAGCGACCCGACGGCCTTCAACCATCTGGCATGCGCCGGTGCACTGCGGCGCCGGCGCATGCGCAATTCTGACCCGATCGCACTGCTGCAATAAACTGCAACATGCGATCGGGTCAGAATGACCCCATAGTGCACTATTCACTGCAATAGACTCTATTTGTAGTCTGGAAAGCATGGAACCACTGTCCTCATCATCACTGTTTCCAGCATACAGGACCCATTTCTCTAGGACTGTACAATAATATTGATCCTACATCTTTATTTGCTTAAAATGACTATCAACCAGAAAAGGAGAAGTCGTCCTGCACTACCGTAAACAATATGTAGATAAGTGTCAAGATGTATGGATAGAAACCAACAATAAGAGTTAATTAAATGGAACAGATCCTTTACATTAAAGAGTAACGCTGTTGGCGGTGCACCCCAGAGGAAAATATAACAATTTAGTCACAAAAAAGGATATCCCAAGGAAAGGAGCTTGGGATAAAGAAGTTTACCTCTTTGTGGGGGCACTCATTTGAAAAATTTCATATTTATTGCTAAAATTTAACTTTTAATAGAACATTTAAGATTGTGTATAAATAATCACAAATCACCCTTAAGAAAAAACTGTATAATACAACATATGGTGAGAAAAAATGTATTCATCAATAATCTAGTAAGAATATTTCTATAATGTTATATTACCTAGGGTGAAAATATCAAAAAAGTCAAAACATATTTTTGGTGATCAAATTTTGGTGATCAAGCCCCTAGGAAGGTGAAACGTACGTTCAGATTAAGCTATTTTGTCACTAGACATAACTACTGGCTATCTACTACAGACACACGAAGACCCGATACGAGGGAGACGCTGCTTGCTGCAGCCGCAGCAAAGACACTGTTCTCTCCATCTCCCTGCAGCCTAGCAACCTCGTCACTTCATATAAATTACCGGCTACCTGTTATAACTATACGGAGACCCGTTACGTGGGAGACGCTACTCGCTGCAGCCGCAGCGCGGACACTGCTCCGTCTGATTACCTGTTTGTATACCAGCTACTTCGTCACCACACGTAATTAACGGGCATTGACTATAGATACACGGAGACCCGATTCGTGGGAGACTGCTGCAGCCGCAGCACGGACACTGCTCTGTTTAAATCCAATCAAGTATTTGTGGGGAAGACAATATTTATCTACATTAGAATATCGATTTCACACTATAAAGAATTTAGCAGAGCAAAAGCCGGGAAACCGATGCGCGGGGACATACTGCCCGCTGGAGCTCCAGCATATAAGCTACTCCAGTAGATATAAGTGCACATGGGGAGACGCTGACTGCTGCAGCACTATTATTACCTTTACCCCATCAAGACCCCTATACAGGGCGCATGCCCTATTAACGTGTGGTAGTCAGAGCCAGACACCCGGCATATATAGAGACGCTGCCCGGTATACAATATCAGTTCAAGACACAGATCGACTACACATTGGAACCACATTGAGAATTTTCTAGGTATTTCAGTGTTCTCTCATCGTGTCGCGACTATGCCCGTAGCCCTGCAATGATTTAAATAGTCATCAGGACTCCGGAGCACGAGAGCGCACGAAAGCAGAAACACCCTTTCTTTCTTCTACCCGGTACCGTCCAGGTTAATACTCTCACCTCCCATTCACTGCGCTTTAAATGCGCACATGGGAAGGCAGCAGATGTTACCAGGAGTAACGGAACGGGGCCTTACCCTGTATTAAATTGTTTTGATGTTCAATTTTTTCTCAGAACTGTGATATCCATAAATTAGGTCATTTTCACTATCTAGGATCTCTACCACTTATAAATTGCACTTCAAATTGACCTAGACCCTATAACGCTACAGTGTGAACCAATTCAGCAACGATTGCTTGTGAACTAGGGTACCTTGTTGTTGCAATTTATGGTTGTCTTAAATATTCTTTATACATAGTTCTGCTTTTGAAGTAATTGGTATTACCTTTTGACCAACTATGCGGTTCCAATTATTTGAAAGTAGAAACTATGGGGCGTCCATCTAATTGTTGGTATGACTGACTGATCTTGAAGGTGAATATCTGTTATCTATAAATTATTCAGATTTCCCTCCTTTAGCGATTGAGATATGTGGTAATGGAATTTTTACAGTTGCTATGACTAAACGCATAATTATATTATAAATTGCGATTGGAACTGTTTAAACCAGGAGAACTGCAATCCATGCGCCTTCTGGCTATGTGTTACCCCCTTTTTCTCCTTTTAGGTTAACATTTTCCTTACAGGAGTTCATGGGAAACCACCACATACGATCAATGATTATATACCGGGTATGTTTTGACTTTTTTGATATTTTCACCCTAGGTAATATAACATTATAGAAATATTCTTACTAGATTATTGATGAATACATTTTTTTCTCACCATATGTTGTATTATACAGTTTTTTCTTAAGGGTGATTTGTGATTATTTATACACAATCTTAAATGTTCTATTAAAAGTTAAATTTTAGCAATAAATATGAAATTTTTCAAATGAGTGCCCCCACAAAGAGGTAAACTTCTTTATCCCAAGCTCCTTTCCTTGGGATATCCTTTTTTGTGACTAAATGACTATCAACCGTCAGCTAATCAACTATATGCCCTCCTGTAACCTTTCTTACAAATATTGCTTTGTTCTGTATTTTGAGTATTCCACTAATGTCTCTGTGACATCCAGGAAAAGGAGAACCAGTTGATATGTTGACAGTGTCTAGGTAGACAGTCAATAGGTCAACTCCATATCGTCGACATGCATTACTGAAGCTCGACAAGGTCAATAGGTCGACAGGTAAAAGGAAGACAGTGCTTAAGGTTGACAAGTACAAAAGGTCAACAGGATCAAAAGTTCGTCATAACAATGGTCGACGTACAGTATGAGAGTTGTTTTATGGAGGATTTCACATATTTTTTAACTTTTGCTTGACTTACTATCCACATGGAATAGTAACCTAGCGCAGTGGTAACGGAGAGAGGCACCTTACCCAAAGCGTGGCGGGCGTTGTGAGCCCACAATGGTATATGTTTGCAATAATTGTCATCACATATGATAAAACATAAAACAATTACACCCAAAGACCTTAAATAACTTGTGTCAACCTTTTTTGTGTCGACCATTTCCCTGTCAAACTTTTGACCCTGTCGAACTGTTGTACCTGTTGACCTTTTCTAATGTCTAGCTTTTCCATTTTGGTATTTTTTCCCTGTCGACCAAATGTATGTCGATCATATGAGATCAACCTATGGAATGTCTAATTACTATAGATCTTCTCTACTACACCCCCAGAAAAGTTGGTTATTTACTGAATGTTGTCTTCTCAAATGACACATGTCAGGTCAGCTCCGAGCATGTCATCCGGTTGTATCCACAGTCATACGGCGAGATGCAATGCCGCCCGAGTTTGGCAGCCGAGCGGGATGCCGGCCGAACTCAGACTTTTTTTTAAGGGGACAATCACTTACAAGGCATGGTTTTGCCTTGTAAGTGATTGCCCCTTTAAAAAAAATGTCCCAGTTTGGCCGACATCCCACATTCCGACATCACAATGTCAACAGACAGAATGTTGACAGTCCATTATTGTTACAGTTAGGCTTTGGTTAGAGTATGGTCAAGGCTACAATCACATTAAAATACTGTTAACATGCCAACTGTCGACATTTCACATGTTGACATAACGTCCGTTCTGAATGTCGACATTTTGTTTCTTGCCCCACAGACCAGTTTTGTGCGGTATCCATGGCAGCCACACATATTCTGTAACATCGTGCCTGGGTCGTGTAAAGGTATTGGTAAAAAATACTTTAAAGTAAGTTAATGTAACGTTCCTTTAAACTAGTGATGAGCGGGTTCGGTTCCTCGGAATCCGAACCCCCCCGAACTTCACCCATTTTACACGGGTCCGAGGCAGACTCGGATCCTCCCGCCTTGCTCGGTTAACCCGAGCGCACCCGAACGTCATCATCCCGCTGTCGGATTGTCGCGAGATTCGTATCCTATATAAGGAGCCGCGCGTCGCCGCCATTTTCACTCGTACATTGGAGATGATAGGGAGAGGACGTGCAGCGTCCTCTGAGTTGTGTTCAGTGTGCTGCAAATATCTGTGCTCAGTGTGCTGCAAGTATCTGTGCTGAGTGTGCTGAAAATATCTACGTTCTCTGCCTGAAAAATGCTCCATATCTGTGCTGCATTGTAGTATAGGGAGACAGGACAGTGCAGAATTTTGCTGACCAGTGACCACCAGTATAGCAGTATGGTACAGTAGTCCACTGCTCTACCTACCTCTGTGTCGTCAAGTATACTATCCATCCATCCCTGTGGTGCATTTTAGTTGTTGTGCGGTGTATATATAGTAGGAGGAAAGTGCATAATTTTGCTGACCACCAGTATATAATATATAGCAGTACGGTACAGTAGGTCACTGCTCTACCTACCTCTGTGTCGTCAAGTATACTATCCATCCATACCTGTGGTGCATTTTAGTTGTTGTGCGCAGTAGTAGGAGGACAGTGCATAATTTTGCTGACCACCAGTATATAATATATAGCAGTACGGTACAGTAGGCCACTGCTCTACCTACCTCTGTGTCGTCAAGTATACTATCCATCCATACCTGTGGCGCATTTTAGTTGTTGTGCGGTGTATATATAGTAGGAGGACAGTGCATAATTTTGCTGACCACCAGTATATAATATATAGCAGTACAGTACAGTAGGCCACTGCTCTACCTACCTCTGTGTCGTCAAGTATACTATCCATCCATAACTGTGGTGCATTTTAGTTGTTGTGCGGTGTATATATAGGTGGAGGACAGTGCATAATTTTGCTGACCACCAGTATATAATATATAGCAGTACGGTACAGTAGGCCACTGCTCTACCTACCTCTGTGTCGTCAAGTATACTATCCATCCATCCCTGTGGTGCATTTAAGTGGTGCAGTGTATATATAGTAGGAGGACAGTGCATAATTTTGCTGACCACCAGTATATAATATATAGCAGTACGGTACAGTAGGCCACTGCTCTACCTACCTCTGTGTCGTCAAGTATACTATCCATCCATAACTGTGGTGCATTTTAGTTGTCGTGCACAGTATATATAGTAGTAGGCCATTGCTATTGATATATTACTGGCATATAATTCAACACATTAAAAAATGGAGAACAAAAATGTGGAGGGTAAAATAGGGAAAGATCAAGATCCACTTCCACCTTGTGCTGAAGCTGCTGCCACTAGTCATGGCCGAGACGATGAAATGCCATCAACGTCGTCTGCCAAGGCCGATGCCCAATGTCATAGTAGAGAGCATGTAAAATACAAAAAACAAAATTTCAGTAAAATGACCCAAAAATCAAAATTAAAATGATGAGAAGCGTAAACTTGCCAATATGCCATTTACGACACGGAGTGGCAAGGAACGGCTGAGGCCCTGTCCTATGTTCATGGCTAGTGGTTCAGCTTCACATGAGGATGGAAGCACTCATCCTCCTGCTAGAAAACTTAAATGAGTTAAGATGGCAAAAGCACAGCAAAGAACTGTGCGTTCTTCTAAATCACAAATCCCCAAGGAGAGTCCAATTGTGTCGGTTGCGATGCCTGACCTTCCCAACATTGGACGGGAAGAGGTGGCGCCTTCCACCATTTGCACGCCCCCTGCAAGTGCTGGAAGGAGCACCCGCAGTCCAGTTCCTGATAGTCAAATTGAAGATGTCACTGTTGAAGTACACCAGGATGAAGATATGGGTGTTGCTGGCGCTGGGGAGGAAATTGACAAGGAGGATTCTGATGGTGAGGTGGTTTGTTTAAGTCAGGCCCCCGGGGAGACACCTGTTGTCCATGGGACGAATATGGCCATTGACATGCCTGGTTAAATTACAAAAAAAATCACCTCTTCGGTGTGGAATTATTTCAACAGAAATGCGGACAACTGGTGTCAAGCCGTGTGTTGCCTTTGTCAAGCTGTAATAAGTAGGGGTAAGGACGTTATCCACCTAGGAACATCCTCCCTTATACGTCACCTGGAGCGCATTCATCACAAGTCATTGACAAGTTCAAAAACTTTGGGTGACAGCGGAAGCAGTCCACTGCCAACTAAATCTCTTCCTCTTGTAACCAAGCTCCTGAAAACCACACCACCAACTCCCTCAGTGTCAATTTCCTCCTTACACAGGAAAGCCAATAGTCCTGCAGGCCATGTCACTGTCAAGTGTGACGAGTCCTCTCCTGCCTGGGATGCCTCAGATACATCCTTGAGTGTAACGCCTACTGCTGCTGGTGCTGCTGTTGTTGCTGCTGGGAGTCGATCGTTATCCCAGAGGGGAAGTCGGAAGACCACTTGTACTACTTCCAGTAAGCAATTGACTGTCCAACAGTCCTTTGCGAGGAAGATGAAATATCACAGCAGTCATCCTGCTGCAAAGCGGATAACTCAGGCCTTGGCAGCCTGGGTGGTGAAAAACGTGTTTCCGGTATCCACCGTTAATTCACAGGGAACTAGAGAATTGCTTGAGGTACTGTGTCCCCGGTACCAAATACAATCTAGGTTCCACTTCTCTAGGCAGGCGATACCGAAAATATACACAGACGTCAGAAAAAGAGTCACCAGTGTCCTAAAATATGCAGTTGTACCCAATGTCCACTTAACCACGGACATGTGGACAAGTGGAGCAGGGCAGACTCAGGACTATATGACTGTGACAGCCCCCTGGGTAGATGTATTGCCTCCCGCAGCAAGAACAGCAGCAGCGGCACCAGTAGCAGCATCTCGCAAACGCCAACTCGTTCCTAGGCAGGCTACGCTTTGTATCACCGCTTTCCATAAGAGGCACACAGCTGACAACCTCTTACGGAAACTGAGGAACATCATCGCAGAATGGCTTACCCCAATTGGACTCTCCTGGGGATTTGTGACATCGGACAATGCCACCAATATTGTGCGTGCATTACATCTGGGCAAATTCCAGCACGTCCCATGTTTTGCACATACATTGAATTTGGTAGTGCAGAATAATTTTAAAAATGACAGGGGCGTGCAAGAGATGCTGTCTGTGGCCCGAAGAATTGCGGGCCACTTTCGGCATTCAGCCACCGCGTGCCAAAGACTGGAGCACCAGCAAACACTCCTGAACCTGCCCTGCCATCATCTGAAGCAAGAGGTGGTCACGAGGTGGAATTCAACCCTCTATATGCTTCAGAGGATGGAGGAGCAGCAAAAGGCCATTCAAGCCTATACATCTGCCTACGATATAGGCAAAGGAGGGGGAATGCACCTGACTCAAGCGCAGTGGAGAATGATTTCAACGTTGTGCAAGGTTCTGCAACCCTTTGAACTTGCCACACGTGAAGTCAGTTCAGACACTGCCAGTCTCATTCAGGTCATTCCCCTCATCAAGCTTTTGCAGAAGAAGCTGGAGAGATTGAAGGAGGAGCTAATACAGAGCGATTCCGCTAGGTATGTGGGACTTGTGGATGGAGCCCTTAATTCGCTTAACCAGGATTTACGGGTGGTCAATCTGCTGAAATCAGAGCACTACATTTTGGCCACCGTGCTCGATCCTAGATTTAAAACCTATGTTGTATCTCTCTTTCCGGCAGACACAAGTCTGCAGAGGTTCAAAGACCTGCTGGTGAGAAAATTGTCAAGTCAAGCGGAACGTGACCCGTCAACAGCTCCTCCTTCACATTCTCCCGCAACTGGGGCTGCGAGGAAAAGGCTAAGAATTCCGAGCCCACCCGCTGGCGGTGATGCAGGGCAGTCTGGAGCGAGTGCTGACATCTAGTCCGGACTGAAGGACCTGCCAACGATTACTGACATGTCGTCTACTGTCACTGCATATGATTCTGTCACCATTGAAAGAATGGTGGAGGATTATATGAGTGACCGCATCCAAGTAGGCACGTCAGACAGTGCGTACGTATACTGGCAGGAAAAAGAGGCAATTTGGAGGCCCTTGCACAAACTGGCTTTATTTTACCTAAATTGCCCCCCCTCCAGTGTGTACTCCGAAAGAGTGTTTAGTGCAGCCGCTCACCTTGTCAGCAATCGGCGTACGAGGTTACTTCCAGAAAATGTGGAGAAGATGATGTTCAGCAAAATTAATTATAATCAATTCCTCCGTGGAGACATTCACCAGCAATTGCCTCCAGAAAGTACACAGGGACCTGAGATGGTGGATTCCAGTGGGGACGAATTAATAATCTGTGAGGAGGGGGATGTACACAGTGAAAGGGGTGAGGAATCGGAGGATGAGGAGGAGGTGGACATCGATCTTGCCTCTGTAGAGCCAGTTTGTGCAGGGAGAGATTGATTGCTTCTTTTTTGGTGGGGGCCCAAACCAACCAGTCATTTCAGTCACAGTCGTGTGGCAGACCCTGTCGCTGAAATGATGGGTTTGTTAAAGTGTGCATGTCCTGTTTATACAACATTAGGGTGGGTGGGAGGGCCCAAGGACAATTCCATCTTGCACCTCTTTTTTCTTTCATTTTTCTTTGCATCATGTGCTGTTTGGGGACTATTTTTTGAAGTGCCATCCTGTCTGACACTGCAGTGCCACTCCTAGATGGGCCAGGTGTTTGTGTCGGCCACTTGTGTCGCTTAGCTTAGTCACACAGCTACCTCATTGCGCCTCTTTTTTTCTTTGCATTATGTGCTGTTTGGGGACTATTTTTTGAAGTGCCATCCTGTCTGACACTGCAGTGCAACTCCTAGATGGGCCAGGTGTTGTGTCGGCCAGTTGGGTCGCTTAGCTTAGTCACGCAGCTACCTCATTGCGCCTCTTTTTTCTTTGCAACATGTGCTGTTTGGGTTTTTTAATCTGCCATCCTGTCTGACACTGCAGTGCCACTCCTAGATGGGCCAGGTGTTTGTGTCGGCCACTTGGGTCGCTTAGGTTAGTCACACAGCTACCTCATTGCGCCTCTTTTTTTCTTTGCATCATGTGATGTTTGGGGACTATTTTTTTAATCTGCCATCCTGTCTGACACTGCAGTGCCACTCCTAGATGGGCCAGGTGTTTGTTTCGGCCACTTGGGTCGCTTAGCTTAGTCACACAGCTACCTCGTTGCACCTCTTTTTTTCTTTGCATTATGTGCTGTTTGGGGACTATTTTTTGAAGTGCCATCCTGTCTGACACTGCAGTGCAACTCCTAGATGGGCCAGGTGTTTGTGTCGGCCACTTGGGTCGCTTTGCTTAGTCACGCAGCTACCTCATTGCGCCTCTTTTTTTCTTTGCAACATGTGCTGCTTGGGGACTATTTTTTTAATCTGCCATCCTGTCTGACACTGCAGTGCCACTCCTAGATGGGCCAGGTGTTTGTGTCGGCCACTTGGGTCGCTTAGGTTAGTCACACAGCTACCTCATTGCGCCTCTTTTTATCTTTGCATCATGTGCTGTTTGGGGACTATTTTTTGAAGTGCCATCCTGTCTGACACTGCAGTGCCACTCCTAGATGGGCCAGGTGTTTGTGTCGGCCACTTGGGTAGCTTAGCTTAGTCACACAGCTACC
Organism: Pseudophryne corroboree; assembly: GCF_028390025.1. Classification (NCBI taxonomy): domain Eukaryota; kingdom Metazoa; phylum Chordata; class Amphibia; order Anura; family Myobatrachidae; genus Pseudophryne; species Pseudophryne corroboree. The sequence continues at coordinate 960,212,639 of NC_086445.1, read as the reverse complement.
TCATTGCGCCTCTTTTTTTCTTTGCATCATGTGCTGTTTGGGGACTATTTTTTTAATCTTCCATCCTGTCTGACACTGCAGTGCCACTCCTAGATGGGCCAGGTGTTTGTGTCGGCCACTTGGGTCGCTTAGCTTAGTCACACAGCTACCTCATTGCGCCTCTTTTTTTCTTTGCATTATGTGCTGTTTGGGGACAATTTTTTTAATCTGCCATCCTGTCTGACACTGCAGTGCCACTCCTAGATGGGCCAGGTGTTTGTGTCGGCCACTTGGGTCGCTTAGCTTAGTCATTCAGCGACCTTGGTGCAAATTTTAGGACTACAAAATAATATTGTGAGGTGTGAGGTGTTCAGAATAGACTGGAAATGAGTGGAAATTATGGTTAGTGAGGTTAATAATACTATGGGATCAAAATGACCCCCAAATTCTATGATTTAATCTGTTTTTGAGGGGTTTTTGTAAAAAAACACCTGAATCCAAAACACAACCGAATCCGACAAAAAAATTTCAGGGAGGTTTTGCCAAAACGCGTCCAAATCCAAAACACGGCCATGGAACCGAATCCAAAACCAAAACACAAAACCCGAAAAATGTCCGGTGCACATCACTACTTTAAACAAATCATTCTGGCTATGTTAATGACATGGAAAACTGAAATACATTTTGTTCTCTAAATAGATTTATTTAACTAGCGACAGTATGATCCTTACACTCGTCTGCGTTGCTCATTTTACATGTAACGACCTTTATATTATCTGGAGACTTTATGGTGACAGTTATCTAGGTCCGCACAACAGAAGCGTAATCTCTGTAGGATAGTGTTTCCTATAAATGTTAATGTGAAACAATTGTTCCATCCTGTACTTTGGACAATTTGGAACGGAAAACTTTTCATTCAACATAATAAACATCACACATTTACTATTACAGCAACTGCGTGATTGGGTCATTTGTTTTTATGACATGAAACAAACCACACACTGAGATCGCAATCTTAATAACATTAATTTATACCCCAGAAATAATGTGCATTAGTGGGTTTGTTATCAAGTGCTAAATGAATAATGAAACACCAAAGAATGGCGTAGCACCAGCCACTCGCAATGTGATCATTACCTTACATTCATTTTGTTAATCAAATGATGTCTTAGCTGGAAGTTAGCTTTTTTTTCTTCTTGCTTTAATACGGTTTCATTGAACAAAGAGTGCCAGGATAAAGACAATTTGCAGTACATCACTTCAGATAGGGCTGAAGGAAAACTCCCAGAATCCTCAGCTAATGGGGGTTTTATTTCCACAATGACATTGACGTTTCTATAATGGGTGCCGTGTGTGCGAGGCACATGGGCCCCCAGGTCCAGGGAGGTCCACCCCGCACACACTGCACCCATTTGCTTAATACTTACCTCTCTGAAGTCCCCCGTCGAAGCCATCCCTTTTTCGGTAGTGCAATAGAATTTGAACACTAGGGGGAACAAACTCTATTGCGCCTGCTGAAAACCCCAGAAAGATGGCATGGTGGCCATTTTTCCTGAGTTTTGCGCATGCGCAGTAGCAAAATCTTCGGGAAAATGGCTGCCGCGCCGTGTTCCCGGAGGTTTGCGCGTGCGCAATAGAGTCTGGTCTCAGACTCTATTGCCGCTGCGGAGAAGGATGGCACCGACAGGGGACCCAGGAGGGGTGTGGTTTATAACATCGACAGTATCTAGGTCGACAATGTTTAGGTCGACCACTATAGGTCGACAGTCACTAGGTCGACAGGGTTTCTAGGTCAACATGTGCTAGGTCGACAGGTCTAAAGGTCGACATGAGGATTTTTTTTTTTTGTCGTTTTCTTCGTAGAGTGACCGGGATCCCAAATTAGTGCACCGCGTCCCCTCGCATGGCTCGCTTCGCTCGCCATGCTTCGGGCATGGTGCCTTCGCTCCGCTACCACTTCGCTCGGCACAGATTACCGTTCCAATCGTAGTCCACGTGGATCGTTAAGTATGAAAAAATTCAAAAAAAGAAAATTTTTTGAAAAACTCATGTCGACCTTTAGACCTGTCGACCTAGCACATGCCGACCTAGAAACCCCGTCGACCTTCCATCCATGTCGACCTAGTGACTGTCGACCTATAGTGGTCGACCTAAACATTGTCGACCTAGATACTGTCGATCTTCAGACCGGATCCCCCCAGGAGAGGTAAGTATTAAATGCTGTGACTCGGTCAGAGAGGAGGGGGCCCCTGAAGCAGAAGGCTGCACACAGGCCTCCTCCTCTCTTAAAATGCCCCTGCACAATGGTGTAAGCAGAGCCGGCCCTAACCAATATGATGCCCTAGGCAAGATTTTGGCAGGTGCCCCCTAGCACCACTGCTAGTTCCACCTATGACGCTGCACTTAATTCCCAGCACCATTACCCCTCACCCATAGCAGTCCTCATTTTGGTGCTCCAACCCCCTATATTTTAAATAGGAACAGTGCGCAAATTTGACGCACAGCCCAAAAAGGGGCATGTTCTTGTTATGGAGGGGCGTGGCCACACAATAGTACCCCCAATTCAAATTAGGCCACACAGTAGTGCAACTTTGTTCAATTTTGTCATGTGATAGTGTCCCTTATTCACATTACAGCACACAGTAGAACCACTTCACCTTACATACTTTACTCCTCACTGTAGTGCTCCTTATTCACATTACACTACACCATATTGCTGTTTAGTCACATTAGACCACATAGTAGTGCGCCTTATACACATAATGCCACACTTTAGTAATGCATTTATACACAAAATACCACACAGTAATGCCCTTTACACATACAGTATGAAACACATTATTAATGTCCTTATAAATAGTGTTCATTCTAGCACCCTACACCTCTCACAACCCGTGCAGTCCCTTCTTTCTGCCTAGGGTGTCACTCTCCGCTCTGGTTCTTCTAGCAGGCTACAGTCTGCATCTCAGCACTGACATATACTGTAGATCAGCATGTGCTAGAAATATCCAGAGCTGGAAAGAGGATCTGCATAAGTAATGAGAGGTGCAGGGTGCTAGAATGAACACTATATAAACATAATGCACCTTACACATTATGCCAACTTTATTAATGCTCTTATACACATAATGTACCTTACACATATGCCGTACATTACTAATGCATTTATACACATGACACACATAATGCACCTTGCACATACTGTATGCCTAACACTATTGCACAACCAACCCACCCGCACACAGCACTTACAAGGCAGCTAATACTGTGACCTTTGCCTCTGCTTGGATACAGATGTGTCTTCTTACATCTTGCCTCAATACGTCATGCAGCAGGAGATGCCTTTTTTGCAAAAAAGTCAGTCCGCCTTTTGCCGAAAATGTATCTTATTTACATTACTATATGGCTAGGATGCACATGCAGCTTCTGCTGACTAAAATGATATGTGGCATGCTACGTTACAGTGATTTCCAGGAATACACTGTAACGTAGCATTTCGTATGCAGATACAGTCACACACAAAATATAGGCATGCCACATATTATTTTAATCAGCAGAAGCTGCTTGTGCCCCTAGGCATTTGCCTAGTTTGCCTATGCCTAGGGCCGGCTCTAGGTGTAAGTGATTATTATCTACTAGTTAGTTACCAGACCATCAAAATGACAGAATAACATAACAGTAATGTCAGTGTCGGCGACTGTGAGCGTCTGAACGGAGCAACACTTAAATTGCTCTGTCGGGTGCCATCTACTGGCTGCCAGTGTGCAAAACACTTGAATTCCTTCCATAGAGGTGAGGATCAGCGTTAGCCTTTTATTACATAGGACGGCCAGACTAGAACCATTGTATATTGAATAAATATTGAAAAGAGACCGTCTCAGGCAGCATATTTTGGGGCAGCAATATTTAAGGAATTAATTGAAGCTGTATTTTGTCTTTCTGCAGAAAGTTGTCTTTATAGTGTATAATCAATACTCACACACAAAGGTTAACATGGAGTCGAAGCACATCTCTAATGTGTGTATATATATATATATATATATATATATATATATATATATACTGTATAATGCTTGTCTACTTTAAATATCTCCTCTCCGGGAAAAGCCATGGCGGGCTGTGACATCATTAAGCCCCGCCCCCACTCCCCACATCAGGAAAATGCTGCGATTTGCAGGTCTGCGGAAGGGGGTGGGGGTAAAATGATGCGATTCGTGTCATTTTAACCCCTTCCCCACCCCACAGACTCGCTAATACGAGAATACGGGAGTGTATCTCTTCATCCTACCCGCATCACTAGGGGGTGCGAGGGGCTACCCCAAAAAACGGGAGCCTCCCGCAGCTTCCTGGAGAGTAGGTAAGTATATATATATATACTGTATATGAGAAAACATTTTTTATTACAGCTGAGGTCAAATCAGTGTCTGCACTGGGGTCAGTGACACCCAGTGCGGCCAAGAGACACCCTGCGTGCCTAGAGCCCCGCTGACATCACTAAAGGGGGCATGGCATTGCGGGGGAAGACCTCATTCTGGGGGGCATGTGGCAGACTCCTTTCACTACAGAAGAGTCTGCATTTTGGTGTCACCAATGTATACTTTATCTTCATCCAAAGCTTAGTAAATAGATCCCTAAGTATCCAACTCACTGCGAGTTGCAGTGGTGGATACAAAATCAGAGAGACAGCTGACCCGAAGATCGACTTTTCCCATGATCTAGATAGGATTGAGATCGGCCAATCCTAGGATTTTAACTAAAAAAACACCGGGATTGGTGTCTCCAATCCCAGAATTTCCGTGATTGAGGTGCCCATGCGCATATTTATTTTTAGGCCAGATAGCCTGCCAGTAAGGATAACTACAATAATATACAGGTATTCCTGCTGTATTTAGAGATGCTCACTAACTGATTTGACAACACAGTTAAAAAAATCCAAAGATTTGTTTAAAATTGAATGAATGGGAACAGTGAAATATCGAACAATCAAAACAAAATTGAATCAGTTATTATCGAAGAATACACCATTCACAAGTTCGTAGCTATTGTACTAGGGACATTTGACTGAATTTTGAACTGGTAACCAAAATGGATATGGTTATTAATGTGCAAACTACTCACAGTTATTTATGACATCATTAACGCATATAATTTTAAAGTGTTTCCTGTTAACTATTTGTTGTAGACTAAAAATTGTAAAAAGAAAAAGTAGAGCCATTGTCCGTAGCAACTAATAAGATTCTAGCTAGCATTTATCTAGTACATTCTAGTAATGATAGCTAGAATCTGATTGGTCGTTATGAGAAACACCTTCACATGTCCGTTTTAGTGAATCTACTCCTTGGAGTGCTTTGTGGTTTTTACAACCAGGACCGGCTCAAAGAGCCCGAGGCTGGTTATGCTTAGGAGGGGGGACCCCACGCATTTTTTTTCATGATTTTAACCCATTCCCACCCCTTCCCACTGAAAACCATGCTCTCTCTATTTTAGTCAGTTCAAAAAAAAAAAAATATTTTAAAAAATATATAAATTATACTTGTGTCTCCTAATAGACAAACCAAGTACATATCCCTTCTAATATAAATAGATATGCTATTAGCAATAAAAAAACACACACAAAAAAAGAAATAAAATTTTTTATTAGATTCCGCCAGCAAAGTGAGGCGAAATGAAATTGACGAAATTACTGTCGAAAAGCACTGTTGTCGAATCGACATTCTTCAATTGAAATGTCAAAAAGCCGCATTTTTACCACTGCAGACATGTCGAATTTTAAAAATGTCGAATTGCAAAAAGTCGAATCTGAAACGTCCATTTTTTGGTCGAAAAGTACTGTATTGCATTGTCGAATCCAATTCGACATGTTTTTTTGTCGAAAATGCCCCGTTTTTTAACTTTTGCGGCAATTCGACCGCAATTGCATATACTCCCTACCTAGGGGACTTGGCCGCTGACTTACTGTACTGTACCACATCCCTGACTTTAATGAACCACACTGTTGCTTAAGCTCCTTGTTTTGGGTCTGTATACTGTACATTATACAGCATTTATTATTTGATCATTCTTCGGGACCTCATTGCCTCTGTGTACTGTTATTTTAGCGAGGGGATTGTGACGCTCCTTCAGCATTGCCCTATAGCCTTCAAGACTACTGCTATCTCTCACTCCATCTCCGAGCGCTGCCTGCCACGTGGTGGGGGTTCAGGGGCGACGGCCATTTTGACAGTGTGCTATGCGATCGAGTCCGGTGTACCGTAATGATAGACCTCGCTTACCCCTATCGCCCCTGTGTATTTTACAGAGGGATTGTGATGCTCCTTCAGCATTGCCCCGTAGCATTCAAGACTTCTGCTATCTCTCACTCCATCTCCGAGCGCTGCCTGCCACGTGGTGGGGGTTCAGGGGCAACGGCCATTTTGACAGTGTGCTATGCGATCAAGTCCGGTGTACCGTAATGTGCATAGACCTCGCTTATCCCTATCGCTCCTATGTGTATTTTAGCAAGGGGTTTGTGACGCCCCTTCAGCATTGCTCCGTAGGCCTTTGACGCCCCTGTGTGTTAGCGAGGGGATTGTGACGCACCTTCAGCACTGCTCCGTTGTCCGCAAAATCTATGTCATCACTCGCTCCATAGCTGAGGGCCTCCATGGGGCAGGGAGTCACAGGCGGTAGCCATTTCGATTGAGTCTGCCCTGCTATAGAATTGTATGTGTACCGTATGGTGCATAGAACCTTAACAGTACATCTGCTCCTGCAGCTTTGCCCTGGTTTATGTGAATAAAAAAAATTATAAAGTGTCTGGAAAAAACTAACATGCGTTCGTACTGTACAGTACTTTAGGAATCGAACACGGGACTCTGAGTATAGGAAGTAGAACACTTCACCACTTAGCCGCCGACAGATGAATAAATCCATTAGTTGTGATTAAGCCATAATGGCTATGGGATTAGGATGCTAACATACTGTACAATATTCCTAATATCATTAGGCAATAATGAACTTCTAACACGTCCATTTGCGTCAGTGTACACTACTGGTTTTATGTTGCTTTGTCTGCGGGATTCAGCGTAACGAGACGCACTAGTAAAGTAGTCCTTACTATACAGTATACAGTATTTCAGTATTATATTTTACGGGAGCCCACACGCATGCGCAGTGGTGATTGTAAAAAGCGACATCTGGTGGATGATCGCAGGTATTACACGTAAAGGTAACGCCAAACGCCTGTCTCCGTGCGATTAGATAGCCTCTCCGTGACTAGGCGCGCCTCCCTACGCCCCAGTACGCTGCGTATGCTCGATCGGGACAAACGCCTTAGCCACTCAAGATAAAGGTGGCTACATCTGTACTTATATTTTTATAGAATTTTCTTGATAAATGTTACCTCGATGCTTATTGGTTGGTTGGTTGGTTGGTTGGTTGGTTGGTTGGTTGATTGACTCTTCCACTCTATTGATACTTGATATATCAACCCCAACTTTTTTATACCAGTTCTGGTTCAGCACCGCAATCTCCAACTCTGCATTAGGTGTACTGTAAATGTGATGTGAATTCTGTTCCCTCAGGGCACACAGACATGCCACAGAGCTGCAGAAACAGCGTGGCTGGATATTACATCTTTCAGAAATTATTGATGGAACTGCAAGCAAAATCCTGTAACGGCTTTTGTGAATTATAGGAACATCACACGGATTTGGAGGCCTTTGCAATAAAACTAAAACCTTTGTATGCAATTGCCTTAAACAAAATTGTATCAGAATTTTATATTGTATACTGAATTATATTAAACCTTATCAGTGTCCTTCACTTTACATTTTACTGCATTCAATAAACTACTGTCTCTGCACTATAAAGAAGAAGAATGGATTAAACATATGAGAGGGAATTTCTCTGACCCTATATTATAAATATCTGTAAAAATCAGGCTGATTCATATATTAATTTACTTAGTTGAAATAAGACTATTAATAGTCAAAAACACCCCATTACCAGTAAAACACTTTTGTATTATCATTGTTTATTGAATTTAATAATATAACAACCTATGAATTGTTGAAATTAATTTCCTGCCTAACGGTTGTAAATTGCTGAATTTGTCTCATAAACAGAATAAAATATATTTCAAGCAGCATCAATTTAAGTTTTTGGACTGGAATAAGAGTGAGAGATTCTATCTTGTCTTTTTAGGGATGTACATAAGCACAATTAAGACATTGCAATTGTTTTGTGCTACAGTAAGTATTGAATATAAATTTTATTGCGCCCAGAGCAGGTAACACTTGGAATGTTTTTGACGTGTTGTTTCTATGTGTAATGGACGGCGGTTTCTCCATCATCGTCTGTTTTGTTTTACTGTACATCTTACATCTCTCTCTGATACAATGTGAAGGCCCTCTAGAGGCAAAAACATGGCAGGATTATAAAATAAAAGACAAAACGTTACAAGAACACAGATATTGTTCATCTGGTTTCCTAAGGGGAACTTCCGCTGTGTGTTGTCCAATATAAAATATAGAACAACTTGTCATTATCGATTAGCTAATTTTAGATCATGTACAAGACCTGTGGTAAATAACTAGGAGTGACTGCAAGCTTTGAAAGGGGAAAAAAATCTTGGAAACATTTTTCTTAATGTTGTTATTTTTTTCTTTTAGGTAAAATATAAAATATAGTAATTGACTTGGTATCTTTCTCATCTATTTTTCATTTTCATTTATTAAATATTCTCAACATCAACATCTACAAACACCCAATTTCTAAAGTCCTGTATCAGTGGTCTTCAGCCTACGGACCTCCAGCTGTTGTGGAACTACACATCCCGGCATGGCATGCCCTAAAAATAAAACTGTGGCAAGGCATGCTGGTATGTGTGATCTCACACAGCTGGAGAGCTGTCATGTTGAATACACCTGTTCTCCACCAGGGCTGTAACTAGGTGTCTGCGGAGGGGCACTGCACATAGTGCTGCAGGGTAGGGGGCGCTGTTGGCAGCACTTGTCAAATATCTATTTGAGGGCCTAATTCAGATCTGATCGCAGCAGCAAAATTGTTCTCTAATGGGCAAAACCGTGTGCTCTGCAGGTGGGGCAGATATAAGATGTGCAGAGAGAGTTAGATTTGGGTGGGGTGTGTTCAAACTGAAATCTAAATTGCAGTGTAAAAATAAAGCAGCCAGTATTTACCCTGCACAGAAACAATATAACCCACTCAAATCTAACCCTCTCTGCACATGTTATATCTACCACCCCCCTGCAGTGCACATGGTTTTGCCCATTAGAGAACAGTTTTGCTGCTGCGATCAAGTCTGAATTAAGTCCTTAATTACTTTCACTTGCAGCTTTCCCCCCTTTTTTAATCCCAGCATATCCTGACCGTCACTGTCTCCCACCCTGACCCCTTCTGTCGCTAATACCTATACAACAATCATGAACTCAACTTGAGATTTCCTTGTTATTAAGTCACACTGTCCTTTATTACATTTGACGATGCTGACATACCAGGGATTCAAACCCATTGCCTGTGACATTGCAGTCAGAATCTATTCATTGAGCTACCTGCCCTTGCATAGAAAGGTAGATAAATCTAAGATAGAGAATTCTAACTATTTTAAGCTCATCTTGTGAAAAAATGATCAGCATTGTGTCTGAGCAGATCTATGTAGTGTGTTGCTGCAAGGGATTGGATGTGTGGCTGCACATCACATAGATCTGCTCAATTGCAATGCTGATTATTTTTTTTACAAAGTACAAGTAACTTCATGTGGTGTTCATAGTTTTTATGCTGGATCAAGTAGGCCAACGAGTTGGGTGTTTGATTAGAATTCAACAGATTATAGGTTTGAATTCCCGGGTATGGCATTATATTGACAGGTGTTATTTAGTAAAGGGTATTGTAACTAAATAACAGCAAGCTCTCAACATAAATGCATGGTTTAAAGATAATTTGTGTCCAAATTTGTAGGAACGGGCATCATAGCATGGGGTTTCTCTGGGATCAATCTTGTCATGCCCCTTCCCACAAGGAATACGCCCTATTGAAAAAAATGGAGGAGGGGTGGCAATAATATCTCTGGCACAGGGCACCAAAAAGTCTAATTACAGCTCTGTTCTCCACTGTTTTGCTGCATGGTCTTTGCGCTCCAGTTATTTTGTACAATAGTGCTCTAAATGTACCTTCTTTTTTGCAATAGTTCTCAATAAAATAAATAAAAGCCCCGTAGGGTAACTGCTGTATAACACATCAAGAGACCTGTGGCTAAAATATACGGTGCTGCTTCAGCAATAATGTTTAAAGAGTCAAAGAGGTTGGTCATATTGTCTCCACACAGATATCTTCAATTTCCAGAGAAGTTGACTTTTCTTGAGAACTTTGTTCATTTTAGAGTTGACAGTACCACCAACCTCACAACCTGAAGGCTCATCTACTGTATATATTTTTCATGAGGGACAAAAATATATCATAGTATCAATATCAATGACAAGATATTGTACCCCTCAAGAATGTGCCTGCAGCTAGAAAGTTTGAGAGACAGCAGTTGTCTGTGGTTTAAAGTTTGATGACGAGTCATGGAAGGCGGCTGTTGATGCTGTTGTGGACAGGAGCGGGAAGCAAGATTGGAGTCATTAGTTGACGTCCCCAAATATTATTATTACTACCCTATATTATCTCTCAGCTCATGACCCAACCCTGAAGTTCTTGTGAAGAAATCAGTCTAACATAGTGAAACACCTATGCACAGGGCATAGAGAGCCACGCAAGGCCCCGGTAATGAACAGGGGTATGGCCCAAAAAGGCGTGTCCATGCCTCATAAATTCTATATAATGTCATGTGCTCCACAGGGGTTTACATTTATATCGGGGGGGGGGGGGAGACAGGGGGGGGGCACAGGAGGGGCACCTTCTACTTACCTTGTTTGTGGGAAGTGGGTCCCTCCTCTTTGGCCAGCGCCATCTTTCCAGTGATATTTGGGAACATGGCGCATGTGCACTAGAAAGCAAAGAATCTGGCACAGTGCAAGAGTCTATGCTTTTAATGTTCGGGTGCCATCTTCCTGAAGATATCACTTTGAAGATGGAGATAGCCTTAAGTATAGGTATACTCAGGGGGGGGGGAGGCAGAGGACCCAGGCCCCTCCAGCAGCCTAGGCCCGGGTAATTAGTATCTGCCACCCACTCTCGGTGCCACTGGCTATGCGTGCCAACATACTGGTTGAGGCTCACTGTACAGTTACAATATTGCTTCTGCTCTGCATAAGAACATTTGTTCTCTGTTGCTTTGATTGCTAGTGATTTGTGTATTATGCACCAAATGTTGGGGGTAATTCCAAGTTGATCGCAGCAGGAAATTTTTTAGCAGTTGGGCAAAACCATGTGCACTGCAGGGGGGGCAGATATAACATTTGCAGAGAGAGTTAGATTTGGGTGGGTTATATTGTTTCTGTGCAGGGTAAATACTGGCTGCTTTATTTTTACACTGCAATTTAGATTGCAGAATGAACTCACCACACCCATATCTATCTCTCTCTGCAAATGTTATATCTGCCCCCCCCCCCCCCCCCCCCCCCTGCAGTGCACATGGTTTTGTACAACTGCTAAAAAATTTCCTGCTGCGATCAACTTGGAATTACCCCCGTTATCTCAAGCTGTAAGGCTTCTGGAGCCACAAGATAGGCAGAGCAGAGACTGGAGATCCATATTACATCACATTTATCATACTGGAATAATAAGGGAATAACTTTATAGTTTATATAACTGATATAACTTAGGTACAGATGAAAACATAACTCTGAAAAGTTAAACTCAGCGGGCAACCCGGTAACACAACCAGAAAGGGAAAAAAAAATTTGCTTAAAGATTAAACATCATCTTAAATCCAGCAGTTTAAATTATATGTAACTCCTCTTTTCTTCTGTGCTGGGAGAAAAATAAAGCTGTCAGCAGAGAAATAAAGGCAATCTAGCGTAGGAACAAAGGAAACAGAAACACAATAGACTAAATGGTATTCATGAAATACTATGATATACATTGTGACAGCTGAAACTAAATATAATCCTAAAAGGAAAAAAACATTATGACTGTGGAGTTGTGTGCTGCTATTCTCGGAATAATACCGTTACATTGTGTCTAAGGTGAAGCACTTTCACATGTTCCATCCAATTTATCCAAAATAATACGAAATGTCATATAGACTGTGTCTTGAGGTACATACATAACAATAAATAATACTAGGTATAGATTTATGAATCTTATGGTACAGTTTTAAAAGAAGTATATGTAATCATATAACATAATGATCAATCGTAGGCCGCCATTTAATACTGTCACGTAATAGCTAGGCAGCTTTAAATAATATTTCTACAATTATCTTAGAGGAGGTATCTTTCATCCACACGCATTACTCTCTAGCATGCACAATTGCAGGACTTCCTTTTAGCTGCACCTACTCTGTGGAGTGCCCTCCCACGCACAATAAGACTTTCCTCTAGTCTTCAAACCTTCAAGCGTTCCCTGAAAACGCACCTCTTCGTTCAAGCTTGTCAAATTTCAGAACCTTCCACATAACCTTCATAAATATTCATATCGAATTACATCCCCTCTGTACAGTACACACATCCTCACATACAGTATTTTATTTTTCTTCAATTTGACATCCTCCTGACCTCTGGTCAACTTTGCTGTGTGACCATATCATACAGCACACCGAGAAACTCAGCAATCTGTCTGGACCATTACGGAATACCTATCTTTGTGTATCAGTGCCTATTTCCTTATAGATTGTAAAATGTGAGCAGGACCTTCCTACCTCTATCTCTGTCTGTTATTTCCCAGTTTGTGTTATCACTGTTGTTCCAATTGTCAAGCGCAACGGAATATGCTGCACTTTATAAGAAACTATTAATAAATAAATAAATAAATAAATCTCTTCCAGCTTATCATTACTGCAAATTTACAGCTTATGCTAAGTTTCAGATGCCACCAAGCTCTCTGGGTATATATGGTTTATATGTGGAGGAGTCTGATTGATTGCATATCAGGGGCATGTGGATAAGTCTGATGGCATTACAGGGGCATCTAGTGGGGGTCAAAGGTATATAAGGGGTTTGAGAAGGAATGTGATGGCATATGAGGGGCACGTGGTGTAGAAGGATGACATAGAGGGGCATGTGACAAAACTCATGGCATATACTGGTCATAATTAGGAGTCTGATGACATAAAAGTGGCATGCAGAGGGGTAAGATGCCTGATAAAGGGCATATGGAGTAGAATCATAAAATAATCAAATTTCAGGTCACATAATCCAATTACTACTTAAACCCAAATTTAAAATTACAATTCCAAATCTTCCTAAAACAAAACAGACGAAACACCTTTTTGGATAGTTCCTTTAGATTATAAACATACCAGTACTGTACTGCACCCCAGAAGGGGTGTGGCTTCCTAGAAAGGGTGGGTGGCCTCGTGGCATGGTGATCCACTGAGGCGTACAAGGTGGTTGGAAGGGAAGCCTGTTTCAAACTGATCTCTTGTATGTACTGTAGCAGGGGGCTGATGTAGAGACTTATGATGCTGCTGCGGTGGATGGGAAAAAACAGTGGGCAAAGTGGCTTCCCACTTGGAGCTACAGTACATGGACCCTTGCATGGAAATTCACATTAGCATATGGTAGTAACTCCTGCGCCATCGCACAAACAAAAACTTTGGGGTAAATTTAGTAAGATGGAAGTTCTATTTAAGATGGGATGTTGCCCTTAGCAACCAATCAGATTCTACTTCTAGAAGATGATACCTGGAATCTGATTGGTCGCTATGGGAAACATCCCATCTTAAATAGAACTCCCATCTTAGTAAATGTACCCCTTTGTGTCTGACGCACAATCAGCTCCAAATTTAAATTAGTTTGAAAACATCCTAGTGGTAGAGTTTTCAATGACATTGCGTCTGTCTAACATTTATAGTGAATTATTTATAAATATTATATTTGCGCCCACTTTCTGCCCTTTGCCGCCCACCCTTCCTGATCATTTGAATGTTCTTATAACTAGTGTTGCTTTGGCCGATTTACTTTTTGCCTAACAAGCCTTGTTTTACCCTTTGTAGCAAGCAATATATCTAAAATAATATGCTAAAAATAAAACCCTGCTGGCAAAGAAAGAATAAAGTTAACACGAACGTACTGAACATATAACCTTGTGAAAAAAGGTGGTTTAACAGCTGTGAACATTTAGATGACAAGTTACAAGAGAGAATATTAATATTGGAAATCTGAAAATATGTCATATGGTAATGAAATCCGAATTACACTTAAAGAGATGAAATAATATCTTGAAATTATAGGGAACTTATCTTAACCACTGTGTTTAAAGGCTTCTCGCGGAATTTGTGCATAAGCAATATATATCGCAGTTACTTTGAAGCAGAGGGTTATAAAAGAAGGGGAAAGAAATCTGCGCTGCTTCATATCTTTGCTTTGCATTACAAATTATAAAAAAAAATGTCTGATGAAAGAAGTTACTTGACATTACTATTTTCAAAAGGAATGTTATAAGCTGATACAGTATATAGCGAGATGTTCTGCAAATCAGGCCCCACAGGACTATCCGAAAACCACCAAAGTAAAGCAAAAAGTGGGTCAGCGTACAATAACAGCTACTCTTATTTCAATATGCTTACAGGGAAGACATTTACAAATGCGACAAGTCTTTAGGGATTAGCGGCAGATTACTATAATTTCTTGCTGCACGTTCAATAATATAAGTGTTTGTAACATGAATATTAAATGCTTTGATACCTATATGGTGTAATATGTTTACTTTGCTGCATGTACAAACTATAAGCATACTATCGTATGTATTGTTTGATCCATGGTAGCGCAGCACATTAATCAGTGTTTTATTTTTCTTTAACATTTTCACTGTTTTATTCTGTGACATAAATCTGAGGTCCACAGCCATGCTTACACAATTGTCCTGCAGTAGAAAACCCAAGTGAGGTTGGGGGTAGTGGGCGGGAATTAGTAATGGGGCATTTGTATGCTGAGGAGGGCCAGGCCGGCCAAATCGCAAAGAGCTACAGCTGCGCCCCCATGTGACTTGAGAATGCTCTAATTATATCGGGGCCCAACATTTCTCATGGTGGTCCTTGTACTTCAGTGTAGTGATGAGCTCATGGCGGCCTTTGTGCTCCAGTGTAGTCATTAGCTCATGGCGGCCCTTGTACTGCAGTGTAGTGATCAGCTCATGGCGGCCCTTGTACTGCAGTGTAGTGATCAGCTCATGGCGGCTCTTGTACTGCAGTGTAGTTATCAGCTCATGGCGGCCCTTCTATTGCAGTGTAGTGATCCAGCTCATGGCGGCCCTTGTACTGCAGTGTAGTGATCAGCTCATGGCGGCTCTTGTACTGCAGTGTAGTGATCAGCTCATGGCGGCTCTTGTACTGCAGTGTAGTGATCAGCTCATGGCGGCTCTTGTACTGCAGTGTAGTGATCAGCTCATGGCGGCCCTTGTACTGCAGTGTAGTGATCAGCTCATGGCGGCCCTTGTACTGCAGTGTAGTGATCAGCTCACGGCGGCTCTTGTACTGCAGTGTAATGATCAGCTCATGGCGGCCGTTGTACTGCAGTGTAGTGATCAGCTCATTGCGGTCTTGTACAGGTTGAGTATCTCTTATCCAAAATGCTTGGGACCAGAGGTATTTTGGATATCGGATTTTTCCGTATTTTGGAATAATTGCATACCATAATGAGATCTCATGACGATGGGACCTAAATCTAAGTACAGAATGCATTTATGTTACATATACACCTTATACACACAGCCGGAAGGTAATTTTAGGCAATATTTTTTGTTACTTTGTGCATTGAACAAAGTGTATCTACATTCGCACAATTCATTTATGTTTCATATACACCTTATACACACAGCCTGAAGGTCATTTAATACAATATTTTTAATAACTTTGTGTATTAAACAAAGTTTGTGTACATCGAGCCATCAAAAAACAAAGGTTTCACTATCTCACTCTCACTCAAAAAAGTCCGTATTTCGGAATATTCCGTATTTCGGAATATTTGGATAAGGGATACTCAACCTGTACTGCAGTGTAGTGGCGGCTCTTGTACTGCAGTGTAGTGATCAGCTCATGGCGGCCGTTGTACTGCAGTGTAGTGATCAGCTCACAGCGGCCCTTGTACTGCAGTGTAGTGATCAGCTCATGGCAGCTCTTGTACTGCAGTGTAGTGATCAGCTCATGGCGGCCCTTGTACTGCAGTGTAGTGATCAGCTCACGGCAGTCCTGTGCTTTAGATTTCTAGAAGCCCTCAATTATCACCTGTACAACTTGAATAGAAAGATGCATACATTCTGAATCTGCTAATAAGATTACAATTTCTTCAGGTTTACTATTTTATAATATTTATAGTTATATAATTTATAATGGGGAGTGGGATGGTTCCGGTATGAATGGTCGACAATGTTAAGGTCGACAGTGATTAGGTAGAACACTATTGGTCGACATTGACATGTTCGACATGGACAAATGGTCGACACATGAAAATGGTCGGCACGTGAAAGGTCAACACATGAAAATGTCGACATGGATTTTTTAACTGTTTTTGTGTCATTTTTTCCATAACATGACCAGGAACCCCAATTTCTCTAACGTCCTAAGTGGATGCTGGGGACTCCGTAAGGACCATGGGGAATAGCGGCTCCGCAGGAGACTGGGCACATCTAAAGAAAGCTTTAGGACTATCTGGTGTGCACTGGCTCCTCCCCCTATGACCCTCCTCCAAGCCTCAGTTAGATCTCTGTGCCCGAACGAGAAGGGTGCACACTAGGGGCTCTCCTGAGCTTCTTAGTGAAAGTTTTAGATTAGGTTTTTTATTTTCAGTGAGACCTGCTGGCAACAGGCTCACTGCATCGAGGGACTAAGGGGAGAAGAAGCGAACTCACCTGCGTGCAGAGTGAATTGGGCTTCTTAGGCTACTGGACATTAGCTCCAGAGGGACGATCACAGGCCCAGCTTGGATGGGTCCCAGAGCCGCGCCGCCGGCCCCCTTACAGAGCCAGAAGGCAGAAGAGGTCCGGAAAATCGGCGGCAGAAGACGTCCTGTCTTCAACAAGGTAGCGCACAGCACTGCAGCTGTGCGCCATTGCTCTCAGCACACTTCACACTTCGGTCACTGAGGGTGCAGGGCGCTGGGGGGGGGGCGCCCTGAGACGCAATAAAAACACCTTGGATGGCAAAAAAAATGCATCACATATAGCTCCTGGGCTATATGGATGCATTTAACCCCTGCCAGAATCCATAAAAAAGCAGGAGAAAAGTCCGCGAAAAAGGGGCGGAGCCTATCTCCTCAGCACACTGGCGCCATTTTCCCTCACAGCTCCGTTGGAGGGAAGCTCCCTGTCTCTCCCCTGCAGTCACTACACTACAGAAAGGGTTAAAAAAAGAGAGGGGGGCACTAATTAGGCGCAGTATTAACTATACAGCAGCTATAAGGGGAAAAACACTTATATAAGGTTATCCCTGTATATATATAGCGCTCTGGTGTGTGCTGGCAAACTCTCCCTCTGTCTCCCCAAAGGGCTAGTGGGGTCCTGTCCTCTATCAGAGCATTCCCTGTGTGTGTGCTGTATGTCGGTACTTTTGTGTCGACATGTATGAGGAGAAAAATGATGTGGAGACGGAGCAGATTGCCTGTAATAGTGATGTCACCCCCTAGGGGGTCGACACCTGAGTGGATGAACTGTTGGAAGGAATTACGTGACAGTGTCAGCTCCCGTATAAAAGACAGTGGTTGACATGAGACAGCCGGCTACTCAGCTTGTGCCTGTCCAGACGTCTCATAGGCCTTCAGGGGCTCTAAAGCGCCCGTTACCTCAGATGGCAGATATAGACGCCGACACGGATACTGACTCCAGTGTCGACGGTGAAGAGACGAATGTGACTTCCAGTAGGGCCACACGTTACATGATTGAGGCAATGAAAAATGTTTTACACATTTCTGATAATACGAGTACCACCAAAAAAGGGGTATTATGTTCGGTGAGGAAAAACTACCTGTAGTTTTCCTGAATCTGAGAAATTAAATGAGGTGTGTGATGATGCGTGGGTTTCCCCCGATAACAACGGATAATTTCTAAAATGTTATTGGCATTATATCCTTTCCCGCCAGAGGTTAGGGTGCGTTGGGAAACACCCCCTAGGGGGGATAAAGCGCTCACACGCTTGTAAGGGCTCTACCTTCGCCTGAGATGGCCGCCCTTAAGGATCCTGCTGATAGAAAGCAGGAGGGTATCCTAAAAGGTATTTACACACATACTGGTGTTATACTGCGACCAGCAATCGCCTCAGCCTGGATGTGCAGTGCTGGGTTGGCGTGGTCGGATTCCCTGACTGAAAATATTGATACCCTAGATAGGGACAGTATATTTTTGCCTATAGAGCATTTAAAAGATGCATTTTTATATATGCGTGATGCACAGCGGAATATTTGCCGACTGGCATCAAGTCTAAGCGCGTTGTCCATTTCTACCAGTAGAGGGTTATGGACACGTCAGTGGTCAGGTGATGCGTATTCCAAACGGCATTTGGAAGTATTGCTTTATTAAGGGAGGAGTTATTTGGGGTCGGTCTTTCAGACCTGGTGGCCACGGCAACAGCTGTGAATTCCACGTTTGTACCCCAGGTCGCCTCTCAACATGAGAAGACGCCGTATTATCAGGCGCAGTCTTTTCGTGGACAAGCGGGCAAAAGGTTCCTCATTTCTGCCCCGTGACAGAGGGAGAGGAAAAAGGCTGCAGAAATCAGCCAGTTCCCAGGAACAGAAACCCTCTCCCGCCTCTGCCAAGCCCTCAGTATACGCTGGGGCTTTACAAGCAGAATCAGGCACGGTGGGGGGCCCGTCTCAATGAATTTCAGCGCGCAGTGGGCTCACTCGCAAGTAGACCTCTGGATCCTTCAGGTGATATCTCAGGGGAACAAATTAGAATTGGAGACGTCTCCCCCTCGCCGTTTCCTAAAGTCGGCTTTACCGATGTCTCCTTCTGACAGGGAGACAGTTTTGGAAGCCATTCACAAGCTGTATTCCCAGCAGGTGATAATCAAGATACCCCTCCTGCAACAGGGAACGGGGTATTATTCCACACTGTTGTGGTACCGAAGCCGGACGGCTCGGTGAGACCGATTCTAAATCTAAAATCTTTGAACACTTACGTACAGAGGTTCAAATTCAAGATTGAGTCACTCAGAGCAGTGATTGCGAACCTGGAAGAAGGGGACTACATGATGTCTCGGGACATCAAGGATGCTTACCTTCATGTCAAAATTTACCCTTCTCACCAAGGGTACCTCAGGTTTATGGTACAGAACTGTCACTATCCGTTCAGACGCTGCCGTATGGATGGTACACGGCACCCCGGGTCTTTACCAAGGTAATGGCCGAAATGATGATATTCCTTCGAAGGAAGTGAATTTTAGTTATCCCTTCCTTGGACAATTCCCTGATAAGGGTAAGATCCAGGGAACAGTTGGAGGTCGGTGTAGCACTATCTCAGGTAGTGTTGCGGCAGCACGATTGGATTCTCAATATTCCAAAATCGCACCTGGTTCCGACGATTGTCTTCTGTTCCTAGGGATGATCCTGGACACAGTCCAGAAAAAGGTGTTTCTCCCGGAGGAGAAAGCCAGGGAGTTATCCGAGCTAGTCGGGAACCTCCTAAAACCAAGCCAAGTCTCAGTGCATCAATGCACAAGGATTCTGGGTAAAATGGTGGCTTCCTACGAAGCAATCCCATTCGGCAGATTCCACGCAAGAACTTTCCAGTGGGACCTGCTGGACAAATGGTCCGGATCGCATCTTCAGATGCATCAGCGGATAACCCTGTCACCAAGGACAAGGGTGTCCCTCCTGTGGTGGTTGCAGAGTGCTCATCTTCTAGAGGGCCGCAGTTTAGGCATTCAGGACTGGGTCCTGGTGACCACGGATGCCAGCCTGCGAGGCTGGGGAGCAGTCACACAGGGAAGGAATATCCAGGGCTTATGGTCAAGCCTGGAGACATCACTTCACATAAATATCCTGAAGCTAAGGGACATTTACAATGCTCTAAGCTTAGCAAGACCTCTGCTTCAAGGTCAGCCGGTGTTGATCCAGTCGGACAACATCACGGCAGTCACCCACGTAAACAGACAGGGTGGCACAAGAAGCAGGAGGGCAATGGCAGTAGCTGCAAGGATTCTTCGCTGGGCGGAAAATCATGTGATAGCACTGTCAGCAGTATTCATTCCGGGAGTGGACAACTGGGAAGCAGACTTCCTCAGCACGACCTCCACCCGGGAGAGTGGGGACTTCACCCAGAAGTCTTCCACATGATTAAAAACTTGACAGGTATTGCGCCAGGTCCAGGGACCCTCAGGCAATAAGCTGTAGACGCTCTGGTAACACCGTGGGTGTACCAGTCAGGGTATGTGTTCCCTCCTCTGCCTCTCATACCCAAGGTACTGAGATTGATAAGATGGAGAGGAGTAAGCACTATATTCGTGGTTCCGGATTGGCCAAGAAGGACTTGGTAACCGGAACTTCAAGAGATGCTCACGGAGGATCCGTGGCCTCTACCTCTAAGAAGGGACCTGCTCCAGCAAGGACCCTGTCTGTTCCAAGACTTACCGCGGCTGCGTTTGACGGCATGGCGGTTGAACGCCGGATCCTGAAGGAAAAAATAAGATTTTACTTACCGATAAATCTATTTCTCGTAGTCCGTAGTGGATGCTGGGGACTCCGTCAGGACCATGGGGAATAGCGGCTCCGCAGGAGACAGGGCACAAAAGTAAAAGCTTTAGGATCAGGTGGTGTGCACTGGCTCCTCCCCCTATGACCCTCCTCCAAGCCTCAGTTAGGATACTGTGCCCGGACGAGCGTACACAATAAGGAAGGATTTTGAATCCCGGGTAAGACTCCTACCAGCCACACCAATCACACTGTACAACCTGTGATCTGAACCCAGTTAACAGCATGATAACAGCGGAGCCTCTGAAAAGATGGCTCACAACAATAATAACCCGATTTTTGTAACAATAACTATGTACAAGTATTGCAGACAATTCGCACTTGGGATGGGCGCCCAGCATCCACTACGGACTACGAGAAATAGATTTATCGGTAAGTAAAATCTTATTTTCTCTGACGTCCTAGTGGATGCTGGGGACTCCGTCAGGACCATGGGGATTATACCAAAGCTCCCAAACGGGCGGGAGAGTGCGGATGACTCTGCAGCACCGAATGAGAGAACTCCAGGTCCTCTTTAGCCAGGGTATCAAATTTGTTGAATTTTACAAACGTGTTCTCCCCCGACCACGTAGCTGCTCTGCAGAGTTGTAATGCCGAGACCCCTCGGGCAGCCGCCCAGGATGAGCCCACCTTCCTTGTGGAATGGGCCTTGACAGATTTAGGCTGTGGCAGGCCTGCCACAGAATGTTAGATAAACCAGAAGTTTTGATCCTGCACCAGACAAAAGAGTTTTTTTGTACATGAATAAATAGTTTAATTTGCAGTGGAAACCAGCTAGTATACATTAAGCGGTAAGTCCTCGACAAATATTTGCCACAGAATGTGCAAGTTGAAATGTGCTACAAATCCAACGAGCAATCGTCTGCTTAGAAGCAAGAGCACCCAGTTTGTTGGGTGCATACAGGATAACAGCGAGTCAGTTTTCCTGACTCCAGCCGTCCTGGAAACCTATATTTTCAGGGCCCTGACAACATCTAGCAACTTGGAGTCCTCCAAGTCCCTAGTAGCCGCAGGTACCACAATAAGCTGGTTCAGGTGAAACGCTAACACCAACTTAGGAAGAAACTGGGGACGAGTCCGCAGTTCTGCCCTGTCCGAATGGACAATCAGATATGGCTTTTGTGAGACAAAGCCGCCAATTCTGACACTCGCCTGGCCGAGGCCAGGGCCAACAGCATGGTCACTTTCCATGTGAGATATTTCAAATCCACAGATTTGAGCGGTTTAAAATGTGATTTGAGGAATCCCAGAACTACGTTGAGATCCCACAGTGCCACTGGAGGCACAAAAAGGGGGTTGTATATGCAATACTCCCTTGACAAACTTCTGGACTTCAGGAACTGAAGCCAATTCTTTCTGGAAGAAAATTTACAGGGCCGAAATTTGAACCTTAATGGACCCCAATTTGAGGCCCATAGACACTCCTGTTTGCAGGAAATGCAGGAATCGACCGAGTTGAAATTTCTTCGTGGGGCCTTCCTGGCCTCACACCACGCAACATATTTTCGCCACATGTGGTGATAATGTTTTGCGGTCACCTCCTTCCTGGCTTTGACCAGGGTAGGAATGACCTCTTCCGGAATGCCTTTTTCCCTTAGGATCTGGCGTTCAACCGCCATGCCGTCAAACGCAGCCGCGGTAAGTCTTGGAACAGACCTGGTACTTGCTGAAGTAAGTCCCTTCTTAGCGGCAGAGGCCATGAGTCCTCTGTGAGCATTTCTTGAAGTTCTGGGTGCCACGTCCTTCTTGGCCAATCCGGAGCCACGAGTATAGTTCTTACTCCTCTACGTCTTATAATTCTCAGTACCTTGGTTATGAGAAGCAGAGGAGGGAACACATACACCGACTGGTACACCCACAGTGTTACCAGAACGTCCACAGATATTGCTTGAGGGTCTCTTGACCTGGCGCAATGCCTGTCCAGTTTTTTTGTTCAGGCGGGACGCCATCATGTCCACCTTTGGTCTTTCCCAACGGTTCACAATCATGTGGAATACTTCCCGATGAAGTCCCCACTCTCCCGGGTGGAGGTCGTGCCTGCTGAGGAAGTCTGCTTCCCAGTTGTCCACTCCTGGAATGAACACTGCTGACAGTGCTATCACATGATTTTTCGCCCAGCGAAGAATCCTTGCAGTTTCTGCCATTGCCCTCCTGCTTCTTGTCCCGCCCTGTCTGTTTACGTGGGCGACTGCCGTGATGTTGTCCCACTGGATCAATACCGGCTGACCTTGAAGCAGAGGTCTTGCTAAGCTTAGAACATTGTAAATTGCCCTTAGCTCCAGTATATTTATGTGGAGAGAAGTCTCCAGACTTGATCACACTCCCTGGAAATTTTTTCCCTGTGTGACTGCTCCCCAGCCTCTCAGGCTGGCATCCGTGGTCACCAGGACCCAGTCCTGAATGCCGAGTCTGCGGCCCTTTAGTAGATGAGCACTCTGCAGCCACCGCAGAAGAAACACCCTTGTCCTTGGAGACAGGGTTATCCGCTGATGCATCTGAAGATGCGATCCGGACCATTTTTCCAGCAGATCCCACTGAAAAGTTCTTGCGTGAAATCTACCAAATGGAATCGCTTCGTAAGAAGCCACCATTTTTCCCAGGACCCTTGTGCAATGATGCACTGACACTTTTCCTGGTTTTAGGAGGTTCCTGACTAGCTCGGATAACTCCCTGGCTTTCTTCTCCGGGAGAAACACCTTTTTCTGGACTGTGTCCAGAATCATCCCTAGGAACAGCAGACGTGTCGTCGGAAACAGCTGCGGTTTTGGAATATTTAGAATCCACCCGTGCTGTCGTAGAACTACTTGAGATAGTGCTACTCCGACCTCCAACTGTTCTCTGGACCTTGCCCCTATCAGGAGATCGTCCATTTTCTTTGAAGAAGAATCATCATTTCGGCCATTACCTTGGTAAGGACCCGGGGTGCCGTGGACAATCCAACCGGCAGCGTCTGAAACTGATAGTGACAGTTCTGTACCACGAACCTGAGGTACCCTTGGTGAGAAGGGCAAATTGGGACATGGAGGTAAGCATCCCTGATGTCCCGGGACACCATATAGTCCCCTTCTTCCTGGTTCGCTATCACTGCTCTGAGTGACTCCATCTTGATTTGAACCTTTGTATGTAAGTGTTCAACTATTTCAGATTTAGAATAGGTCTCACCGAGCCGTCTGGCTTCAGTACCACAATATAGTGTGGAATAATACCCCTTTCCTTGTTGTAGGAGGGGTACTTTGATTATCACCTGCTGGGAATACAGCTTGTGAATTGTTTCCACTACTGCCTCCCTGTCGGAGGGAGACGTTGGTAAAGCAGACTTCAGGAACCTGCGAGGGGGAGACGTCTCGAATTTCCAATCTGTACCCCTGGGATACTACTTGTAGGATCCAGGGGTCCACTTGCGAGTGAGCCCACTGCGTGCTGAAACTCTTGAGACGACCCCCCCCACCGCACCTGAGTCCGCTTGTACGGCCCCAGCGTCATGCTGAGGACTTGGCAGAAGCGGTGGAGGGCTTCTGTTTCTGGGAATGGGCTGCCTGCTGCAGTCTTCTTCCCTTTCCTCTATCCCATGGCAGATATGACTGGCCTTTTGCCCGCTTGCCCTTATGGGGACGAAAGGACTGAGGCTGAAAAGACGTTGTCTTTTTCTCCTTTATAAGGCAATACTTCCATGTGCCGTTTGGAATCTGCATCACCTGACCACTGTCGTGTCCATAAACAACTTCTGGCAGATATGGACATCGCACTTACTCTTGATGCCAGAGTGCAAATATCCCTCTGTGCATCTCGCATATATAGAAATGCATCCTTTAAATGCTCTATAGTCAATAAAATACTGTGCCTGTCAAGGGTATCAATATTTTCAGTCAGGGAATCCGACCAAGCCACCCCAGCGCTGCACATCCAGGCTGAGGCGATCGCTGGTCGCAGTATAACACCAGTATGTGTGTATATACTTTTTAGGATATTTTCCAGCCTCCTATCAGCTGGCTCCTTGAGGGCGGCCCTATCTGGAGACGGTACCGCCACTTGTTTTGATAAGCGTGTGAGCGCCTTATCCACCCTAAGGGGTGTTTCCCAACGCGCCCTAACTTCTGGCGGGAAAGGGTATACCGCCAATAATTTTCTATCGGGGGAAACCCACGCATCATCACACACTTCATTTAATTTATCTGATTCAGGAAAAACTACAGGTAGTTTTTTCACACTCCGCATAATACCCTTTTTTGTGGTACTTGTAGTATCAGAAATATGTAACACCTCCTTCATTGCCCTTAACAAGTAACGTGTGGCCCTAAAGGAAAATACGTTTGTTTCTTCACCGTCGACACTGGAGTCAGTGTCCGTGTCTGTGTCGACCGACTGAGATAAAAGGACGTTTTAACGCCCCTGACGGTGTTTGAGACGCCTGGACAGGTACTAATTGGTTTGCCGGCCATCTCATGTCGTCAACCGACCTTGCAGCGTGTTGACATTATCACGCAATTCCTTAAATAAGCCATCCATTCCGGTGTCGACTCCCTAGAGAGTGACATCACCATTACAGGCAATTGCTCCGCCTCCTCACCAACATCGTCCTCATACATGTCGACACACACGTACCGACACACAGCACACACACAGGGAATGCTCTGATAGAGGACAGGACCCCACTAGCCCTTTGGGGAGACAGAGGGAGAGTTTGCCAGCACACACCAAAAACGCTATAATTATACAGGGACAACCTTTATATAAGTGTTTTTCCCTTATAGCATTTTAATATATATAGTCATATCGCCAAATAAGTGCCCCCCCTCTCTGTTTTAACCCTGTTTCTGTAGTGCAGTGCAGGGGAGAGCCTGGGAGCCTTCCCACCAGCATTTCTGTGAGGGAAAATGGCGCTGTGTGCTGAGGAGAATAGGCCCCGCCCCCTTTTCGGCGGGCTTCTTCTCCCGTTTTTCTGACAACCTGGCAGGGGTTAAATACATCCATATAGCCCCCAGGGGCTATATGTGATGTATTTTTAGCCAGAATAAGGTACTATCATTGCTGCCCAGGGCGCCCCCCCCAGCGCCCTGCACCCTCAGTGACCGCTGCTATGAAGTGTGCTGACAACAATGGCGCACAGCTGCAGTGCTGTGCGCTACCTTATGAAGACTGAAAAGTCTTCTGCCGCCGGTTTCTGGACCTCTTCACTTTTCGGCATCTGCAAGGGGGTCGGCGGCGCGGCTCCGGGACGAACCCCAGGGTGAGACCTGTGTTCCGACTCCCTCTGGAGCTAATGGTGTCCAGTAGCCTAAGAAGCCAATCCATCCTGCACGCAGGTGAGTTCACTTCTCTCCCCTAAGTCCCTCGATGCAGTGAGCCTGTTGCCAGCAGGACTCACTGAAAATAAAAAACCTAACAAAACTTTTACTCTAAGCAGCTCTTTAGGAGAGCCACCTAGATTGCACCCTTCTCGGCCGGGCACAAAAATCTAACTGAGGCTTGGAGGAGGGTCATAGGGGGAGGAGCCAGTGCACACCACCTGATCCTAAAGCTTTTACTTTTGTGCCCTGTCTCCTGCGGAGCCGCTATTCCCCATGGTCCTGATGGAGTCCCCAGCATCCACTAGGACGTCAGAGAAAAGGCATTCCGGATGAAGTCATCCCTATCCTGATCAAAGCCAGGAAGGATGTAACCGCAAAAACATTATCACCGCAATTGGCGAAAATATGTTGCGTGGTGCGAGGCCAGTAAGGCCCGACGGAGGAAATTCAACTGGGTCGATTCCTACATTTCCTGCAAACAGGAGTGTCTATGGGCCTGAAATTGGGGTCCATTAAGGTTCAAATTTCGGCCCTGTCAATTTTCTTCCAAAAAGAACTAGCTTCAGTCCCTGAAGTTCAGACGTTTGTAAAAGGGGTACTGCATATACAGCCTCCTTTTGTGCCTCCAGTGGCACTTTGGGATCTCAATGTAGTTTTGGGTTCCAAAAGTCACATTGGTTTGAACCACTTAAATCTGTGGAGTTAAAATATCTCACATGGAAAGTGGTCATGCTGCTGGCCCTGGCCTGGGCCAGGCGCGTGTCAGAATTGGCTACTTTATCCTGAAAAAGCCCTTATCTGATTTTCCATTCGGACAGGGCGGAATTGAGGACTCGTCCTCAGTTTCTCCCCAAGGTGGTTTCAGCGTTTCACCTGAACCAACCTATTGGTGGTGCCTGCGGCTACCAGGGACTTGGAGGCCTCCAAGTTGCTAGACGTTGTCAGTGCCCTGAAAATATATGTTTCCAGGACGGCTGGAGTCAGGAAATCTGACTCGCTGTTTATCCTGTGTGCACCCAACAAGCTGGGTGCTCCTGCTTCTAAGCAGACTATTGCTCGTTGGATTTGTAGTACAATTCAGCTTGCACATTCTGTGGCAGGCCTGCCACAGCCAAAAATCTGTAAATGCCCACTCCACAAGGAAGGTGGGCTCATCTTGGGCGGCTGCCCGAGGGGTCTCAGCTTTACAACTTTGCCGAGCAGCTACTTGGTCAGGAGCAAATACGTTTGTAAAATTCTACAAAGTTGATATCCTGGCTGAGGAGGACCTGGAGTTCTCTCATTTGGTGCTGCAGAGTCATCCGCACTCTCCCGCCCGTTTGGGAGCTTTGGTATAATACCCATGGTCCTTACGGAGTCCCCAGCATCCACTTAGGACGTTAGAGAAAATAAGAATTTACTTACCGATAATTCTATTTCTCATAGTCCGTAGTGGATGCTGGGCGCCCATCCCAAGTGCGGATTGTCTGCAATACTTGTACATAGTTATTGTTACAAAAATCGGGTTATTATTGTTGTGAGCCATCTTTCAGAGGCTCCTCTGTTATCATGCTGTTAACTGAGTTCAGATCACACGTTATACGGTGTGATTGGTGTGGCTGGTATGAGTCTTACCCGGGATTCAAAATCCTTCCTTATTGTGTACGCTCGTCCGGGCACAGTATCCTAACTGAGGCTTGGAGGAGGGTCATAGGGGGAGGAGCCAGTGCACACCAGATAGTCCTAAAGCTTTCTTTAGATGTGCCCAGTCTCCTGCGGAGCCGCTATTCCCCATGGTCCTTACGGAGTCCCCAGCATCCACTACGGACTATGAGAAATAGAATTATCGGTAAGTAAATTCTTATTTAGTGTACCGCGTCCCCTTGCATGGCTCGCTTTGATCGTTACCATTCCCATTCGTAGTCCACGTGGATGGTAAAGTATGAAAAAGTTAATAATCTTTTTTTTTTTTAAAGAAAGCCATGTCGACCTTTTCATGTGTCGACCATTTGTCCAGGTCAACCATGTCAATGTCAACCAATAGTGGTCGACCTAGTGACTGTCGACCTTAACATTGTCGACCATCTGAACGGATACCGAGGGGGATGTAAAAGACCACTAAGCTCTAAAACTGAAACCATGGTGATAAGATACATAGTACAGTGTTAGCCTGATATTCTGATGTAGTGTTGGTTTTCAAAATAAAATATTTCCTTCTTCCTCCATTACAGAAAGCTTGAGTTCCTCCAATATCTTTAGGACAGTTCCCTCATGGACAATGATACTGGTAAAACAAATGGAGCATTTAACCATTTGAGTTGAAGCCTACAGTGGGTGAATCAACCAAGTCACACTGTGTGTATTTGCAAATCAACTCTAGCCACTCCCCCCTCTGTGGGCTTCAGTGAGAGTTTGGAGCATATGGAGTTGCAAATGTTAAGCATTTGCAAAAAGTTGCTCCCAGACAACATGGTTGTAGATACATTGTTGCTGGAAATAAACCAATTTTTCATGCATACTGTAATTATACACAGCTTCCTTCCTTCCTTCCTTCCTTCCTTCCTTCCTTCCTTCCTTCCTTCCTTCCTTCCTTCCTTCCTTCCTTCCTCCCTTCGTTCCTTCTTTACTTCCCTTCTCCTATCCTTCCTACCTTTCTTTTTCCCTTCCCTTCCTTCCTACCTTCCCTTCCTGTATTCCTTCCTTCCTTTTTGTTCACACAAAAAGATTGATGCACCTTATGACAACTGATGCACATTATAGTTTAGGATATCTCTATCCAGAGAATGTGTCCAAATATTGTAATGTATACTGTATATACAGTATGTTTGGGAGTATTGGGGATACCCAAGACACACCTGTAAATATTCTGCCAAATGTTTTCCTTATTTTTTACAATAATGGGTAAGACATAATATAATCAACCAAGCAGTTTCATTTGTTGCTTGGTCAGAAATCCATTCCTTATCCCTTATGTCAAGAAAGTCAATTTCCTAGAACCCAAGGAAATATAATATTGCACTGTGATAGACTTGGAACATCAGGAAAATACATGCAGGCAAAGGGATCTTTATAAAATATATGAAGGTTACAGACAGCCGTAATGGAAGCAGACCACATAAATATATGGCTACATTACTCATTTACTTGTCAGGACTGCGCATTATATTCTCGGTTCATCTGTACTAGTACTCTTAAATAGAGATAGATAAGTAACAATCTTCTGAGCTTTAACTGATATCACTGGATGTTAGCAAGTGCAACAAAATAAATGCTCTGAGATTGACAGTTCCAGGGACTAAGAGACCCATTATATTGATCCACTGTAGTTGGAACTGAATCCTAAAGTAGAGGGTAATTGCTTTCTATCCTTGAATTGTTACTATCAGAAGAATGATATAGCTCATGTTATCAAATTGAAAGCATTTAAGTGCCACATTATCCTTCACACTATTAGAATGACACTCACCAAAATGAAGTTCAACTTTGTAAATAGAATGAGTTATTTACTTACTACCGAACAGACACTTTCCAAGGGCTGGCATTGGAGAGGATGGATTTCTGCTTATGTAAATATATTGGTAGTGTTACTAGATACAGTCAGAGAGCGATGGAAAAATATCCCGGGTTACAGTCACAGTTTGTCACAAGCCTAAGTCAGCGATTGCACTTGCCCAATCCATCTATCCCTATGTGTTTAAGAAATAGGCTTCCACACTCTTGTGTATTGTATCTTTTCTTCCAAGTATTCTATAACGGAATGGAACAGCCAAGCAGGGTAAAATACACCCAGAGGCAGTTTAAGAAAGCAGGGCCCCCTTCTCTCTGGCAGAGACAGGTATGCTGGCTTTGTGCCAAAGTCTACTGTACATTAGTGGATCTTCATGGACAAGTGCCCATGCCATGCAGACCCCATTTTGTTGTATGCATAGTCAGATGAAATACACAAGATGCGTCCTTTTCTGTGGATTAGCTCCTACATGGGGGCATGTGATTAGGGTTAGGCTGCGGGAGGGGATGGTTAGGGTTAGGCTGCGTGAGGGGAGAGGTATGGCTGCAGGGGGAGACATATAGGGTTAGGCTGTGGGAGGAGAGGGTTAGGCTGCGGGAGGGGTAAGATAGGGTTAGGCTGCGTGAGGAGAGGGTTAGGCTGCGGGAGGGGTAGGACAGGGTTAGGCTGTGGGAGGAGAGGGTTAGGCTGCAGGAGGGATAGGTTAGGGTAAGTCTGTGGGAGGAGATGGTTAGGCTGCGGGAGGGGTAGGTTAGGGTTAGTCTGTGGGAGGAGAGGGTTAGGCTGCGGGAGGGGTAGGATAGGGTTAGTCTGTGGGAGGAGAGGGTTAGGCTGCGGGAGGGGTAGGATAGGGTTAGTCTGTGGGAGGAGAGGGTTAGGTTGCGGGAAGGGTAGGATAGGGTTAGTCTGTGGAAGGAGAGGGTTAGGCTGCGAGAGGAGTAGGTTAGGGTTAGTCTGTGGGAGGAGAGGGTTAGGCTGCGGGAGGGGTAGGATAGTGTTAGTCTGTGGGAGGAGAGGGTTAGGCTGCGGGAGGGGTAGGATAGGGTTAGGCTGTGGGAGGGGTAGGTTAGGGTTAGTCTGTGGGAGGAGAGGGCTAGGCTGCGAGAGGAGTAGGTTAGGGTTAGGCTGTGGGAAGAGAGGGTTAGGCTGTGGGAGGGGTAGGATAGGGTTAGTCTGTGGAAGGAGAGGGTTAGGCTGCGGGAGGGATAGGTTAGGGTTAGTCTGGGAGGAGAGGGCTAGGCTGCAGGAGGGGTAGGTTAGGGTTAGGCTGCGGTTGGAGAGGGTTAGGCTGCAGGAGGGGTAGGTTAAGGTTAGGGTTAAAATGCCAAAATCCGTTGGGATGCCACTGATGACATTCTAACCATCAAGATTCTGCGCACCAAGATTCCAGTACCAACCCTTTTTTACAGCAGTAGATCAAGATTGACTGCACAAAACAGGATGTTGGCAGGTTATGGTTTCACCAATGGCATAGATGGGAATGGTATGAATTTCAAATTGTTTTTCTATTTTTTAGAAATTTCCACAAGGATGTCAGAGGGTATGCATTGTTAAGTCATTGCTAGTCTTATGACTAACAAGCTACTGTATGGTAGATGATTGGGATTGTAGGAAAAAACAAATAAATGGTCTTCTTCTAAATCTAGGATTGATCCATAAATTAATTTTGCGACGCACGCTACAGTATTACTCTGGTTAATTAGGGAATTAGGGAACATTGGGATTTTTTTATGGATTATGGAGTGCAAGGTACGAAGGAAACAGAAGCACAGTTATTCACGTGACCTGTGCCGGCCTCACCCTGAACATGTGATGTCATGATGTCACACTCGGGGTCACTTCCGCCAGCACCAAGGGGAAGAACACTGCCAGAGTGTCTTTAGAATGCTCAGAGCATCTTTACTAGCTGTGGGATGTGTGTCCATATTATCCTTTGGCCGGCTGCACGAGCAGCTCTGGGCAGCTATGCAGCAACTCTACTGTTCCAAGCACCCTGCAAGCCAAATGCAGATATTGTGGGTCTGCAACAGCTCCATCACCAGGGCCTGTGTCACGGTTCTGACTTTGGGGGTAATTCATATCTGATCGCTGCTGTGCTTTTACGCACAGCGTGCGATCATATCCGAACTGCACATGCACATGCACCGCACTGCACCGGCGCATCGCGCGGCTGCAAAGGGGATCCCCAGTCAGTGATGGGATTGTGCAAAGGATCCATTCGCACGGGTGTTCGCAAGCAGATTGACAGGAAGAGGGCGTTTGTGTGTGGCAACTGACCGTTTTCAGGGAGTGTCAGGAAAAATGCAGGCGTGTCCATGCGTTTGTAGGAAGGGTGTCTGACGTCAATTCTGGCACCGGACAGGCTGATGTGATCGCAGCGGCTGAGTATGTCCTGGGCTGTGCAGAGACTGCACAAAATCAGTTTGTGCAGCTCGGTGTATACATAGCATCGCACACTTGTACAGTGAAAATACACTCCCCCTGTAGGCGGTGACTATCTGATCGCAGGATAGCAAAAATTGCTGCCTAACAATCAGATCTAAATTACCCCCTTCACCATGTACAGTATATTCATCTTGCAAACCAAGAGGCCAATGCAGAGCTGGATGCAAATCACCCTCAATTGATCACATATTGCATAAACATAAATAAATATGTGTGTATTTGCTCATATCCAGAGTTGTGCACATCTACTGTATGCAGCAGCCACGCCATACCTATAAGTACACTTAGTTTGGTAGGCCTCAGGAACAAGCTTATTTACTTTGCATAGCCCGCAACTGCATGTAGACACCCTCACTGAGATTTACATATGTGAAAACTCCTGCTAGAGCACAGCCACCAGATGTGCACTTGCCTCCACAGCAGACAGTGCAGGAACGGGTAAGATACGCTCCACAACCAGGCATACATTACAAATACATTTCTTACTGCAATGTAAAATATAAATAAGCCTATGAGTGACTGCGCTAAACCAGAGATTGTGGCCA
Source organism: Pseudophryne corroboree (assembly GCF_028390025.1). Classification (NCBI taxonomy): domain Eukaryota; kingdom Metazoa; phylum Chordata; class Amphibia; order Anura; family Myobatrachidae; genus Pseudophryne; species Pseudophryne corroboree. The sequence continues at coordinate 960,180,112 of NC_086445.1, read as the reverse complement.
TGTTAGATTCTAATTATTTTGCATACCTTAAAAGCAACCATTATGCATCTACATTTTTGCCACAACTCCCACGTTAACTCCGCCCCCCGGCAGTTCCTTCTTGTCAAAGACTCAACAGATAAGATTTCACTGCTATGGTACCAGGGCGCATGCACCATGTGATCGCAGCACACGCGCAATCTGCTGATAATCAGTACGTTGCGAAAACATTGGTATTGCATACTGTGCTGTCTCCATAAATCACTATATGGATCTGACACGCCTGGTAACATGCTATACATGCATGATGATTAAAGGTGTGATAAGCAGGAGCTGTACAAAGGAGGCAGCCAATGCAGATCAATGTAAATCAATTCCTAGCAAACAATAAAATTCTGCTGATTCAATTCAGTGTCCCTCTAAACTGGACTGTATATGGTAACTGGCCGGGAAATACTGTCATGTGCATTTCTTATTTTTAAAATGCACAATAATGTCACCTGTATGTAGACCTATTTGGGATTATTGCATGGGAGGTCACAGCCACTACAGTGTGTGAGATCATCTATAGCAGGCCTGTCCAAACTGCGGCCCTCCAGCTGGATAAAAACTACACATCCCAGCATGCCCTGACACAGCTTTGGCATTCTCTGACCACAAAACTGTGTCAAGGCATGCTGGTATATGTAGTTTCACAACAGCTGGAGGCCAGCAGTTTGGACATGCCTGATCTATAGTGTGCCCATCCATAGGGATTGCATTTATAGGAAACATATATATATATATATATATATATATATATATATATATAGTGAGTAAATATAGAAGTATATCTTTGCAGAGTGCCTTTAATGCAGGCATGTCCAAACTGTGGCCCTCCAGCTGTTGAGAAACTACACATCCCAGCATGCCCTGACACAGCTTCAGCATTCTCTTACAGCAAAACTGTGTCAGGGCATGCTGGAATATGTAGTTTCACAACAGCTGGAGGGCCGCAGTTTGGACATGCCTGCTTTAAAGGGTGCATCTATTGGGAGCATATATATAGGGAAAGCATCTATATAGGGGGTAGAACTATAGTGAGCGCATCTTTATGGAATATATCCCAGAATAAATAGATCTGTGTTTGCTGGGGGGTGGGGGGGTGGGGGGGGGGGGACGCCTTGGCCCAGGTTAGAAGAATCCTAGTTTCGGCCCTCGAGTCCTGACGGCGTTCGTACAGAGATGGGGTACAGATTGTAAGCACAAGGCCTGATTGAGATGTGGCTGGAGTTGCACTTATATGGTAAGGCGGCAGGAGGCGTGTGGTAAAAGTAGATGCCTCTGTCCTGTGACACTTGGGGTAAGTATCACGTGGAAAGTTATAATTTACAGGTAAGTATTAGGGAGTAAGTTTCCCTGGCAATTCACAATATAGTTCAAATTACAATTGGCACAGACATTAATTACACAGTTGCTCCTGAGTAGTTTTTATTTAGCAGGAACGCTTCTGGGTAACCTTTTCTCTACTGTAAAGCTTAGAAGTAGTTATCACAATTTATAATAACACTTTGTGCATGCAATACACATTACCACAAAACATTACAGAATGTATTATCCACCACCAACAATCTTAACGAACTAATAAAAGCAATAAAAGTAATAGCATAGATATTGCATTACTAGTGGGGTCCCATGTACTAGTTTATGTCCATTAAATAGTTCATGTTGCAGAACTCAGTCATAATAGCTATAGCTCCTTATTCAGTGATCACAGTTTTGAAAGTTCACAGTCTTAAATAAAATATGTATCTCTTGCAGGACTAGACTGACTGAAATACAAAGAGCAATGCCACAGTCAGGCAGCCTTGCTACCCTGTAACTGCCTCCGTATAACTTCTGTGACAAAAGTATCTGTCCTTAGCCGACAGTTTCCCTGTATAGCTGTGTGACAGTGGCGTCTATAAATTGCAAGTCAAGAGAGAGAAAGTACTGTATCACTATACTCCCTGCAATGCTGATGCTCCTTTAACTGCAGATTAACAACTGTAGTCAATTAATGGTGTCCTTGGATAAAACTAGCTGCTGATTGGAATTGCTTTATAAAGTACTTATGCAGCTTTATGTTCCAAAACTATGCTTGCCTGTAACATTTGAGCTAAGATACAATGTAAGCAGCTAAACTGTCATTTGTCCCTTAGGAAGCTTGTGATTTGTGGCTAGTGCAGCAGTATACTGACCTGTGTTACAAGGGTTAGGTTGACCTCAATTAACCATCATAGGCTGACCTCTGTCTGCAGCTGCAGCAAGACACTGTCTCTGCTCCTCCCACCGTCTGTTACTCCAAAGCAGGGCTACCTCAAGGGCTGTCCTTCAAAAGGGAGGGTAGGCTGTGTGGCCTAGTTTCCAGCTACACAGTCAGTAGAGCCCATCACTGTTCTGCTCTGTCAGATGCCTGTCAGCCAGCACCATTGGAAGCAGTGGGATCCCCACAGGAGGCTGGTATTACTAATTGGCTGCTACAATGAAGATCTCCAGTCAAAGGGAATAGAATCTGGCTTTTCATAAGCTGTACAGCACTCTTGTCACACACCAGCAGCTGCCTCTGCTCCAAGTTGCTGCTCTGACTCTTCCTAAGATGGCTGATGCCCAACTGCCAACTGTCTCTGAAGACGGCTGCAACTGCCACTGCACAAGCTGTCTCTCTCTCTGGGAGCAATATGTAGGTTGCTTATTGGTCAGTGTCCCTATGCCAGACACAGCACTCAAGGCACAGGTAGCCCTATCACTGCTGTAAGTTTAATAGTGTCCAGTCAGGGATGCATTCAGCAGGGGAAGGGGCACAAAAGTCACACTACAGCTTGTGGAAGCTATGATGGGGTGCCACATTCACCACTCGTGCTGGCTTCACTGGGTGCTTAGTCCCTTATTATACACTGACACCAATGCATGTTGTGGCCACAGGATGGCTGACAACATACCCCACTGTTACCAATGTATCAGAGGCATAACATACAGGGCATCTTACGCGGTTATATCTATATATACTATTACAATAGATCAGGTGCATATATATATATATATATATATATATACACAGTATAAATATAAATAAGGCACTCCACAGTAAATGTACAAGGGGAGAAGGTTCTTTTGATGGGGTGCCACATACGCACCTACTAGAATGATGCGTGTGCCCACGCATCTGACATTTCCCACATACAATAAAGAAATTGGCCTTTAACATTTCATTAACAGTTTTCATAGATCAAAAAGTGGTAATATAAAGCAGTTCTTATTCGACACAGCTTCTGAACTCTCTCTATATCTATGGTACAATTCGGACTTCTTCACTTGGATCTATCACTATAGTATGTAGACCGATAAGGCTGATTCAATCTCTGTACCTTAGAGGTAATGTGCCTCTAGTACTATGTTCTGACCTTCTTATGCCCGGGGTAGACACCTCCCCCCAAACTGGGCATAATCAACACCAAGGTGTTCACCATGTTCTATGGGCATCCCTTCCATAGGCACAGGGGCCGTTCGTTTTAATGAGCTCTGCAGGACTGCACCACTCATGAACATCAAGAGCTCTATGGGGTCATGCCATGGAATACCCTCCAGGGTCTCCCGCAGTTCTGACACAAACAACTCCCATCCTTCTTCAGGAAGTTGAGCTGTACAGTGTTTAAGTTGGTCTCTAGACACGACACTGACTGTTTCCCCAGACTCTCTATGGATTTCGTAGGTATATCGTTCACCTTCTGGAACAGTAGTCATGATGTAAGGGATAGTTTCCCACATGGTATCCAATTTGCTATAATGATGCTTCTGCTTCCTCAAAACCGTATCCCCCACTTGTAGAGGCACAGACCGAATATGGGCATTATAGTCTCTCTCTTGACATTGGTGGACAATTTCCACTCTCTTTTTGATGATGGCTCGGGCAGTTTTGATCCTCCGTTGATGCTCATGGACCCAGTCAGTTTCAAGCTTGTCAGGATAAGTCACTGCAGGATTTAACTCCAAGTCTTAGGGTAGTTTGCCCACTCTGCCGAACATGAGTTAATAAGGCGTAAATCCCATGGAGCATTGTTCCATATTATTATACAGGTAGGTGAGCTCAGGTAATAGAGTCGGCCACTTGGCCCGATCTTCCTGTGATAAACTTCTTAACATTCCAATAATAGTTTGATTAGCTCGCTCACACAGTCCGTTCCCCTGTGGATGGTAAGCCGTGGTTCTAGCTTTTCGGCAGACGTTGTAAGAGCAAAGTTCATGGAACAGTTGTGACTCGAAGGCAGCACCTTGGTCAGTGAGAATATAGTCTGGATACACATAGGGTCTGGCAAAGTGTTTGAGAAACAGTTCGGCGGTGGTCTTTGCTGTGAGATCTTTGGCTGGTACCACCACCAGGTACTTACTGTAATGATCAGTCATAGTCAGAGCATGTTGATATCTGCTGGTACTGGGCTCAAGTTTGACATGGTCTAGAGCAGTGGTCTCCAACCTTAATTGGGGTGTGATCTACTTTCGGAAAATAAAACCTCTGAAGGAGCTACCCCCTCTCCCCAATGCGCGTGCATTCCTGCGGAAGTGGGTGTGTCCTCACAAAAGTGGGTGTGTCCCCACAACTACGAGTAATGCCCCCCCCCCGCGTAGTGCCAGATACACAAATAATGCCCCTCAGCAGTGCCAGATATACAAATAATGCCCCCCAGCAGTGCCAGATATACAAATAATGCCTCCCAGCAGTGCCAGATACACAAATAATGCCCCCACCAGTGCCAGATACAATTCCCCCGCAGTGCCATTTAAAATGCCCCACCGCAGTGTCCGATACAGTGTCCCACACAGTGCTAACCCTTGATGGCTTATTCTACTGCCACTGGTGCTGCTCCTCCTGTATGAGGGATGGAAGAGGAGGAGAGTGCAGCGTGCGCTCTCCTGTGATGTCCGGAGAGCGGCTGCGGTGAGGGTGACAGAGTCTCCGGTGGCAGTGGGCATTTAAAATATGGTGACGGTAAGTGAGCCAATCAAAACTTGCGGTCCGGCAGCCAATCAGGTGCTGCCACTGCCGGTCCAGGAGCTCTGATTGGCTGATGGCTGGCACAATATTAAAAATGAAGGGAGGAGTGCATGTGACTGCCCAAGCCCGTGCCCTCTGTGAGCTACCAAAAATACTACGGCGAGCTACCGGTAGCTCGCGAGCTACGTGTTGGAGATTACTGGTCTAGAGCGACAATCTGCAGTGGATATTGACTCCTGATCGGGTGTAAAGGGTCTTTCTGATTAAGATCAGAATGTCTTTTGAGGTTGCATGGCACACAGTTGCGACACCATTCCTCGATGTCATCCCTCATGCTTATCCAGAAATATCTTCTCCTTAAGATCGCTTCCGTCTTTTGGGTGCCGAAGTGCCCAGATTTATCATGATAGGCTTCCAGCAGGAGAGTGGCCCGATCTCTTGGAACTAAAACTTGAGTGACAGTCTGATGAGTTCTGCGGTCGATGGTAATGCGTACTAGAAGGCCATGGTTCAGTTGAATGCAGTCTCGATGCCTCAACAATTTCACTAACTCCGGATCCGCTTCGGATCATTGGCTTTTGTTCAACTGGCACTGCTGTTGTACTAAGGCCATAAGTTCTTTCAACACTGGACTTTGCTGCTGGATTCCTGCCCAGTCAACAGTGGAGGCGTCAGGTCGCAGGTCGGTTGAAACAGATAAAGGGTTTGAAGTGACAGTCCTCTCTGCTTCCCAGGGTTTAAACATGGTAATCTTGATGTCTTCATTTATGTCTCTAGTTTTCTCCACTACATCTGTAGAGGGTAGCCGGGACAGGGCGTCAGCATTACCGTTTGACTTTCCACTTCTATAGGACACAGTGTAGCTGAAATTGGCCAGACGGGATACCTATCTCTGTTCAAGGGCTCCGAGTCGAGCAGTATCTAGATGAGCCAAAGGATTATTATCCGTCATGATGATTAATGGCATGGCAGCTAGGTAATCTTAAAATTTTTCTGTGCTGGCCCAGACGAGAGCGAGCAACTCCAGCTTAAATGCACTGTAATTGTCACCATTCTACTCGGTCCTGCAAAGGCCCAAGCTGGCATATGCAATAACTCTCTCTCGCCTGTCCTGCCTCTGAGACAGCACAGCCCCCAGTCCCCGATGAATGGCATCGGTATACACCTGAAAGGGCTTGTCATAATCAGGGTAGGCAAGTAAAGGAGCTTCGGTCACTGAAGTCTTCAGCTTGTCAAAAGCCTGTTGTTGTTCTTCACCCCAATTAACAAAAGATGACCATTTCCTTTCTAGCCCAGATCTGCCTCTTAACAGTTCGTGTAATGGGGCAGCCACATCAGCAAAGTGCTCCATGAAGCGTCAGTAGTAACCAACAAATACCAGAAACCTTTGAACGTCTTGGACAGTTCTTGGTACTGGCCAACCCTGAACAACTTGGATTTTTTTCCGGGTCAAGCATCACTCCTTCAGCGCTGACAACATGACCAAGGTATCTTACTTGTGGCTTGAGTAGGTGACATTTTGCCGGCTTGAGTTTCAGCCCAGATTTGGCCAACAATCTAAACACTTCCTCCAAATTCTGCAAGTGGTCTTCATAATTTTTTGAAAAGATGATTATATCATCAAGATACAGCAATACTGTTTCAAAGTTGCGGTGTCCAAGGCAGTGTTCCATAACCCGTTGGAACGTAGCCAGTGCATTACAGAGCCCGAAGGGCATTCTCTCGAATTTGAATAAGCCCATTGGGGTTGTGAAACCTGTTTTCTCCCTGTCCTCGGGGGCCATTTTAATCTTCCAGTATCCACTGGTAAGATCTAGCGTGGAGAAAAATGCTGCCATCTTTAGGGCTGTCAAGGACTCCTCAATTCGAGGAAGTGGGCAGGCATCTTTGTGCGTCATGGCATTTAATTTGCGATAGTCTATGCAGAATCGAAGACTACCATCTTTCTTTTTCACTGTCACCACTGGTGCAACCCACGGACTGTGGCTTTCTTGAATAACTCCAGCGTTCCTCATCTCTGTGATCATGTTTTGTACAGGCTGGTACAAAGCTGGAGGTAACGGCCGGTGTCGCTCCTTGATCGATGGAGTTGTTTCCGTGGGTATACGATGATACACCTTCTTAGCCTTACCAAAGTCAGAAGAATACTGACTAAAAGCTGCAGTGTTCCAACGTACCACCTGCAGCACACCTTCTCTCTTCTCATCTGGGGTATCCACATCACCAATTTGTATCTCGGCCCACCATGAAGCCTCTTCGGTTATCTCCGGCGGTTCTCCCGCTACTGCCCCACTCTGGGCCATAGTCACACTCTGTCCCACAAAAATTAGTGATCAGTGCAGCCTTCTAGGAGGCAGCAGCGGATCATCTGAAACACCATCGGCTGGCTACGTGACTCAAAGGGTTACACAAGCCTTTTGCCGCAGATACAACAATGAGGCCACTAAATCTCGGTCCTCCGATGAAGATCCTGGCCTCTTCCTTCCCCCACAGCGACAGTGACATGCCTCCATTTTGGGACACGGAGGCCGTTACTACCCCCTCCTCTCCCCAAATGGCATAAGACTGTTAATTAAAGACTGTTAATTACTGATAGTGTGATACCATACTGCTTCCGACATTACAGACCCACACTGCACATGCTCACCAATTTATCAGTACTTTGCTACTGTACGTGAGACGCACCTCCAACCACATCTGAATAAGGTCCACGGTTTCTGAATTCTATTGGGCATTCTGGGGCAGTGACTTGGAGGTAACAGGGGGAGAAGGTGGCTAAATGATGCACAGAGATGTTTGTCTTATGGGAGTGTCGCAGGGAAACTGCGCCTGCAATAAGGCTTGTGCAAGCTTCATTGGTGCGACCAGTGGTGAGTCTGGAAATGCACATAGCGGTATTTCAGCTGACAGTGGGCGTCTAAGTTCTGGACTCACGGATGTATGCCAGGGAAGAACTTTTAGCAGCTTTACCACATAGGCACAGATGCGACTGCCGCAAAAGATGTGAAGGCTGCCGCAGCTGCGTCTGGCTCAGAAGAACTTCCATCGTGATTTTTATTATACAGAAATGTTGCAATACATGCACAGGTGCATAATTACTAACTAGCTTGGGGATCAAGTCTGTGTAAACCATCTACACCACCACTGGGGGGAATATGGGTACAGATGGAAGCGCGTATAAGGTACATTTTAAAACATCACTTCAAAGTCTTGCCTATGGGCTAATTAAGGTTCACATCTTTGCACTACAGTCTGCATTTATTATACTTTCCTACACTGGTAACAATATAGAGAACACTAAATGGTATAGTACGTATTTTGAGGACACACTCTGCAGTGGGCAAACGTGGAAGCCTAATTTTGAGTTGCACCTAAATTCGAATGGGATGCGGTCAACATCCCGCTGGACGTGATCCCGGCGGTCGACACGCGAGGCACCGTGCCCGCACCGTGGCGAGCAAAGCGAGCCCGCAAGGGGCTGCGTTCCGCTTGCCACCCCTGTCGGGATTGTGTGGTCGGGATTCCGGCGTCGGGATTTCGACCGCCGGGATACCGTCCAGCGGGATTACGCACTGATCCCATTCGAACACGGCTACATATAGCAAGCTTTAGCAAACTGCGCATGAACTGTAGCAGACTATCGGGTCTATTTACTAAGCCTTGGATGGAGATAAAGTGGATGGAGATAAAGGTCCAGCCAATCAGCTTCTAACTGCCATGTCACAGGCTGGTTTTGAAAAATGCAGTTAGGAGCTGATTGGCTGGGACTTTATCTCCGTCCACTTTATCTGCATTCAAGGCTTAGTAAATAGACCCCATAGGCATTTGTGCGTGTCTCCAATTCTGAGTCAGACGGATATCGCCGGTTTCCCTCCATTCAAGAAATGGCCAATACTGTGTGTCAACTGGGCAGCAGCTGTGCATATGCACGTAAGAGAACCATCTAGTGGACATGTAGGGGGTATTGCCAGACTTATACTATATTCTGCACCGTACACGTGCTGAGGGGATGCCTATTTCAGTCGGATTTCTTGCAGCAAGCTTTGGGAAGGTGTAAGTGAAGAAAGTAGTGATGGCTGCTGTTCAGCAGAGCCGGGCTGGGACTGTTACTGTCACAGAAACCCATAAGACTCAGAATACAGGCATACTTTCAATCGCGAATGGTGTACGGAATTTTATCAGGGTTGTATGTTGATAAAGGCAATCTATGTACTTATTGAAAATGGCGTGTCTTGAAACATGGAAAGATTTGTCTTTCCCAGCAGCAATTGTCATGAGCTGGGTACAGTGGAGGTGTGCTATGGAGGCAGGGCCCCTCAGACCTCTGTGCCCCATAGCATTGGCACTCCCTGGATTTACTACAGTTATGCCTCTGTCAATTCTTGAAGTTGATGTCTTGGAAGCAGGAAAATGGACAAGCTTGAGGATTCAAGAGACTTTGAGAAGGGCCATATTGTGAAGGCTAGGCAGCGGAGTCAGATCATTGACAAAACGGTAGGTCTCCTGTTATGCAGTAGTTAGTACCTACCCAAAGTGATCCTAGACAGACAACTGGTGAACTGGAGACAGGGTGATGGGCGAAGGCAGTGTCGGACTGGGGCATAAAGGGACCACGGGAATATGTAGTGATAGGGGCCCATGTGTAGGGGTGTAGCCAGTCTTCAGAGGGGGTGTGGCCAGCCACCACAGAGGTTTGGCTAACCAATAGAGACTGTATGGTCTGGGCCCCTTGATAAATATATAGTAAATGCTGATAGCGCATGCAGTGTACCAGATTAATAACACCAATGCACTGTAGAATATACACCATAATCCTGTGCAGTATAAGATAATTTTTATGTATAATGTGTAATTCAAGTGCACAGTCAGGAACCTGATCCTTAGAAGAACAGGTGCGTGTTGCCCTCAGGCAGGGGGCCCACCGGGGGGTAGGGGGCTGTACCCTGTGGGTGAGTTCAACCCTGGGCAAAGGCTATCCCATCTGGTCCGATCCCACAGTAGTGCTACTGTAGCTTAAATTGCTGAAAAAGTTAAAGTTGGCTATGACAGAAAGGTGTCAGAACACACATGTGCATCGCGTAGCCGTTGTTAAGTGGATTAATATGGATTATGTATCTGCAGCTTCCTATTTATTTGGTCAGTACGTCAAATTTACACAATTGCTAGCAGTTGGACAGTAATGAGCTTTTCAAATCCACATAATGCTTATTAAATGTTAGGATGTCCAGTTATTTCCACATGCATTTCGTTATAGGATTACTGCATGCACTTTAGCTGGTCCTGCTCCACATAAGGAAATGATAAGAGGATACCTTACCTCCTGGCTGCTGGTTGTTCCCTATGATGTAGCTCAGACAGGAGGAATGAGATTCAGAGGTGAACAGGCTTCTTTCCAAAGAAGAAGCCCAGAGGTGATCAGGCTTTCTAGGTTCACTGGTGAACATGCAGCGCATCCAGTTAGGAAAGGAACGCGTTTCTCTGCCTCTCCGTCACTTGTCAGTTGTGTTGTGTTGCCAGGTGCATGTGCATTGTTTACCTAGGGAAGAGATGGCACCAGGATGCAGTATGGGAAGAAGGCAAGCCGGCGGAGGCAGTGTGATGCTCTGGGCAATGATCTGCTTGGAAGCTTTGGGTCCTGGCATTCATTTTATTTTGACACGTACCACCTACCTAAACATTGTTGCAAACTAATGCCCTTATTTCTGCTGCGGGGTACACTGGGCTCCACAAGGAAAGACATAGGGGTGTAGAGTAGGCTCTTGATCCGAGGCACCAACAGGCTCAAAAGCTTTGACTGTTCCCAGAATGCATAGAATGCATAGGGCTGCTCTGGGCAGCCCTAAGAAGAGTTTTTTGAGAAGAAAAGTAAAGACTTCAAGGGCTGCAGCAGTGTGTATATGTCTAGTGACATTCACTGCTGCAGCTCCATCTCTCCCCAGCGGCGCTGTACACTCCCGAGCCCTGGTTGCCGGGTAACTACAGCAGGAGGCTCCGGTTTTCTTCTAAAGTCAGGCACACACGACGGGGGCTCTCTGGGATCACGTGGCCGCGCTTCGGGAGGTGGTGAGTGGGTCCCGCTCGCAGGACCCGTACTTTATCACGATCCGGCGCTGTCAGTGGGAGGCGGGCCACGCGTGCTGGTGGTGGACACTGTGGCAGTACAGGCGATCCCACTAGATTACCAGGGCATGGGTACAGATCAGGTTTTCCCTTAAAACCGTTTTACTAGTAGCCCACAGTACCCGGTGATTTTGCCAGCAGGGGGATAAGGCTTAGACCTGGAGCCCCTCCCCCAGCCCCAGGGCGCCATTTCCAGCAAATGTTCCCACCCTGGAGCTGCATATCTGTCTCTCCCTCACTCCCTGTCAGTGTTTGGGCGCCATTTCTCTCAGCTACACTGTTCCTGGGACTGCTTGGGCAAATCCTCCTGTGTAAAGCCACCTGGTTGTCAGCGCTGTGACTTTACATGACACTTAAGTATTCTACATGTCAATTAGACAGTGTTAGTTAAGAAAGAGTGCATTTAGTCAGGGTTCTCTGGTACAAGTACCCTGTGATATACATCCAGTTCTTACTGTGCAGTGTTATATCTATTAACTACATAGCTATATAAGCTGGTCCAGTGCAGTATTATTGTTAGTAATAACCTCTGCATTGTTTACATGTGACTATATGTGTGTGCATTAGCTTGCTGATTGGTTTCCATTTCGTGTCTCTCACTCAACTTGCTATCCCTATATTCTATAACCTGAGGGGGCTTGGTGCGTCAGGTTTTATAATTATATAGGTTTTTCACAAGATATACTCTTATACGTATTTTTCTCTGTGATTTTAGTCACCATATCTCTCCTGTATCTCTGCTTGTGCTGACTACACTGCGCAGGGGTTTGGGTAAGAGGTATTGTGCTGCTGCCAATTGTACTGTGTTACCTGATATTGCAAGTTATATCATGTCTGCTTCTGAAGGTAACGGTTCTGGGGCTGAACACACTGCCGGTGTTGCTGAAGCCACAGACCCCTATGAAGAGACTATAGCAGCTGTGGGCTCTGGTTCTGGGGGCTCCTTGCCCCACAATGGGACTGTGGCAACGGGGGTACAAAATTACCCACCGTGGACTACTTTCTCCACGCTTCTACACACGCTAGTTACTAAACTAACACCCCCTATGGGACCTCCTATGCCGGTACAACCGTATGTGGTCCCCGCAGCTAACCCGCCTTGGGCGGACAATTTATCTGCTCAATTGAAGAAGTTAAACCAGTCCTTGACTACTAAAAAGTCTGACCCTCGCTCGACTAAGACTAAGGTGTCCTCTAAACGATCTCTTATCTCCTCACAATCCACTGCTGTCACTGACACCTCGTCTGATGAAGATGGCGCTTACATTGACCCCACAGATTCTGACACAGATACTGCTGATGGGGAGGGTAGTTCACATGTGGATGTTCCTGATCTTTTGGAGGCTATTAAGTTAATTTTACAGATTACGGATGATCCCGAGCTATCCGCCCCTCCTAAGAAACCAGATAGGTTCAAGCGTCAGAAGGTGGTTAAACAAGTTTTACCTCACTCTGACCACCTAGTGGATATACATCAGGAACCCTGGGGAAACTCGGGAAAGAAGTTTGTGCCTCAAAAGAAGATGCTGGCTCGCTATCCCCTTGCGCCAGAGCTGTCTAAAAATTGGGAAACGCCTCCTTCAGTAGACTCACATGTGGCTAGGATGGTGGTTTCCTCAGCTCTACCTGTCACTACCGTCACGTCTCTAAAAGAGCCTACGGATAAACGTGTGGAGGGTTGTCTGAAAGCGATTTACACCCTCACGGGTGCTGCACAAAGGCCCACTATTGCAGCAACATGGGCTGCAGAGGCTATTGAAGCATGGGCCTTGGAGTTAGAAGCTGAAATCTCTTCTGACCATGCTAGACAATGCTTGTCATATATTGTCACAGCTTCTCACTATATTAAAGAGGCGGCTTCTGATGCCGGTATCCTAGCAGCCAAGGCCTCTACTACATTAGTCCTGGCTCGCCGGATATTGTGGCTGAGATCCTGGTCTGTGGATCTGGACTCTAGAAAAACCATGGAGGTACTCCCTTTCAAGGGAGATATTCTGTTTGGGGAGGACTTAAATAAGATAGTGGCTGATTTGGCTACTGCCAAAACTGCCTGTCGGCCAAGTACTGCTTCTCCTGTGTTGAAGGCTAAAGGTACTTCCTTTCGCCCCTTTCGTCCTTCAGGTAAAGCAAAAGGTCAGGCGTACAACAAGCAGGCCCGCACTTCCAAACCTGGTAAGCCGAAGCCCAAAAGAGCCTGGGCTGCCGGTAAGCCAGCTTCCAAGACCAATAAGCCTGCCGCATGATGGGGCGGGCCTCCCCCTGGGGGATCCCAGGGTGGGGGGGCCGGCTTCTAGGGTATACCCAGGAATGGTTGAAGACCACTTCAATTGCCTGGGTATGGGAAGTCGTCACTCGAGGTTACGCCATAGCCTTCAAAAACCAACCCCCTCATCGATTTTGCCGGACAGACGTCCTGTTGGCCCAGACAAAGGCAAACACTCTACATTCGGTGGTACAGACCCTCCTGGATACAGGAGTCGTAGTACAGGTGCCTCTTGCTCAGAGGGGCCGGGGGTACTATTCTCCACTGTTTCTGGTCCCGAAACCGAATGGGTCCTCCAGGCCCATTCTCAACCTCAAGACATTGAACAGGTTTGTGAAAATTTCCAAGTTCCGTATGGAAACCCTTCGCTCTATAGTTCTGGCCTCGGAACCTGGGGACTACATGGTCTCCCTGGACATACAGGATGCTTACCTGCATATTCCTATAGCAGTGTCACATCAGCAATACCTGAGGTTTGCGATTGGCAACCTCCATTACCAGTTTTGGGCGTTACCTTTTGGTTTAACTACAGCTCCGCGAGTCTTCACCAAAGTTATGGCGGTGATGACGGTGGTACTCCGCCGTCAAGGGGTCAGTATACTGCCGTATCTGGACGACTTGTTAATCCTGGCAAATTCCCCAGAACTTCTCCTACATTATCTAGATATGACTGTCCGGTTTCTACAAGCCCACGGGTGGCTCATCAACTGGAAAAAATCCTCTCTGGTCCCTGCTCAGAGCATGGTGCACCTGGGAGCGTTATTGGACACTCACAACCAGCGGTTGTTCTCGTCTCAGGAGAAAGTCCTGAAGCTTCAGGACAGGATTCGTTGCTTCCTTTCTCGTCCGCAATTGTTGATACATTCGGCGATGCAGGTGCTGGGCCTCATGGTGTCAGCATTCGACATGGTGAAGTATGCTCAATTCCATTCTCGCCCCCTCCAGAGGCTGATTCAAGCCAAGTGGGATGGCTTGCTTCACCGGATCAGGTCTCACATGATCTCATTGACTCCGGATGTCCATCTGTCGCTACACTGGTGGCTCCAGGACCAACGATTGTGTAGGGGCCGTCCCTTCTGGATATCCGACTGGGTCCTGTTGACGACAGATGCCAGTCTCAGAGATTGGGGCGCGGTGCTGGAGCAACACTCCCTTCAGGGTCGGTGGACCAAGGAGGAATCTCTCGTCTCGATCAACATACTGGAATTGCGAGCGGTCTTCAATGCGTTGAACCTGGCCCAGCATTTAATTCAGAACCGTCCTGTTCAAGTACAGTAGGACAACGCCATCACAGTGGCTTACATAAATCATCAAGGCGGCAGTCGAAGCCGTTTGGCAATGAAGGAAGTCTCACGGATTCTACATTGGGCGGAATGCCATGTCGGCAATATTCATTCCGGGAGTCCTGAATTGGGAAGCGGACTTTCTCAGTCGTCAGGACGTACACGCCGGAGAGTGGGACCTCCATCCAGAAGTGTTTCAACTCCTAGTGGAAAAGTGGGGCCTTCCAGTCGTAGATCTGATGGCGTCTCAACACAATCACAAGGTTCAGGTCTTCGGAGCAAGGACAAGGGATCCTCAAGCAGCATTCGTGGATGCGCTGGCGGTGCCATGGAGGTTTCGGCTGCCTTACGTGTTCCCTCCGGTGTCACTCCTGCCGAGGGTAATTCGGAAGTTCAAGCAAGAAAGAGGAATTCTGCTTCTCATAGCTCCAGCGTGGCCCACGTGGCACTGGTTCTCAGACCTGCAGGGCCTATCGTCAGAGCATTCAATTCTACTTCCACAACGCCCAGACCTCCTCGTTCAGAGCCCCTGTGTCTACCAGGACCTAGCCCGGCTGTCTTTGACGGCGTTGCTCTTGAAGCTTCCGTCTTGAGGGCTAAAAGGTTTTCTGAGGCGGTCATTTAAACTATGTTGCGGGCCCGGAAACCGGCTTCTGCTCGGATTTACTATAGGGCCTGGCATTCTTACTTTGTTTGGTGCGCATCTAACGATTATGATGCTTCCAAGTTTAGTATAGCCAAGCTGTTGGCCTTTCTTCAGCAGGGCCTGGACTTAGGCCTGCGTCTGGCCTCCTTCAAGGTTCAAATATCTGCCTTGTCGGTGTGGTTTCAGAGAAAGATTGCGACCTTACCTGATGTGCATACCTTTACTCAGGGCGTGTTGCGTATCCAACCTCCCTATGTCCCGCCTGTGGCTCCTTGGGACTTGTCGGTGGTTTTGGACCTCTTGGTTCTGCTGATCTTAAGTGGCTTTCCCTTAAGGTGGTGTTTCTTCAGCAAGAAGAGTGTCGGATTTGGGTGCCTTGTCTTGTAGTTCCCCATATCTGATATTTCGTTGTGACCGGGCGGTTCTTAGGACTCGTCCCGGATATTTACCTAACGTGGTTTCTTTTTTCCACCTTAACCAGGAGATTGTGGTTCTGGCACTTGTTTCTCCAGATCTGTCTCCCAAAGAGCGGTCTTTGGATGTGGTACGGGCTCTCCATATCTATGTGAAGAGAACTGCTTCTATTAGGAAATCTAATTCTCTCTTTGCACTGTTTGGATTTCACAAACGGGGCTGGCCTGCTCACAAGCAAACTTTGGCCAGATGGATTAGAATGGTGATTGCACATGCTTATGTGAGGATTGGTCTATCAGCTCCTGCTCACATTATGGCCCATTCTACTCGGTCTGTTGGACCTTCTTGTGTGGCCCACCGTGGTGCGACCCTTGAACAATTGTGCAAGGCGGCTACGTGGTCCTCTGTGAACACGTTCATAAGGTTCTATGCCTTCAATACTGCCGCTTCCCAGGATGCTTCCTTTGGACGCCGGGTTCTTGTGCCCGCTACAGTGCGTCCCCTCCCATAAGGAACTGCTTTAGGACATCCCCTATGTCTTTCCTTGTGGAGCCCAGTGTACCCCGCAGCAGAAAATGAGTTTTATGGTAATAATTTACCTTGTTAAAACTCTTTATGCAAGGTACACTGGGCTCCACAAGGCGCCCACCCTGACGCACTTAGCTTCTTTGGGTTGGTATGGCATTAGCCGCTGTCACTTCTCCTGTCGTGAAAGTGTGGTGTATGTGGCTACTAACCGTTGTCGTCTCTTTTCCTGTTACTGCATTGGGCTGGTTAACTAAAAACTGAGCTCCTGTGCAGGGAGGCGGGGTTATAGAGGAGGCGGCACTATGCATTCTGGGAACAGTCAAAGCTTTTGAGCCTGTTGGTGCCTCGGATCAAGATCCTACTCTACACCCCTATGTCTTTCCTTGTGGAGCCCAGTGTACCTCGCAGAAAGAGTTTTAACAAAGGTAAGTTCTTACCATAAAACTCGTTTTATCAATGAGTGATACCATTTCACTGTGAGTGTTCATTGTACCAGCCAATCAGCACCTACCTTACATGTCACAGGCTGTGTTTGAAAAATGACAGGAGCGTATTGGCTAGTGCAATTTATCACTCATGGTGAAATGTATCACTCATTGATAAATAAGGGCATCAGTACACTCCTTCACAGCACGGTATTCCCTGACGGCAGTGGCCTCTTTCAGCGGGATAATGCGCCCTACCAGACTACGAAAATTGTTCAGGAATTGTTATTAGTAACATGGCAGAGAGTGTAAGGGACTGTGGAATCCGTACTTTGTGGGTCAGAGCTGAATGGTGGCATGAGGGGGACCTACACAATATTGGGCCAGTGGTTTTAATGTTATGGCTCAGTGTAGAGGTCAATGCTTTCTGTTTAGTATACTACAGTATTTCACCATGCACTGGCGTGGATGAGCCCTTATGATTTAAATAAATTACCACCCAGCAACTGATGATTGATACATTGAATGGATAAATGGGGATCTGCAACGTTATCAAAATCAGCCATGAAATTAGAAGGGTTTTTTCTTTTAAAAATTGGTAAGGCGACCTTTATTGATAACCACTTATGGGAATATGTGTAAAAAAACAGATATTTCATGGGTTGTGAAAAATGTGTTTTAATATGAGAAAATGTTTTGGACGTATTGCTGAAGCCCCGACTGAAATGAAATACTGGTGAATGTCATCTAGAGGAAAAGTGACTTGGCTGCCAGTCTCTCCCCTTTCCTGGAAAGGTGAATCAGTGTCATACTCTTTACAGTTATTTTAAATTATTAAAACATTTTGAGTCACTGAACATTAGACCAGGGACACGAGGGGCGTCACATAATAAATATATGACTACCTTTAGTGACATCAAGGTCTAAAACATTTTACTCTTTAATTGCTTGCCGTCTCCCTTTATTTTATAAAAATGACCTAAAACAAGTGATATGACATGCATGTTCGCAAATGTACGATTCAATGTACAATTATAAAAAAGACATATGCAACAATTTAAAGAAGACAATACAAAACTACAAGGACAACAATAGCCAGGATTCAGAGCATACTGTACACTGCATAGTCACACAGACTGTACAATAGAATCAGTCAATGCAGACGTAGTTTTCCTAGTACAAATATGTTATGTGAATACTGGTTGTATTGAATGTCACCTGAGTTTTACCTGCATTGTATACAAAGTAAAGATGTGCGGTTTGGTTCTTTAGAAATCCGAATCCACCGATCTTTGCAAAGCCAGACTGAACTGAGTCCCGATTTGGAACTACATGCAGTTTGTAATTTGGATTTTTAAATCCAAATTTCGGGTTTTACATTGCAAAAATTTCATGATTTTAGCAGTTTTTGTTTTATTCATTTTCAAAAATCGAAAACCCAAGATTCAGATTTTAAGTCAGAATTCTGAACCAAAACACTTGAGGGTGATTTTGTAAAACCAAAACCAAAACATGACGATGAAATTAGAATCAAAACTGAAACTTGAGACTCTTTGCATTTCTCATGCAAAGGAAGTAATTTACTAACTCTATTATATTTACCTTACAGCATACAGTATGTACATTTGTGTAATTGCACTTGTATAGGTCTACAGTAAGCAGGGTAGCAGGAAACTTTCCATATTTTTCTGTTTTTCTCTTTTAAAATGCCGTCTCTTTTAAAATGTATTTCTACGTAAAGCAATATCACGGTTTTGCTTCCATATCTTGTGTCACATCATGCTCCTTTAAGCCCATACTAATAAGGAAAGCCAATTTCCCTCCATGTTCCATTCATCAATGGGCAAAACATGCTCCACCCGTAACAGCAGCCATCTTGTCATGCATAAAATGCTCAATCCATAACAGCAACCATCTTGTCATGCCTTCATGAGCTTCTTTGTTTATTGTACACACATTTGCCAACTTCAGTTCTGAGGAGCAGAGGGTCTGCTTCATAAACCATTATACTGAATTTAATAATGTTATAAATACCTATGCAAATTAATATACAGTACGTCTCATACAAAATGAGCCTTTTTTTGTTAGGCACCCAAGTTTTAAGGCAAGGATAAGTTGATGTCACCATGTCGCTACTTTATTGTTTCATTTTTTTCCTGTAGTGCAACAGAGATCTTAATAAAATGAAAATGGTCATTAAAAAAAATATGATATTTCATATTTATGCAGCAATTTGAGGGATTTATGGGGGGGGCGGAGTTATCAAAGCTTGGAGAGATAAAGTGAAGAGAGATAAAGTACTAATCAATCAGCTCCTAACTGTCATGTTACAAGGCTATGTTTGAAAAAATAAATAAACTTAGGGGCTGATTGGTTAGTACTGTATCTCTCTACACTTTATCTCTCTCCATGCTTTGATAAAGCTCCCGCTATCTTCCCCTCAACCTATCTCTGCTTCTATAGTGATGGTGTAAGATAGACTATACTTTGAATAACTTGATAACGCCTCATAAAAACAATAAAAATCTAGGGTGTTTGAAACCTACTGTAACCACAGCTGGGCGTCTGGATGTCTACCTGTAGATCTACCCACAGCATAGTTGCCGACCCTCCCTCATTCTGCAGGAGACTCCCTGAAATAGTAGCAATCTCCCTGACTCCCTGAATAGACCAGCAATCTCCCTGATTGCACCTTATCCCCATTATATACTGTAGCTGTTACATTCTTGGGAATAAAAAGAAATCAGAGATACATACATTCATATAGTATCATGAGTGCCATGTCTCTGCATTGGCTATAAGGCACAATGATCCCTATGGTTGCATGCATTTTAAATAAGGTTCTCGTTGCCACTTACTGTATATGGAACCTCTTGTAAAACACAATACACAAACGAATCCTGAAAAATATCAGTGTCTTTTCTTCAACAAATAGATCTTACTAACTTTGGGGCTCATTTACATTTGGATGGAAGCTTTTTTCATGACACGCCTCTCCGATGTAGCAGTATGCACCCACGCTGATAGGTGTTACTTTCACAATCTCCCTGCAATGCTTTTTCAAAAGTAGGCAAGTATGATCCACAGCCATACAATTGCAAGGGTATCTGGTCTCTAGGTCGACCACACTTAGGTCGACAGTCATTAGGTCGACCACTATTGGTCGACATGCATTAGCTCGACAGAGTTCTAGGTCGACATGGTCACTAGGTCGACATGTTCTAGTTCAACATGACAAAAGGTCGACATGAGTTTTTCACAATTTTTTTCCTTTTTTGAACTTTTTCACACTTTACGTTCCACATGGACTACAATTGAGAACGGTAACCTTGCCGAGTGCAGCGGTAGCGGAGCGAGGCACATTTCCTGAAGCATGGCGAGCCAAGGCATCAAATACGTCTGTCCTGGCTCGCCGTATTCTGTGGTTGAGGTCGTGGAAGGTGGATCTGGACTCCAAAAGTCCTTGGAGGTATTCCCCTTTTTTTCCCACTTGCTGAATTGGGGTTCCCGGTCACTCTACGAAGAAAACAACACAATTTAAAAAAAAAAAAACCTCATGTCGACCTTTTGTCATGTCGACTTTGCACATGTCAACATAATGCTTGTGTCAGCCTATTTTGGGTGTCGACCTAGTTACTGTCGACCAACAGTGGTCGACCTAGACACTGTCAACCTAAGTGTGGTCAAGCCTACGAAACACACCCGTTGCAAGAGGTAAGTAGAGACTGTACTAGGCAATGTTTGCCATGTAAATTATTATACATTAACACTTATAGCACTGTTATAGCATGGTAAAGTATAAGGGGGACATTTACTAAGCAGTGATAAGAGCGGAGAAGTGAGCCAGTGGATAAGTTGCCCCATCAACCAATTAGCACTGAAGTAACATCCATAATTTGCATACTATAAAATTATACAGAGCTGCTGATTGGTTGATGGGGCAACATCTCCACTGGCTCACTTCTCCGCTCTTATCACTGCTTAGTAAATGTACCCCTAAATGTCATTTCCAGATATTTATAGAACTGTGTTAGTTGGTTTTATGGTTAATGCACAGTAATCTGTACTTTAGATGCAGTAACTAACAATACATTATTTACAGTATTGCTGTTTGATATTTAATATAATACTGCGCTCAGCAAAGAGATTATTACTTGTTTTGTTTTATCATAAATGGCATCTTTCCATTATAGGTGAAGTAGGTTACTAAATCATAATCCAATACTCACTTACATGGAGGCGGATAATGCTCCTTTCCTCTCCGCTGCAAGTGACCTGAAAAGGAGGCTTTTTAAAGTCTTCTAGTAGAGATTAACCATCTATCTTAAACTGATTTAAATGAAAAAAAGAGAAATAACTTTATATTAGTGAATGCTGCTGCTTCTAAAATAAAAGCTACACACAAATGCTTCTTGCATTGGGTTGGGGTTGTGTTACCGGTGGCTGGGATCCCGGCCGCAGAATGCTGGCGGGGGGCAAGCGCAACGAAGCCCGGACGAGAGCATAATAATTCATTACAAAGATTTCTCATTTAAGTTTATAAAGAGTCCTTACATGATTTAAATCAAATTGTATGACCACAGATAAAGAGATAAGGGAGGGTTCATCAAACCTTCCAATGAGGAAAATCAGAAGTGTTGCCCCTAGCAACCAATCAGATTGTAGCTAACATTTATCTAGTACTTTCTATAAAATGATAGCAAGAATCTAATTAGAAGCGGAACAACTCCGCTTGTCCTCTTTAACCGGTTTGATCCATCTCGCCCTATGTCACATGGGTTTATTACCACCTCAAGCTAAATTCAGCTTAGATCACATTAGCGTACACTGGAATAACCATCTAGCTTCACTGATGTGAAACCAATTCATTGGGGGAAATTCAAATGTTTGAAAAGTCTGTTGGGTGTCTGTTAGATAGGAAAAAACAGACACCCAACTGACTTTTCAAACAATTGAATACCCCCCATTGTGTGATGTGCATTAAGTATATGATATCTAATTGTAAAAAAAAATGTTTAACAAATGGGACCATTGAGTTACGTTTACCTCTAGTACTAATGAACGAGGAATGAGTAAAGGGGCCTACATACTGGATGATAGCTTGAAAGATATGAACGATATTGTTCATTAGTGAACAATAAATCATTCATATCTTTCAGTGTGGATGCATCAACGATGAACGATGCGCGTGCCCACAATCCTTAAACGTTGATCGATCCTCGTTGATACATGCCAGTCAATTTGGACGATATACTGTAGATGTATGTAATCTCATATCGGCCAAATTGACCATCGATATCGTCCAGTGTGTAGGTAAAATCGACCATTGATACTATTGTTGGTCGATAATATCGATGGTTGAAAAAAAAAAGGGGTTTGTAAAGGGGCCTACACACTGGGCAATGTTTTCAAACCATCAATATTATCGACCAACAATATTATCGATGGTCGATTTTACCTACACACTGGACGATATCAATGGTCAATTTGAACAATGGTCCTAATTCTGAGTTGATCGCAGCAGCACATTTGTTAGCAGTTGGGCAAAACCATGGCCCTCATTCCGAGTTGATCGGTCGCAAGGCGAATTTAGCAGAGTTACACACGCTAAGCCTACGCCTACTGGGAGTGTATCTTAGCTTCTTAAAATTGCGACCGATGTATTCGCAATATTGCGATTACAAACTACTTTGCAGTTTCTGAGTAACTTCAACCTTACTCTGCCTGTGCGATCAGTTCAGTGCTTGTCGTTCCTGGTTTGACGTCACAAACACACCCAGCGTTCGCTCAGACACTCCCCCGTTTCTCCAGCCACTCCTGCGTTTTTTCCGGAAACGGTAGCGTTTTCATCCACACGCCCATAAAACGCCGTGTTTCCGCCCAGTAACACCCATTTCCTGTCAATCACATTACGATCGCCGGAGCGATGAAAAAGCCGTGAGTAAAAATACTATCTTCATTGTTAAATTACTTGGCGCAGTCGCAGTGCGAATATTGCGCATGCGTACTAAGCGGATTTTCATTGTGATGCGATGAAAAATACAGAGCGAACGACTCGGAATGAGGGCCCATGTGCACTGCAGGGGGGGGCAGATATAACATGTGCAGAAAGAGTTAGATTTGGGTGGGTTATATTGTTTCTGTGCAGGGTAATTACTGGCTGCTTTATTTTTACACTGCAAATTAGATTGCAGATTGAACACACCCCACCCAAATCTAACTCTCTCTGCACATGTTAAATCTGCCTCCCCTGCAGTGCACATGGTTTTGCCCAACTGCTAACAAAATTCCTGCTACGATCAACTTGGAATTACCCCCAATATGAGAGTACATACATCTATAACGTCCAAATTGACTGGCATGTATCAACAATGATCGATCAACGATGAACGCTTGCGGGCATCGTTCATCGTTGATGCATCCACACTGAAAGATATGAACGATTTATCATTCATTTATTAACGATATCGTTCATATCTTTCAAGATATCGCCCAGGGTGTAGGCCCCTTTAGCTCTATTTTTAGGCATGTGACATATGTTGAGTCGTGCTGACTGGCTCATTTACATTCCATACGCTCTGATTGGTGGCTTTCGGCAGAGTCCATTTTTTATTCTGTACAGTTGTAGCTCATCATGACCAATTTCAAATGAATTCGCCAACTCTCAGTCTCTTCTCTGAAAACCAGCATTTGATAATATCCCCATCTCTAATGACTACACCATCCTGGAAAATTCTCTGCATGAATCTGACACAACACAGAATATAACACTGTTTCAAAACGTTTTGCTGCAATATAAATTAGGCTTTTATTTCTTTTTCACACAAATATGCCATCTGTTTGGCTGAACTAATTTATCGTAGCAGACACCAGTGTTTGTGGGTCTGGTGCTATGTTCAATCGATTCAGTCTATCCCCTCGTTGCTATCGGCGCATTACATATTGCCACATCTTAGTTTGATTATACACTATGTGTGGCATGTACTTTCATTAAATCTGCAGTTCACATTGTCAGAGCAAGCCACTGTGATGCCAGTTTATGTTTTAATGTATATGTATGTTTATGTGGTATATCACACAATGTTTATATCTTTGCAAAATGAAGCATTTGTTTTATGTATCATCTTCTATTTTCAACCTCATCTTTGCTGTATAGAGTTGGGGACTGTACTACACTTTCTCGTCTCTGATACAAATGACTACGAGATTTAGCTGACTTATGTGAAAAGGATTTGGGGTTTTATGGTGGATATAAAGTCCTGTTTGATTTAGTTGAGGTCGTTTTCAGATACTCAGAAACCTAATTTGACGACAGCATCATACCCAAGTGACATCTTCTAGGGAGACGAATAAGATTAAATATTGAGATATTGTAAAATTAGTGACAGAAAATGCAATTTAACAGTAGGAGGTAGGTGGGTCTGGGATGAGTGGTAATGCAATGAGCGGATAAAATGATCTGGTATGGGTAACAACAGTGTGATCACAAAAAAACATAGTTTATATCCTTCTTTAAGCATTAACGCCATTCTTTGTTTCTGTATCCCCTTATTTTTGAAAAAAAATCAATGGGCAGAATTAATTTGGATGTCCGCCTACAGCCACTAGGTGCCCAAAGGGAGCTATTCAATTGTAGCTCCATTCAGGCCGGCATCTGCATTTCCAATGTGCAAAAAGTGACCCGTTTGGGCGCCCAAACTGCACTTTTCGCGAATGCGCCCATCACTTTGGTTGGGTTCAGCTGCTTTACGCGGCTAAACCTGACCTTTATGGGCGCGATCAGCATGAAAAATCAAACAATTGAATTGTGCCCCTTAAAGTCCCGTCACTTTAGGCGGGAGATTGAAGGAGCAAAGCAATTGAATATCGCCCAATAAGTACAAATTGGAAGAAACGTGTGATAAACTTTTAAGAGATATCAAAGAATCATCAATTGTTCAGGAAGTCATTTTAAATGAAAGCAATATCAGTAAGAGTTATTTTGTATATGAAATAAAAAAAATACTGCAGCTTTATAACACTGGGGTAATAGGGTTCATTGCAACAAGAGCAGGTGCAGTATCAAACCTTGGAGACAGATTAAGTGGAGATTAAGCACTAACCAATCATCTTCAGTCACGAAAAGATTTTGCTATTGGCACTAACAATAATATACTGCAAATCTGTGTGTGTCTAGCTATATAAAAAATGACAGGAGCTGATTGGTTGTTAAATCTACCAACCAGTCAGCCCCTGTCATTTTTTTAAACACAGGTTTGTCACCAGCTGATGACGTTACACAAGATGTGTGTAGTGGTGCAGGATGCTGGAACAGCGGAAACACAGGTAAAGTAGGTTGGTCTCTTGACGCTAAAGGGGAGACGTCAGTCTCCCTCTATGTCACTGTACACAGTAACAAGATGGCGTCACACAAGCGCAGTACTAACTCCAGTGGCCATCTTAGTTAGGGAATGAAGCATCCCTGGAGGAACCATGTTGGAGTATGCTTAGTAGCACTCTTCTATTCTAACATAATCAACAGCAGAGGCGTAACTCTGGGAGGCAACGGAGTCATCTGCCGCCGGGCTCCTGCTCTGAAGGGGGCACCTCTCCTCCCATTCTGTGTCACCATTGAATTAAGTTGATAGCTGCTACTATCTTATCAGTGGCCAACTTCCTCACTGGTCCCTGCACCTTACAAATCACACTCTTTTTATTATACTTTATGTACACATTTTACAAGTGTCATACCCGGGATTAGAAACCATGACCTATTACACTGGAAGCAGACACCTTACTGATGAAGCTACTTGCTCCTGTATAGGGAATATGAGAATTCTGACTATATGAAGTTACTTCTCTGACAATTACACGTAACTTCATATAGTTAGAATTTTCATGCTTCCTGTGCAGGAGCAAATAGCTCCATTAGTAAAGTGCCTGCGGTCAGTGAAACAGGTCATGGGTTCTAATCCTGGGTATGACTACTAAGAAATGTGTGATTTAAAATAAAAGACTATGAAATGTGTATATATACAGTATATACACTTTTTTTTCAGAACACTCCACACACACACTTACTTATCTAAATATTAGGGGGGCACCAATATTTATCTCGCCTCCGGGCTACTGAGACGAACTTACGCCACTGATCAACAGTATACGTTTGATACATGCTGCCCTAAAGCTGAACTGGTCACTGTAGAAATATAGTCAGCAACAGTGTTTGTCCTTTACTATTTATCGCACATACCTGTATACCACTTCACTCTTCTGGTTCCAGAGAAGGCTTTTGCCACTCTTGTATCTTCCAGGTTGGAGTAACTATGTGTGTAATTTTTTTAATAGTACCACATCAAAGTCTGCTTATTTCCTATATAAGAACATAGAGAAAGTCACAGTAACCAATCAGGTTCTAGCTAACATTTATCAAGTACATTTTATAAAATGATAGGTAGAATCTGATTGGACAACTTCTCCACTGGTCCAGTACTTCACACTTTTCACTGCTTGGTACACCTCTTCTCCATTCTTTAGAAGGTTTGACACAATTGCCCCATACAGTGGTGTAAAGTTGCATATAGGATTTCTTGTGAGTCAATGCCTTCCAGTTAGTTGATGTACTACAGCTGGTCAACAGAGCTGATAAATGGCAGAAGGATGCATATATTATCAGTGGCGGAACAAGCAAGCGGTGGGCCCAGGTGCGACAAAATGCTTTGGGCCCCCCCCCCCATCCAAGTCCACCCCAGGGGCAGTGCGCGCCGTAGGCGCGCGCAAAAATACATAGTGGCGTGGCTTCGTGGGGAAGGGGTGTGGCCACAAAATAATACCAACACAGTAGTCTCCATTATTCAAATTACGCCGCACAGTAGCACCACTACACCAGGTAGAGACCCTTTTACACCTTACAGCGAACAGATTCCTCTTTTTACACATTACAGCAGACAGCGTGCCCTTTTTACACATAACGGCAGACCGCGTGCCCTTGTTACACATTACGGCAGACAGCGTGCCCTTTTTACACATTACAGCAGACAGCGTGCCCTTGTTACACATAGCGGCAGACAGCGTGCCCTTTTTACACATTACGGCAGACAGCGTGCCCTTGTTACACATTACGGCAGACCGCGTGCCCTTGTTACACATTACGGCAGACAGCGTGCCCTTGTTACACATTACGGCAGACAGCGTGCCCTTGTTACACATTACGGCAGACAGCGTCCCCATTTTTACACATTACGGCAGACAGCGTGCCCTTGTTACACATTACGGCAGACAGCGTCCCCATTTTTACACATTACGGCAGGCAGATTCCCCATTTTTACACATAGCAGCAGGCAGATTCCCCATTTTTACACATAGCGTCAGGCAGTCCCCCTGTTTTACACATAGCGTCAGGCAGTCCCCCTTTTTTACACATTACGGCAGGCAGATTCCCCTTTTTACACATTGCGTCGGGCAGATTACCCCTTTTTACACATAGCGGCAGGCAGTCCCCCATTTTTACACATTGCGGCAGGCTGATTCCCCCTTTTTACACATTGCGGCAGGCAGTCCCCCCTTTTTACACATTGCAGCAGGCAGTCCCCCCTTTTTACACATTGCGGCAGGCAGTCCCCCCTTTTTACACATTGCGGCAGGCAGTCCCCCCTTTTTACACATTGCTGCAGGCAGTCCCCCCTTTTTACACATTGCGGCAGGTATGCCCCCCTTTTTACACATTGCGGCAGGTAGTCCCCCCTTTTTACACAGTGCAGCAGGTAGTCCCCCATTTTTACACAGTGCGGCAGGTAGTCCCCCATTTTTACACATTGCGGCAGGCAGGCACAAGAAAGAAGGAAAGAAGGAAAGAAAGAAAGAAAGAAAGAAAGAAGAATTATACTTACCCTCTCCGCTGGCTCAGGCTCCTCGGTGCAGCGTCAGAGACGATTCCCGGGCTGGAGAGAAGGAGGAGGAGGGAGGCTGAGAAGGGAGCCGCAGCAGCGCTGTGTTACTGGTGGAGGCGCTGCTGCTGCTGCCCCTCTGCTTCCCTATAGGCTGTTCTCGGAAGACAGCCTATAGGGAAGCAGAGGGGCAGCAGCAGCAGCGCCTCCACCAGTAACAAAGCGCTGCTGCGGCTCCCTTCTCAGCCTCCCTCCTCCTCCTTCCCCCGTCTGTAGTACCGCTGCTCCTCTCCTCTCCTCTCTTCGCCGGGCGGCTGTGCGCTGCGGGCAGCGGTTGCCCGCAGCGCACAGCGGCATGTAATGAGTCAGTTTGACTCATTACATGCTTGGGCCCCTGGACAGAGGCGGGCCCCAGTGCAGTGCACTGCCTGCACTGCCGGTAGTTCCGCCTCTGTATATTATCATTATAAGTGTCCGTCAGTGCCCCTACTGCAAACACTTGGAGATTGCCTTCAGAAATGCACCTATCAGGCAGAAGGAGTAGGATGATGGTCATAGAGTGAGGTGACAACCATGTCTCTACTGTCCTAGACCTATGCTTCACCCCTATGTATCACACAGGCCTTATATTTTCATATTTAGAAGGTCTTTGGGAGGTAGAAGTATTTTTTCATGGGGAGGCAGCTTGTGGACTTTAATGCACCCCAGTAGAGAGCTACACATAACTGTGGAAATGCACATAATATATGCTATACCCAAAAAAGGAACAGTAAGGAGAGGTAGGTCACATTAGAAAGGTACAGTTAGTATATTGAAGATAAAAGGTGATAGTCCATCAATAGAGACACCCCCTGTTATTTCCACTCTACAACAGAGAAACATTTTGAAGCCCTTTGTTTCCAAAAAAACACAACAGACCTTCTATTATCTGGTCACCTGGGTCTAACTGTCAGATTCTGTTGTATATTATCCCTGGCTTGCTTTTTATTAAGTCAGTTATTAATATTTTATTCATTTAACATTCAACAATCTGGCACAGAGATTATTTCAGCAACCAATATTTATTTTGCCAATAGTGGTTTCATTAGACATCCTACATAATATATGTGCAATAAGAATGTCACAACTGATGGATAAACACCTCGAAAAATTTAGATTGTATAATAAATAAAATTGAATTCAGGATCCTTATTTATTTAGGCAAACACGCCATGGATTATAAACTGCCCTGTCTAATAGGTTGGTCCTGATCGTGCATAAATAAATTAAAGATTTAATAGGAAAAATATCATTTTACATTTTCATAATTCATTTTTTTGCTCAATAATATTATGGAAGAGTATGTGTCATATAAATGCAGCCATCAGAGCATCATTTTCTAGTATAGAAGCATTACAAAAAAGAGGAGGTCAAATTGGTGGTTATTCTCAACAACAAAGGAACGCAGCTGATTTGTGTTCTATAACATATTGATCTGTTACAGTTGGTGACCTGACTCCTCACACAAGAGGTTGGAAGCAAAAGAAACTAATGGCATCGCTTTTTTTTGTTTCGTAGTCCCTGATAGATACACTCATTGCGTCAATAAAAAAAAAAAAAAAATTAGCTCACTTTTAGCTCTTCTGAGGTTCATTTCCAACAACAAAAACTGTTGACGCAAACCGTTTCTTTATTTGCATGCAATCTATTGGCCATCCAGGCGTATTTCAAAGTGCAAGCCTATTTACTGGACTGTGGAAACGGCCATGTGTGTTTATGTGCATACAATTGTGTTCTCTTACATCCTTGCTGTATTCATGCTAAACAGCCCTTCAAGTCTTCCCATAACGTGGTGGGACTCGGTAGCGCCGAGATCTTTTATTATTGCATTTTTCACGCAAAAATGTGTCTTAGATGCAATGTAATGCAATAGGACGCACAAGTAGCGTCTGCTTATTAAAACAATATGCGGTATGTCTATATTCTGTGTGTAATTGCGGATGTATCTGCATCCAAATTATCACGTTCAGGAAAACACTGAAGCATAGCATTTTGTATGCAGATACAGTCCCAGTCACACACAGAATATAGACATGCTGTATATAATTTTAATCAGCAGAAGCTGCTTGTGCATCATTGCATTACCTTACATCTAAGATGCATTTTCACAGATCAGTTTAAAAAAAAAAAAAAGACACAGATGCTGCATCGCAGGCGGGGGCACACGACGTGCCCAGGCGTGTCTGTGCCTCGGCACGCTGCCGAGTGTACAGAGACGCTCCCATTCACTTTGAATGGGGCGCATTCGCGTCTACCACGCGCGCGCCTCCCATTCATCCCTAGCTGTGCGCCTCGCCGGGCGCACCTAGTCGCAGACGGAGCCACGATAAGCGTGGCTCCATCTGTAGCTCCACTGAGTCACACAGCACTCACGCATTATGTGTAATGCAACTTATAGCGCATAGACAAGTGACTTTCAACCTTTTTCAATTCGCGGCACACCAACATGATTTAAATTGCCAGGGCACAACATCAGTTCATCACAACCCCCCCCCCCCCTTCCCCACCCCAAAAAACCCCCCAACACACATGGGGAAATAAAACAATCAGATATTGGCCCCCAAGGAGAAAAACACACACACACACACACACACACACACACACACACACACACACACACACACACACACACACACACACATTGGGGCCCACAGTAATTAAACAAATCCACTGGCCCCCACAGACATTAAACACACGGTCCCCCACAGTAATTCCGCACATTGGTAATGCCACCACACACTGTCCCGCATAGTAATGCCGGCACACAGTCCCCAATAGTAATGCCAGCACACAGTCCCCCATAGTAATGCCGGCACACAGTCCCCAATAGTAATGCCAGCACACAATCCCCCATAGTAATGCCAGCACACAGTCCCCCATAGCAATGCCAGCACACAGTCCCCCATAGTAATGCCAGCACACAGTCCCCCATAGCAATGCCAGCACACATTGCCCCATAGTAATGCCAGCACACAGTCCCCCATAGCAATGCCACCACACAGTCCCCCATAGTAATGCCAGCATACAGTCCCCCATAGTAATGCCAGCACACAGTCCCCCATAGTAATGCCAGCACACAGTCCCCCATAGTAATGCCAGCACACAGTCCCCCATAGTAATGCCAGCACACAGTCCCCCATAGTAATGCCACACTAACCTGTGACTGTAAAAATCTTTAACTCTCAGTGGTGGGAGCAGTGAGGTGCGCTGAGAATGAAGGAGTACTGAGAATCAGCATGGATCAGTAGCGGGCGGGTGAGCACTCCAGGTGGAAAGGCAACGGAAGGCAACGTGGTGTTGGCGTGACCTATGAGTCATCTGCAAAGGTCACAGGCTGCGCCACAGGAGTGCCCAGCATTGGCCAATCTCGTTAGTGATGACTGCGGCAGCCGGGCAGCGGGCATCTCTGGTGGCTGTGCGGCACACTTGAGAACCGCTGGCGGCACACTAGTGTGCCGCCGCACAGCGGTTGGGAATCACTGGCATTGAACAAAGATGTAAGAAGACACATCTGTACTCTGCAAAACAGGCAATAACCAGTGGTGGGTTTTACCAAAGGGCTGCAGACCACATAGTAAAATCCAGCACCCCACTGACAGCAGGTGTGATATAATAGATCTACACTGCATAGGTTGACCATATATGGTTGACATACATTAGGTAGACAAGTACAAGAGATCAACAGGTACAAAAGGTGGACAGTGGTTACAGTCGACAGGTACAAAAGGTTGACATGGTTAAAAGGTCGCCATGACAATTGTCGACACGTGTTTGTTTGGGGGTTTTTTTTTTGTTGGGGGGGGGGTTGGCAAAATATTGTATATTTCATGTTCTGCCACCACCATCAGTACAAGCGTAACCCCTCCGGGTTCCCTTCGCTTGCCATGTTTCATGCAAGGTACAAGGTAGCTCACTCTGCTACCGCTTCTCTCACCACAGGTTACTATTCCCAAGCGTAGTCCACGTGGACAGTAAATCAAGTGAATGTTGGGAAACATGTAAAAAACCCACAAAAACACATGTCCACCATTTGTGTGTCGAGCATTGTCATGTCGACCTTTTGGATGTGTTGACCTTTTGTACCTGTTGATCTAATATCTGTTGACCATATGGTGTCGACCTATTGTCTGTCTCTCTAGACAGTAGTCTCTGAGGGAGGTGTTTTCTCCCCATAGGACAGCCAGCCCGGACTGCAATTAGTAAGAGAGGACATCAGATGGGAAGCCTCTTTCCTGCTGTAATGGCAGCTCTATCTGACTTCTAGGGGCTGCAGCTGATGTAGTCCCTAGTAGCCTTCTTGTTGATGTGTGCACATGTGTGGGATCTCAGTCCCGTGCATGCACAGATCTCATGCCGGCAGACCCCCCAGGACATAGCGGCCGGACCTGCTGCTGGCATTAACCGTAAAAAACATCACTTTAGGACTTCTCTGTTTTGCATCATTTATCCTGTTATTAATCACGAGAGTTAGAATACATTGGTCTTGATTCTGAGGTGTACGCAGAAATGGCAGTGGATGCGTCATTTGCAGCAGTCATGTCTACGTCTGCGTGGTAATGCCGTCTCTGCTTTGTAAGGAACTAAGATGCACACTTGCAGCGTCTTAAGAAACTGCATTTCTGTCGTGGCCGCACCAATGAAACTTGCATCATGGCAGCTTCTCCATCTGACTGTAGCCTCCTCTGGGAGTGGTTATGCATCCTTCAGTAACACTCCCACATCAGCTTCAAACCCCCCCCCCCCCCCTTACCTCCCAGGTATACAGATCATGCACAGACCATGCGTCTGATTCTGTGCTTATGTCTCTGCTGTTTTTGTTCTTTATTGTGGAATCGGGATTTGATTTCTGCAAAGCTGCACAACATGGTTCTCATTACAATGAAATAAAGTTACGAGGCTGTGTTTCATGTACTGTAATAGTCATTTTTTCCCTATTGGAGCCAGTGATGATTTAAACCCTGTAGAGGCCCCTAGGCAGTCAAAATCTTGGGGCCCCCCTCGCAAATTATCTCGTAATACAGTAGGTAACTACAAATTTTGCTCCTCCCTGTCCAAAAAACTTTCTTTCACCCCCCCCCCCTCCCCCCAAAAGGCAGGCCGACGCTCCAAGGGCCGAAATCAGGCAGTCCCTACACGCGGGGCGTTTCGGTGCCCGACCCACAGCTACGTGGCCTCCCCCCCACATAGCGCTGCACGGGACCGTCAGTCGCATCGCCTGATCTTTTGAACATGCAGAAAGATCAGGCGAAGCGACAGACGACCCCATGATAGCGTGCAATGAATTATACCATGCTTACACACGGAACGATATAGTTGTTCTATCGTTCCAATGCGTCGGATCATTAGCTATATCGTTCAGTGGCGCACCCAGGGGGGGGGGGTTTCCGAGCACCCAGAAACCCCCCTCCACCAAAAAAATTTTTTTTTTCTTTTTTGCTGCATGAGTATTATTAATGGCTGTCTAGCGTCCTCTGCAGCCTGCTTTCTTCCTGGTGGCACTTGTAAGTGCTTAATAAAAGTTTACTTTATTTTAATTATAGTACATATATATCCATGTGCAATTTGTGCATACATATGTATATACATACATACATACATATAAAACACACACATATGATATATATACATGCGTATATATACGTGTACTGTATGTGTGTGTGTGTGTATATATATATATATATATATATATATAAAAAGAACAAACAAGTCTGGCACTCCCCTCTGGACAGACTGAGCAAGGCTCCTGCTCCGGTGCCCTCCTTGCAGACACAGCAGTCAGCATATGTATAATAGAAGAACAATGGCGGCACTCTGGAGACTTGTTCAAAGAGGTGAAAAAACTTTGTGAGTGTATCCTGAAGACGGGGGCCAGCACCCTCGAAACGTTGATTAAACTGCACTGATTTTTTCACCTCTTTGAACAAGTCTCCAGAGTGCCGCCATTGTTCTTCTATTATATATATATATATATATATATATATATATGCATGTTTGATATGCTATGTGTATATGTATATAAATATATACATAGGTGTATATACGGTGTATATATATGTGTAGATATGTAGATATATGTATATATACACACAGACACAATAGTTTTACGGACCCAGCATATACTGGGTCACCTCAGTCCCCACCCCCGTGCTTGGCTCCACCCAGTTTTGGAAACCCCCCCATGCAAATCCTGCGTTTGCCACTGTCGTTCCATGGGGTGGGTGGGGGGTAGCCTTAAGAGATTTCATGATAGTTGATCAGAGGGAGAGAGTTTTAAGATATCATTAAAAATGAAGATAAGCTTTCTTCTGAGGCTGAGACTGCTGTAATATTATGTAGCAAATTGTTGCAAGTGGAGGAATTTTCAACTCCAGCAACAGCACTTAAACTTGCAAGCCTCGCGGACTGATTTCTACCTGAATTCACACAAAATTGTTCAGAGCTCTATGGGGTAGCGAGCACTTTTGTGCGAACTCGGGCTGCTGTAAAGTGCGTCTGCTGCCACAATGACTGGCGGGTGTGAGTTCATCGCGTATAATTGGATTGACACCTAAGGATGCTCTGCAACAGCTCTGTAGGCTGCTGGGTGCTGTTCTAGGCTGGTGCAATGGGATAGCGACAGTGCCACTCCCAAAGATCTGTACCCTGGGCAGCCATCTAATGCAAGCTTCTGCTCCTCTGCAAATACCAACATAGGGGGTCATTCCAAACTGATCGTAGCTGTGCTAAATTTAGCACAGCTACAATCACTTACACTGACATGCAGGGGGACGCCCAGCACAGGGCTATTCTGCCCCGCATGTCAGATCCCCCCCCCCTCCCCCCGCATAAGTACAAAAGCATCGCGCAGCGGCAATGCTTTTGTACTCGTAGAGTAACTCTCAGCCAGCGCAGCTTCTGCGGCTGGCCGGGATATACTCGCCGCTGCCCTGGGTTGCAGCGGCTGCGTGTGACGCCATGCAGCCTCTGCGGCCCGCCTCCCGCACGGTCCGGCCACACCTGTGCTGGCCGGAATGCGTCCCTAAAACGCCTGCCAAACGCCGCTGTGCCGTCCCCTCCCACCCAGCGACCGCCTCTGCCTTTCAATCAGGCACAGGCGATCGCTAGGCAATGCAGTTCTGACCCGATCGCACCGCTGCGAACAACTGCAGCATGCAATCGGGTCGGAATGACCCTCATAATCTTCCACAATATCAGGCATATTGGTGGAAATCTAGGAGCACCTGGACAAATCAGCATGTACAACACCACGTCTCAGCTGCTTTGTGCTTCGTACATAACCCCCCACGGTTGTTACCATATCAAACCTTGTAACATTTTTGCTTTACGGTCTATGAACGTGCATCTGTTTAAAGAATACATTCCATTATATTGGCGACAGAAACGTAGACGCTGTATGAAACACACAATAACTGCTGACGTCTAATAAATATATTTAGCTGATAAATTATTTACTCAGTTCACACAAAGGATAATCAAGACGGAAAAATCTGAGATGTGTGTTGACAGCATATTATGCATATTACAGTATATATGTATGCACGCGCACAGCGGTACATCTGACTATTTTATTACAATTAATGACGGATCATGCAAGAACATTATCAGACTTGTCAAAGTGTAATTTTATTCATTATGAAATTATTCCGTTGCTCATTTTATTTTTCCACATGAATATTTCAAGACTTTAAATAGACATATTTCTTTAAAAGTGCGCATTATTTGTCAGGCCGGCAGGAGGACACGGCAACTATCATTTTTACATTACATTAAGACAATCCTGTATAAGTTAAGTCTGTACATGGGCAGGAGAGACTGTAGCATTATATGTATGTTGTCGAACTACACATCCCAGCATGCCCTACCACATTTTGAGTATACCTAATAGCAAAACTGATAACAGGCATGCTGGCATCAGAGGTGTAACAAGGTGTCATGGTGCCTGGAGCAAGGTATGTTTCGGCGCCCCCCTCCCCTGTACTGAATTGGGGGCGTGGCCACCTGGGCTGGTTCTAGACCTTGTGGCACCCAGGGCGAAAGTTTCCTTTGGCGACCCCCCCCACCCACACACACACACACACCCAGGTCAAACATAGTGCGCGCGAAGGCGCGCAGTAAAAAAAAGGAGCGTGGCTTCATAGGGAAGGGGCATGGCCACAATTATGCCCCCTGTAGTTATGGACCCAGTAGTTGTGCCCCCTCTAGCTGTGCCAGCTGTAGATTTGCCCCTGTATTTGTGCCCTCAGTAGATTTGCCCCCTGTAGCTGTGCCCCTGTAGATTTGCCCCCAGTAGTTGTGCCCCTGTAGCTGAGCCCCCTGTAGATTTGCTCCCTGTAGATTTGCCCCCAGTAGTTGTGCCCCCTGTAGCTGTGCCCTCATTAGTTGTGCCCCCTGTAGCTGTGCCCCCTGTAGATTTGCCCCCAGTAGTTGTGCCCCCTGTAGATGTGCCCCCTGGTGCTGTGCCCCCTGTAGATTTGCCCCAGTAGTTGTGCCCCCTATAGATTTGCCCTCTGTAGTTGTGCCCTCAGTAGATTTGCCCCCAGTAGTTGTGCCCCCTGTAGTTGTGCCCTCAGTAGATTTGCCCCCAGTAGTAGTGCCCCCTGTAGATTTGCTCCCAGTACTTGTGCCCCCTGGTTTATGCCCCCTGGTAGCGCCGCTTACACACACTAAAGAAAAAAGAAAAGAAAAAAACAATACTCACCTGCCCCGCTCCTGCTTGCAGTTGCTGCTGCTCCGTCTCCGCAGTCCTCCGCAGGAGGCGAGGAGGGGAGGAGGGAGAGAGCTGACGCTGCTAAGGCTCGCAGCTGTCAGTGACTGACAGCTGCCAGCTCCATGCGGCCAGGTTCCGGCGGAGTCGAGCTGCGGCGCCCTGTACTGTCTTGGGCGCCTGGAGCTCGAGCTCCACCGGCACCGCCCTCCCTACACCCCTGGCTGGCATGTGTAGTCCCACTATAGCTGGAGGGCCGCATGTTTAATGTCCCTGCAATATGTGATTCCGCCCACACGCTTCCTAATACAAATACAGTTTTAAAGCCACTAAGTGCAGTTTTAAACCATTAAGGTTTTGGATAAATAATTCTACTAGCAGAAGGAGACCAATTTGCTTCATCTGACTATTTACCGAGTTTCTAAATGAACCATTAAATGCCAAAGGGCAAGATGTATGGATCACTGAAAAGAGATAAAGTCATGAGAGATAAAGTACCAACCAAATTGTTTGAAAAAATGACGGTTAGGAGCTACTTTGTATTTATCGCTCTCCACTTTATCTTTCTCCAATGCTTGATACATCTCGCCCATAAGAATTATAACACATGTATCTGTGACAGGGAAGGTGGGCCTCTCTCAGCTCTAGGCCCCATAGCAGCTGCAATCCCTCCACCTATAGTAGCTAGTAGGCCCCTGTATATAACACATGTAACTGTGACAGAGAAGGGGGGCCCCAGGATCGGCTTGGCCATAGGGCTCACCTGGAAGATTTCTGGTAGGCCGACGTGCCTGTGAGGTGTGTTTTGTGTGTTGTCATGTGGCCCAATTCCCCACATGACAGGCAGCCCTCCACACACAGTACACTGCATTGTCCCCATTCATCCTGTTATTCCATCTCGCAGTTCAGCAACGCTGTCATCCCGTGATGCTGCCATGCAGGGCCGGCTCTAGGCACGTTCGACTAGAGCGGCCGCACGGGGCGCCACCCTTAATGGGCGCCGCGCGCTGGCGCCGCCATAGTCGTACCTGGAGCCGGCCCTGTACACTGCAGGCAGCTCTCCCCACCGTCCCCGGCCTTTCACTGTGTGTGCGCTGCGCGGCGCCGGCGTCTGACGTCAGATGCCGGCGCCGCGCAGCGCGCATTGAGCGCTCAAGCGGCCGGGAACAGTCGGTGCCCTCAGGCTCAGACGGCAGCACTTCCCCTCCCAGCGCCGCCGCAGGTATTGTTGGGATCATCGGGCACTGTGTGGGTGCATATCTGTCCATGTGGGGTCATCTGCACTGTAGTGTCACCTGCACTGTGTGTGGGGGCATATCTGTCACTGTGGGGGCATA
Organism: Pseudophryne corroboree; assembly: GCF_028390025.1. Lineage (NCBI taxonomy): Eukaryota > Metazoa > Chordata > Amphibia > Anura > Myobatrachidae > Pseudophryne > Pseudophryne corroboree. The sequence continues at coordinate 960,142,498 of NC_086445.1, read as the reverse complement.
TCTGTCACTGTGTGGGCATATCTGTTCAGTACCTATCTGTATGCGGATGATACTCAAATCTACCTATCCTCCCCTGATTTGTCACCATCTGTATTGGGCCGTGTCACTGAATGCCTTTCTGCCATTTCATCTTGGATGACATCTCGCCACCTCAAACTTAATATTTCCAAAACAGAATTAATTATATTTCCACCGGCCAATAGTAGTTTCCAACCTGATATCTCTATCACTGTTGAGAACTCTGAAATCTCCTGACCGGTCTTCCCAAACATAGGCTCTCACCACTACAATCCATTTTGAATGCAGCTGCGAGGCTAATCTTCCTTGCCAGACGTTCATCGTCTGCAGATCCGCTCTGTCAGTCCCTCCATTGGTTACCGGTATTCTACCGTATTAAATATAAAATACTTTTACTCACATACAAGGCTATTAACCAAACTGCACCAACATACATCTCTTCACTCATCTCAAAATATCTCCCTACCCGACCTCTCCGCTCTGCACAAGATCTACGTCTCTCATCCACACGCATTACTTGTTCACACTCAAAATTACAGGACTTTATCCGGGCTTCACCCACTCTGTGGAATGCCCTCCCACGCACAGTAAGACTCGCCTCTAGTCTCCAAACCTTTAAATGTTCCCTGAAAACTCACCTCTTCAGACAAGCCTATCAAATTCCAGACCCACCCACATAACCTTCAGTGCTTCCCTATCTAATTACATCCTCTGTAGAGTATTCATAACATCACATATCTTGTCTTTCTTTAGTCTCACACCCTCCTGACACTTGGATAACTTTGTGGGGTATCATCATACAACCCATTAAGAACCTAGCAATCTGGTGGACCATTATGCAATAGGTAGCATCAATCCTTGTGTATCTATGCCTATTTCCCTATAGATTGTAAGCTTGCGAGCAGGGCCTTCCTACCTCTGTCTGTCTGTTTTTACCCAGTTTTGTTCTATTACTGTTGTTCTAATTGTAAAGCGCAACGGAATATGCTGCGCTATATAAGAAACTGTTAATAAATAAATAATAAATCTGTCACTGTGGGGGCATATCTGTCACTTTGGGGTCATCTGCACTGTGGGGTCATCTGCACTGTGGGGGCACTGGCACTGTGTGTGGGGCATATCTGTCACTGTGGGGTCATCTGCACTGTGGGGGCACTGGCACTGTGTGTGGGAGCATATCTGTCACTGTGGGGGCACTGGCACTGTGTGGGGGCATATCTGCACTGTGGGGGCACTGGCACTGTGTGTGGGGGCATATCTGTCACTTTGGGGTCATCTGCACTGTGGGGTCATCTGCACTGTGGGGGCACTGGCACTGTGTGGGGCATATCTGTCACTGTGGGGTCATCTGCACTGTGGGGGCACTGGCACTGTGTGTGGGGGCATATCTGTCACTGTGGGGGCACTGGCACTGTGTGGGGGCACTGGCACTGTGTGGGGGCATATCTGCACTGTGGGGGCACTGGCACTGTGTGTGGGGGCATATCTGTCACTGTGGGGGCACTGGCACTGTGTGGGGGCACTGGCATTGGGTGAGGGCATATCTGCACTGTGGGGGCACTGGCACTGTGTGGGGGCATATCTGTCACTGTGGGGTCATATCTGCACTGTGGGGGCATTTATGTATCTTGCACTGTGGGGGCATTTATGTATCTGGCACTGTGGAGTCATTTATTTATCTGGCACTGTGGGGGAATATCTGCACTGTGGGGGCATATATTTATCTGGCACCGGGGGCATTTATGTATCTGGCACTGTGGGGGCATTTATGTATCTGGCACTGTGGAGTCATTTATGTATCTGGCACTGGGGGCATTTATGTATCTGGCAATGTGGGGGAATATCTGCACTGTGGGGGAATATATTTATCTGGCACTGGGGCATTTATGTATCTGGCACTGTGGGGGAATATCTGCACTGTGGGGGCATATATTTATCTGGCACTGGGGCATTTATGTATCTGGCACTGTGGGGGAATATCTGCACTGTGGGGGCATATATTTATCTGGCACTGTGGGGGCATATATTTATCTGGCACTGTGGGGGCATTTATTTATCTGGCACTGGGGGCATTTATGTATCTGGCACTGTGGGGGCATATTTGCAGTGTGGAGGCATATATTTATCTGGCACTGTGGGGGCATTTATATGTATCTGGCACTGTGGGGGCATTTATATGTATCTGGCACTGTGGGGGCATTTATATGTATCTGGCACTGTGGGGGCATTTATATGTATCTGGCACTGTGGGGGCATTTATTTATCTGGCACTGTGGGGGCATTTATTTATCTGGCACTGTGGGGGCATTTATTTATCTGGCACTGGGGGCATTTATGTATCTGGCACTGTGGGGGCATATCTGCAGTGTGGGGGCATTTATGTATCGGGCACTGTGGGGGCATTTATTTATCTGGCACTGTGAGGGCATCTATGTATCTGGCACTGCTGGGGGGCATATCGGCACTGTGGGGGCATTTATTTATCTTGCACTGTGGGGCATTTATTTGGCACTGTGGGGGCATTTATGTATCTGGCACTGCTGGGGGGGCATGTCACGTGTATCTGGCACTGCTGGAGGGCATGTCACGTGTATCTGGCACTGCTGGGGGGCATGTCATGTGTAGCTGGCATGGCTGCGGGGCATGTCATGTGTAGCTGGCACTGCTGCGGGGCATGTCATGTGTAGCTGGCACTGCTGGGGGGCATATCATATCTATCTGGCACTGCACATTATGTGTATCTGCCAATATACTGGAGACATTGTGTGTAAGGAACACTACTGTGGCTGTTATGTCTAAGGCGCGCTAATTGTGTGCGTAGAGGGGGTGTGAAAATATATTTATAGTGTGATAATATATGAGGCCACGCCCACTTTTCCAGGAGGCCACACCCACTTTTCCTGGAGCGCGTAGGGGTGTTTTTTTTTTTTTTGGGGGGGGGTGCTTTTATATTTTCTCGCTCAGGGTGCTAGTAGGCCTGGAGCCGGCCCTGCTGCCATGGCTACTTGGTATGTTATACCTCTTGCGCTGACCAGGTCAGGCCACTTCTACAAAATTTTACAGGGCCACTTTTAGTTCCCAATCCGCCCCTGAGCTCAGAGAAAACTGCAGCAAAAGACGCAAGGAAGGCCTCAATTGCATACAGGCCCTATGAGGAGGGATCCCGCTCCCTCAACAGACCCCACCCCTCATCAGACCGCACCCCCATTAGGGTTGCTTCTATAAATTTACAGGGCTAGTTTTCCATCCCAATCCGCCTTTGGTTGGCCTCTCTCAGCTCTTGGCTCCATAGCAGCTGCACTCCCAGCCCCTATGGTAGCTACTATACACCCTTTATTATAATTGCATTAGACTGTGACATTAAAAAGACCAGCGCACTAAATATGTAAATATAATTTCTGTGTCTGGCGGAGGATTTGTTGCTCTGAAAATCCGACTTGGAAAGACCTTTAATTATTTATTACTAATGCAGAGTGAAATTGTATTTATTGAATTTGGCATAGGAACTATGGATTTTATTACTGACATTTTTTTCTAAGTTTTACAGCTTTGTTAGCTGGAAAAAAACAAACTTTTGGAACAACCAATCTTTAGGTGAATGGAGACAGTCTGCCCTTGACAGTTGGATCACCAAAATGATTTCTGAATAATCAAATAATTTTATACATATCATCCCTCAGCCAGCAAACGGATATTATTAATAGAGTTGGACCCAGGGACATCTGTGCGGGATCAGTATGAAATACCTACAATCAAAATCCCGAATGTCAAAATCCCAACAGCAATTGACCGACCATCAAAATCCCGACACGGTCAAAATACCAACAGGGTTAAAATACTGACATTTAAAATGTCAACAGGTCAAAAAGTCAACAAGCGGTTTTCATTGTTGGTGTGTATGTCGACATAGGTCGACATGGACATCGTATAAATGTACCGCGTCCCCTCGCTTCGAGCACTATTATATTCCCCCTCCAGGTCCACTAGGATGGTAAAGTGTGAACAAGTCAGTTTCAATGAAAAAAGTCATGAAAAACTCATGTCGACTTTGTGACCTGTTGACATTTTAAATGTCAGTATTATGACCTTGTCGATATTTTAAATGTCAGTATTTTGACCATGTCGGTATTTTGACCTTGTCGGGATTTTGAGCCTCTGTCAATGTCTGTCGGGATTTTGACTGTCCGTTGGGATTTTGATTGTAGGTAAATTGACTGCATCCCACTGTGCACTGCACATCCTGAACCCATTATAGATACCCCCTTGGCTCCCCCACACAACCTGTACCCATGTTCTTAAATACTTATTTCTCTGTAGTCTCATGTCAGCAGTAGCAATGCTGCACAAGGGACCGGGAAAATGGCTGCATGCGCAATAGAAAAATTTCTGGTGCACCATTTTCCTGGGTGTAGTATGGTATGCCGGCTGTCAGGGGCCCGGCGCACAGTATACCGGTGCCGGAATTCCGACCGCTGGCATACCGACAGCTGGGCAAGCGCAAATGAGCCCCTTGCGGGCACGGTGGCGCGCTAAGTGTGCCATGTTATCTATTCTCCCTCCAGGGGGGTCGTGGACTCCCAAGAGGGAGAAAAGGTGTCGGTATGTCAGCTGTCGGGATTCCGGCGTCGGTATACTGTGCGCCGGGACCCCGACAGCCAGCAAACTGAAGACCACCCATGTTCCTGGAAACCTGCGCATGTGCATTAGAGCCGCAGTCTACTGCTTGTGCTGCCAGATAGAGAAGAGGGGGCCCAGACGGATACTGCACACGGGCCCCTCCTTACTTAATACATCCCTGGGGGACGGTGTGTAGCACATACTGTATACAGAACTCCCCCCTAAAAATCCTGTGTTTGCCCCCAGGAATGCAGTGTATGGAGGACTACCAGCACGGTGCATTTCTCCAGCTAATATACATCTGCTCAGGAGCTGGTTTTGTGTTTATGTCTACGGTGTCAGGGTATTTGTTAGCAATCTTTTGGATTTTTTTGTAACTAGTATGACTTTAGTTAATTAAACACCATAAATTGTACATTTTTTATTTATAAATCAAGTTTTGCTGGTTCAACTTCTCAGTCAGTTCAAGTCATATTAGGTCACTGTTGTGGAATTCAATTTTCTAGATTTATTGGTTTGGGGTTGTTTGTTCTTTTTAAGAAATCTGTGTGTATATAAGAAATGAGTTAGAAACCATATACTGTAGGAACCATATTGGCATTTATTGTGTTAATGTCCAGGTATAGGACCTCATTCAGCATCAGCTCAGTTTTGCTAATTTAGCAAAACTGCAACTGCTGATGAACGCATGCTGGGCGCCGCCCAGCACAGGGCAAGGCCGTCCAGCATGCTAATGGCCACCAGCGATGTAATCGCAAATTAATTGCGATCACATTGCTGGCCCAGCAAAATAAGTGATGCCCCCTGCCTGCGCAGCCTGGCAGCAAAGGCAGGCGCAGCGCGGGTATTTTTTCCTTCTCACCAGCAGTGTGTAACATCACGCGGCTGCTTTAAAAATGGCCCCGGACCCACCCACGTTCCCAATGCCATGCCCCCGCAATGCCACGTCACCGCACCCGACTGCCCTGCACATGCATCACTGAGATACAAATGCATCTCCTGGACCACATATGTGCAGAGCGGTGCCTGTGCGTGCATACTGCCTGAAAAATGGGGAAATGCAATCCATCCCAAATGCGACTAATACTGAATAAGGCCCTTGTAATTATGATCACATCGCTGATTTGAGGAAGCCCCCCTGCCTCCATAGCCAGGCTGCGTGTGATGTCACGTGACCTCCCAGAACCCGCTCCTATTTCCGACGACACGCCGCCTCCGCAACGTTGCGTCGCTACCCCATTCCATCCGCGAATGCCTCTACCTGTCAATTAATGGGGGCGTATCCGGACTGTTTGTGAGGCAGACACGCAGCGTGTGACATCACGCAGACAGTTAAAATATGATGGCCTAGCTGCCAAGGTAAGGCGCTGCCCTAAAGATGCAAGCGTAAAATTTTACTTTTGTGAATTTGGCAAACAAAAAATTAATTTGAATTAAAATACAGCGTTATGTAAATATTTGGAAGCATGTCACCTTTTAAAAATGTTTAAAAGCCAATGACAAGTTTATAACAGGTTTTGGGGGAGATGTACTAAGCCTGAAAAGTGATAAATATCACTGTGATAAAGCACCAGCCAATCGGCTCCTAACTGTCATGTCACAGGCTGTGTTTGAAAAATGACAGTTAGGAGCCGATTGGCTGGTACTTTATCACTGTGATATTTATCACTTTTCAGGCTTAGTACATCTGGCCCTTTATGTCCTTATATAATAAATGAGTTTGTTATTATGAAACATATTATAATTATTATATTTATTATTATTACTATTTATTATTATGTGTGTGCAAACGGGATGTAGTTGATTTGCCGGCGGTCAGGATCCCACCGGTCAGGATTCCAAAGCCGGAATCCCGACCGCTGACAAGACAGACAGTTGGCATGCTGACTAACAGGGACTATTCCCACACGTGGGTGTGCACGGCACCCATATAGTCGGAATAGAGCCTGTGACGAGTGCAGCAACCCCGCAAGGGTCTCTATTGCGCTCGCCCTCCCACCAGCATTCTGGCGACCGGGGTCGATATGCTGGCCTCCGGGATCCCGACCACCGGCATTACAGCCCCAACCCGTTTAAACCACTGACAATATCTCACTGTAACTACTACAGGAGTCCGGTATATACAGCAGCATTATATATATTCTCTTTCACCAACTCACCATTCTGTTAAGAATAAGATAGCAAACAAAAAGGTAACACAGTACAATGTAGACTTTAGCTTCACAATGTAAATAATTGGACCCATGCATTAACAATCTGTCGGCACAATGCTGCGTTCTGCCGATAGTAAAAGTAAGTAAAAACATCCTCGATTCACCGATTCTGACCCAAAATCAGAATAGGCAAGTCTGGAATTTCTAACATGTTGGAGAAATGGAGATCGGATCAGGGATCGGGAAATCGGATCGGGGATCAGGGGAATTTGGCAGTTGACGTAACCATTCCCTTATTATTTCACTGAACAACATACATTTGTAAGACTGCATAGACTCTATCACATTATATGATACTATTTTATTTTTTATGCTGCATTTATTGTGGTATTTGGTACATTACGCTATAAGGGGATTCCTGAAGTTCCCACATCTTTAGCAGGCTGATCAACAGGAGCCTGAAACAGAGAGTTCTGGGTTTAACAATTATTGGTCTGCCCGCCTTCACTCTATCTCAGTTGGAAAAACGCACTTGACAGGCAAACAATGTTGTTCCAATTTCAATATAATAATATACTATATTTCAAGTTTATGAACCCCACCCAAATATGCAATGCATGATGAAAACAGTTGATTAATAAAAATATTGAATGAAAAGATTAGATAGTGTGGAAATCTAGATGTAGTATGTGTAGTGCATAAAATTGCATGACCCACCCGCACAATGTGTGCAGTTAGAACTGCCTATGCATCAATTCATAGTAATGTTACTGTGACATAGATCAGCTCCTGTATGTTGGACAACGGACAGGCAGGGCTGCCAAGAGAAATCCAGGGCCCAGGTACAACAACTTCCCGCACACCCCCCCACAGAGTGGGTGTAGCCACAGTCTGTATATTTATCTATTTCTATAAATATATATATACTGTATATATATATATATATATATATAATACTAACACTAATGGTAATGTATGGATGCATGTATTATAGAATTTTTATAAAGAATTTATATACTGTTAGCAGCTGCCTGTAGCAGCGCAGTGCTGTGTCTGTCACTCAGTCACAGTTCTCAACAGTGTCGCAGCCTAACAGGCTAGCTCCTGATAAGGTGACCAGCCCTGCTGCTGATTCTTACAACTTAGAAATGGCTACTGACTCTCTGTCTCAGTGACTTGAATCATCAGGAAGTATGAATGATTCGAGTCACTCACAGGGGTATATTTACTAAGCTCCCGATTTTGACCGATTTGGTGTTTTTTCATCAAAGTGTCATCTCGGGAATTTACTAAACTCAAATCTCGGCAGTGATGAGGGCATTCGTATTTTTTTTGAAGTCAAAGAAAAAAAATACGAATGAATACACCATCGGTCAAATACGGCTGTTATTTGATGCAACTCGGTAATTTACTAAAAATTCTATTTCACAATCACTGCCGGCAATAGCCAAACACTGCCGTGAAAAAATACAAATCGTAAAAAAAGCAGTTTTAAAATAGACCTGCTTTTTTTTACCGTGTTCTGATAGGCATGCACGGATCCGTGAGATCCGTGCATGTTTATCAGTGGGAAGGGGTGTGAAAGGGTTATATTTAAGAAGAAAAAAAATGCGTGGGGTCCCCCATCCTAAGCAAAACCAGCCTCGGGCTCTTTGAGCCAGTCCTGGTTGAAAAAATATGGGGAAAAAATGACAGGGGTTCCCCCACATTTGATCAACCAGCACCGGGCTCTGCGCCTGGTCCTGGTGCAAAAAATACAGGGGACAAAAAGCGTAGGGGTCCCCCGTATATTTTGTACCAGCACCGGGCTCCACTAGTCAGAGAGATAATTCCACAGCCGGGGGACACTTTTATATAGGTCCCTGCGGCCCTGGCATTAAATCACTAACTAGTCACCCCTGGTCGGGGTACCCTGGAGGAGTGGGGACCCCTTAAATCAAGGGGTCTCCCCCTCCAGCTACCCAAGGGTCAGGGGTGAAGCCCGAGGCTGTCCCCCCCATCCAAGGGCGGCGGATGGGGGGCTGATAGCCTTGTGAAAAAATAAGAATATTGTTTTTTGTAGCAGTACTTAAAGTCCCAGCAAGCCTCCCCCGCAAGCTGGTACTTGGAGAACCACAAGTACCAGCATGCGGTGGACAAACGGGCCCGCTGGTACCTGTAGTACTACTACAAAAAAAAATACCCCAAAACCAGGACACACACACCGTGACAGTAAAACTTTATTACATACATGAACACCTACATACACACATACTTACCTATGTTCACACGAGGCTCGGCCCACTTCTCCATGTAGACTCCACGGGGTACCTGTGAAAAAAATAATACTCACATAATCCAGTGTACCCCTTTCCCCGACTGCCAGGACCCCCCCTGACTCCTGTCAAAGAGGGTCCCTTCTGCCAATCAGGGAGCGCCACGTCGTGGCACTCTCCTGATTGGCTCTGCGCTCCTGTACTGTCAGTGAGGCTGCGCACTGAAGATACAATGTAGCGCATAGGCGCTCCATTGTATCCAATGGTGGGAACTTTGCGGTCAGCGGTTGAGGTTACTCGCGGTCAACCGCTGACCGCAAAGTTCCCACCATTGGATACAATGGAGCGCCTATGCGCTACATTGTATCTTCAGTGCGCAGCCTCACTGACAGTACAGGAGCGCAGAGCCAATCAGAAGAGTGCCACGAAGTGGCGCTCCCTGATTGGCAGAAGGGACCCTCTTTGACAGGAGTCTGGGGGGGGGGGTCCTGGCAGTCTGGGAAAGGGGTCCCATGTGTAAACATGGAACCCCTTTAAGTGCGTGGTTTGTGTTTCCGGTTTGTTTTTTTTGCCAAGTACGTGGATTATAAAGAGGACACTTGCTCCACTGGATTATGTGAGTATAATTTTTTTCACAGGTACCCCGTGGAGTCTACATGGAGAAGTGGACCGAGCCTCGTGTGAACAGGTAAGTATGTTTGTATGTAGGTGTTCATGTATGTAATAAAGTTTTACTGTCATGGTGTTTGTGTCCTGGTTTTTTTGGGGTATTTTTTTTGTAGTAGTACTACAGGTACCAGCGGGCCCGTTTGTCCACCGCATGCTGGTACTTGTGGTTCTCCAAGTACCAGCTTGCGGGGGAGGCTTGCTGGGACTTTTAGTACTGCTACAAAAAACAATATTCTTATTTTTTCACAAGGCTATCAGCCCCCCATCTGCCGCCCTTGGATGGGGGGGGACAGCCTCGGGCTTCACCCCTGGCCCTTTGGTGGCTGGAGGGGGGGACCCCTTGATTTAAGGGGTCCCCACTCCTCCTGGGTACCCCGGCCAGGGGTGAATAGTTAGTGATTTAATGCCAGGGCCGCAGGGACCTATATAACAGTGTCCCCCGGCTGTGGAATTATCTCTCTGACTAGTGGAGCCCGGTGCTGGTACAAAAAATACGGGGGACCCCTACGCTTTTTGTCCCCTGTATTTTTTGCACCAGGACCAGGCGCAGAGCCTGGTGCTGGATGATCAAATATGGGGGAACCCCTGTCATTTCCCCCCCCATATTTTTTCAACCAGGACCGGCTCAAAGAGCCAGTGGCTGGTTTTGCTTAGGAGGGGGGACCCCACGCATTTTTTTTTTTTTTTAACACTAATTTTTTTTTAAAGGTGCACAATGAAGCCCTGCACAGATCTCACAGATCCGGACGAGATTCATTGTGTTAATGTTGGCAGTGTTTTACTATTCACTCCCGTAAAACACTGCCTGAAAATACGAATGACATCGACATCGGAAAACACGAATATGAAAAATACGACAGCTTAGTAAATGAGTCGTAATAAATTCAAAAAGTTGCAACTTTACACATTCGATGTCATTCGTGTTGGAACTTTAATCTCATTCTGAAAAATACGAATTTTAGTAAATATACCCCACAGTTTAATGAGTCGGGACAGCTGCAGCAGTAGCTTCTCTCAGCCAGAGGGAGGAGACTCTGTGTGTCATTGTGATTGGCCGGCGGCAATACCTGGTGACACCCATTGGGAGGGACGAGGGAGCAGTCACAACTCAACAGTCAGTGAGTGCTGTGCTGCTGTGCCTGATTCATTCATCCTGATTCCTGAGTCTGCCTGAGTGGAGACAGTTGTACACTGTGTAGACTCAGTGACTCAGTGGATGGATCTGATTCATGCAGCATAAGCCTGCAGGAGGTGGTGCCCCAGCGGCACAGTGTTCTCAACTCAGTGCTCACTGTTCCTGCTCAATGTGATTGTGACTGAATGATGTGTTTCATTGCTGTTAAGCTTTCTCTTCTCAGCCAGAAGTAATGTGCATATTTAGTAACTAGTATGCAATAATTGGTTATTAATAATATATCAACATAACACTGAATCTATGTTAATATATTATTAACAATCAGTGCATAAGCAGCTGCCTCCCCCAGATGCGCTGCACAATCAGTGCAGCTGAATAACTAGCTGAGCCAACTCCCAGAGGACTGAGTCCCTCCCTCCATGAGTCACCAGCACTGGTCTGCCAGCATTGAGTCTCTCTGGCAACTCACTGAATCATGTGCACTGTCTCTGCAATACCACTCCACTGAACTGAGTCATGTGTCTCAACTCAGTTCAGTGAATCACTTTGCCCATGACAATACAACTGAACTGAGCTGAGCCACGCCCCTTCTTAAACCCACTGGCCATGCCCAGCCAGCTGCATGCCTGCTCCTCCCAGTCCCTGCCAACCTTCCGGAGCCTTCTTCTGAGGAGGCTGTCCAGAGCAGGCAGCAGAGATTAATTTACGAGATGATGATGTCGTCATCTATTCTTGCAAGATCCTAGCAGTGGTGCGGAAGTGGCTGTGAGGGATGTCCACGACAAGGGACAAACAGCCAAGCAACAAACACATACATCCCCCCTCCCGGTGGTCTGACTCGCCGCTCGCCCGCCCACTGATTTATAATAAAGAAAAAGAAAAATTACCCCACTAATAAAATGGCTACTGGTGTGCTGTGGCCCAGGCCCCCTGGCATGACCAGGCCCGGGTAATCAGTACCCCCTCTCTCTGTCTCTCGGCACCACTGTGGACAGGCACTGACAGAAGCATGGTGAATAAGAGAGAAACTGGTTAATACGGACTGTTATAGGGCTCTCGTCATATGACAATGACTGTTATTGGATACTTTCTGTAAACTATACTGTGATGGTGTCAAACTCAAGTACTGTATGATCTGTGAATTGACCCAGTTTGTGTGAATGGAACAATTTTATTTAAAATGTAAATGCTTTGCTCATCTCTAATCTGAATGTCTACTTTGTAAAAAAATCTATTTTAATACATGTAGAAAATGTATTATTGTTGCAGTACTAAAGGTGCTTACACATGGTGCGATTCTGGCTAAATGCCGATTTTAACTTTGTGATTTCCCTTGAACTCCCCGCTTCCCAGAACCACCGATATTGACTGTACGCACGGTGCGATTTTGACTATATACAATTTTGCCTATACTAGAAACTAGATTGTACACAATATAGTCAAAATTGCTTTGCCGGCTGCACAGTCTATTTTTTCTTGCGATATACTGACCCCGTGGGAGTGCGCATCGGTATCACAAGCTGTATACACATGATGCGATATGTGCTAACTTTTCTTACGATTTTGACTATATAGTAAAAATCATAAGCACACAACGCACCGAGTGTATACACCTTTAATGATAATTATATTCATTTAGCAGAATTGTATTTTTCAGGGGAGTGGTATGTTAGGTAGCTGCGCTGAGCACAGGTTACCGTTCCCAACTGTGGATCGTAAAGTATAAAAAAGTAAAAAAAATGTGAAAAACTCATGTCGACCTGTTGTCATGTCGACCTAGAACATGTCGCCCTGGAGTACTAGTCAACCTAGAAACCATGTCAAACTACTTACTGTCGACTAATAGTGGTCGACCTAGACAGTGTCGACCTACTTACTGTCGACCTAAAGATCGGATCCCATTTTTCAGCTACGTATAAAAAGGCCAGCAGTATTTGTTTAAATAAAGTCAGGTAATAATCACAAACGGAGAGATGACAAGATGCCTGCTGCGAGGACTGGAGATTTGGTAAGAGGAAGATATCCGAAAATGCGGACATCTATGGGGCACTTCAACTGTAGGTGTTGCACAATATAAAGGTCTTTTGAAGATGCAAAGTCCCTTTAAATATTAACTTATTGTTGGTATCTACTACAGATCCACAATCCCATATCTATTTCTCACCCATATGTACTAAGCCTTGGAGAGAGATAAAGTGGACAGAGATAAAGTACCAGCCAATCAGCTCCTGGGCCAGATGCATCATCGCTTGGAAAGTGATAAAATGGAGAGTGATAAATTGTTGGCCAATCACCTCCTGACATTTTTCAAAAACAGCCTATGACATGGTAGTTAGGATGGGCTGGTACTTTATCTCTCTCCATTTTATTACTTTCCAAGCGATGATGCATCTAGCCCCCTAACTGTCATTTTGCAAATCTGTAACATGACAGTTAGGAGCTGGTTGGCTGGTACTTTATCTCTGTCCACTTTATCTCTCTCCAAGGCTTAATACAAAGACCCCATGTTTCTTTCTAACTGCCTCTTGGGCTTTCCATTCATGCCTTTATATCAACCAGGAATATCTGCTTATGGGGGTGATTCCGAGTTGTTCGCTCGCAAGCTGCTTTTAGCAGCATTGCACACGCTAAGCCGCCGCCTACTGGGAGTGAATCTTAGCTTATCAAAATTGCGAACGAAAGATTCGCAATATTGCGAAAAGACCTCTCTGTGCAGTTTCTGAGTAGCTCGAGACTTACTCTGCCACTGCGATCAGTTCAGTGCTTGTCGTTCCTCGTTTGACATCACAAACACACCCAGCGTTCGCCCAGACACTCCTCCGTTTCTCCAGCCACTCCCGCGTTTTTCCCAGAAACGGTAGCGTTTTTTCAAACACTCCCATAAAACGGCCAGTTTCCGCCCAGAAACACCCACTTCCTGTCAATCACATTACGATCACCAGAACGAAGAAAAAACCTTGTAATGCCGTGAGTAAAATACCTAACTGCATAGCAAATTTACTTGGCGCAGTCGCAGTGCGAACATTCCGCATGCGCAATAAGCGGAAAGTCGCTGCGATGCGAAGAAAATTACCGAGCGAACAACTCGGAATGACCACCCATGTCCGGTGCTCTGCCTCCTGGATACAACAAAACTCTGATGTGCTCTCTGTACTACATACGGAACATTTATATCTAGGGAATTGCTCTGCTCCGTATGACAGGGCAAAGAAAAACAAATCTTCCTGTTAATATAAAGACATGGCTGAAGAACACAAAAGTAACTAGAAACTTAAAATGCAGATGAGTCCAACGTGAACCTTCTCCATCGAATGCTGCAAATAATATGTAATACACTAGTTGTGATATGCGATGTGCTGCACGTTATCTCTAATTTCCGCAGTACAGTATAAAAGACAAGACTAGATGCATAAAAATGATGTTTTCCTAATTCTGTATGTAAAGGCCAAGACACTGAGAAACTGAACGCAGAATAGATTCTCTGATTAAATTTGATAGAATATTAGATATTCAGAGAGGTGAACACTATTTAGCCTAAATTAAGGTTGTAATAAGAGGAAAAGACCATTAGAACCATTTAGAACACAGAGTGGATGAGGAGACAGCATAATGTTGCGGCTCTAACCTTTTTATGTGTATATCTGATAGTTTAAACGATTTTTCCTTTGCTCTGTTAAGTTTTAATGATGTTACGTTCCATTGCCTTGAAGCATTTAAATGAGGCATCAGACACATATGCGTAAGAGAGCAGGTCACGTTAACTAGTTACAGGTTAGGAAATGGATGTAGGAATGAGAAAACCTGTCAGACGCTACAGAACGGGTCAGAAAAGATCATTTTGAATCTCAATAACAAATAGACATCCGGAGATAGTGATAGGGTCAGTGAGGCACCAGCTCGTGTAAAAGGTATTATGAATGCACAGCCATGTTCTGCAATGTTTCTAACCATCCTGTGTGTCCAGTGGCATAGTTATAATGGGTGCGGTGGGGTAAGGGCCCACACTGTACACCCTGCACCCATTTTTTCCAATACTTACTTACCCTCCGGAGTCCGGCGTCGGCTGCAGCAGCTCTGCAGGAATCACCAGGAAAATGGAGCGGCAGCCATTTTCCCGGTGTTTTGCACTTGCACAGTAAGAAAACCTCTGGGAAAATGGCCGAAGTGGCATTTTCCCGGAGACCTGCGCATGCACACTAGACTCTGGGACCGCGATAGGGTCCCATAGTGACCCTAGTGCCCAGAGTATACATTGCTGCCGGCAAAAGAGGAGGGGGCCCGGAGGACGAAGCCTGCACACAGGCCCCCTCCTCTCGCCCCTGCATATGTCTGTTATGCTTTTTCATTTGTTTTGTTTGCATTGTTTCTGTTTATGTACAGGACTGCAGATCCCTTGTGGAATAATAATCATCATAAATCATAATATTAATAATAAAAGGCACAGACCGAATGCCTTAAGCTGTATTTCCCAAAGGGATGCAGTTAAAATGCCGGCTGTCAGGATCCCGGCATTAATTTTACCAACGATGCCTGCCCGACACCCGCCCCTTATTCCCACTCTGTTGGTGAGTGGGAATAGAACCTGTGGCGAGCGCAGCGGGCCACTGGGCCCAATGGGTGGCAAGCTGCCTCGCAGTCGGGATAACCGGCAGATGGGATACTGCTGTCGGTATACTGACAGCCGGCATCCCATCTGCCAGTATATCATACCGGATCCTTCCCAAACCCAGTCCTCGTGGCCAGCTCACAGTTCAGACATCAGGGATATCCCTGCTTCAGCACAGGTGGGTAAATCAAACTGACTGAGGTAATAATGAATCTGCCTGTGCTCATGCATGGATATCATTAGTACCTGCAGATGGGTCACAAGGGGGATGCAGTAGGTGCGGGCCGCACCCAGGTGCCACCCTACCTAATGGGTCTATTTACTAAGCCTTGGATGGAGATAAAGTGGATGGTGGTTAATCGCAGCGCAGCGATCATGTCACCACTGCGCAGGCGCATCGTCCGGGTACAAAGCGGATCGTTGCTGGGTGATGGATTTAACGAAGAATCCATTTTACAGCCGATCGCAAGAAGATTGACAGGAAGAGGGAGTTTGTGGGTGTCAACTGACCGTTTTCTGGGAGTGTTTTTGGAAAAACGCAGGCGTGTCCTAGCGTTTGCAGGGCGGGTGTCTGACATCAATTCCGGGACCGGACAGGCTGAAGTGATCGCAGCGGCTGAGTAAGTTCAAACCTACTCAGAAACTGTACAAACTGTTTTTGTACCGCTCGTCTGCACATGCGATCGCACACTTGCAAAGCGAAAATACACTCCCCAGTGGGCGGCAACTATGCGTTTGCACAGCTGCAAAAAGTAGCTAGCGAATGATCAACTCGGAATGACCCCCAAAGTACCAGCCAATCAGCTCCTAACTGCCATGTCAGTTAGGAGCTGATTGGCCGGTACGTTATCTCCCTTCACTTTATCTCCATCCAAGTTCAAACAGGATTTACACAACTGCGCCTGCTTGCAAAATAAATTGTCAGTTTAAGTGAAAGAACCACGGAATAATATGTAGTATGAAAAAAACTGACGTTTATTTGTATATAAATAGTATAGGGTCAAAAATTTTCATTTACCCAAATACATGAAAAAAATGATAGTGATAATCATGAAGTTAGGCAAAGAATGATGATAAAGAAAAATAAAAAATAAAAAAATTATATAAAAATAAAAATAATGATAAAAAAATGTAATATAAAAATGAAAAATAGGAAGTGGAAATGAAAAAATTGGAAAAAAATGTCTAAGTCCCAAAATGTCTGGTGTGAGCAGAGTGTGGCGTCCCACCTCTTTTCCACCTTACTGTCGTTTTGTACTATCCGGTATCACAGTATAAAATAATATTTCTGGATTAGCAGGAATGTTGAATTTCACAGTTGGTCACAGTATCGCTGTGGGGTACCCCAATCTGGACAGTGGTGGGATGAGGTGAGCAGGGTGAAGGTAAAATTAAATATCCCCGGACTCCCCGCTAACCTCCTCCGTCCTGTGCAGCAGGAGACGTCCGCAAACACAGAAGTCTGCCAGTGTTCAAAACCGGAGGGACGCGGTCATGCCTCTGGGGGGAAGGTATCAACGACTTCTGGACCCACAAGGGGACTGTCCGCCGTGAACCTTCCCTCCTACGGGGTGTATTACCTTTTCTCCTGCGCTCGATCCCGTCACACACTTCCACTCCTTTCTTCTGTCTTCTCTCAGCCTGATGATCGGTGTTCCGCTCTCAGGTCTGTGTCCTCTCGGCCGTGCGGCTCCGTTTCTCCTCCACAGTGTCTCTTGCGAATTAGTTTGTTCCGTCCAGATATATTTTAAATACTGTTGTTTTCTATAGATGATAAGGAGAGTGGTGATGCAATGCTCAGTTCCTTCTCCAACGCGTATCGACCCGTTTGGGTCTTCCTCAGGGAGTCCTTATTCACCATCTTAATTGAGGGCTTTTTATGCCCAAACTTGATTGTGTCATCCCAAAAGGGGGTGTGTCCATACTACCTCTGTATAAGCTAAATGGATACAATGTGTGTTTGGATTTGTCACATAGTAAAACAGGCTTGTATAAGAAAAACGATGATTGCTATTTGTGACTGTGTGCAAAAATAACTAATAATGTATATAACAAAATAAAATAAAATAGAATAAAATAAACATCTTGTATAATCTTCTTATGTTGATTCTGCAAATAATAAGTTTTGATACTGGAAATAATTTTTTTTTTTTTTTTTCTTCGTTTGTTTTAGAAATGATTGATTTAGCCGTATGTATACAGTCTAACACAAAACATTTTATATTTTTATGTTGATATATATTATCAATTTATCTACGGGAATAAATAAATGAAATACATTGTTTGTTTATATTGACTTCCTTTGATGATTATTGGTATAATAGAAGGTACAGCTTATAGTGAGAAAAGCTATTTCCCAGTAGTTATACCCAATTGTTGTGTGTTGATTTAGTGGTTATGCGTAATTGCTGGTTTTTTTAAATACGTAGATGAACTGAGGTTATGCAAAAGACCTTTACATGATATAACAGGATGTATCTTCTTACATGTTGTTGGTGCACTGGAACATAATTATGGTGCTATGAAATGTAACACTGACGTTTTGTGATGTCATGCTTGCCATTAAATAAACTAGACAGAATATAGGCTCTGAATATCCATCAGTTCATCACTATTGACCTCACTTCATTGTCTAAGTTCAAACCCTGTGGTCTCAGTGTTTTTAGCGTGTACATCCATCTTAATTCCTCTTTGTTTATTTTTTTCAAAAAGTCTCCTCCTCTCCATCCAAGTCTTAGTAAATTGACCCCTGAATGTCAATTCCTCCAAAGTGGCAGGAACCGGGTGCTGCAGTGTGACATTATCCTGCAGCATGGGGTTGCCGCAGATAGTGTACAAATGATGATGATTGTAGCAATCTGCATGAACCCCTGCGTTCGTCATCAGATTCTCGCATTACCATGTGGTAGTAAATCAGGCTTTAGCGGCTGCCCGAAACTGTAGACACTTTTAGGTGCGACCGAGAATTAACCCCAGAATGTCCATATTGTAAACCACACACATTTATTATGATGGCTAAACATTCTCAAGTTAGGTTTTACAATCATTTTGTAGTGCAAAGCAACCTGAAACAGTTTTTTTTTTTTTAAAGATATGTCCTTGTAAAAGAGGGAATAGGGTACTATTCAATCTGGATTTAAAAAATGCAGTATTACATTTGTTCCACATCTGTCAATAATGATGTCATGTTACTTACATATATAACGTATACTGGAACCTATACAGGAGCTGTACATGGGTTGCTGGCAGCAGCGTGAGTAGGGTGGTAAGGTACTCTTAAGGGCACAATGCACCACTATTAAGTAATGCTGCCACACATACTGTACAGTATGGATTGCCAAATCTCATTGCCAAATGCTTCTGGTTGCTTGGCATACTGTGTTTACACATAGGGCCGAATTCATGTTTGTACGCACTTGCCTACACCGTGCGACTTTCTTGGTTAAGGAGCTGCCAATGTTAGCAAGTGAAGTTGCCGCCCAAAAATGAAAAGGGATGCCCACCGAAGCCATCGCAAACTAATTTGCAATTGCGCACACATTCGCAGCCTACACACAACAACGAGGAACATCGGGGTTAAGGGTTTGTCTATGGCTACGCAGAGTGGACACAGCAGTAGCGACACAGGCCCCATGTTTTTGCACATAAGGCCTCGCAGCCAGTGGCAGATACGTGCCCCAAATAACGGACGTGACACGCCAGTGTTTACCCAACCCATTGGCCATTGCGTACAAACATGACTTAGGCCCACAGTTCGCCAGTTTATGAGTTTGATGGGTCTGTGAAAATGGATACTCCCATTTTCATGCTGACTGCGCATGTGTTGGAATCGTAAATCGGTGTGTGCAGGCACCGCACAATGATCATTATACAATTATCATTATCAGTATGTTAAGATCATTATTTGGTATATTGGTAAATGGGATTAGAAGACGTCTGCTATTGGTATGAGTGTGTCGTCATCTCCCAATATAACTGGAAGACCAGGTTAAGGACATAGGGATCCTGCCACTAGGCTGAAGCACCCAACAGCACTCATATACCTTGGACGGCTTAGAGTATTATCCAGTCTCTTCGCTCTTGGACCAAGACATGGGGTCGCACGCAGAGTGTGAGGCCTGCTTTACCGACCTACTTGCTAATTACCCTCAGCATACTTCAACATTTTTAGCGTTAAGATATCTGTCACAGGAGTTCGAAAGCAATTATTTATTCTTTCTCATTAAGTTATCGAACCCTTTCCATAAAGCGCGTCAGCAATTCCTCCTCACTTTAGAAATCCACTGTTAATTAGAGCCAAACTAATCACCACAAGGCCTATGAAATAGATAGATGCTCTTTTTGTGAAAGTTTTACATTCCGGAGCAACAAAGTTATTATAGTCTTGGCAGTGAATCAAAGGGAAGTTGTCGGTTAATTATGAAGAGTACTTTACATACTGATTCCAGAATTCCCTGTACAGAAACATATTTGTCTATGGAGTGGTAAATGCAGAAGCGTATTATAATTTTATTAACACGTATAAAGGTAAACTGTTGCAGCATAATGTTGTATAATTATTGTAATGGATGTCACCAACGAAGAGGAATAAGTTATAATTAATTAGTGTTAAAGTGCGGCACTTGTCTAATTTTTTTCCCTGTAATGAATATTCTAGGAAGGACTATTGTCTTCATTTTCTTATACAGTAGATTTTTCGTATACCAGCAGGGACTTATACAAGTTTTTTATAACCCATAAAAGTTTCTATGAGGTTTGTGCCACAGTTCTACAATATTACCCAATCAGGAGCGCAGTGGTAATAAATCACCAAAATTATAAGATATAAACAAGCACTAGGTATTTCATACAATTTTTTGTAAAAACAGGTCCGGAAATAAATAACAGTAAAAATATTTACGCAATAAAAACACTTCTCCGGGCAACATGTTTCTAAGGGGGACATTTACTAAGCAGTGATAAGAGCGGAGAAGTGAACCAGTGGAGAAGTTGCCCATGACAACAAATCAGCACTGAAGTAACATCTATAATTTGCATACTATAAAATGATACAGTGGGGAAGATTTACGAAGGTAAAAGGGCCCGGCGCTTAGAAATAAGATGTTTGACCTAAAGCAGCTGTTCAAGGTATAGTTAGTCCCTTAAGAATTTGGTGTAAAGGAAAAAATGTACAGCGCTAAAAACTGGATATAAAATAATGTATCTTTTTTATTTTTTAGCCTTAAAAGATCTAGTTGCAACTAGCAAAATAACATACAAATTATTAGATAAAAATTAGTATAAATGTAAACAGAAAAGGGCAAACACAGCACAGTAAAATGTTTGGAATATTACCACATAAGGAAGCCACACACAGTATCCTATTTGTAATCCTTGAAAGAAATGCCACAGTCCAGGGGATATAAGTGCCACTTGTTGTAAGTTGTTTAGTCCATAAGGAGTAAGATGGAATGACCTTTGATTGCTTCTGGACGCTTGCAGTCCTGTATATGTGCTTGGTCCTATACTCCTTTCTCGGACAGCAACAAGTTCCCCGTTAGAGATCGTAGGCAGACTTCTAGGCGTATTCCAGGATAGATGTGGTATCTGTGATGACAGGCTCATTAGAACCGACGCGTTTCGCTGTGTCAACAGCTTTATCAAGGTGTATATGTCCACTGTGCAAGTGCCCTTTTTAAAGGCTGTGCTGATTGCCCACTGATTACAGCTGTGTTTAATTACAATCCTTTGTCTATCATCAGGCTCATATAAAATGATACAGAGCTGATTGGTTGATGGGGCAACTTCTCCACTGGCTCACTTCTCCACTCTTTTCACTGCTTAGTAAATGTTCCCCTAAAACACAACAAATCGACAATACTGTGCAACAGTTTTTCATGAGTGTGAAATACTGGAAAACAGACCTCTTTAATAAGAGCGTATACTGTAGTGCGTGGCAGGAATTAGGAGTTAACACACAGAGGCAAACGCAGGATTTTCAGAGGGGGGTTTACTTGAAGAAGTCTGATGAGACGAAACGCGTTGGGTTTCCTGCACTAACCCCTTGCTGTTCTTGAGTTAAGTTAAACTCCTTATCCTTTTTAAAATTTGGTCCTGACTTTTTATGTTTGTATGTTTTTATGCCTTTTATGCCTTTTTGTAATAAGAACCTTTTTTACTCTCATATATATTAAAAAATTATTTTTATAAATTTTATACATGTATATATTTTTTGGCTTTTAAACTCACCATTTTTTAACAACACTGAGCGCCGAACCCTATCTCTCCATTTTTCCATACGCCCAGCAGTGCGATACCGGCACTGCATACTTAGGGCCCGGCAGACACCTTTAATAAGGTTTTGTGTGTTTTATTATGGTAATGTTTAAACATTTTAAATTATCTTAAGTTGTATTTACTGAGATCATACTTCACAAGTGGCGCTATACCTCCACCCTTGCTTCTTTATACATATATATATATACATATATATATATATATATATATATATATATATTTAACCCATTATCCCATTATACATTAAATCACTGAGCAACCCTCCGCAGCATCTTTCAGTGTCCCCTTGCCATTAGAAAAAGCTGCGGCTGCTGAATTGTAGCATTTCTTATACAGATTCAGACACATTCACACACAGATGTACAAGTGTTGCACATCAAATTCATCAGTGTCGCTGGTGTATTTATAAAGGGTGCAGTGTGTGCTGTGCACACGGGCCCCCGTGGCCCAGAGGGGCCCACACCGCACACCCTGCACCCATTATTTGTAATACTTACCCTCCGGAGTCCCGTGGCGCGCCTTTTTCCTGGTGTTTTGTGCATGCGCAGTATAAAAAATCACTGGGAAAATGTCTGCCGCACCATTTTCCTGGAGATCTGCGTATGTGCTGTAGGCTCTAGGACAGCGCTAGGGTCCTCTAGGGACCCTAGTGCCCAGAGCCAGCTAGATAGGA
The DNA here is from genome assembly GCF_028390025.1 of Pseudophryne corroboree. NCBI lineage: Eukaryota > Metazoa > Chordata > Amphibia > Anura > Myobatrachidae > Pseudophryne > Pseudophryne corroboree. The sequence continues at coordinate 960,120,096 of NC_086445.1, read as the reverse complement.
GGGGGCCCAGGCGGATCCTGCACACAGGCCTCCTCCTCTCTAGAAACGCCCCTGATCAGTGTAATCTAGCAAAGCGGTTTTGTGGTTTCCAGTTTTATTTGTGCGAATAAGAGGCACATTTTGAGCGAATAAGACACTAGGAACGGCCGAGACACTCAGGACCTAGCATGACAAGAACACCGCAGTGTATACGCCTGGTGAAATGCGCCAAATTTTGCAGCCCATTTTGGAATGATTTAATTAAACATCGGTGGCTGGTCAGAGTAAATCGCAATGTCCCAAAAATGACAAACGATTTTTGGAACATTGTGCACGCACCACGACCGCAGTGTGCATGCGTGACCAACCATTATGTGATTGCATCCCAGGAGGACGCAATCGCATTATGACTGACAGGCAACGGGAGTCCGGGGGCATCGGCGTGGTGTTGGGCATGAGGGCAGCAGGAAATGCAAGCATGTCATAGATGCTTTTGGGGCCGGACGATGACATTGCCTGCATTTCCTGCGATCAGAAACATGGCCATGCTGCATAGGCAGGTCATCAATCGCATCGCTAGGCAGCCATGCCCTGTGCTGGGTGGCCCCCATCATGGGAGTTTAGTGGTCGCAGATGTTGCTGAGATAGCAAAATCTGCGACTCTGAATGGGATCCGGTCTTTAGGTCGACCACTAATGGTCGACATGCATTAGGTCAACATGGTCTACAGATCGACATGATCACTAGGTCAACGTGGCAAAGGTCGACACATGAAAAGGTTGACATGAGTTTTTCACTTTTTTTTTTCATTTTTTTAACTTTTCCATACTTTACGATCCATGTGGACTACAATTGGAAATAGTAATCTTGTCCAAAGCATGGCGAGCGAACACGATGCACGAATTGGAGTTCACGGTCACTTTATGAAGAAAACGACACCACAAACAAACAAAAAAAAGACTCATGGCAACCCTTTTCCATGTTGACCTATTCCGTGTCGACCTAATGACCGTGTCGACCAATTTCAGGTGTTGACCTAGTTACTGTCGACCCTACGATCCACACCAATCTGAATAACCCCCATTTTTTTATAATTTTGCTAATTTCTATCATGAGGATACTGAATTCCTTTTATATTCTTTTAGTTCCTATTAAAGAGCTTTTTTCTAATTCAAATACAGTAATTCCTTTTGTATGCAATACAGCTAAGTGTCTTAAATTGCATCTTACATTATACTGTATTATAATCTTATGAAATAAACAGTGATCACCATATTCCTTAAATTCCGTCGTTTATTACAGTTGCAATCCCAAATGCATTTGTTGCTGTTTTATTGCGTCGTTTGATTTGCTGTTTGTCTCTCTAGTTATTTTTACTTATTTGTTTAAAAGCTATGTGCTGGTTTTCTGCCTGTTTTTGACTTTTTTTCCTTGATTAACTTGGTGCCCTGCATTTGCTATGGTGGCATAATAATTTCTACAGCAAAATAGAAAATAAAAAAATAGCATGGGGTCAGTCCGTCTGTGATCTGAGTTTATCTGGGAAAAGCAGAACATGTCTGTATTACTATGATAACTTTGACTATTTGCAGAAGCTGTGTTCCTGATAGACTGCTTCACTACTAATATTCTGTAACTTAAAGTATTTTACATTTAGGATATTTTCAGGTGATTTTCTGATTATTTATTTCAATATTGTGACATTTTTTAAACTGAGGTGGAAAGTGTGAAATGTGCCTTTTGGGATAACTGCACCGTGGATAATTGGCCTAAATGACTCTACAAATGAAGAGTGCTCAAGAAATTTTAAACATTTAGCTTTCCTTATTAAAATTAAGTACATGAATGAAGGAAAGTTAAACTTTTAATATGTACTTAAGCTCCTGAGTAATATTGAGCGCGCTGATATGAAAAGCATAAACAAACCTTGGACGGTGATTAAAATAACATAGTACATAGTTTCAACTTGGTAGGCAGTAGGACCACAGGGTTCTTTATGTCTACCAACCAATTTAAAATAGCAGCGACTTGGACAGTTACGTCTTTACACAGCATGCTGCTAAAATGTTCTAATTCTACACTTTCACTGACATATAACTGTGCAGGTCTCTGTACTCCACTGATCTCCAAGTGGAGTTTAATGCTGGACAGCAAATAGCACTATCCACCACTAGACCTATAGCTTCCATAAGAAGAATACAGTTGTTTTAAGCGGAGATTTAAAGAGAACATATATTTAAGGCACAGTATATTAAGTATTGGTGTCAAATATGCATCTATACGGTAATTTGGTCTTAACACCAGATATGGGCCTTCACGTTCGAACTGGTGCTAAATAGAGCTTTGCAAAAAAGACCAGGAACCAGTCAACAGATATGGCACTGTATATCAGACCGGGTACTAGGAGTGGCTCTGCATATTAGATATGGCATCGGATTTGGCACTGTATATTAGACCTGGTGCCAGGTGTTGCTCTGCATATTAGATTTTGCACCAGATTTGGCACTGTATATTAGACTTGGTGGCAGGTGTTGCTCTGTATATTAGATGTGGCACCGGATATTGCACTGTATATTAGACTTGATGCAGGTGTTGCTCTGTATATTAGATGTGGCACCAGATATGGCACTGTATGTCAGACTTGGTGCTACGCAGGGTCGGACTGGCCCACAGGGGTACAGGGTAAACCACTGGTGGGCCCCACTGCCTGAAGGCCCACTCCTTTCTCTAGGGATCAGGTTCCAGACTATGCACTTGTATTATACATGGTAGATATGTTGCATTACACTGCACAAGACTATTGTGCATTTCAAGCCTCTGTGGAGGCTGGCCACACACCCTTTGTAGGCAGGTCACACCCCTAAGTATGGGTCCCTATCACTGCATTCCCCCGGTGGGCCCTTCATACCCCAGTCCGAACTGGTGCCAGGTGTTGGTCTGTATATTATATGTAGCACCAGATATAGCACTGTATATCACCCTTGGTACCAGGTATGGATATTCACATTAGATCTTGGACTATATAAGGCTCTGCATTATAGACAGGGCCCCAGATATGGCACTGCATCCTAGACTTGCTGCCAGTTATGGCACTGTATATCAGACTTGGTACTAGATATGGCACAGCATACCACAGATTTTAAGGTTTTGGTCATTATCTTTTTTGTATATACTTTATTGTTACATTTTAATAAAACTGCAATTATCTTGCCACATGTGCTCACATTTTACTACACCAAGGGTATACTCTTAAACATTTTACACATGAAAACTGGTTCAAATTAGGAAAGGGGGATTGACCACGTCCCCTTTCCTATACTTTCAATGTTAATTTGGAGAGTCAAAAATTGGTACAAAGCCCTTTTTGGCAAGCACAGACCATAAAAAAGGACTGTACCTGCCAAAAAGGTACAGTTGGAGGGTATGCAAGGAGGGGTATTCAATTAGAAGTGGGGTTTACACTGCGCGTGAATGCCTGATGTAAAGTCTGCATAAAAACAGCAAAGCAAACTCGGGGGCAGTTTACGTGGAATCAGTGGGTTTCCATGCCCGAATCACGATTTTTAGGCGCTGAAAAAGGCTATTTCATTAAATAGCTTCTCCCCGTGCTGCAAGGAGTTTAGCCGGCAATTAGCGATGGGGTAGACCTTGTGGCTAATTGAATACTCCTCCAAGTGTCACACACTCCTTCTTTGGCTCCCTCTCTAACCTTATTGTTAGCAGCTGGTTTTAGTATATTTGAGGACTACTGGATTTCAGCACACAGTAAGCGTCTTTTTACAAATTCATGAGATAAATCTGTAAGATTTTGATTATATAGTCAAAATCTTAAGGAAAGTTAGTGCATATCTCCAAGTGTTAGGCAGCTTGCGATACCGATTCATTCCCGATGCGCACTCCTGTGGGGTCGGTATTGTAAGGCTAGACAGACCGTGCAGGCAAGTCAATCTTGACTATCTAGTGTACTATCTAGTACAAAGTATAGTCAAAATTGTCACTAAAGGGGGGTACTCACGGAGCGATATTCTAAGCAATCTGACTAGATTGCTTAGAATTTGAGCATTATCGCTCCATGTGTACCCCCTACAGCGACAGCGATGCGCAGATGCATGCAGGCCCATCTAGCGGGTCGCTCACTTCACCCGCTGGGTGAAATGAGCGCCCCCCCCTTCTCCCCCCGCACGCTCAGCACAGATCACACTGTGCTGAGCGGCGGGAGAGATGTGTGCTGAGCGGTTCGCTCAGCACACATCTCTCCCGCATTGGCCCGTCTATATGGGCCTTTAGTCAAAATCGTACATAGACAAAAAAGTACAGATCAAAATCTGTGCTATCTGGGCTCTGGGGGAGTTCAAGGGAAATCGCATAGTCAAAATCGGGCAAAGCAGGGATCTCACCGTGTGTACACACCTTAAGTGTATGTCCTGGCTTTTAGATTTCAGTCATAATTATCGAGACCTGCCCATACTAAACTAGCATTCTGAACATGCCCTGCTAACTGTTGGGGAGATTTATCAAAGCTTGGAAAAAGATAAAGTGGAGAGAGATAACGTATTAGCCAATCAGCTTCTTTGATTTTACAGGCTGTGTTTAAATAATGACTAATTTGTTGGTACTTCATCTCTCACCACTTTATCTCTATCCAAGCTTTAATAAATATTCCCATGTTTACTGAATCAGAGTTGAAGTGGTAAGCTGGCACAAGCAAAATCAATCACATTTACATCAGAGAACGCCAGGACCTTACAGTACTGAGGAAGACTTAAGGGTGGTATCTGCAGCAGTACATACGCATAACAATTTCATGCAGAAATGTTCCTCTTCTCTAAGCAAAAATAATATGGGGGAGCATAGATTATCTGTGCATGCTGTATAAAAGTTGAGAATTTTGTCTATGGTGTCATGTTTATCACTGGTGGCTTTATCCGGCAGCTGAACTTGGAAGAGCATCAAATAATAATTTAAGATTAAATAAATCAATTAGATGGCAGAAAGAATGGTGGAAGAATTGTCATCACTTCTCTTACACCAGGGACGTTCCCCAATTATGTTACCAAAGTCACCCGCTGCACTCTGCAATAACTGTGTGCAGGAAGAAGGATAAGACAGCACGTGTCACCTGCACGGACCGAACTATGATCACGGTGACTGACAACTCCAATCATGTTGTCTATCACCGCAGTGCTATGACAATGATAGTTGGAAGGGCAGGAGGTAGCTTGTGTCACCTTGCTTGTGTCACCCTGTGCTTCCTCCTGCAGTCACGTATTACAGAATGAGGCTGGTAACTGGAATATTTGTTATAGTTAAGTTCACACAATTTGTTCATTCGAATCAGAACTCTTTATTTCAGCAAGGTAGGTTCTAGGGGTGTGCGTCGGCCCATTTTTCGGGTTTGTGTTTTGGTTTTGGATCTCCTTCGTGTTTTGGATCTGTATTGGTTTTAGATCTGGATTTTTTTTAAATCATAAAAACAGCTAAAATAACAGAATTTGGGGATGTTTGTGTTCTTACAGTATTATTAACCTCAATCACATTCTTTTCCACTAATTTCCAGTCTATTCTGAACACCTCACAGCTCACAATATTGTTTTTATCCAGTTTAGGCCAAAAGGTTGCACCAAGGTAGCTGGATGACTAAGCTAAGCGACAACAGTGGGCAGCAAACACGTGGCAGATAACAATATATTTTTAAATGATGTAATCATCTGTTAAAATTATTTTAAAATTAGGATCAAGTTCTTGTATTCTTGAAAGATATCTTTCACATGGAGAAGGTTCACTTATCATCCCTTAAAAATTATTTTAAAATTAGTATTAAGTTCTGCTGTTCCTCAAAGATATATTCGACATGGAGAAGGCTTGCTAATTATCCATTAAAATTTATTTTCAAATTAGGATTAAGTTCTTCTGTTCCTCAAAGATATATTCGACATGAAGAAGGTTCGCTAATCATCAGTTAAAAATATTTTTTAAATTAGGATTAAGTTCTTCTGTTCCTCAAAAATATATATTCGACATGGAGAAGGTTCGATATTTATCCGTTGAAAATTATTTTCAAGTTATGATTAAGTTCTTCTGTTTCCAAAATAAGTTATAACATATGAATATGAGCTATGGACACAGCACCCCAGCACCCTGAAATGGACGGCGCATGCTTGGATGTATACTGGGAGGATACAGCACAAAACATATTTAAAAAAAGTACCGTATATACTCGAGTATAAGCCGACTTTTTCAGCACAGTTTTCTATGCTGAAAAAGCCCCCCTCGGCTTATACTCGAGTCAACGGCTGCAGCAGACGCCGTGGGCTGTGTGGGCGTCCGCTGCAGCCGGCTCCAGGGACAGACACTAGAGGTCATTATTGACCTCTAGTGTCTGTGCGGCGTTGCTATGGGAGAGACGTCATGACGTCTCTCCCATAGAGATGATCGGGTGCCGGGAAGCGGGCGCCGGCGCGGGCGGCCAGACGGAGCGGCGACCAGATGGAGCGGCGGCCAGACGGAGCGGGGATCCAGATGGAGCGGCGGCCAGACGGAGCGGGGATCCAGATGGAGCGGCGGCCAGACGGAGCGGATGAACAGATGGAGCGGCGGCCAGACGGAGCGGAGCAGCGCAGCAGCAGAAGAAGCGGTCGGGAAGCAGGAGCGGGGCAGTGGTAAGTATTGTTTTAGTGTGTGTTTATGTTTGTAAGCTGCAAAGGGGGCACAGTAACAGGGGGCAAACAAAGGGGGCACAACAACTACTGGGGGCAAAGAAAGGGGGCACAACAACTACTGGGGGCAAAGAAAGGGGGCACAACAACTACTGGGGGCAAAGAAAGGGGGCACCACAACTACTGGGGCAAAGAAAGAGGGGTCATAACTACTGTGGGCAATGAAAGAGGGGGGCACAAATACTGGGGGCAAAGAAGGGGCATAACTACTGGGGGCAAAGCAACGGGGGCATGTTTTTATCTGTCACTGGGGGTATATGTGGCACTGGGGGCACAACCCTAGAAACAAACATTACCCCCTGGCAACAAGCATAACACCTACCGCATAAAATCCCTGGCAACGAGCATGACACCCTGAGCATGAAAACCCCTGGCACCGTGCATTTCCCACCCTAGGCTTATACTAGAGTCAGTAATTTTTCCCAGTTTTTTGTGGTAAAATTAGGTGCCTCGGCTTATATTCGGGTCGACTTATACTCGAGTATATACGGTATGTTATTTTGAGTGGACTGACAGAACACCCCTAGATGGACAGAGCAGCTGCAGTCCCTGGATGTATACTGAGATGACACAGCAAAAAAAAAACTAATACTTACAGCAAAATATATATAGCAAAATATATATATATTATTGTTTCTATCACACACTGCGGGTACAGTGTCACAAAAATGAGTTAGAAATATATATATTATTTTTTATAGCACACACTGCAGTTACAGTGTCGCACAAATGAGTCAAAAATATACATATTAGTTTTTATATCACAAACTGCGGTTACAGTGTCGCACAAATGAGTCAGAAATATGTATTATTTTTTATATCACTCACTGCGGTTATAGTGTCTCACAAATGAGTCAAAAATATATATTATTACACACTGCAGTTTAGCTTCACGAACAGTGTCGCACTTTATGTATATGAGTCAGAAATGGTAGTAGAACACTGCGGTTGACCATCATCAACAACGTTGCACAATACGTGTATGAGTAGGAAATAATATACTGTGGTCTGACCGGCAGTGTCACAGTACTTATGAGAATAAAATAAAAATTGTATAGTACACTGGGGTACAGCACAAACAAAACATTTTTTTTTTAATAATTATAATTTTACGCTTTTTGTTTTTAGCTTTTATTATTTTCATTTTACAATGGGGAGAAGCCCCTGGATGGATGGACAGATCACCCCTTTCAGATACAGCAGACAGAGCATCCCTTTTTTCAGATAAAGCAGACAAAGCACCCCTTCTTCAGATACAGCAGACAGAGCACCTCTTGCAGATACAGTAGAGCACCCCAGCCTGGACTGATACAGCAGAGCATCCCTTTAAGATACAGCAGAGCACCTCTTTTCAGATACAGCTGACAGAGCACCCCTTTCTCAGATACAGCAGACAGAGTACCCCTGCCTGAACTGATACAGCAGCGCACCCCTTTCAAATACAGCAGACAGAGCACCCCATCTGGACTGATACAGCAGAGCACCCCTTTTTCAGATACAGCAGACAGAGCTTCCCTTTTTCAGATACAGCTGACAGAGCACCCCTTTCTCAGATACAGCAGACAGAGTTCCCCTGCCTGAACTGATACAGCAGAGCACCCCTTTCAAATACAGCAGACAGAACACCCCATCTGGACTGATACAGCAGAGCACCCCTTTTTCAGATACAGCAGACAGAGCTTCCCTTTTTCAGATACAGCTGACAGAGCACCCCGCCTGGACTGATACAGCAGAGCATTTCGCCTGAACTTATACAGCAGAGCACCCCTTTCAGATACAGAAAACTGAGCACCCATCGACTGTTACAACAGACAGTTCACCAGTCCCACGCCAGACAACACAGTACTGAGATGGACACGTCCGTCCACTACACTCTCCCAGCCGCTGGTCACCTGATACCAACCCATATAAAACTACTATTACAACAACTAGTTGCAATTGTTTCAGAGACAAATATTTGTTGGTGTGACTATATATGTATTAGACACAGTGTTAGACACGGGTTAGACACAGTGAACTGCGTTTAAATTTGTTTTGCATTAAGAGCTTAGTACTTGATTCAGAGGTGGCCAATGTTTGTACAGCGGAATGATTTTTTTGTAATGTGCATGTGTCAGAGTCGCACTGCACACATGCCGTAATGGATTAGCAATGGCGGATACAGTGCAGATTTATTCATAAAGTGAGTGACAGGTAGTAATCATTTGTGTTGGGTAACGTGGCGGGTGGCTACAGAAATTCAGGCATGTTGCAACCGTTTCGGGGGAGGGTCTGAACCTGCAACTGTGTCTTCATCCAGAGTTGTAAAGACTTCACGTCTTACTTGTGGCAGAGATTCTGAGCAACCATATGGTGTAACCAATGTTCGACTTGTGGTGTATGCAAGCGGAGGATCAGAGAGGCCATCAGTGGTCGTCTCTGCATAAATCCCTGTGGCTGCAGCATTAGATTATTTTTGCAGATCTGCTGCGTACTGCGTGCATCTCTGAATCAGGCTCTTAGAGTCAAATGAACCTTCATTCAGCTGATAAAACAAAGTCAGTAAAGCTCTAGAAGACAATGAATTATAAGTGATAATGTCTTCATGCGACATTCATAATAATATATACTTTGGGGGGTATTCAATTACCCTCGATCATTGATCGTGAGTGATTGTGTCGCCGGGGGGCTATTCAATTAGCCCCGTTAAGCCAGCGTGAGACCCGGCTTATTAGGAAATTTTGTTTCACCTGCCTCAGGCAGGTGAAGCAAAATCCCTGAAAACAGCCTGGTTTTCATCTGAAAACGGGTCTGTTTCTACCGGAAATACACAGGTTTCACTGAACCTGTGTGTTATCGGGTGAAGGTTTTTTTTTTGGGGCGATCTAATTGGATATGCCCCCAAAATAATCGAAGAAACAGTGGGAAATTCAGGAAAAATATGTTTTTCACTCCTGCAGGTAATTGAATACCCCCCATAGTGTGATAAACGTGGTCATCGTGCAGTTTCTACCTAGATAATGGGTAACGATGGGGAGGAACCTTCAATAAACACCACAACTATAGAGGTGAGATTCTTTCGGACACCCACAAGAAAGCAGTATAAAATGGGCGTATAAGATCCTCTATTTGTGACCTAATTGTCATCATTTTCTAATCTCTGACAACTGACAGGAAATAATTCTTTCATTGTTTATCCTTAAGTTTCCATTGTTAAAAATTATTTCATTGTAGCTGAATAGTCACAACAGTTATAGAAATGTATTATAAATCCTTTTGTTTTACTTTTTATTTATTGCAATAAAAAATAATGTAGTTGAAACAGATAGAGAGTTTTCCTGTCTAGTATTCGAGGAAAGATAAAGCATTTATGAAATTAATGAGCATTGTTCATGCAAATGACTTATTCTGGCATTATGCTATTTTTGTATGACGTTGAAGCTGCTTTAATATAATCAGAGAAAGTTTACATTTCCGTTTTTATTCTTGTTGAATTATTCAACGGAAAAAATAAGACAATGTTGAACGATACCTTGTGTTTTGCATGCTAAATATACAGAACATGTCACTTTAAACTTTAAAATGTCTTACACAGAAGTCGGTATAGTACCAGAAATGGTTTCATCAAATCAATGGTTGAGTGACTTGTCTTGTACTAACATTTCCATCCGATAAATAGCAATAGCCCAGTATAGAGTCAACATAAGTCAGCAAGCTAGGGATAGCTGCCTGTCAGCAAAGTATTGACCCGACTTCAAAAAGAAAAGACCACTGACCCTGTCCCGGATGGATGTGATACCCCGGCCAACCCAAGGATCCCATATACTGTATTCTGGACACTTTGAATGGTTTGATATTTATTAAGAAATGAAGGACTGATAATTTAGCAGTAATCACATGTGAATATATGTACAAGTTTCCACAGTATTTATAAACTACTGAATATCTTATACTAGGAGTAAAATAGCAGCATATTATTATTATTATTATTATTATTATTATTACAAATATCTTATGTGTTATATGTTATGTGTAATATGTTCAACAATGGCCTGATTCCGAGATGCTGTAGGTGCAAGTACAAATGCGGACACAAGCGGGACAAGCAAGGAAAGGGACGGACTAACTTTAGCCAAATTTGCATAACTGCACATAGAAGCCATCCCAGTAAAAGACTCACCATATCTTTAAAAGCCATATCAATCAATTTGGGAAGCTTTATTGACACTTTAAAAGCTGACATTAAAAAAACAAATACAACATTGTTTAAAAAAATCAAAATGATGAGACTAGAATGCTCTTACAAGACCCCCCAATTACATACACTTAATGGACATTGGTGGTGGTGGGCCTGGATCTCTAATCTCCTTTTACCTTACTACCTTTTATTTTTCTTCCCTTCCCCCTTATCTTTCTCCACTTTTCTTTCTTTTTTTTTCTATTACTATTGAAAATGCTATTTTATCCTCTAATACTAGTAAGGGGAAACATGAAAAGATGTCAAGTCTTATGTAGCCCATACTTGTGAGATAATCGGTGCTAACCTTCAATTTCGACCTGATATGTGAGAGAAATCGAAGGCTTGTATGCACATTTTAGGTACCTTGCGACGCGATGCGCGGGCACGCCGGTCGAATCTCGCATCTCAAGATAGTATGTGCTGCACTTAATATTTATCAAATCGCAGTGCGATCACATGTGTTTTAAAAACATGCAAAATATCGCATTGCGATGCGTGATGGGCACCCGCCGGGAGCGGACGGAGGCCGCTCTCCACTTGGCGGTGACGTGCTGATCACGTGATTACCATGCGATCTATCGCATGATCGCATGGTAATCACTTTGGCAATTCAGGTGCAATTTCATTGCACCTGAACTGCCGGTGCGATGCCCCGCGATGTCGCGCCGCGGGGCATCGCACAAGTGTATGGGCACCATTTGTTTAGTATGTGTATTGTTACATAAGACTTCAACCTGAATATCACCTCTTCCTTCTGATGTCAGAAGATGAAGTCACATACCTGCTCATCTGCCAAGACCATGAAGACTGATTGAACTGCAATACGATGTACTTTTGAATACATATTACCAGGGACAGACTGGGGCTAGGACATTTTGGCCCTGGCATTCTTGTGCGTGCTGAGCATGGTGGGACGTGCGCACAATGGAGGGGTGCAGGGGCCGGGCGTACGAGGGGCGTTCTGTGAGTCAGAGGGCGTGGACTTGTGGCATGCCCCTATTTTTGTTGAACTGCTCAGTATAGGCAGGGGGCCGGGGCGCGCGGACACTGCACATGAAGGTGTGCCGTGTTCACGCGTTATAAAACAGGTACTTAAGGCGGCGGGGGCACAAACAGAGAACTGGGAGCTGCACTGCGCGAGGCCTTCCCGCCTTTTCTGTGGCTGGACCAGCCCTCCTGCCCATCGGCCCTTCTGCCAGATAAGCAGTCCTGGCCTGCATATTACTATCCTTTGTTCACTGTAATACCTCATCCAAGCTGTAACTTTGGCATGTACGGTATGTGTATGTCAACTTGTAATGTTTCATGACGTTAATATAAACATTAAAAAAAAAAAGCCATATCAACTGCATGTGTCTGTCTGAGCAATGGTGCAAATATATGCTGGCGATGGTAACAGCTGACAGCTCTATAAATTGCTTGTGATTGGCTAATTGGGATTTAACCTCTAAAGCTTTTCTTGTTGTGCAGGCAAGTTCCTTTTTGTACTGTTGCCCTTTTAATATATACATACTTGAGATAAAAAAGTATTTATTTTAAGAAAGCACACATCTTTCCCCTGTACCAGTGGTTCCCAAACTTTTTTGAATCACGGCGCCCTAGAGGATCAGAATTTTTTTCACGGCACCTCAAGGCCAAAAGATTCTTATTGAGAAATTCAGAAAAAAATATTAAATTAAGAAAATTGTGTTTATACGTCATCCTCAGGTTCAGTTATGTGGTGAGGGACAAGATTTGCTTCTGTTTGTCCACATACTTTATGACCGGAAGTCACAAGCCCTAGTTTTGTCTATTACATTAACCACAAATAATTTGAACTGGTCCTGAACCACCAACACAGGGCACCCCTGCAAGTACCCCGGGGCACCCCAGGGTACCACGGCACACAGTTTGAGAACCACTGCCCTATACCAATTACACATGTATTAAACCTTAAATATTCATAAAACACTATAGTGTATATTTACTAAAGTGCAAATTTTAAGAACTGGAGATGTTGCCCATAGCAACCAATCAGATTTTAGCTATTATCTTCTAGAAGATGCTAGACAAATGATAACTACAATCTGATTGGTTGCAATTCTACACTTCTAAAAACCCACACTTTAGTATATATACCCCCAACGGTTTACAAAACAACACAGTGCTACAGGAAACTTGAAGTGTCACTTCTGTCTAATTCACCATTTGGCTAAATAATCGTAAGGTTTTCCTTAAGTTCCAACATCACCTGTTGTTTTACATTACAAATGCAGAAGCAATGTTAAATATTTAATCAGAACGACACGCATCAGTAAGCATCATGCTTAGCACGGTTAATGCTCCATGAACTATCTCAAACCATGTTAGTAATGAATTTCAGTGTATTGTCCCTAATTCAAGCTGATTTTATTAGATCAATATATTTGATTTGTCTGCTCCGCCAGGTCCCCTGATAACGCTAAAAATTGACTTTGTTAAATGGGAAATTAAAATGACTTACATCTGTTTGCCAAATGATTAAAAGGTTGATAAGCTTCAAAGGCATTAAAACTAGCCCAATTCAATACAGTTCTGTTCAGATACTCTAATTTGCATAAACAATCAGGAATAGTTAAGTGTGTTTAGCTAATCTCTGGCTGTGTTTGCTCTAGTCTCAACTGAAGCAGAAAGGTATGCAATATTTCAATGGAACTTTAAACCCATCTAGGTCCATATCTTAGGTGATAAATCCAATGAATATAATTATAAATTATGTCAGAGTGTATTGTATGTGCGTGTGTGCATCAATCTGCCTTAGCCCCCTCCCTGCTAGTCTTATTTCAGAAACGGATAAAAATGTAAGGGGCTCATTTATCAACAAGTGCTAAAACTTTTTGTGAATGCTAAAACTCGTGGCATATGATCAATGTGCTCCAGCCAATCAGCTCCTGTTGTGTGTTCAGCTCCTAACTTTCATGTGTTTGAAAAATGACAGTTGGGTGCTGATTGGCTGGAGCAGCGTTTATCATACGCAACAAGTTTTATTATTAACGAGTTTTAACATGCTATGATAAATGGGTCCCACAGTGCAAACTGTACCTACAGAACGATGCCACGTCAAACCACACCATCTCCAGTGGTACATGTCCTGTTTCTAAAGACCCTGCCCCTTTGGGCTGTTAGAACCCTAGACTCTGTATCCAGAATACTTGTGGTCACTCTAAACATACCTTTAACTAGTCAGTGTACTCTTGGTTGATTTTTCGATTGTAGTAAAACGTTGGCGTTGTAAGAATAAATAAATAAATAAATAAATAATTATTATTATTAATAATAATAATAATAATAATAGTGCACCATAATGGGATTATGGCTGGTTTTTACTTGGCCCTGGCCTCGGAATTTAAAAGTGCAATAATATGAATTACAAAACACTCTTGGATTTGTATTGAAAAGTATTGCCCTTTTAAATCCTGCAACCAGAACTGCCTAAAACGCTACAAGTGGCTGCTTTATTAATCTATGTGTAAAAAATGTTTTTCCAGTTTTTCTTTATTTATACATATAACTGTAAGCCCAAAATGTAGATTTTTCCTTCCAGTGTGCATGCACATATTTTCAGGGACTGTCCAGGCAAAACAGTAACTAAATCACCCACAATTGCCAGGGCAGCTGGAAAGTATTTCTGTGTTACATGGAGATATATGTTTCATTTTTTTGCGACGCTAAGGGATATTTTATTGCCACTGCAATTTTAAGAAAAAAAATAAATATTTTTATAATAAAAAAGTACATTCTGCCCCAACATTCTCCTGTTTGAATACAGTAATCTGCTGTATACAGTAATCATGTGATTACTGTATACAGCAGTTAGAGCTGTTTTAATTAATATAAGAGTGCAAATGTCAAACGACCCTAATTTCCAGGGACATTCTTAAGGTTTAACTTTTTTGCTACCTATAGTATATTTCAGTATTTACTAACCACCTGCACTTTTAATTGTACTCTCTCTATGAAATGTAATAATTTTAAATTTTAATTTTTGAATATATGAGTTTATACATTTACAAAGGGCTGCCTTAACAGCATCATATGCCCCAGACAAAGCAATGCACTGGGGCCCCTACCCACCCATTCACAGGAATACATAAAAAAATAACATCATAATTTACCCCTCCGGCAGTCCCGCACCGTCTCTCTCCGCGTGCTTCCATACTGTGAATGAGTGTCAGCACTATGATTGGTGGATAGCTCCTGCCATCCACCAATCAGCATGCAGACAGCCATTCACTGTCTGGTTGCAGGCTGGATGGCAAAAAGAGAATGCTGCCTGTGCTGTAATTCATTCTCTACCTGCCTCCCAAGAAGCAGATGCCCCCTGGGGCAGATTTAACAATGAGTGATATTCTTGTTATGTGTTTGAAAAATGACAGTTAGGAGCCGATTGGTTGGAGCACCAGTTAACATTTGTAACATGTGATAAGAAGAATATCTCTCATTGTTAAATCTGCCCCCTAGTCTCCTGTCTAGATCCCAGTAGGCAGTGATTATTATTCTAACCCATTTTATGTGTGTTCAGTTGACAAGCGGTGCAGGGAAAGGGGGCCCAAAACTAGTGTCTTGCCTGTGGCCCATGTGGTGTTAATCAGGCTTTGTACAGCTTGTTTGGAGACCAGCAACTATTCAGGATGATACTGTATGACATTCCCCCTTTATCATCTGTAACCCAACTTTATTGCTTCACCTTTTGAAACCTTTTCCAGGCTTGGAAGGTAATTGCCCCCTTACAGTGGTGATGTGATAGATTGTGCACTTTCTCCACATGGTATGCCTTCTCCCTCTGTTTTGAGCCTTTGCAGCTATTACTGTGCACTCATCTCACATCTCAGAAAAAAGATAATGAAAAACATTGTAGCTATACATTTGTGCTCCTTACAACCACTACTCCAAGTCAGTTCATACAAATGTAATACTCTGACAACCTAAGGAAACTCCAGGCAGAGGTTCTGGCTGCAGAGTGTCATTCTGTTTGGTGGCACCACTTGCACAGCCCTAGTTACTGCCCAGATTGTAAATATACACACAATGGACTGCTCAGACTGATAATAGCTGTCCTTTGCGTGAGGGCTTCTGCGTTTATGACTCGGGAATGCAGATGTGAGGCTGTTGGCTGGCATATGGGCAAGCTGGAGGACAGAGAGGGATACTTGAGATCCTTCTCAGGGGAATGCTCCCTTGTTATTTTCTTATTACTGTACTCCTATTTACGGAAACACTGTAGAATCTATCATTGGTTCTTTACATACCAGTCTACTCTCTAATAACCTACAGGAGGCTCAGAAATTAGAGTTTCCAGGCTTCTGTAAAAGTGGATAACTCTACTGCAACCCGTCGGCCAGAGCTGGCTCTAACCAATATGATGCCCTAGGCAGGATTTTGGCTGGTGCACCCTAACACCACCGCTAGCTCTGCTTCTGACCCTGCACCCCTTTCCCAGCACCATCACCCCACACCCATAACAGTCCTCATTTTGGTGCTCCTACCCCCTATATTTTAAATTGGAACAGTGTGCACTTTTGGCGCAGCCCAAAAAGGGGCGTGTTCTTGCTGGGAAGGGTCATGGCCACACAATAGTACCGTCAATTCAAATTAGGCCACACAGTAGTGGAACTTTAGTCACATTATATCATGTGATAGTGTCCCTTACTCATGTTGCATTACACAGTCGTACCACTTTACCTTATATACGTTACTCCTTACAGTAGTGCCCCTTATTCTCATTACATAACACTGAATTGCTAAGGTGGGGTACCTTTTTTTGCCAAAAATGCATATTATTTACATTGATATGTGACTAGGATGCACAAGCAGCTTCTCCTGATTAAAATGATATACAGCATACCTATATTCTGTGTAAGAGTGTGGCTGTATCTGCATAAGAAATGCTACGTTACAGTGATTTCCAGGAATACACTGTAACATAGCATTTAGTATGCAGATACAGCCGCAGTCACAGACAGAATATAGGCATGCAGCTTGTACGCCTATATTGATGTTCCAAATGCCCTAGGAATTTGCTAGTTTGCCTATGCCTAGGACCAGCTCTGCCATCGGCCACCACTAGTTTTCAAATTAGCAAAAATTTAAGCAAAATACCTCAGTGTGCCCCACCTAGCCAACCAGGACTTCCGTCTCTATGGACCTGCAACTGTACATTGGGTACCGTACGTCCAAGAAGAATTTCTGATAACTGAAGCTGGAATGGGATTAACCCAAATGTGTCAAAACAGGCTCACCGCAGTGGAGGAAAACACCTCAGAAGACAAGGGGTTACTTGTTACCTCCTCAGTTAGGTCATTTTAATTTACAGTGGAATCAGATCATTAATCACATGTATTGTAGGAAATAGTATTGCAAACCCTACTTTATAGTTTCTGTTGCAATGTAAGTTTTGTTGCTACTTTATTCTACTGTTTGTTTTACGTTGAAACTAATTCTCTGCTAAAAGAACGACCAGAAAATATAAGCTGCACAGCCATTGATTGGAATGTGTATTACATTTACCAGAACCGATAAGAGCTTAAAGTGAAACATGTCGATTTACCAGTCCGTACCCAGAATCCTTAGCTGCAGACAGTGGAAACATTTTATTATGTGGGTGGTTGTGCATTAAAGCAAATTACTGCCCAAGACAAATGACTGTGCACTTTGGCGTTATTTATCTCTGCTAGGAAAGGAATCAGATATATTCATTCAATTTTGCTTCTGTGTACAATTTGAACTTGGCTATTACGGAATTTGCATCTGCTGTTTCTTTCATGCACTTTAGTACTATAACAGTCCTCTACGTCTACCATTGTCATTTAAAATAATTTCACCACCCACTGAAAGTCCCATTACTTTATTGCTGCAGTAAGTAGAGCTGAACTGAAATTTACCTTTGTTTTGTATCTCAGAAAAAAACAAAATGGCGCTTTTCACCAGTAAATGTAGAACGTATATATTTAAAGAAGTGATTTAACCTCAGAGTATAACAAAACATACAAATATGAGCATTTAAGCTTAAATAAAGCATGATGAATCACAAAGTGCTAGAGGAGCTATTCCAAATACATAATTTAAGACTTAATGTTAAAACGTCAGCACGGTGCAGGAAGAAAGCTTTGGGTTTTAAATCCCTGGTGTTACTACATTAAAACTAAATTAAAACGTCTTTCTCAAATTAGCAAGGCTGAATGAAGAAAGTGGGCAAAGAGCTGCTGTGCAGCAACAGGAGAATAGAAGGAATAAAATGCATTCTGAGCACAATTTTTCACTGCATGTATCGCCCAGGTTCAATTCCAGAAGTCATTTATCTTGTTTGACATTGCACAACTTGCAACCTGCATACTTCCTTGTCCTGATTTAAGCAGGGCCATTGGCTTTGCCCTCATGAGTGCAATGTGCGCAGTGCATACAGGTCCCTAGGTCCAGTGGGGGGCCACACAGCACCCATGTTATTTTAATACTTACCTTTACGGAGTGCCATGATGGGTGCTGCAGCAAAAATCACACCCAAAATGGCCACCACACATGCGCAGTAGGAAATTTGTCTTTGGACCTGAGCAGGACACTCCGTAATCGGTATCCAGATGATAGATTGACTCTGTATTGGTTGACAGTTTATAGGTCGACACTATATGGTCATCAATGCTTAACATAGACAGGTACAAAAGGTGGACATAACAATGGTCGACACACAGTTGGCCAACACATGTTTTTTGGATTGTTTCATGTATTTCTCAACATTTGTTTGATTTATTATCTACGTGAACATGTATTGGGAAAAGTAACCTGCGTCGAGCGAAGCAGTAACAGAGCCAGCCACCTTGCTCAAGCGTGGCGATTGAAGTGTGCCCGCGAGGTTCTATGGTTGTACTGATGGTGGTCACAGAATATAAAATAAACATTTGGCTAAAAAAACATGTCAACCATTTTTGTGTTGATCATTGTCATGTTGACCTTTTGACCATGTTGACCCTTTGTACCTGTTGACCTTAACCGCTGTTTACTTTGCCAACTTTTTGTACCTGTTGACTTAATGCATGTTGACCTATTGACTGTTGACCATAACATTGTCGATCTGTTATACCACACCCCCATATTCTAGGACTGTTGTCGTAATATAGGCATCAAGTAGTGTCAGCATTGTCTTCATTGCAACGTCTTGCATTATCAAGTACCCATTATATCCAGTATGGTATAACCTTTGATGATTATTTAGTGTGCATGCACAGTGACAACCAAAGATTAATGCGTTCTCAAAGGAGCTGTGCTGTGGACAACGCTTCCAGAGGTTCGCAGCTAAATGGACGTGATTAAACTAGAGATGAGCGCCTGAAATTTTTCGGGTTTTGTGTTTTGGTTTTGGGTTCGGTTCCGCGGCCGTGTTTTGGGTTCGAACGCGTTTTGGCAAAACCTCACCGAATTTTTTTTGTCGGATTCGGGTGTGTTTTGGATTCGGGTGTTTTTTTCAAAAAACACTAAAAAACAGCTTAAATCATAGAATTTGGGGGTCATTTTGATCCCAAAGTATTATTAACCTCAAAAACCATAATTTACACTCATTTTCAGTCTATTCTGAATACCTCACACCTCACAATATTATTTTTAGTCCTAAAATTTGCACCGAGGTCGGGGCTGCCGAGTGCCGACACAGAGGTAGCCACAGCCGTGAACTACCGCACTGTACTGTGTCTGCTGCTAATATATAGACTGGTTGATAAAGAGATAGTATACTCGTAACTAGTATGTATGTATAAAGAAAGAAAAAAAAACCACGGTTAGGTGGTATATACAATTATGGACGGGCTGCCGAGTGCCGACACAGAGGTAGCCACAGCCGTGAACTACCGCACTGTACTGTGTCTGCTGCTAATATAGACTGGTTGATAAAGAGATAGTATACTCGTAACTAGTATGTATGTATAAAGAAAGAAAAAAAAACCACGGTTAGGTGGTATATACAATTATGGACGGGCTGCCGAGTGCCGACACAGAGGTAGCCACAGCCGTGAACTACCGCACTGTACTGTGTCTGCTGCTAATATATAGACTGGTTGATAAAGAGATAGTATACTCGTAACTAGTATGTATGTATAAAGAAAGAAAAAAAAACCACGGTTAGGTGGTATATACAATTATGGACGGGCTGCCGAGTGCCGACACAGAGGTAGCCACAGCCGTGAACTACCGCACTGTACTGTGTCTGCTGCTAATATAGACTGGTTGATAATATATTATATATATTATATATATATAATATATAATATATATATATTGTATATAATATACTAATATTATATACTGGTGGTCAGGTCACTGGTCACTAGTCACACTGGCAGTGGCACTCCTGCAGCAAAAGTGTGCACTGTTTAATTTTAATATAATATTATGTACTCCTGGCTCCTGCTATAACCTATAACTGGCACTGCAGTAGTGCTCCCCAGTCTCCCCCACAATTATAAGCTGTGTAAGCTGAGCAGTCAGACAGATATATAATATATATAGATGATGCAGCACACTGGCCTGAGCCTGAGCAGTGCACACAGATATGGTATGTGACTGACTGAGTCACTGTGTGAGTGTGTGTATCGCTTTTTTCAGGCAGAGAACGGATATATTAAATAAACTGCACTGTGTGTCTGGTGGTCACTCACTATATAATATATTATGTACTCCTGGCTCCTGCTATAACCTATAACTGGCACTGCAGTAGTGCTCCCCAGTCTCCCCCACAATTATAAGCTGTGTGAGCTGAGCAGTCAGACAGATATATATAATATTATATATAGATAGATAATAGATGATGCAGCACACTGGCCTGAGCCTGAGCAGTGCACACAGATATGGTATGTGACTGAGTCACTGTGTGCTGTGTATCGCTTTTTTCAGGCAGAGAACGGATTATAAATAAAAGTGGTGGTCACTGGTCACTATCAGCAAAACTCTGCACTGTACACTACTGAGTACTCCTAATGCTCCCCAAAATTAGTAAATCAAGTGTCTCTCTAATCTATTCTAATTCTAAACGGAGAGGACGCCAGCCACGTCCTCTCCCTATCAATCTCAATGCACGTGTGAAAATGGCGGCGACGCGCGGCTCCTTATATAGAATCCGAGTCTCGCGATAGAATCCGAGCCTCGCGAGAATCCGACAGCGTCATGATGACGTTCGGGCGCGCTCGGGTTAACCGAGCAAGGCGGGAAGATCCGAGTTGCTCGGACCCGTGAAAAAAAACATGAAGTTCTGGCGGGTTCGGATTCAGAGAAACCGAACCCGCTCATCTCTAGATTAAACATCGGATGACCCATCAGAAACAAGCATGCAATCGTGGCCAGAATTCTGTCATCTAATAGAAAAACTATTTCCATCAAATTGCGAACCATCAGTTTCCAATAGCCATCCCTACAATATTCTATTGTTCTCTTTCACCATTCCAATGTGCAGACCTTGGTCCAGATTGCCAGGACTGTTGGGAGGTGACCCCTGCTCACTACCACAATGAAGGAATTATATTTGCTTGCCACCAGTGCACATAACAGTGCAAGGGTGTTTAGTGCTTCAGAATCATGACGCAAGCTCCCAACAGCCGTAGAACAGCCCAACATGACACTGCCCCATCTTCACCATCACATAACCCCGCACCCTTTACCGCGACAAACTCAAAATGTGCTGCGTAATAAAATTCATGATTTGAGAGGTACTGTATGAAATTAAACTAACATTCTAAAAGTTTTACAATTTGGTGATATTTATTTCTGATAAATGTTTTTGTGACTTTCAAACAAGTTTAACTCCAGGTCAAATGTCTTGTTTTGCCTGTCATACAGAGTGACTGTCCTGTGAAAACTGGGAGCAGAGGTCTCTTAGTGATTTGTGAAATGTTTACTACTCATCTTTAAGTCTACAGCTAACTTATTTATAAGCAATGATAAATCTTTTTTTAGTTCTCATTCTAGCCTATTGAGATCAGGAGAACAAAAATATGACAAGCATTAATTCTTTAGTAATTATCTACTTTTCCACCAATTGGACAGAATAGTTTGGAAAGCAAATTTCATGAGAACTTGGCCAGAAGTTGACAGAGTTGTCCCTGCGTTTGCCCTTACACCATCTCCCAATGTATTCTACTTCTGCAAGCTTGCCCACAAGCACTATCGACTCAGAAGTCGATAGTGACTGCATCTGGAATCTGAGACATGTGACAAACAGCTTTATCCTAAGAAATAGGGTTAGTGAACCTTAATATTTAATTTTTGCAAATATTTAATATTTTATAATGCACATGTTTTTGCTAAGACATTGATTTCATTGGGTACGTTGTCTTTGACTCAATGGGGCTTATTTACAAACCCAAAGGACATTTAATTTTACACAAAATGTACCTTATACATATATAGGGGTACACCCAAATTCTGTTACATGAACTGTCTTCAGAAATTTCTCTCCTGTTCCGTGGTCAATTTAAAGTCCTCTCTACCATCTTTTCAGGACAACTATATTCAACTTTTAAGACTTTCTCCTTAAATACTGCTCTTTCATTTACTGCTTATTTATGTCACGCATAAATCATTAGGATGTGGGCATATTGGGACTGTGTCTTATACATGTTACTATTGTACACTTAGCGTCCTCTTCAGAGTGGGTGCATGGTCACGCCAACTGGTGACAAGTGGAAAATGAAAGTCACCAGGGGTGTATGATCAAGATGTCACATCTGGCAATAGTTAGAGCCTATGACCAATAATACCCCTTTCACACTGCCTGAGTCGGGTTGCACCCGGAAGCCTCATACGTGTGCAACCCGCAGGGTCGGTTCTAGACCTTGTGGCACCCAGGGCAAAAGTTTCCTTTGGCGCCCCCCACCCCACGAAAGGCAAAACAGGGTTAGTGCACACGATCGGCGTGCAGCAAAAAATAGGGCTGTGGCTTCATAGGGAAGGGGCATGGCCATGGTTATACCCCCTGTAGCTGTGCCCCCAGTAGTTTTGCCCCCTGTAGCTGTGCCCTCAGTTGTGCCCCTGTAGTTTTGCCCCCCTTAGCTGTGCCCCCAGTAGAGTTGTGCCCCCAGTAGATTTGCTCCCTGTAGTTTTGCCCCCTGTAGCTGTGCCCTCAGTAGAGTTGTGCCCCCTGTAGCAATGTGCCCCCAGTAGAGCTGTGCCCCCAGTAGAGTTGTGCCCGGTGTAGTTTTGCCCCCAGTAGTTGTTCCTCCTGTAGTTTTGCCCCCAGTAGCTGTGCCCTCAGTAGTTGTGCCCCCTGTAGCTATGCCCTCAGTAGTTGTGCCACTGTAGTTTTGCCCCCAGTAGTTTTGCTCTCTGTAGTTGCGCCCCTGTAGTTTTGCCCCCTGTTCTTGTGCCCCCTGTAGTTGTGCCCCTGTAGTTTTGCCCCCTGTTGCTGTGTCCCTTGTAGTTTTGCCCCCAGTTGCTGTGCCCTCAGTAGTTGTGCCCCTGTAGTTTTGCCCCCTGTTGCTGTGCCCTCAGTGGTTGTGCCCCTGTAGTTTTGCCCCCTGTTGCTGTGCCCTCAGTAGTTGTGCCCCTGTTGCTGTGCCCCTAGTAGTGGCATTTACAAAAAAATATAAAAAAAAAAAAAAAATACTCACCAGCCCCGCTTCTACTTCCCGACAGCTGCAACCACCATCTCCGGACGCCGCTCCTCAGATCTATGGGAGAGACGACATGACATCTCTCCCATAGCGCCGCACACGGCACAGACACTAGAGGTCAATTATGACCTCTTGCGTCTGCGGCCGCTCCCACAATGTCGTGCTGTGCGCGATGACATCAGGCGCACCGCACGGCACCAGTGGGAGGGTCAGGCGGCGGCAGCGGTGCACTCAGGACTGTGGTGCCCTGGGCAAAAAGCCTGTTTGCCCACGACAAGAGCCGCTACTGGTGACCTGCCTCAGGCCCCTTAGCCGCCACTGTCCCCCAACCCGGCAAATTGCCAGGTTGTGACATCACCCATGACGCGGCAGGGACAGTGATTAGAGATCACATGCTCTCCAAGTGCCGCCCATCCACACAGAGTGAACAGAAAACGGGTCGCACACAGCACAGCGAGCCAGATTGAACACGTGTTCAACCCTGCTTGCTACCTGAGTTGGAATGCCGGACCGCTCGACCAGGATTACTCCAGCTGGGCCCATCCAGATCGAACAGCAACACGGGTTATGCGCGCTCATGTGCAATAACCGGTGTTAAAAGCTGGCGGTCTAAAAGGGGTATAAGTGACAGGAGTCATATCAAAGCTACGGAGCTGGGAGAGAGCTTCCGTGCTCCCCTAGAGAGGGAGAAGGGAAGAACCATAGCAGCAGCCAACATGCCCATCCAATGCCCATAAGAGAGAAAGAGATCTATGGGCTGTGTGTACTAAGCCTTGGAGAGAGATAAAGTGGGCGGCGATAAAGCATCAGCAAACCAGCTCCTAACTGTCATTTTTCAAACACAGGGTGGGTTATTAGTACCACAAAGGGCAGCTCTCCCGATAAGAGCTGCCCTTTGCGATGGCCGCCAGCCTCCGAACTTCCAGGTTTATGACCCAGGAGACCACCTGCGCATGCACAATGACGCGGTGGCCAGGCTGCATACTGGGAGGGATCCATTCGGATCCCTCTGACAATACTGATGCAGTAAGAAACCCATAGGCTTCTATAGGGTAATGGCTGGCATTATCCTCCGCATCAGAAACCCAGCGTCGGGCTTTAGTACATATGGAAAGTGCAGTAAAACGCCAAAAACGGTAGTACATCCCGCCCACAGTCTGTAACATGGCATTTAGGAGCCGATTGGCTGATACTTTATCTTTGTCCACTTTATCTTTCTCCAAGGCTTAGTGCATAGATCCCATAGATTTAGTGAGTCATTTACTCAGACATACTGTAGTGCTGTCCACTAAGCAATGCTTTCACCTTACATCTGCTGACTGCAGGATAGGCACAAACCCAATGTCCAGCCAAATATCTACAGTCAAAAGGACAGTTTGGTGGTGTTTCCCATACCAACCAAATAGATTCCATCTATCATTTTCTAGAATGCAATGCAATAGAGAATCTGATCGGTTGCCCATGTTATGGGCGACAACACCACTTTTCATTTTTAGAAAATGTAGTAAATTTATCTGTAAATGTCTGTAATATAGAGGTGTTTTTCGATATTGGCCTTATATTTTAAAACTAGGGTATGTGTATTAGAATTACCAAATCCAGTTACATTTGTCAGTGACACATTAGAGTGCAAAATGAACAGAGCAAAGTATATTTTATTGGTTGGGGAGCTGTAATAGCAAAGCACCTGTGCTCACAAAATGGTGCCACACTTAGACCCAAGGATCACTTCCAGGAATGTTCCTCCTTCATAAAGATGAACACGGTGGTTTCTGGGTGTTTGGAGCCAATAGCTTTATTCTGTATCCTGGAAATTCTGTAGCTTGGGAGGGGTCTTCTTTTTCCTTTTTACATGTATACAGTATGTAAAATGATGGCAGTTCTCATTGTTAAAAGAAAAAATAAAATCTGTGAAACTCCCATTTAAAATAACAACATTTGTCTGCAGTCAGTAATTTTTGTGGGAATCTGTTTACAGTATGTTGTAATGGACTTTGGCTTCACCAAAATGGCTCCCTAATGTTTTGTCTTAAGCATTTTTCTGTGACTTTAGGAAAATACAAGGTGCAGAAAGAACGTAACCTTGGTTGCTGAGAGTGATGTTTAGCACTGGGTGAGTGACTGCAACACTAAGGGGTCTATTTACTAAGCCTTGGATGGAGAAAAGGCGGACAGAGATAAAGTACCAACCAACCAGCTGCTAACTGCCATGTCAAAAGCTGTGTTTGAAAAATGACAGTTAGGAGCTGGTTAGCTGGTACTTTATCTCCATCCAAGGATTAGTGAATAGACCCCTAACTGAATGTATATTTGGAACTGGATGTGAGTGGAAATTAAAATGAATTTTGCATAGCTGTATTATAATCATTTAGATGATCAAGATTGATTTATGTAATAGAGGTTAATATTTATGTGGGTTTTTTATATTATACAACTTAATCCATCACTCATTCATTGATTTTTTTTTATTTAGATTTTGTTTTAAAGTAAGTACAGGTTGAGTATCCCTTATCCAAAATGCTTGGGACCAGAGGTATTTTGGATATCGGATTTTTCCGTATTTTGGAATAATTGCATACCACAATGAGATATCATGGCAATGGGACCTAAATCTAAGCACAGAATGCATTTATGTTTTATATGCACCTTATACACACAGCCTGAAGGTAATTTTAGCCAATATTTTTTATAACTTTGTGCATTGAACAAAGTGTGTGTACATTCACACAATTCATTTATGTTTCATATACACCTTATACACAGCCTGAAGGTCATTTAATACAATATTTTTAATAACTGTGTGTATTAAAAAAAAGTTTGTGTACATTGAGCCATCAAAAAACAAAAGTTTCACTATCTCACTCTCGCTCAAAAAAGTCCGTATTTCGGAATATTCCGTATTTCGGATATTTGGATATGGGATACTCAACCTGTAATAACTTTATATTATTATTATTATTATTATTATTATTATTATCCTTTATTTATATGGCACCACAAGGGATCTGCAGTGCCCATTACACAGTATATAAGCAAATGAGCAAAACAAGAAAACAAAACACTAGGGGTCAGGTGTCTTTAAAGGGTGTAAGGTAGTGTAAGTAAGAGAAGTAGAGGCACATGAGGCTAAGAGGCCCTGCCCTTGCGATCTTACAATCTAAATATACATCACATTTTTCTAATTCATCATACAGGCCTGTCATTGCTCTCTATGGCCCCGTGCACGACTGTTTGTGTGTTATAACAAATGGGATATATGAAGTTTATTTCATATATAGGTGCTTTTTTTACCACAAATATCCTGGCCCTTATGTAGTAACCTGGGAGTTACAGGCACGATTTCATTGAGTTAGCCTGTAGATTTATCGTGCCGATTATTTAAAAGGCAAAATCAGGTTGGCTTTGCCTTTTAAATTATTGCCGTTTTAAATCTGCTAGGTTACTTACCGGAATCACACCTAAGCCTGTAACTCACAGGCTGTTATATAAAAGCCACTGCACCAGTCTGAGAAATTACTTGAATCACTGTTCAGGAGTTGACACCTGGGGCAGAGCCGGCCCTAACCAATATAATGCCCTAGGCAAGATTTTGTCTGGTGCCCCCTAGCACCGCCTCTGACTCTGCTCCCCTTTCCCAGCACCATCACCCCTCACGCACAGCAATCCTCATTTTTTGCTCCTACCCCCTATATTTTAAATAGGAACAGTGCGCACATTCAGCGCACAGTGCAAAAAGGGGTGTTCTTGCTGGGAAGAGTCATGGCTACACAATAGTACCCCCAATTCAAATTACACCACTCAGTAGGGCAACTTTATAAACATTTTATCATGCCATAATGTCCCTCATTTATGTTACATCACACAGTAGTACCACTTTACCTTATAAACGTTACTCCTCACAGTAGTGCCCCTTATTCACATTACATCACACTAAATTGCTCCTTATTCACATTACTCCACACCGTAGTGCTCTTTCTTCACATTAGGCCACACAGTAATGCCCTTTCTATACATTATGCCACACAGTAGAGCACCTTATACACATAATGGCACACATTAGTAGTACATTTATATATATAATACCACACAGTAATACCCCTTATACAAATGGCACACATTATTAAAGTCCTTATCAACATAATGCGCCTTACACATTATGCCAACTTTTATTAATGCCCTTATACAGGTAATGTCCCTTACACATATGCCACACATTATGAATGCCCTTATACACATGATGCACATAGTGCCCCTTACACATTTGCCGCACATTATTAATGTATTTATACACAACATACATAAAGCCCCTTACACATAAGCCAAAGACTATTGTACAACCAACCCACTCACACGGCCGCTAACACTGTGACCTCTGCCTCTGCTTGGATACAGATGTGTCCTCATACATCTTGCCCTCAATACGTCATGCAGCAGGAGATGCCTGGCGTGTCAGCTGGCAGCTCTGCTAATGTTGGGTGCCTTTTTTTAATGAAAATGCGTCTGATTTGCATTGCTGTGTGACCAGGATGCAAAAGCATCTTCTGCTGAATAAAATAATATGCGGCATGCCTATATTCGATGTGCAACTGTGACGATAGATATACGAAATGCTACGTTACAGTGATTTCCAGGAATACACTGTAATGTAGCATTTCGTATGCAAATACAGCCGCAGTCACACACAGAATATAGGCATGCAGCATATCATTTTAATCAGCAGAGGCTGCCTGTGTCCCTAGGCATACCAAATGCCTTAGGCATTTGTCTAGTTTGCATATGCCTATGGCCGGCTCTGACCAGGGGATATATTTACTATGTAGTGGTTTATGAACGCATTTACTGTATCTCTGCTGCCACTATAAATCCATCAGTCACAGCTGCCAATCATTGACAAACAGCTGAATATGCCCTGAAGTTGTGCAATTTTAAATACTAGTGACACAGCAATGTGCTAGAGGTGGAGTGATGGGAAGTCTCTGACTGGCAAACTCACCTATAAAGAGGGGGAACACACAAGTTATTTTTACTCCATGAAGAGACAGGGTGTGTCTGACGTTTCTATTAAAATGCAGACGTCTGATGAATCTGTCTACACCAGGCATGTCAAACTCATGGTCATCCAGCTGTTGTGAAACTACATGTCCCAGCATGCTTTACCAGCTGTTCAGTGGAAGGTATGCTGGCAAAGCATGCTGGGACTTGTAGTTTCACAACAGCTGGAGGGCCACGAGTTTGACATGCCTGGTCTACACAGTCACAAAAATAGGGAAATAAACCTCAAAGATCAGATCTCTGAAATGTCACTTCCCCTAGAAGCGGCCTTCTCAATACAAGTAACCTTCCGCCGCAATATTTCTCAACTCAGAATAAAGTGTTTTAAGTTTAGCATGCAAAATTCTGAAATTAACTTTAAAACATTTTGCATAAAATGATAGTGCCCACTCCTTTTACCGCCAGCTTACAGCACAAGTACAGATCTGTCCATATAAACCTATCTACAAATCACGCTAATTAGCCCCATTGACTTTGCGACTTAGCTGCGCTAAGTGTCCTGCCAGAGTCTTTTTCTCAAAATATGCATCTTAAGGTGCCGATAAGGTGGCTCATACACTAGTGCAATTTTGCCCGATTTCATCCGATTCTGACGTTTCTGGACGATAAATCGGATGAAAACTGGGAAATCGCATGTGTTTTGCCTCTGATCGGATCCGATGCGCGGTCCCGTGAGCATCGGAACGGAGCCCCTAGATCGTAAGTACTGCACTATAGATATATTGTACCGGCAGCTTTGGCTAGGGTCGCATATGATACATCGTATGCAAAAGGACTGCATACGATGTATCATATGCAATCCTGTCACTGGGAAGCTGCCGGCCAGTTCAAGGGTGATCGTATGTGACTTCTCCCCTCCGAGAAGTCGCATAAGTGTATGGCCACCTTTAGTCTAATGGGACAAAAGTACAATGCACCCTGAGTACTGACGGTGGCATTTCATGTACTTTTGTGTGCACCTCGCTGATCTGGCTAAAAAGGCAAAAGACAGAGGGGGGGGGGGGGGGGGGGGTGATGGTCAATCCTTGCAGTCAATTAAAGTACTAACCAATCAACTTCTGTCATAATACAGGTCGAGGGGCAGATGTGCGAAGCCTTGGAGAGAGATAAAGTTCCGGCCAATCAACTTCTTACTGCCGTGTTACAGGCTGTGTTTGAAAAATGCCCAGCGCTTATTGACTGGTTATTTATCTATCTATCTCCACTTTTAACTCTCCATGGTTTAGTACATTTGCCCCTGTGCATGAAAAAAATGACAGTAGTTAATTGGTTGGAACTTTTGAGACAAAAGTCGTTTTTCTACCGGCAGCCAGTAGATGTCACCCAAACTGAGCTATTCAATTGTAGCTCCATTTGGGCGTGATGGCGGCCGGCGTCTGCATTTCCGCTCGCACCCCCCTGGGGGTGGTGAGCTGAAATGCGCAAAAAGTGACCCGCTTGGGTGCCCACTTTAGACAGGAGATCGGGCGCGATAATCAATTGAATACGGCCCCATGTGTCTCCACTTTATCTCTCTCCAAGGTTTGAAACATTTCCCCCTGCTTCAAGTGAATGAGGACGCATCTGTATAAACCATCATACTAACAAGAACAGCGTTATAAACAGGGTGACATATAATGGAAAACATACATCTTAATGTACATTTGTGGTGAGTGAGGCTGGCGTTACAAACAGGGGGAGTATCACATCTCTACGTGCGGCCTGAGTTTTGTTCAAAGTGATGTTAAACATTTTGTCTCTTTCTCTGTCGTTTTCCTTTCGTTTTAATAGACTGCTACATTTCATAATTAAAATATGTTGCTTAAAGTAGTTAGGTGGTGCTGAATATCCGTTCTAAATTTGGACGACGGCCTGCGTTTCCATGGATACTGACTTACTGCCGTTGGTAGTGCAAAAATAATGAGAGAGAATCAAATCCCCATTAGTCCACTTGGTGGGGCAGGAGTCTTACAAACTGCTCCTCAGCATCAAGGAAATTGCAGCATGAAACTGATGTAAAATAGGTATTTTTCTACCCTGGAACTTCTTTATTATGTGATTGTTTATTGTTAGGATTTAAAGGGATGTTTACCTCAGGAAAATACCTTGTAAAACAAGTAATTCAATTTAGAGGAAATCTTTAGTTTCACTAGAGGCCGAGGTTTCGTTTCTTATGAATATATTTACGTTGTCGGCACCCACACTTTAATTAAAAATGTAATTAACGTCTGTGTAATTTAACGTGTTTTCATATCTCTCATAGTGAGGAATTTATCTTGTCTTTGATTATTTTCTTAACGGAACTGTGTAACGTAGACATGTTGTAGATGATAGATTACTTAGCCGCGGATTTTCATTTACAACGAAACAAGATAAATATAATGTTTACAGCAAGGGCATTTAATGAGAACATGGCTTTAGTTGATTAAAACCGACGAAATTCAGAATATGCACAATTCCAGGGGCCGTACAATGCAATGCACTTGTGGTTCCATGGGCTCGATGCTACAAGTTCATGCACTGAATTTATTTATAGGTATACACATATATATTCTTGCCATGTTCATTACCACCGGTTTGTCACCAGTCGATGTGGTCACTGCTTGCAGATGTTGGACCTCTTAATGGAAGCTGGTGTGATGTTCCTTCTAATCAATAACTCTTGCTACTGGATATGTTGATGACCAGTAACCGTAACAGCTGCCAGTGATAACTAAACACTCCGTGTGCCATTTCCGTCTACATGTCTTGTTTCATAAATAGAAAAACTTTTTAAATAATAAAAATAGTATATTTTAAGAGCCCGGGAAGAACTAGAACCAGTCTATTTGGGTGTGACAGGAGCTACAATTAATTGGCGACTGGAACAAGTGAATTGCTCCATCAGGTGCCCAATAATTATCACGGCTGTTAAAACAATTGAATTGCCCCATAGAGGTCACTGAGGAGTTGTGTGATCATTGACATATACAGGGCTGGAGGCAAAGTACTTTTATACAAGTGACAGACCTTAGAAGTGACTTTCAGTGGCATATAGTTCCGGATATGTAGGGCAGGGGTGTTGTGCATAATATTAAAATTCAGGATATTGGCTTTCAGAATGATAATACCAACATGTTGTTGTTATTATTATTATTATTATTATTACATTTTATTTAAAAGGCGCCACAAGTGATCTACAGCGCCTTATATATACAACAGTAGCACAGTACAGGGTACACAGAACATCACATAATATTACAGTAACCAAGTCATAAACAGAGCACAGGTAACAATTAGCACAATTCTCAGTACACAATACAGCTGGGAAGTAAGGTGAGTGAAGGAGTAATCAGTGAAGGCTGGAACCTGTCTTTAATACTAGCGGCAGGAATAGCACGAGTAGAGCCGCTGGGAGAGACGAACGGCTATGAGCGAGAGGAATTCAGTGTTTAATGGCCACTGAGTAGGTGAAGACTGTCATTGAAGCAATAGAGAAGAGGGCTGTGAGATCAGGAGCAGGCCCGGCGCTACCCGCTCAGCGAAGGGATGCAGTGCAGGGAGGCGCTGGGACAGAGAGGCGCTCCCCCTGCTCTGAATCCCTTCACTGCTGCGCCGTCCTGGCCCCCTGCTGCTGCTGTGACTGTCACGGTATGACAGTCACTGGCAGCAGCGCCTGCTGAATGAAAAACCTCCTGCCTCCCCTCCCCGTGTGACAGCGGCTGACGGGCTGAGTATGGGACAGAAGGGGGCGGAGCTAAACGGGCCGAAAGGGGGCGGGGCTAAACGGGACAGAAGGGGCGGAGCTACACTGACCAGGCTGCAGTACAGAGGGAGACTGGCTTAGGTAAGTGGTGTGTGTGTGTGTGTGTGTGTGTGTGTGTGTGTGTGTGTATATGGTGGGTGGGTGTGTATGTGTGTGTATATATGTGTGAATTGTGTGTGTGAGGTATGTCTGCGTACGCGCACTTTATGGATGCTAGTATTGGGGGGGCATTACGTATAATGACGCTACTACTGGGGGAGGCCATTACATGCAAGGACGATACTACTACTGGTAGGGCATTACGTATAAGGACGCTACTACTACAGGGGGGCATTACGTGAAACTACGCTACTACTGGGGTGGCCATTATTTATAAGGACGATACTACTACTAGGGGGGAATTACGTATAAGGATGTTACTACTACTGTGGGTGCACTACGTATAAGGATGCTACTACTACAGGGGGGGCTTTACGCGTAACGACGCTACTACTACTGGGAGGGTGCATTACGTATAAGGATGCTACTACAGGGGGGGCATTACGCGTAACAACGCTACTACTGCTGGGGGGGGCATTACTTATAAGGACGCTACTACTTCTACGGGGGAATTACATATAAGGAGGCTTCTACTGGGGGTGCATTATGTATAAGGACGCTACTACTACTGTGGGGCATTACGTATATGGACGATACTACTATTAGGGGGAATTACGTATAAGGACGCTTTTACTACTGGGGGTGCACTACGTATAAGGACGCTACTACTGCTGGGGGGGGCATTACGTATAAGAACGCTACTACTACTTGGGGGCATTATATATAAGGACGCTACTATTACTGGGGGGGCATTACGTATAAGGATGCTACTACTGGGGGGGCATTATGCATAAGGACGCTACTACTACGGGGGGGGCATTACATGTAAAGATGCTACTACTGGGGGGGGGGCATTACGTATAAGGACGCTACTAGTACTGTGGGGGGGCATTACGTATAAGGACGCTACTACTACTAGGGGGGAATTACGTACAAGGACGCTTCTACTACTGGGGGTACACTACGTATAAGGACGCTTCTACTACTGGGGGGGGCATTACGTATATAAGGACGCATCTACTACTGGGGGTGCACTACGTATAAGGATGCTACTACTACTCTGGGTGCATTATGTATAAGGATGCTACTACTACTGGGGGGGCACTACGTATAAGGATGCTACTACTACTGGGGGCATTATGTATAAGGTTGCTACTACTACTGTGAGTGCATTATGTATAAGGGTGCTACTACTACTGGGGTGCATTACATATAAGGACGCTACTACTACGGGTGGGGCATTACGTATAAGATTAATAAGATTGTGCTACATTGTGGCGTAATTTTAAATGGGGGTACTATTGTGTGGCCATGCCCCTTACTTGTGAGACCACACCCCTTTTCCCGGCGCACGCCAACGGAATATGTGAGGGCGCAATTTTATAGTTTGCAGGGGGGCGCCGAACACCCTAGCACCGGCCCTGATCAGGAGGGAGCAGAACCCTGCTCCAAGGAGCTAACAACCTGACAGATGACATGAGGGATGAGCATGTGGATGGGAACCTGAGGGCAGGAAGTAGGCGAGGTAGAAATGATTAAGGTAGTTGAGTGACTTGACGACAAGGGTACAGTAAGTGGTGGAAGGGAATGTTTAGATGAACAGGTGAGTTTTCAGTGCGTGTTTGAAGCTATGCAGGGTCTGGGAGAATTCCAGTAAATGTTGACATTTTTTAAATATTGACATTCAGCCTCTCAACATGGACTTGAGGTCACTGACAGAATGTTGACATTTGTGAATGTTAACAGTCGGTATGTCAAGCAACCCTAAACCTAACTCTAACCACAGCTTAACCGTAATTGCAGCCTAACCATGATGTGCAAAAAAGTCTGCTGACATTCTATTGTCAACATTCACAATGTTTAAAGTACATCACGTCGACATTCAAACCATGTTGACATTATGGTGTCAATCCAATTAAATGAGAAGAGTGCGAGTTGCTGTTACCGCAACATTTCAACACTGGTAAAGGCACACTAACCAATTTCAGCCCAAATCACTCAGTGGTTTTAGTTGTGCGAGTTTGGGCTACCGTATAGCGCGTCTGTGCGGGGAAACTCGCACCTGATTACATGGACTCTTATGAATGTATACCTAGGACACGCTTTGTTCTTCATTAAGCAGCCTTAAAAAACACAACCCCCCCCCCCCCCCCACAGAAATAGATTATTATTATTATTATTACCAGTTATTTATATAGCGCACACATATTCCGCAGCGCTTTACAGAGAATATTTGGCCATTCACATCAGTCTCTGCCCCAGTAGAGCTTACAATCTATATTCCCTACCACATGTACACACACACACACACACACACACACACACACACACACACACACACACACACATTCACGTTAGGGTTAATTTTTGTTGGGAACCAATTAACCTACCTGTATATTTTTGGATTGTGGGAGGAAACTGGAGTACCAGGAGGAAACCCACGCAAGTACGGGGAGATTATACAAACTCCACACAGTTAGGGCTATGGTGGGATCAAACCCATGACCTCAGTGCTGCGAGGCAGTAATGCTAACCATCACACCATCCGTAAAGGCCCCCATACACCTAATAACCATTTCCTTGATTCCCCCGACCCAACCGGAACCACTGATCCGCCAATCAGATCCACCGATCGTCGGCCAATCAATGATCGGCGATCCGTTGGGAAATCGGGGGAAATTCTTAATTTTAAAAGTCCCAGATTTGCAAACTGGAATGTTGAGAGTATGATATAGTGGTAAGATAATTACTAAGCATGGAAGTGACTTTCTGTTTAGTGAATAAGCCCTCTCTCCTTGAGGCTGCTGAGCAGCTAGAGAAGTTAGGTGAAGAATCAAGTCATCAGCGTGTTAGCATGGGCTTCTGGCAGTAGCGAAAGATGTTTTGACGTCAAAGTATTTTATATAAAACAATATTTTTCATGGCTATTTAAATAGCCATAAAACATGAAAGTGTTTTTTTAATATGCTTAAAACTAAAGAGAAAAAAAAAGCCTAAATTCTTACGTATTCATTCATAATACTGTCCATGGCTGCATGTTCACGTTACACTTTCTCTGTTCATACATAGAGAATAATATGGAAATTAATTTTCCATAGCAGCCCTACAGATTAGAAAGTCTCTTTTGCTAGAATACATCAGTAAGCATAATGAGTACAGTGATATCGATGCCAAGAGTTACCTTCTGCTGTGCTTTATCACTACCTACATTCCAAATGTCTGAAATCATGCCAAACTAATTAGCAGGTTCAGCGCCTGTTATATCAGGAGCACCCAAAGCCAGGAAGGGTCAGCCCCGGAGAATCTTGCTGCAGCTCTCATTTGTCCATTGACTGAAAAAGCTCACACTGTCTAAAAACGAATAAACTGCATTTTAAAATGAACCGGTTTAGCAGTGCTCCTCATAGTGATTGTAGGGAAAATGGCAATCATGCTTAACTACTGTGCATGACATTTCACCAGTGGCGTCACAAGGGGGGTGCGGGCCGCAACCGGCTGTCACCCGCCAAGGGGTGACACCAAAATGCCGGCTCCTGCTCAGAGACAGGAGCCGAGTGCTGCACTGTTACATTATGTGCAGCACTCGGCTCCTGTCACTGAGCAGGAGCCGGCACTGCACAAAAAGCACTCCGCGGGAGGCAGCACGCACCTCCCGAACCCCCCAAGTGACGAAAAACGGACGATCAGGAAGCAAAGCCCTGCCCCTTCAATGAAGCCACGCCCCCTCCATTAAGTCACACCCCTTTTCCTGGCGGCACCGCGCAGGGTGTACAAGGCGTCAGTGACGCCTCTGATTTTCACCAAGCAGCAATTCATTGCATTGCAGCCAGATGTATCCAGTACACACTGTTGTAATATCTGAGGCCCATGAAGAGTGAGATATTTTAGATATATTTGCCAGTTTCGATGTACAGTGGGATAGGGGCAGCATGTTTAGCGTAGTGGTTAGCATTGCTGCACAGCTCTATGATCATGAGTTCAATTCCCACCCTCCTTCACTTAGCTTACATTCCAGCCATATTGTGGGGGTCATTCTGACCCGTTCGCACGCAGCGGTTGTTCGCTGCGGTGCGAACGGGTCAGAACTGCGCATGCACATTGCGCACGCGCGCCATTGCCCGGCAACAGACATCACCAGGCAACGGAGCGCCTAGCGTGAGGAAAAGACGCAGCGCTGGACGGAGAGAAGATTGACAGCGGAGAGGCGGTCCGGGGCGGATACTCACCGTTGGCACTGGTGTGCGCAGCACATTTTATTAGGGGGTGCACCGTTGGAGTGGGTGTGTCTAGCACAGCCTTTTGGGGCGTTTCTAGCACCTGCTGGTCAACGCATATAAAATATCCACCTTTGTACCAATACTAATAAAGCAGATACATAGTCAGATGTTGTGGTGTGCACCAAACAAACACCCCTGATGGCACTAACTGCAATTACAGTGCTCCTCCTCAGCCTGGTCTGGCTCCCCCTCTCTTTCCCCTGCAAGCTGCAGCAGCTTACTTACAAGTCAGTAACTAAACTAAACTGACACTGACAGTCGCAGACTAGTACTGCTGCTGCTGGAAAACGAGTGACGTGTCAATGCTGCTGCCGGCTGCCTGCCAGTATTGAATTTGTCTTCCTAAGAAGATCGCTGGCTACATGCTGCTCCTCATCAGTGGCTGGCGTTGGCATAGCATAGAAGGAGAGAGGTGTGCATGTGGCGGGTGTAACAGGTGGGCATGCGAGCAGCATGACGTAATCACTAGAGATGAGCGCCTGAAATTTTTCGGGTTTTGTGTTTTGGTTTTGGGTTCGGTTCCGCGGCCGTGTTTTGGGTTCGAACGCGTTTTGGCAAAACCTCACCGAATTATTTTTGTGGGATTCGGGTGTGTTTTGGATTCGGGTGTTTTTTTCCAAAAACACTAAAAAACAGCTTAAATCATAGAATTTGGGGGTCATTTTGATCCCAAAGTATTATTAACCTCAAAAACCATAATTTACACTCATTTTCAGTCTATTCTGAATACCTCACACCTCACAATATTATTTTTAGTCCTAAAATTTGCACCGAGGTCGCTGTGTGAGTAAGATAAGCGACCCTAGTGGCCGACACAAACACCGGGCCCATCTAGGAGTGGCACTGCAGTGTCACGCAGGATGTCCCTTCCAAAAAACCCTCCCCAAACAGCACATGACGCAAAGAAAAAAAGAGGCGCAATGAGGTAGCTGTGTGAGTAAGATTAGCGACCCTAGTGGCCGACACAAACACCGGGCCCATCTAGGAGAGGCACTGCAGTGTCACGCAGGATGTCCCTTCCAAAAAACCCTCCCCAAACAGCACATGACGCAAAGAAAAAAAAGAGGCTTTTTACTGATATTTGGTGTTTTGGATTTGACATGCTCTGTACTATGACATTGGGCATCGGCCTTGGCAGACGACGTTGCTGGCATTTCATCGTCTCGGCCATGACTAGTGGCAGCAGCTTCAGCACGAGGTGGAAGTGGATCTTGATCTTTCCCTAATTTTGGAACCTCAACTTTTTTGTTCTCCATATTTTATAGGCAGAACTAAAAGGCACCTCAGGTAAACAATGGAGATGGATGGATTGGATACTAGTATACAATTATGGACGGACTGCCACGGTTAGGTGGTATAAAAAAACCACGGTTAGGTGGTATATATTGTAATACAATTATGGATGGACGGACTGCCTGCCGAGTGCCGACACAGAGGTAGCCACAGCCGTGAACTACCGCACTGTACACTGGTTGATAAAGAGATAGTAGTATACTCGTAACAACTAGTATGACTGACTATGACGGTATAAAGAATGAAAAAAAAACCACGGTTAGGTGGTATATATTGTAATACAATTATGGATGGACGGACTGCCTGCCGACTGCCGACACAGAGGTAGCCACAGCCGTGAACTACCGCACTGTACACTGGTTGATAAAGAGATAGTAGTATACTCGTAACAACTAGTATGACTGACTATGACGGTATAAAGAATGAAAAAAAAACCACGGTTAGGTGGTATATATTGTAATACAATTATGGATGGACGGACTGCCTGCCGAGTTCCGACACAGAGGTAGCCACAGCCGTGAACTACCGCACTGTACACTGGTTGATAAAGAGATAGTAGTATACTCGTAACAACTAGTATGACTGACTATGACGGTATAAAGAATGAAAAAAAAACCACGGTTAGGTGGTATATATTATAATACAATTATGGATGGACGGACTGCCTGCCGACTGCCGACACAGAGGTAGCCACAGCCGTGAACTACCGCACTGTACACTGGTTGATAAAGAGATAGTAGTATACTCGTAACAACTAGTATGACACTATGACGGTATAAAGAATGAAAAAAAAACCACGGTTAGGTGGTATATATTATAATACAATTATGGATGGACGGACTGCCTGCCGACTGCCGACACAGAGGTAGCCACAGCCGTGAACTACCGCACTGTACACTGGTTGATAAAGAGATAGTAGTATACTCGTAACAACTAGTATGACACTATGACGGTATAAAGAATGAAAAAAAAACCACGGTTAGGTGGTATATATTATAATACAATTATGGATGGACGGACTGCCTGCCGAGTGCCGACACAGAGGTAGCCACAGCCGTGAACTACCGCACTGTACACTGGTTGATAAAGAGATAGTAGTATACTCGTAACAACTAGTATGACTGACTATGACGGTATAAAGAATGAAAAAAAAACCACGGTTAGGTGGTATATATTATAATACAATTATGGATGGACGGACTGCCTGCCGACTGCCGACACAGAGGTAGCCACAGCCGTGAACTACCGCACTGTACACTGGTTGATAAAGAGATAGTAGTATACTCGTAACAACTAGTATGACACTATGACGGTATAAAGAATGAAAAAAAAACCACGGTTAGGTGGTATATATTATAATACAATTATGGATGGACGGACTGCCTGCCGACTGCCGACACAGAGGTAGCCACAGCCGTGAACTACCGCACTGTACACTGGTTGATAAAGAGATAGTAGTATACTCGTAACAACTAGTATGACACTATGACGACGGTATAAAGAATGAAAAAAAAACCACGGTTAGGTGGTATATATTATAATAATAATACAATTATGGATGGACGGACTGCCTGCCGACTGCCGACACAGAGGTAGCCACAGCCGTGAACTACCGCACTGTACACTGGTTGATAAAGAGATAGTAGTATACTCGTAACAACTAGTATGACACTATGACGACGGTATAAAGAATGAAAAAAAAACCACGGTTAGGTGGTATATATTATAATAATAATACAATTATGGATGGACGGACTGCCTGCCGACTGCCGACACAGAGGTAGCCACAGCCGTGAACTACCGCACTGTACACTGGTTGATAAAGAGATAGTAGTATACTCGTAACAACTAGTATGACACTATGACGACGGTATAAAGAATGAAAAAAAAACCACGGTTAGGTGGTATATATTATAATAATAATACAATTATGGATGGACGGACTGCCTGCCGACTGCCGACACAGAGGTAGCCACAGCCGTGAACTACCGCACTGTACACTGGTTGATAAAGAGATAGTAGTATACTCGTAACAACTAGTATGACTGACTATGACGGTATAAAGAATGAAAAAAAAAACACGGTTAGGTGGTATATATTATAATAATAATACAATTATGGATGGACGGACTGCCTGCCGACTGCCGACACAGAGGTAGCCACAGCCGTGAACTACCGCACTGTACACTGGTTGATAAAGAGATAGTAGTATACTCGTAACAACTAGTATGACACTATGACGACGGTATAAAGAATGAAAAAAAAACCACGGTTAGGTGGTATATATTATAATAATAATACAATTATGGATGGACGGACTGCCTGCCGACTGCCGACACAGAGGTAGCCACAGCCGTGAACTACCGCACTGTACACTGGTTGATAAAGAGATAGTAGTATACTCGTAACAACTAGTATGACACTATGACGGTATAAAGAATGAAAAAAAAACCACGGTTAGGTGGTATATATTATAATAATAATACAATTATGGATGGACGGACTGCCTGCCGACTGCCGACACAGAGGTAGCCACAGCCGTGAACTACCGCACTGTACACTGGTTGATAAAGAGATAGTAGTATACTCGTAACAACTAGTATGACACTATGACGACGGTATAAAGAAAGAAAAAAAAATACCACGGTTAGGTGGTATATATTGTAATACAATTATGGATGGACGGACTGCCTGCCGAGTTCCGACTGCCGACACAGAGGTAGCCACAGCCGTGAACTACCGCACTGTACTGTGTCTGCTGCTAATATAGACTGGTTGATAAAGAGATAGTATACAATACATACAACAATATACTACTATACTGGTGGTCAGGCACTGGTCACCACTAGTCACACTGGCAGTGGCACTCCTGCAGCAAAAGTGTGCACTGTTTAATTTTAAATTAATATAATATTATGTACTCCTGGGGGCTCCTGCTATAACAACCTGCAGTGCTCCCCAGTCTCCCCCACAATTATTATAAGCTTTGCCTTTTATACATTGATGTGCAGCACACTGGGCTGAGCTGAGTGCACACAGACTGAGTCACACTGTGTGACTGGCTGCTGCTGTGTATCGTTTTTTTTCAGGCAGAGAACGGATATAGCAGAGAACGGATATATTATATTAAAATAAATAAAAGTTAACTAACAACAACTGCACTGGTCACTGTGGTAAACTCTGTCTGACTCTGCACAATCTCTCTCTCTCTTCTAATCTAATTTCTAATGGAGAGGACGCCAGCCACGTCCTCTCCCTATCAATCTCAATGCACGTGTGAAAATGGCGGCGACGCGCGGCTCCTTATATAGAATCCGAGTCTCGCGAGAATCCGACAGCGTCATGATGACGTTCGGGCGCGCTCGGGTTAACCGAGCAAGGCGGGAGGATCCGAGTCTGCTCGGACCCGTGAAAAAAACATGAAGTTCGTGCGGGTTCGGTTTCAAAGAAACCGAACCCGCTCATCTCTAGTAATCACGTCACATCACACTGTTTTTGTACATGGAGGTGGAGCCGGGAATTTGAAAGCCGGTGGCAGTGGCACCCTTGATTAACCCAGGCATCCGGTCAGTAATGCAGTCCTGACAGGGTGCAGTGCAGAGGGGACAGTAATCAGCCTGCTCGGCGATCGCTGCATCAGGCATGTGAGATCGGGGTGCCAGACATTAGGGGGTGCCTGTGCGCACCAGGCACCCCCCCCCCCCCTGCGCACACCGATGACCGTTGGAGGCCGTTTTCGGGGAGTGGTAAGAAGAACGCAGGCGTGTCCAGGTGAATGGAGGGCGGATGTCTGACGTCAGGACCGGGACCTTCAACGCTGGATCCATCGCACTGGGTAAGTAGCTTCAGGGCTGGTCTTGTTTTGCAGGAAAATTTTTAGCCATAGCAGGGCTGCACAATCAGTCGCAGCCCTGCTATGCTAAAATACACTCCCCCATAGGTGGAGATTAGTGGATCACAGCAGCAGCAAAAAGTTGCTAGCTGTAATCAATTCGGAATGACCACCCGTGTACTGAGATTTGTGGTGCTAATTGTTACTTGTGCTCTGTTTAGTTTTGGTTACTGTAATGTGATGTTGTGTGTACCCCGTATTGTTCTAATGTGTGCCGTATGTACAGCGCTGCGTCCCACTTGTGGCGTCTTATAAATAAAATATAATAATAATATCCAGGGCAATATGAGTGTGGAGATTCTTCCGTTCTTGTGTGGGTTTCCCCAGTTACACTGGTTTCCTCCTACACTCCAAAAACATACTGCTAGGTTAATTGGCTTCCAACAAAAAAATTTAACCTATGATATATATATATCCGAATATAGATTGTAAGCTCCCCTGGGACAGGGTCTGATATATTCTCTATAAAGTGTTACATAAAGTGTGAGCACTATACAAATAAACATCAATAAATAAATAATAAAATTGGTATTTGAAATAGACCCTTTGGTAACTGTATGTGTGTTGTATTATCATAATATACTTTGCTTGTTTTGGATTTAGTTTCCCTTGAACGTGTGATATTTTCCCTTAATCTGGGAGAGCAGTAAATGATAGAAGATGAAGGCTTTGATCAGTCTGTGCACCCCAGCGCACTACAAACTGTAGAATAATAACATGCGCATGAATTTATACACGGTGGAGTCACATTATTATGACCTCCAGCTAATAGCCAGAGTAACCGCCGCGTGCAGCACGGACAGCAGCTAGACGGGCTGAACTGTTGTTTTAGACACACATCTGGAAGCCCCCAGGTTCCTTCTGATGGTGAGCTGCCCCACTGTAGCGTGTCGGTCGTCCCTCATGCACCTTCGTAGCCGACGTTCACCTCTCACAACAATGGCACGTGGTGCTCCGCAGTTTCCACGTTGGTTATAAACAATGGTGCCATTTGTCCAGTCACGATACACCTTCACCACAGCAGCAGCCCGCGAACAGTTCACAAACTGCGCTGTGTCAGAAATACTGCCACCGTTGGCCCGAAAGCTGATAATCATCCCTTTTTGCAGCTCGGATAAATCGCCCCTTTTACCCATGACGAGTGATTTGTGTGTAGATGGCCTATCACACACCTTATATACCCACCAAGCCAGCACAGGACCCGTGACGTACTTCATGGGCTACGCGCTGCTGACTCAACTGTGTATTATTATTCATACAGTGATACATACAGGGAATTCTGTTTAACCAGAACTTATTGGAGTGTATTCAAGGATCCGCGATGTGTGCTTGTGATGTGCTGCTGTACACATAACAGATAATTGCGGGTGAGCAACATTGCTCATTTCATGTTCCGCCATCACAAGCATTCCTACACCGTTCCAACGGTGCATCTCCTGCAACACAAATAATACAATACAGTAAATTGGTGTGAAACTCACACAATGCAAAATAATTGCTGCACTATGAACTCACAGTTTGGTGACTTCTCTACAGATCTGCATCAGATTCCTATGCCTCTGTACATAGTAAGAATTTACATAACAAGTTATTCATTGCGCCAAAACTGCATTTGATGTTAACATTGACTTTCAGAATATCTGCATGTCAGCCACACTCGGTCCGTGCCAAAACATGACTGCAGAATCTCAGCTTCCACTCATTCCTATTTCTTACCATCACCGCTGTTACTAAAAGATAATCATTTGAGCAGTTAGTACTGTATGTGCCTGTATTAATACAGCTTAAATATTATCATGGTTTTTTTATTTGGATTACAGTCACTTAGCTTCGTCCTGACAGTCAGTGACAAGTCCCAGGTTACAAGGCTCAAACGCTGGGATTGAGGCCAGTCTTTGCCACGTTGGAGCACTAAGCCACGTCTTACCCGACAGCTATTTAATACATGGATTCCTATTTGTATGCAATTATTTTTATTATTATCATTATTCATTGTTGCATTGTGGCACACCTAATTAGGTGCATTCCAGTTGGTTCTCCCCCACCATGTTATTACAAAATGTTCCACATCCGCTGCCTGGGGGAGTATTAATTAGTATTTTACAATAAAGTAAGAACTACAGTGCTATGTGTAGAAGAATAATAACATCTGTAATTTGTAACAGCATCACTATTGCATGTACATAATTTGCTTTGTTCTGTTTTACTTAAAAATATTATTTACAGTGCGTTCAAGGCATAAATTCATACTGTGAATAGAACCCTGGTGTATTAATTTTTTAAGCCTTTGTAGATTTACTTTGTATAGTTGTTTAAAACGTGTGTAGTTGGTTTTTATGTTGCATTCGTAGGAACGCGCTGTAAATTCTAAGGCTTCTGAGTGATGATTTAAGGACTCCATAATTTCTGTCTCTTGTTTGACAGTGTTCTAGATGGTTTGTGATAAACAAAAAGCACATACGGCATGTTTGTGAGTCTTTGTCAAGTGTACCCGGAGGTGTGCTTGTAAAGATATATAGCTTATTTTTAATTTGGTAGCAATGCACTTGGGGGACATATATTTAAACACTGCACTAGTAATGTCAATGTGCAACATTGTTTAGAATT
Source organism: Pseudophryne corroboree (assembly GCF_028390025.1). NCBI lineage: Eukaryota > Metazoa > Chordata > Amphibia > Anura > Myobatrachidae > Pseudophryne > Pseudophryne corroboree. Next base: position 960,075,633 of record NC_086445.1, on the reverse strand, counting down.
GACTTTACTATAAACTTATAGATAATAATATTAATAATACATTATTTCACCTTATCACCAAACTATGGAATGTGGCATCTGTATTTATCTATTTTAAACTGCAATTACTACGGGAACCAAAAAAACATATGGTTCCCGCTAATTTTTAAGCACTTACGACTGGAAGTTTAATTTTTTTATCTGGCAGAACAATAAAGATATAAATATCAGAGCCTCCACATTCAGAATTCATCCTTGAAAAAGTGCGGTTAAGCACGAAACGCGTTGGTGTTAAGTGTATCACCCAGGAGACCGCTCCAGAGCCGTCATTACAACTCTGGTGCCCGCCCACTGACGTCATCATCACGCTGCCCGCGATCACGCTGTTTGCCGCAGCAACACAACGGGAGAGTCGTGGACAGCCTATCCTAACATCAAAGGCTGAGGAATCCCTCAGGCTGGACAAAGGTAGGGACAGTTAGGGGAAGCAATCACACTACCCGGACTGAGTTATTCACCAACTTACTCCAAAGAGAGCTGTAAACACTTGTTTTAATTGGGATGTAGTTATGTGATCTGTGTTTTTACAGGTGCCACACAATTAGTGCTCAATCTTAATTTGTATAGTTTTACTATAAACTTGTTTCTTCCACAAGGACTCGGAGGCTTACCACCTACCAACAGCCATCCAACACGTCTCCCACCATATAGATGTCTGTAATGGTTACAATGTGTATGTGTCTTCACTTTGATGTTGTGCACCACCAGAAAGTGAGTGCCCAAGAATATCGATCGAGTAGTAATGGTCAACTTACAGTTTCACTGGGACAGTCTCTGAATAAATACATGTGTTCCCAGTGGAACCAAAAGGCCAGATTTGGGCATGAAGATCCTGGAATTTGAAAGAATATCTAAAAAAATTTGCTAGAAAATATTGTTTTAAAATCTATGGGCCAGATGTAATGGCTTGCGAGACGGCCGGAGCCAAGCCATTACATCCAGCCCTCTATCTTACAAAAATATTAATCATTAAAAATATATAGTTTATTCAAAGAATAAAAACATTGTTTATTTTGATTTGTTACACCATCCTGAGATTGCAATAGCATTGCTCATGCACTAGTACCAATGCAATACTCATTACATTACATGTGCTTGGCCATGGAAAGCTGAAGAATATTACCGTTACCAGATAGATCGCAGGCGGGAACCCTTTCCTGTATAGGGCAATGTGAAAAAACCTTGTTTAACGTCACTCAAGTGAACTAGCTGACTACATTTTGAGATAACTAGGGCCCTCATTCCGAGTTGTTCGCTCGTTCTTTTCCTTCGCGTCGGTGCGATTTTCCGCTAACTGCGCATGTGCAATGTTCGCACTGCGGCTGCGCCAAGTAAATTTGCTAAGAAGTTTGGTATTTTACTCACGGCATTACGAGGTTTTTTCTTCGTTCTGCTGATCGTAGTGTGATTGACAGCAAGTGGGTGTTTCTGGGCGGAAACTGGCCGTTTTATGGGAGTGTGTGAAAAAACGCTGCCGTTTCTGGGAAAAACGCGGGAGTGGCTGGAGAAACGGGGGAGTGTCTGGGCGAACTCTGGGTGTGTTTGTGACGTCAAACCAGACCATCACTGAACTCATCGCACTGGAAGAGTAAGTCTCGAGCTACTCAGAAACTGCACAGAGAAGTCTTTTCGCAATATTGCGAATACTTCGTTCGCAATTCTGCTAAGCTAAGATTTACTCCCAGAGGGCGGCGGCTTAGCGTGTGCACTGCTGCGAAAAGCGGCTAGCGAGCGAACAACTCGGAATGAGGGCCTATATACAGAATCACTGGTTGGGTAAAAGGGAAGCATCAAATGTGCCCAGAAATACGTGTATATGTAATTACTCTGTTACGGAAACTTCAGGAGAGTTCATAAATAATACATTGCATAAACTACCACTTTGGGAGAAGCTATTATTACTAGAGATGAGCGGGTTCGGTTTCTCTGAAACCGAACCCGCACGAACTTCATGTTTTTTTCACGGGTCCGAGCAGACTCGGATCCTCCCGCCTTGCTCGGTTAACCCGAGCGCGCCCGAACGTCATCATGACGCTGTCGGATTCTCGCGAGACTCGGATTCTATATAAGGAGCCGCGCGTCGCCGCCATTTTCACACGTGCATTGAGATTGATAGGGAGAGGACGTGGCTGGCGTCCTCTCCATTAGAAATTAGATTAGAAGAGAGAGAGAGATTGTGCAGAGTCAGACAGAGTTTACCACAGTGACCAGTGCAGTTGTTGTTAGTTAACTTTTATTTATTTTAATATATATCCGTTCTCTGCTATATCCGTTCTCTGCCTGAAAAAAAACGATACACAGCAGCAGCCAGTCACACAGTGTGACTCAGTCTGTGTGCACTCAGCTCAGCCCAGTGTGCTGCACATCAATGTATAAAAGGCAAAGCTTATAATAATTGTGGGGGAGACTGGGGAGCACTGCAGGTTGTTATAGCAGGAGCCCCCAGGAGTACATAATATTATATTAATTTAAAATTAAACAGTGCACACTTTTGCTGCAGGAGTGCCACTGCCAGTGTGACTAGTGGTGACCAGTGCCTGACCACCAGTATAGTAGTATATTCATTGTTGTATGTATTGTATACTATCTCTTTATCAACCAGTCTATATTAGCAGCAGACACAGTACAGTGCGGTAGTTCACGGCTGTGGCTACCTCTGTGTCGGCAGTCGGAACTCGGCAGGCAGTCCGTCCATCCATAATTGTATTACAATATATACCACCTAACCGTGGTATTTTTTTTTCTTTCTTTATACCGTCATAGTGTCATACTAGTTGTTACGAGTATACTACTATCTCTTTATCAACCAGTGTACAGTGCGGTAGTTCACGGCTGTGGCTACCTCTGTGTCGGCAGTCGGCAGGCAGTCCGTCCATCCATAATTGTATTATTATTATAATATATACCACCTAACCGTGGTTTTTTTTCCATTCTTTATACCGTCGTCATAGTGTCATACTAGTTGTTACGAGTATACTACTATCTCTTTATCAACCAGTGTACAGTGCGGTAGTTCACGGCTGTGGCTACCTCTGTGTCGGCAGTCGGCAGGCAGTCCGTCCATCCATAATTGTATTATTATTATAATATATACCACCTAACCGTGGTTTTTTTTCCATTCTTTATACCGTCGTCATAGTGTCATACTAGTTGTTACGAGTATACTACTATCTCTTTATCAACCAGTGTACAGTGCGGTAGTTCACGGCTGTGGCTACCTCTGTGTCGGCAGTCGGCAGGCAGTCCGTCCATCCATAATTGTATTATTATTATAATATATACCACCTAACCGTGGTTTTTTTTCCATTCTTTATACCGTCGTCATAGTGTCATACTAGTTGTTACGAGTATACTACTATCTCTTTATCAACCAGTGTACAGTGCGGTAGTTCACGGCTGTGGCTACCTCTGTGTCGGCAGTCGGCAGGCAGTCCGTCCATCCATAATTGTATTATTATTATAATATATACCACCTAACCGTGGTTTTTTTTCCATTCTTTATACCGTCGTCATAGTGTCATACTAGTTGTTACGAGTATACTACTATCTCTTTATCAACCAGTGTACAGTGCGGTAGTTCACGGCTGTGGCTACCTCTGTGTCGGCAGTCGGCAGGCAGTCCGTCCATCCATAATTGTATTATTATTATAATATATACCACCTAACCGTGGTTTTTTTTCCATTCTTTATACCGTCGTCATAGTGTCATACTAGTTGTTACGAGTATACTACTATCTCTTTATCAACCAGTGTACAGTGCGGTAGTTCACGGCTGTGGCTACCTCTGTGTCGGCAGTCGGCAGGCAGTCCGTCCATCCATAATTGTATTATTATTATAATATATACCACCTAACCGTGGTTTTTTTTCCATTCTTTATACCGTCGTCATAGTGTCATACTAGTTGTTACGAGTATACTACTATCTCTTTATCAACCAGTGTACAGTGCGGTAGTTCACGGCTGTGGCTACCTCTGTGTCGGCAGTCGGCAGGCAGTCCGTCCATCCATAATTGTATTATTATTATAATATATACCACCTAACCGTGGTTTTTTTTCCATTCTTTATACCGTCGTCATAGTGTCATACTAGTTGTTACGAGTATACTACTATCTCTTTATCAACCAGTGTACAGTGCGGTAGTTCACGGCTGTGGCTACCTCTGTGTCGGCAGTCGGCAGGCAGTCCGTCCATCCATAATTGTATTATAATATATACCACCTAACCGTGGTTTTTTTTCCATTCTTTATACCGTCGTCATAGTGTCATACTAGTTGTTACGAGTATACTACTATCTCTTTATCAACCAGTGTACAGTGCGGTAGTTCACGGCTGTGGCTACCTCTGTGTCGGCAGTCGGCAGGCAGTCCGTCCATCCATAATTGTATTATTATTATAATATATACCACCTAACCGTGGTTTTTTTTCCATTCTTTATACCGTCGTCATAGTGTCATACTAGTTGTTACGAGTATACTACTATCTCTTTATCAACCAGTGTACAGTGCGGTAGTTCACGGCTGTGGCTACCTCTGTGTCGGCAGTCGGCAGGCAGTCCGTCCATCCATAATTGTATTATTATTATAATATATACCACCTAACCGTGGTTTTTTTTCCATTCTTTATACCGTCGTCATAGTGTCATACTAGTTGTTACGAGTATACTACTATCTCTTTATCAACCAGTGTACAGTGCGGTAGTTCACGGCTGTGGCTACCTCTGTGTCGGCAGTCGGCAGGCAGTCCGTCCATCCATAATTGTATTATTATTATAATATATACCACCTAACCGTGGTTTTTTTTCCATTCTTTATACCGTCGTCATAGTGTCATACTAGTTGTTACGAGTATACTACTATCTCTTTATCAACCAGTGTACAGTGCGGTAGTTCACGGCTGTGGCTACCTCTGTGTCGGCAGTCGGCAGGCAGTCCGTCCATCCATAATTGTATTATTATTATAATATATACCACCTAACCGTGGTTTTTTTCCCATTCTTTATACCGTCGTCATAGTGTCATACTAGTTGTTACGAGTATACTACTATCTCTTTATCAACCAGTGTACAGTGCGGTAGTTCACGGCTGTGGCTACCTCTGTGTCGGCAGTCGGCAGGCAGTCCGTCCATCCATAATTGTATTATTATTATAATATATACCACCTAACCGTGGTTTTTTTATACCACCTAACCGTGGCAGTCCGTCCATAATTGTATACTAGTAAACTATCCAATCCATCCATCTCCATTGTTTACCTGAGGTGCCTTTTAGTTCTGCCTATAAAATATGGAGAACAAAAAAGTTGAGGTTCCAAAATTAGGGAAAGATCAAGATCCACTTCCACCTCGTGCTGAAGCTGCTGCCACTAGTCATGGCCGAGACGATGAAATGCCAGCAACGTCGTCTGCCAAGGCCGATGCCCAATGTCATAGTACAGAGCATGTCAAATCCAAAACACCAAATATCAGAAAAAAAAGGACTCCAAAACCTAAAATAAAATTGTCGGAGGAGAAGCGTAAACTTGCCAATATGCCATTTACCACACGGAGTGGCAAGGAACGGCTGAGGCCCTGGCCTATGTTCATGGCTAGTGGTTCAGCTTCACATGAGGATGGAAGCACTCAGCCTCTCGCTAGAAAACTGAAAAGACTCAAGCTGGCAAAAGCACCGCAAAGAACTGTGCGTTCTTTGAAATCCCAAATCCACAAGGAGAGTCCAATTGTGTCGTTTGCGATGCCTGACCTTCCCAACACTGGACGTGAAGAGCATGCGCCTTCCACTATTTGCATGCCCCCTGCAAGTGCTGGAAGGAGCACCCGCAGTCCAGTTCCTGATAGTCAGATTGAAGATGTCAGTGTTGAAGTACACCAGGATGAGGAGGATATGGGTGTTGCTGGCGCTGGGGAGGAAATTGACCAGGAGGATTCTGATGGTGAGGTGGTTTGTTTAAGTCAGGCACCCGGGGAGACACCTGTTGTCCGTGGGAGGAATATGGCCGTTGACATGCCAGGTGAAAATACCAAAAAAATCAGCTCTTCGGTGTGGAGGTATTTCACCAGAAATGCGGACAACAGGTGTCAAGCCGTGTGTTCCCTTTGTCAAGCTGTAATAAGTAGGGGTAAGGACGTTAACCACCTCGGAACATCCTCCCTTATACGTCACCTGCAGCGCATTCATAATAAGTCAGTGACAAGTTCAAAAACTTTGGGTGACAGCGGAAGCAGTCCACTGACCAGTAAATCCCTTCCTCTTGTAACCAAGCTCACGCAAACCACCCCACCAACTCCCTCAGTGTCAATTTCCTCCTTCCCCAGGAATGCCAATAGTCCTGCAGGCCATGTCACTGGCAAGTCTGACGAGTCCTTTCCTGCCTGGGATTCCTCCGATGCATCCTTGCGTGTAACGCCTACTGCTGCTGGCGCTGCTGTTGTTGCCGCTGGGAGTCGATGGTCATCCCAGAGGGGAAGTCGTAAGCCCACTTGTACTACTTCCAGTAAGCAATTGACTGTTCAACAGTCCTTTGCGAGGAAGATGAAATATCACAGCAGTCATCCTACTGCAAAGCGGATAACTGAGTCCTTGACAACTATGTTGGTGTTAGACGTGCGTCCGGTATCCGCCGTTAGTTCACAGGGAACTAGACAATTTATTGAGGCAGTGTGCCCCCGTTACCAAATACCATCTAGGTTCCACTTCTCTAGGCAGGCGATACCGAGAATGTACACGGACGTCAGAAAAAGACTCACCAGTGTCCTAAAAAATGCAGTTGTACCCAATGTCCACTTAACCACGGACATGTGGACAAGTGGAGCAGGGCAGGGTCAGGACTATATGACTGTGACAGCCCACTGGGTAGATGTATGGACTCCCGCCGCAAGAACAGCAGCGGCGGCACCAGTAGCAGCATCTCGCAAACGCCAACTCTTTCCTAGGCAGGCTACGCTTTGTATCACCGCTTTCCAGAATACGCACACAGCTGAAAACCTCTTACGGCAACTGAGGAAGATCATCGCGGAATGGCTTACCCCAATTGGACTCTCCTGTGGATTTGTGGCATCGGACAACGCCAGCAATATTGTGTGTGCATTAAATATGGGCAAATTCCAGCACGTCCCATGTTTTGCACATACCTTGAATTTGGTGGTGCAGAATTTTTTAAAAAACGACAGGGGCGTGCAAGAGATGCTGTCGGTGGCCAGAAAAATTGCGGGACACTTTCGGCGTACAGGCACCACGTACAGAAGACTGGAGCACCACCAAAAACTACTGAACCTGCCCTGCCATCATCTGAAGCAAGAAGTGGTAACGAGGTGGAATTCAACCCTCTATATGCTTCAGAGGTTGGAGGAGCAGCAAAAGGCCATTCAAGCCTATACAATTGAGCACGATATAGGAGATGGAATGCACCTGTCTCAAGTGCAGTGGAGAATGATTTCAACGTTGTGCAAGGTTCTGATGCCCTTTGAACTTGCCACACGTGAAGTCAGTTCAGACACTGCCAGCCTGAGTCAGGTCATTCCCCTCATCAGGCTTTTGCAGAAGAAGCTGGAGGCATTGAAGAAGGAGCTAACACGGAGCGATTCCGCTAGGCATGTGGGACTTGTGGATGCAGCCCTTAATTCGCTTAACAAGGATTCACGGGTGGTCAATCTGTTGAAATCAGAGCACTACATTTTGGCCACCGTGCTCGATCCTAGATTTAAAGCCTACCTTGGATCTCTCTTTCCGGCAGACACAGGTCTGCTGGGGTTGAAAGACCTGCTGGTGACAAAATTGTCAAGTCAAGCGGAACGCGACCTGTCAACATCTCCTCCTTCACATTCTCCCGCAACTGGGGGTGCGAGGAAAAGGCTCAGATTTCCGAGCCCACCCGCTGGCGGTGATGCAGGGCAGTCTGGAGCGACTGCTGATGCTGACATCTGGTCCGGACTGAAGGACCTGACAACGATTACGGACATGTCGTCTACTGTCACTGCATATGATTCTCTCAACATTGATAGAATGGTGGAGGATTATATGAGTGACCGCATCCAAGTAGGCACGTCACACAGTCCGTACTTATACTGGCAGGAAAAAGAGGCAATTTGGAGGCCCTTGCACAAACTGGCTTTATTCTACCTAAGTTGCCCTCCCACAAGTGTGTACTCCGAAAGAGTGTTTAGTGCCGCCGCTCACCTTGTCAGCAATCGGCGTACGAGGTTACATCCAGAAAATGTGGAGAAGATGATGTTCATTAAAATGAATTATAATCAATTCCTCCGCGGAGACATTGACCAGCAGCAATTGCCTCCACAAAGTACACAGGGAGCTGAGATGGTGGATTCCAGTGGGGACGAATTGATAATCTGTGAGGAGGGGGATGTACACGGTGATATATCGGAGGGTGAAGATGAGGTGGACATCTTGCCTCTGTAGAGCCAGTTTGTGCAAGGAGAGATTAATTGCTTCTTTTTTGGGGGGGGTCCAAACCAACCCGTCATATCAGTCACAGTCGTGTGGCAGACCCTGTCACTGAAATGATGGGTTGGTTAAAGTGTGCATGTCCTGTTTTGTTTATACAACATAAGGGTGGGTGGGAGGGCCCAAGGATAATTCCATCTTGCACCTCTTTTTTCTTTTCTTTTTCTTTGCATCATGTGCTGATTGGGGAGGGTTTTTTGGAAGGGACATCCTGCGTGACACTGCAGTGCCACTCCTAGATGGGCCCGGTGTTTGTGTCGGCCACTAGGGTCGCTAATCTTACTCACACAGCTACCTCATTGCGCCTCTTTTTTTCTTTGCGTCATGTGCTGTTTGGGGAGGGTTTTTTGGAAGGGACATCCTGCGTGACACTGCAGTGCCACTCCTAGATGTGCCCGGTGTTTGTGTCGGCCACTAGGGTCGCTAATCTTACTCACACAGTCAGCTACCTCATTGCGCCTCTTTTTTTCTTTGCGTCATGTGCTGTTTGGGGAGGGTTTTTTGGAAGGGCCATCCTGCGTGACACTGCAGTGCCACTCCTAGATGGGCCCGGTGTTTGTGTCGGCCACTAGGGTCGCTAATCTTACTCACACAGCTACCTCATTGCGCCTCTTTTTTTCTTTGCGTCATGTGCTGTTTGGGGAGGGTTTTTTGGAAGGGCCATCCTGCGTGACACTGCAGTGCCACTCCTAGATGGGCCCGGTGTTTGTGTCGGCCACTAGGGTCGCTAATCTTACTCACACAGCTACCTCATTGCGCCTCTTTTTTTCTTTGCGTCATGTGCTGTTTGGGGAGGGTTTTTTGGAAGGGACATCCTGCGTGACACTGCAGTGCCACTCCTAGATGGGCCCGGTGTTTGTGTCGGCCACTAGGGTCGCTTATCTTACTCACACAGCGACCTCGGTGCAAATTTTAGGACTAAAAATAATATTGTGAGGTGTGATGTGTTCAGAATAGTCTGAAAATGAGTGTAAATTATGTTTTTTGAGGTTAATAATACTTTGGGATCAAAATTACCCCCAAATTCTATGATTTAAGCTGTTTTTTAGGGTTTTTTGAAAAAAACACCCGAATCCAAAACACACCCGAATCCGACAAAAATAATTTGGTGAGGTTTTGCCAAAACGCGTTCGAACCCAAAACACGGCCGCGGAACCGAACCCAAAACCAAAACACAAAACCCGAAAAATTTCAGGCGCTCATCTCTAATTATTACTAGGGCTGCAGCTAGATTATCACAGCAATTCATTAAAAACATTTATCATAAAGACAGTAATGCATAACTTCGAACTGTCCTAATTTTGGCGGGACAGTCCTGTTTTTCACGGACTGTCTCGCTGTCCTGTGGTGCGGGGGAAGGGGGGAGCAGTTGGGAGACCACCTTTCACGCTGTTCTGCTTTCTCAGGTGCCACCCAGTCAAAGCACACTGACATCACTAGCTTTCCCTTTTAATGTGAGAGCCAGAATGCAAGCAGGACCGTATGCAGTGCAGGCAGAGACACAGGAATATCACGTTTCATGATCTACCAATCTGACAAGAGGAGAGATAGGAGGGTGGAGAGAGCTGTAAGTGACACATGGATCCCAGATTCTCCTCCTCCCTACCTGGGTGTCTGAGTCCTGTGTAAATTTTTCTGCAACTAAACCATTCGGGTCTAGAAATAGATACACACAGAGAGTCCTCCTGAGTCCTGTCCCAGTGTGTAAGTGGTACAGAGGCTGATGCTGTTCTTGCATGTGACAAGATAAATTATATTACTTTCAATGTGTATTTTAAGATTGTTTAAGTTGTATTTGTTCCACTACAAGAACTAGGTGGAGCTACTGTATAAACAGTACCCAGGCATTATTAAACTTTTACTTTAAAACTAATATACACCATTGGTTTAAACTTAATATACAAAATCTGTACCTCCCACCATGACCCATTCCAGGATGGACAAAATGCTCTCTACCTGGACTTCCTTCTTAATTTATGATTGCAAACACCTGTGTTGAAATACCTTTCTTATCAATTAAATCAGGCATTCCCAACCACGGTCCTCAAGGCACACTAACAGTGCAGGTTTTAGTGATATCCAGGCTTCAGCACAGGTGACTTAATTAGCACCTCAGTTATTTTGATTTAATCATCTGTGCTGCAGCCTGGATATCACTAAAACCTGCACTGTTGGTGTGCCTTGAGGACCGTGGTTGGGAATGCCTGAATTAAATAGTTCAACACAGGTGATATCAATCATATATTAAAAGGGAAGTCCAGGTAGAGAGCATTTTGTCCCTCCTGAAATGGGACATGTTGGGAGGTACTGTATGCACAATCTAATATGCATCACCCGCCTCCCACCGGGGCTCCCCTGTCTTAAGTGCCCCGGGCACCCCTAAGGCTTAATCCGGTCCTGCCACCGGGGAGTGTATTTTAGCTGTGTAAGTGTGCAATCGCATGTGCAGCCGAGCAGTACAATAAAACTTTGTGCAGTTTCTGAGTTGCCCAGACCTTACTTAACCGCTACGATCACTTCAGCCTGTCCGGTGCTGGATTTGACGTCAGACACCGCCATGCAAACGCTTGGACACGCCTGCATTTTTCTAACCACTCCCTGAAAATGATCAGTTGCCACCCACAAACGCCTTCTTCCTGTCAATCTCCTTGCGATCGGCTGTGTGAATGTATTCTTCGTAAAACCCATCGCACAGCAATGATCCGCTTTGTACCCGTGCGACGTACCTGCTCATTGCGGTGCATATGCATACGCAGTTCTGACCTGATCGCAGCGCTGTAAAAAATGCTAGCAAGCGATCAGGTCTGAATTAGCCCCTATGTTGTGTGCATATTAGAGATGAGCGGGTTCGGTTTCTCTGAATCCGAACCCGCCAGAACTTCATGTTTTTTTTCACGGGTCCGAGCGACTCGGATCTTCCCGCCTTGCTCGGTTAACCCGAGCGCGCCCGAACGTCATCATGACGCTGTCGGATTCTCGCGAGGCTCGGATTCTATCGCGAGACTCGGATTCTATATAAGGAGCCGCGCGTCGCCGCCATTTTCACACGTGCATTGAGATTGATAGGGAGAGGACGTGGCTGGCGTCCTCTCCGTTTAGAATAGATTAGAGAGACACTTGATTTACTAATTTTGGGGAGCATTAGGAGTACTCAGTACAGTGCAGAGTTTTGCTGATAGTGACCAGTGACCACCAGTTTTATTTATAATCCGTTCTCTGCCTGAAAAAAGCGATACACAGCACACAGTGACTCAGTCACATACCATATCTGTGTGCACTGCTCAGGCTCAGGCCAGTGTGCTGCATCATCTATTATCTATATATAAATAATATTATATATATCTGTCTGACTGCTCAGCTCACACAGCTTATAATTGTGGGGGAGACTGGGGAGCACTACTGCAGTGCCAGTTATAGGTTATAGCAGGAGCCAGGAGTACATAATATATTATATAGTGAGTGACCACCAGACACACAGTGCAGTTTATTTAATATATCCGTTCTCTGCCTGAAAAAAGCGATACACACAGTGACTCAGTCAGTCACATACCATATCTGTGTGCACTGCTCAGGCTCAGGCCAGTGTGCTGCATCATCTATATATATTATATATCTGTCTGACTGCTCAGCTCACACAGCTTATAATTGTGGGGGAGACTGGGGAGCACTACTGCAGTGCCAGTTATAGGTTATAGCAGGAGTCAGGAGTACATAATATTATATTAAAATTAAACAGTGCACACTTTTGCTGCAGGAGTGCCACTGCCAGTGTGACTAGTGACCAGTGACCTGACCACCAGTATATATAATATTAGTAGTATACTATCTCTTTATCAACCAGTCTATATTAGCAGCAGACACAGTACAGTGCGGTAGTTCACGGCTGTGGCTACCTCTGTGTCGGCACTCGGCAGCCCGTCCATAATTGTATATACCACCTAACCGTGGTTTTTTTTTCTTTCTTTATACATACATACTAGTTACGAGTATACTATCTCTTTATCAACCAGTCTATATATTAGCAGCAGACACAGTACAGTGCGGTAGTTCACGGCTGTGGCTACCTCTGTGTCGGCACTCGGCAGCCCGTCCATAATTGTATATACCACCTAACCGTGGTTTTTTTTTCTTTCTTTATACATACATACTAGTTACGAGTATACTATCTCTTTATCAACCAGTCTATATATTAGCAGCAGACACAGTACAGTGCGGTAGTTCACGGCTGTGGCTACCTCTGTGTCGGCACTCGGCAGCCCGTCCATAATTGTATATACCACCTAACCGTGTTTTTTTTTTCTTTCTTTATACATACATACTAGTTACGAGTATACTATCTCTTTATCAACCAGTCTATATTAGCAGCAGACACAGTACAGTGCGGTAGTTCACGGCTGTGGCTACCTCTGTGTCGGCACTCGGCAGCCCGTCCATAATTGTATATACCACCTAACCGTGTTTTTTTTTTCTTTCTTTATACATACATACTAGTTACGAGTATACTATCTCTTTATCAACCAGTCTATATATTAGCAGCAGACACAGTACAGTGCGGTAGTTCACGGCTGTGGCTACCTCTGTGTCGGCACTCGGCAGCCCGTCCATAATTGTATATACCACCTAACCGTGGTTTTTTTTTCTTTCTTTATACATACATACTAGTTACGAGTATACTATCTCTTTATCAACCAGTCTATATATTAGCAGCAGACACAGTACAGTGCGGTAGTTCGCGGCTGTGGCTACCTCTGTGTCGGCACTCGGCAGCCCGTCCATAATTGTATACTAGTATCCAATCCATCCATCTCCATTGTTTACCTGAGGTGCCTTTTAGTTGTGCCTATTAAAATATGGAGAACAAAAATGTTGAGGTTCCAAAATTAGGGAAAGATCAAGATCCACTTCCACCTCGTGCTGAAGCTGCTGCCACTAGTCATGGCCGAGACGATGAAATGCCAGCAACGTCGTCTGCCAAGGCCGATGCCCAATGTCATAGTACAGAGCATGTCAAATCCAAAACACCAAATATCAGTAAAAAAAGGACTCCAAAACCTAAAATAAAATTGTCGGAGGAGAAGCGTAAACTTGCCAATATGCCATTTACCACACGGAGTGGCAAGGAACGGCTGAGGCCCTGGCCTATGTTCATGGCTAGTGGTTCAGCTTCACATGAGGATGGAAGCACTCAGCCTCTCGCTAGAAAAATGAAAAGACTCAAGCTGGCAAAAGCAGCACAGCAAAGAACTGTGCATTCTTCGAAATCCCAAATCCACAAGGAGAGTCCAATTGTGTCGGTTGCGATGCCTGACCTTCCCAACACTGGACGTGAAGAGCATGCGCCTTCCACCATTTGCACGCCCCCTGCAAGTGCTGGAAGGAGCACCCGCAGTCCAGTTCCTGATAGTCAGATTGAAGATGTCAGTGTTGAAGTACACCAGGATGAGGAGGATATGGGTGTTGCTGGCGCTGGGGAGGAAATTGACCAGGAGGATTCTGATGGTGAGGTGGTTTGTTTAAGTCAGGCACCCGGGGAGACACCTGTTGTCCGTGGGAGGAATATGGCCGTTGACATGCCAGGTGAAAATACCAAAAAAATCAGCTCTTCGGTGTGGAGGTATTTCACCAGAAATGCGGACAACAGGTGTCAAGCCGTGTGTTCCCTTTGTCAAGCTGTAATAAGTAGGGGTAAGGACGTTAACCACCTCGGAACATCCTCCCTTATACGTCACCTGCAGCGCATTCATAATAAGTCAGTGACAAGTTCAAAAACTTTGGGTGACAGCGGAAGCAGATCATTGACCAGTAAATCCCTTCCTCTTGTAACCAAGCTCACGCAAACCACCCCACCAACTCCCTCAGTGTCAATTTCCTCCTTCCCCAGGAATGCCAATAGTCCTGCAGGCCATGTCACTGGCAATTCTGACGAGTCCTCTCCTGCCTGGGATTCCTCCGATGCATCCTTGCGTGTAACGCCTACTGCTGCTGGCGCTGCTGTTGTTGCCGCTTGGAGTCGATGGTCATCCCAGAGGGGAAGTCGTAAGCCCACTTGTACTACTTCCAGTAAGCAATTGACTGTTCAACAGTCCTTTGCGAGGAAGATGAAATATCACAGCAGTCATCCTACTGCAAAGCGGATAACTGAGGCCTTGGCATCCTGGGTGGTGAGAAACGTGGTTCCGGTATCCATCATTACTGCAGAGCCAACTAGAGACTTGTTGGAGGTACTGTGTCCCCGGTACCAAATACCATCTAGGTTCCATTTCTCTAGGCAGGCGATACCGAAAATGTACACAGACCTCAGAAAAAGAGTCACCAGTGTCCTAAAAAATGCAGCTGTACCCAATGTCCACTTAACCACGGACATGTGGACAAGTGGAGCAGGGCAGGGTCAGGACTATATGACTGTGACAGCCCACTGGGTAGATGTATGGACTCCCGCCGCAAGAACAGCAGCGGCGGCACCAGTAGCAGCATCTCGCAAACGCCAACTCTTTCCTAGGCAGGCTACGCTTTGTATCACCGGTTTCCAGAATACGCACACAGCTGAAAACCTCTTACGGCAACTGAGGAAGATCATCGCGGAATGGCTTACCCCAATTGGACTCTCCTGTGGATTTGTGGCATCGGACAACGCCAGCAATATTGTGTGTGCATTAAATATGGGCAAATTCCAGCACGTCCCATGTTTTGCACATACCTTGAATTTGGTGGTGCAGAATTTTTTAAAAAACGACAGGGGCGTGCAAGAGATGCTGTCGGTGGCCAGAAAAATTGCGGGACACTTTCGGCGTACAGGCACCACGTACAGAAGACTGGAGCACCACCAAAAACTACTGAACCTGCCCTGCCATCATCTGAAGCAAGAAGTGGTAACGAGGTGGAATTCAACCCTCTATATGCTTCAGAGGTTGGAGGAGCAGCAAAAGGCCATTCAAGCCTATACAATTGAGCACGATATAGGAGGTGGAATGCACCTGTCTCAAGTGCAGTGGAGAATGATTTCAACGTTGTGCAAGGTTCTGATGCCCTTTGAACTTGCCACACGTGAAGTCAGTTCAGACACTGCCAGCCTGAGTCAGGTCATTCCCCTCATCAGGCTTTTGCAGAAGAAGCTGGAGGCATTGAAGAAGGAGCTAAAAGGGAGCGATTCCGCTAGGCATGTGGGACTTGTGGATGCAGCCCTTAATTCGCTTAACAAGGATTCACGGGTGGTCAATCTGTTGAAATCAGAGCACTACATTTTGGCCACCGTGCTCGATCCTAGATTTAAAGCCTACCTTGGATCTCTCTTTCCGGCAGACACAGGTCTGCTGGGGTTGAAAGACCTGCTGGTGACAAAATTGTCAAGTCAAGCGGAACGCGACCTGTCAACATCTCCTCCTTCACATTCTCCCGCAACTGGGGGTGCGAGGAAAAGGCTCAGAATTCCGAGCCCACCCGCTGGCGGTGATGCAGGGCAGTCTGGAGCGACTGCTGATGCTGACATCTGGTCCGGACTGAAGGACCTGACAACGATTACGGACATGTCGTCTACTGTCACTGCATATGATTCTCTCAACATTGATAGAATGGTGGAGGATTATATGAGTGACCGCATCCAAGTAGGCACGTCACACAGTCCGTACTTATACTGGCAGGAAAAAGAGGCAATTTGGAGGCCCTTGCACAAACTGGCTTTATTCTACCTAAGTTGCCCTCCCACAAGTGTGTACTCCGAAAGAGTGTTTAGTGCCGCCGCTCACCTTGTCAGCAATCGGCGTACGAGGTTACATCCAGAAAATGTGGAGAAGATGATGTTCATTAAAATGAATTATAATCAATTCCTCCGCGGAGACATTGACCAGCAGCAATTGCCTCCACAAAGTACACAGGGAGCTGAGATGGTGGATTCCAGTGGGGACGAATTGATAATCTGTGAGGAGGGGGATGTACACGGTGATATATCGGAGGGTGAAGATGAGGTGGACATCTTGCCTCTGTAGAGCCAGTTTGTGCAAGGAGAGATTAATTGCTTCTTTTTTGGGGGGGGTCCAAACCAACCCGTCATATCAGTCACAGTCGTGTGGCAGACCCTGTCACTGAAATGATGGGTTGGTTAAAGTGTGCATGTCCTGTTTTGTTTATACAACATAAGGGTGGGTGGGAGGGCCCAAGGACAATTCCATCTTGCACCTCTTTTTTCTTTTCTTTTTCTTTGCATCATGTGCTGATTGGGGAGGGTTTTTTGGAAGGGACATCCTGCGTGACACTGCAGTGCCACTCCTAGATGGGCCCGGTGTTTGTGTCGGCCACTAGGGTCGCTAATCTTACTCACACAGTCAGCTACCTCATTGCGCCTCTTTTTTTCTTTGCGTCATGTGCTGTTTGGGGAGGGTTTTTTGGAAGGGACATCCTGCGTGACACTGCAGTGCCACTCCTAGATGGGCCCGGTGTTTGTGTCGGCCACTAGGGTCGCTAATCTTACTCACACAGCTACCTCATTGCGCCTCTTTTTTTCTTTGCGTCATGTGCTGTTTGGGGAGGGTTTTTTGGAAGGGACATCCTGCGTGACACTGCAGTGCCACTCCTAGATGGGCCCGGTGTTTGTGTCGGCCACTAGGGTCGCTAATCTTACTCACACAGCTACCTCATTGCGCCTCTTTTTTTCTTTGCGTCATGTGCTGTTTGGGGAGGGTTTTTTGGAAGGGCCATCCTGCGTGACACTGCAGTGCCACTCCTAGATGGGCCCGGTGTTTGTGTCGGCCACTAGGGTCGCTAATCTTACTCACACAGCTACCTCATTGCGCCTCTTTTTTTCTTTGCGTCATGTGCTGTTTGGGGAGGGTTTTTTGGAAGGGACATCCTGCGTGACACTGCAGTGCCACTCCTAGATGGGCCCGGTGTTTGTGTCGGCCACTAGGGTCGCTTATCTTACTCACACAGCGACCTCGGTGCAAATTTTAGGACTAAAAATAATATTGTGAGGTGTGAGGTATTCAGAATAGACTGAAAATGAGTGTAAATTATGGTTTTTGAGGTTAATAATACTTTGGGATCAAAATGACCCCCAAATTCTATGATTTAAGCTGTTTTTTAGTGTTTTTTGAAAAAAACACCCGAATCCAAAACACACCCGAATCCGACAAAAAAAATTCGGTGAGGTTTTGCCAAAACGCGTTCGAACCCAAAACACGGCCGCGGAACCGAACCCAAAACCAAAACACAAAACCCGAAAAATTTCAGGCGCTCATCTCTAGTGCATATCCCATTCATTTCTCCACTTGGAGATGGAGACCATGGACATGAGCAGATATCTTAACCAGGGGCGTAGCCAGAACTTTGTGGGCCCCATAGCAACATTTTGAAGGGGCCACCGTCCCAATGTTTCTAGAGAGACACTTCTCTGCAGCAGTTGTAAATGTTATGCCCTATAATAGTGCCCTAGTTAATTTTCTTAGTTCACCCTATGTCACATTTCAGAGCTTCCAGTACACATTATGCCGCACAGTACCCCCAATTCACATTATAATATATAGTGCTCCCTGTTCATATTGATCCTCATTATAGTGCCCCGGTTCATATTATATAACATTAAAATGCCCTCCAGTTCATTTTATACCACACTACGATGAGCAGGTCCAGGGGCATACCTACATATATTGCAGGCCTCAAGGAACAAGTTTGAAAGGACCCCTATGTACCACCCAATGGTGAAAAATGTATATAACACATGTAACTGTGACGGGGAAGGTGGGCCCCTCTCAGCCCTGGGCCCCATAGCAGCTGCACTGTATGCACCTATGGTAGCTACGCCCTTGATCTTAACCACCTATAAACAAGAGAGTGAGTGTGGCTGCAGTGCTGACTGACATATATATAGCCACATGAGTTATTAGGAAATTGTTTAAGGGGAAGCTGTACTAAGCCTTGAAGAGTGATAATGTGGGCAGGGATAAAGTACCAGCCAATCAGCTCCTAACTGCCATGTTTGTGTCTGTGTTTTGTGTTAGAAGTTGATTGGTTGGTACTTTATGTCTCTCAAAAGCTTAGTACATTTGCCCCAAAATGAGAAGAGATAATAAATCATTGCATATGAGGTAATGCTACAGTATATTGTGGTTGCATCTTAATCAAGCACTGCAAAACATCTACTTTAATTATAGTATACAGCATGTTACAGACCCATTCATGAAGCAGTGAAAAGAGTGGAGAAGTGATACAGTGGAGAAGTTGCCAATGGCAACCAATCAGCTGCTCTGTGTAATTGTATAGTATGCAAATTATAATGTTACATCAATGCTGATCGCCATGGGCAACTGGTTCCATTCCCACTTTATGGGTGTAGTGGACACCCACGAGTGGGAATAGCCATTTGCCCCATGCTGGCATTCTGGCGGTCAGGATCGCGGCGTTGGTATGCTGACCGCTGGGATCCCGACCGCCACGATGATAACTACATCCCAGTAATACATACTGAATGAACAATAAATGCTCACACTTCTGTAATTACAATAGGTACCAGACACTCTGATCTTTAATAGACTGTCTGACAATAGAAATTAGTAACAGCATTTAGAATTTATCAATAATCCCTTTTTGTGTGATAAAAGAATTGAATATTTATTTATTTACATCTTTGTTAACCATTCGCTCAATAGACAAGTACACTACTGTGTACAAGGAAGCTTCATACCCTGTACCAAATGACTGCTGAGGCTATTGCTGAGCATTTGTGCAGCCATCTTGGGAGTGTGTGAGAGTGCCACATTGGAAGACAGTAGTCTTCCACTTAGCTCCAGTGAGATTTGCGATTACCTGCTATTTTCAATGCTGTTTTAGCATCCTGCACCACTACCTGGTATCTACATACACTCACCGGCTGGTGAACTGTATGACACCCCGCTCTGCTCCAGCTACCAGTGTATATAACAGTGAGTACGGCTGTACCTGCTTTATCTTCAACTAGCTGAATACCCGTGATCCACTACGAAATTTAAAGTATTTCCATGTATATAACTTTCATTTTGAAGAACTTCCTGGTAAAGTTATTAGACTTATAACAGGACATGCTCCGCCCACCGCTGCCAATCTTTGTCAGGCCACACCTCCAGGCGAGCCTTCCCCGGATTGATGCTGTCAAAAAGCTGGCGCTGAGGAGAATAATCCGCCTCCTTCTCTGCCTCACCTCTGTCTCACCTCCCATGCTGATGGGGGATGAACTGTGACTTAAGCGGCATTGTGAGTGTCACTATTCATCTCCGCAACCCCAAAACTATGGATTTTTACATGTCACCCCCTTACCACCCCTAGGGGTGCTAGTTGTGTCTTACTCCCACAGTATTTTTTTCCAGATTGTGAATAATATGTGTACCAAGTTTGGTGTAAATTGCTCCAAGCATTCCAGAGTTATGATGGAACACACATATACACATCCATTTTCCAGTTTTTACATATATAGATAAAATGGAGGATAGCCCTACAGACACAATGCTGCATGTAATACGGATATATATGATCATAGTGGGCTAAAGGGCTTTATTTCCAGCTCATGGACCATCTGGGGAGGCATAAAATACAGAATATTAGTGTAGAAGTACTCCCTGGCTGGCCAGAGACCTTCCCACTATACCAAGGCTACCACTCCAGCCGCAGGCCAGTGGAGAGACATACAATGGGGTACGTACTGGGCTCGAACTCAGGGAACTGGGCCTGGAAGTCTGTTCCCAACCTCATGCCCACATCTGCAAAGGAAAACAGGAGACGGCTATAGCGGAGAAGGCCGGCCGGACTTGGCCACACACTCACACTCAGACGGGAGAGAGGGGACGGGGGAGGCTCATTCACTCAGTCCGAGGCTACCACCGTGCTCGTCGTTGCTGCCGCTCTCCTCCGAGCAGTTCCGTTAGAGGCGTTGGATGGGCTCTTGGTGCCATTGGAGAGGCTCTTGGCCAGGAAGTCGGTGCTCCTGTCCATCATGGCAGCTCCTGGAGTAATCATCCGTGACTCCTTGGTAGTAGGTAGATGAAGGCTCCGGGCTACCAACAGCGCACTCACACGCAGCCTCAGCACTCCGCCAGGCAAGGGGTATCACTACGCCGGCCAAACGAGTCCTGCCTACATCTCACACGGGCGGCCTGGCGTGATCAAAGGGGGGAGCGGGGTTACAGGAGGCGGTGAGCCGTGGCTGTGTGACATACAGCGATGGTGGCTGTGCCTGGGCTTATTCATCCCTGTGACCCCGAAAACTATGGATTTTTATTATTATTATTATTATTATTATTACCAGTTATTTATATAGCGCACACATATTCCGCAGCGCTGTACAGAGAATATTTGCTCATTCACATCAGTCCCTGCCCAATGGAGCTTACACTCTGTATTCCCTATCACATGTACA
Organism: Pseudophryne corroboree; assembly: GCF_028390025.1. Classification (NCBI taxonomy): domain Eukaryota; kingdom Metazoa; phylum Chordata; class Amphibia; order Anura; family Myobatrachidae; genus Pseudophryne; species Pseudophryne corroboree. The sequence goes on along the minus strand of NC_086445.1, from coordinate 960,054,761 downwards.
CACAGACACATTCACGCTAGGGTTAATTTTTTTTTTTTTTTGTTGGGAGCCAATTAATCTACCAGTATATTTTTGGATTGTGGGAGGAAACCGGAGTACCCGGAGGAAACCCACGCAAGTATGGGGAGAATATACAAACTCCACACAGTTAGGGCCATGGTGGGAATTGAACCCATGACCTCATTGCTGTGAGGCAGTAATGCTAACCATTACACCATCCGTACTGTCCATACTCCATACATCCGTACTCCGATTTTTACATGTTACCCCCTTCCCACCCCCACCTCTAGGGGTGCTAGGGGTGTCTTACCCCTACAGTATTTTTTCCAGATTGTAAGTCATATGTGTACCAAGTTTGGTGTAAATTGCTCCAGCCCTTCCAGAGTTATGCTGGAACATACATACACACAAACATCTATATATATATATATATAGAAAGAGAGAGAGAGAGAGAGAGAGAGAGAGAGAAAGCCACTCCACTGGTTAAGTGACTGGGCTGTTTGTAGCTGTAAGGCATCTGCTGGTGTGTACAGAGACTCTGCTACATCCTCAGCCTGTACACATATGTATCCCACAAGAATGCTGATTATACCCTATTTACACCTCTTTGGTCTTTATTGTAAGTACAATCAAAATGTGATATGCAAATTGATGCTGGATATACTCCACAATTGGGCACGCTTTCAATTCTGCATCAGCTGCCTATGGGGGAGATGTATCAAACATTGTAAATAGGAGAAGTTGCCCATAGCAACCAATCAGATTCTAGTTCTCATTTGTATCAAATACATTTTATAAAATGATAGCTACTGTAAAAGTAGGGTCAGATGACCATCTGGCAGTTCTGGATAATGCCAGACGAGTCGATGGCCAGTAGGGTCGGTCCGGCCAGGGCCACTGAAGGGAATTTGATGCCAGGCTCGGCAGGCATCCATGGAGAGATAGTGGCACAGCGCCGCCATCATATCGAATCTGGCACTGTCCACGAGCTAACCGGAGCTCACATACTGGCAGCCAATCAGCAGCGGCCATATTATAATGTAAAATCTCAAGAAAAAAAAGTAGAAAGATTAAAAAATTATTTTGTTTTAGTTTATCTATATTTGCTTATTTTTTTTATTTTTCTTGTATAACTGAATTAAAACACTTGTTCATTGCAACCTGTCCATTGTTGCTCAGTTATGCAGGGGATACATCAATACCAAAAAAAACGAAATACCTAGGCGCTAATTTTAAGGAAAAATTGGATATGTATGTGTATATATACACATGCAAATATGCACGTGTACATCCAAATTGATCGTACCTCTGTGTCTCCCGTTCGCTGCTGCAAACAAACTTCTGTACGTTTGTATATGAATATAAGAAGAGAAAAATAATACAGCTGCGCCCGGGATTAACAGAGCATATAGTAAACCATAATTAATCCATTAATTGCACATGCGGATACAGGTCACCGAGTGTCAAATCAATCAAACCCAATCAATAATGCACATAAATGTTTTAATATAACAAAATAAAATTATATTTAAAATATACTGTGCACAGTATCAAATTAATATTGCTTTAAAAAAGCCAAGGAGAAAACATATAAGACATAAATCATAAAAATGTATCCAGTTATGGACACAACACTGTAGCATAAATGATATCTCAGACTTGTCTCAATTGGGAAATATGGTCATTGAGAAACACTGTTTGCGCAATTGATTTTTTATACAATGACTATAAAATCAATTTAAAGTCCACAATATTGTATGGTGCTATATAAAATTCGCACAGATATCTCAATTCATCAAGTCCATACGGTATATAACTGGTCTTATGATAAGTACTGTTCGTGCAAAAAAAAAAAACTGTGATATAAATTGCTTGTTCACTAAAACAGGTACGTGTGGCGTCCCACCGTGATGTTACCTGATATGTAGTGAAGGTAGGAGCTGATGTTCGGATTAAGCACACCTCATGTGGCTGCTAAATTGACTGGTAATGTTGAGACCGCTGGTCCTTGATTAAATAGCGGAGGGAAAGGTGCTGGTAATGACCGCCAGACTGCGCTGGCCTCAATGATCACCTCGTGATGCTCTCACCGGAAAATCCGTCCCGTAGATAGTGCAGATAGTGACCGCCAGACTGCGCTGGCCCGAAGGATCACCTCTTACCGCTCTCACCGGCAGACCCGTCCTGTGGCGAGGAGGAGCCGAGCTGGATTTAAACACCTCACGTCAACCCGCCGGGTCAGATGGAAAAGATGTGACCGATAAGCTGCAGCAGAGATAGATTAGCTGTGTCTCATAGGCACCAGTAAAGGCTTTTTTGTCGGTTCGGACCTCTGGATATCAGACCAGAGGAATAACGTGTAGCAGGTATCCCAGGTGGGAACAATAGGGAGGAGTCCTAACGCGTTTCGTCACACCCACGTGACTTTCTCAAAGGTATGACTCCTGTGGCTAAATTCAGAGTTATATACCCCTTCCTTACAGCACCTGTGTTGTGTTTTTAATCACAGTGCAAAGCTGTCATCAGCCTTAGATCTAATTGCGCACATTTTTCATTCATTCTTAGCAAGTATCCACAGTAATATATAGAGACAAAACATGTTAATGATAATAAAAACTTCATTATACTGCACATTGTTTTCAAATTTATATCTTAAAATAATGACACTCGGTAGCCTGACCTCATGGCAATAATAAAAATTTGGAGTGATATAGCACTAACAATAATACATAAAAATATATATAGCAATTATAAACACAGAGAGAGAGACAACAGAAGTAAGGAAAAACATTGAGATAGTATCCTTGATGGTAAAATTACATTTCTATACCTAGACAAAGCTTCATGTTGGATATAAATATGTATTAATAATATAATATCCATACATATAAATCAAAATCGACTATAATATTTATAATTCAAATTTTTAGACATATGAACTGATTAGTCAATTAATATGATATAATGTCATATTAATAAATTGAATACATTAAGTATACACAGAAATTAATAAATTAAATTATCTATATATGTCTTGAACTATGATCATGTCTTTTTATCTTTTTATCAGAAAAAAAAAAAAAAAAAAAAAATATATAAATAAAAAATTCTAAATAAAAAAATATATATATAAAATAATAATGAAATAATGAAAATATTGTGAAAAATAAAAATTGGTATAGAATAACCATATATAATACATTGAAGACAAAATAGGAGAGAGAGGGAAGAGAAAAAGGAGCGAATGAAAGCGAAACCTAAAGGGACACTAGACGATTAGGCAGAAGAGGGAGGGTAAAGATCTTGGATTCATTCGCTCCTTTTTCTCTTCCCTCTCTCTCCTATTTTGTCTTCAATGTATTATATATGGTTATTCTATACCAATTTTTATTTTTCACAATATTTTCATTATTTCATTATTATTTTATATATATATTTTTTTATTTAGAATTTTTTATTTATATATTTTTTTTTTTTTTTCTGATAAAAAGATAAAAAGACATGATCATAGTTCAAGACATATATAGATAATTTAATTTATTAATTTCTGTGTATACTTAATGTATTCAATTTATTAATATGACATTATATCATATTAATTGACTAATCAGTTCATATGTCTAAAAATTTGAATTATAAATATTATAGTCGATTTTGATTTATATGTATGGATATTATATTATTAATACATATTTATATCCAACATGAAGCTTTGTCTAGGTATAGAAATGTAATTTTACCATCAAGGATACTATCTCAATGTTTTTCCTTACTTCTGTTGTCTCTCTCTCTGTGTTTATAATTGCTATATATATTTTTATGTATTATTGTTAGTGCTATATCACTCCAAATTTTTATTATTGCCATGAGGTCAGGCTACCGAGTGTCATTATTTTAAGATATAAATTTGAAAACAATGTGCAGTATAATGAAGTTTTTATTATCATTAACATGTTTTGTCTCTATATATTACTGTGGATACTTGCTAAGAATGAATGAAAAATGTGCGCAATTAGATCTAAGGCTGATGACAGCTTTGCACTGTGATTAAAAACACAACACAGGTGCTGTAAGGAAGGGGTATATAACTCTGAATTTAGCCACAGGAGTCATACCTTTGAGAAAGTCACGTGGGTGTGACGAAACGCGTTAGGACTCCTCCCTATTGTTCCCACCTGGGATACCTGCTACACGTTATTCCTCTGGTCTGATATCCAGAGGTCCGAACCGACAAAAAAGCCTTTACTGGTGCCTATGAGACACAGCTAATCTATCTCTGCTGCAGCTTATCGGTCACATCTTTTCCATCTGACCCGGCGGGTTGACGTGAGGTGTTTAAATCCAGCTCGGCTCCTCCTCGCCACAGGACGGGTCTGCCGGTGAGAGCGGTAAGAGGTGATCCTTCGGGCCAGCGCAGTCTGGCGGTCACTATCTGCACTATCTACGGGACGGATTTTCCGGTGAGAGCATCACGAGGTGATCATTGAGGCCAGCGCAGTCTGGCGGTCATTACCAGCACCTTTCCCTCCGCTATTTAATCAAGGACCAGCGGTCTCAACATTACCAGTCAATTTAGCAGCCACATGAGGTGTGCTTAATCCGAACATCAGCTCCTACCTTCACTACATATCAGGTAACATCACGGTGGGACGCCACACGTACCTGTTTTAGTGAACAAGCAATTTATATCACAGTTTTTTTTTTTTTGCACGAACAGTACTTATCATAAGACCAGTTATATACCGTATGGACTTGATGAATTGAGATATCTGTGCGAATTTTATATAGCACCATACAATATTGTGGACTTTAAATTGATTTTATAGTCATTGTATAAAAAATCAATTGCGCAAACAGTGTTTCTCAATGACCATATTTCCCAATTGAGACAAGTCTGAGATATCATTTATGCTACAGTGTTGTGTCCATAACTGGATACATTTTTATGATTTATGTCTTATATGTTTTCTCCTTGGCTTTTTTAAAGCAATATTAATTTGATACTGTGCACAGTATATTTTAAATATAATTTTATTTTGTTATATTAAAACATTTATGTGCATTATTGATTGGGTTTGATTGATTTGACACTCGGTGACCTGTATCCGCATGTGCAATTAATGGATTAATTATGGTTTACTATATGCTCTGTTAATCCCGGGCGCAGCTGTATTATTTTTCTCTTCTGATACATCAATACCAACTGGAATGCTGGGACATACAGTAGCTCTCAGATCATTGGTACTTTGTTCTACGTGCCACATCTGAATAAGGTTCCTTGTACAGTCCTCCTGTTTGCTGGCATCATGGGAGATGATAAAGCTGGGTACACTCCATACAATCTATTAGGCGATGTTGCAACTCACAATAGAGCACAATAGTATGTACACTCAAGTCCACCCAAACTAGATTATCGCATCGTCCCATTGGATGTTCTGCATGTCCAATCGGGCGATTCCATGGGCAATGCAGCGGATCTACTGTATAATTACATACAGTAGCATCGCTGCGTCTCTGGGTTGCACACATTTAGCTGTGTACAGGCTTAACTCCCCCTGGGGCAAATGTAATAGGGTGCGAGAAGCCAGAGGTTTGGGATTTCGTCTGAGAATGGTAGTTTTTAAAGTGTCAATCATCTGCAAGTCAAAATCAGATTTGGTTTCGCCTTGTAAATGATTGCCGCTCTAAAAACAGGCCATTCTTGGACAAAATCCCGGACCTGCGGCTTTTCACATCCTATCACATATAATCCCCCCCCACCCACCCACCCTCCGTGTTTTTAATGATGTAGGTCTATGCTCTCGGGGGCCTAATTCAGACCTGATCGCAGCAGCAAATTTGTTAACTAATGGGCAAAACCATGTGTACTGCAGGGGGGGGGGGGGGGGTTTCAGATTAGTGATGAGCGGGTTCGGTTCCTCGGAATCCGAACCCGCCCGAACTTCACCTTTTTTTACACGGGTCCGAGCGACTCGGATCCTCCCGCCTTGCTCGGTTAACCCGAGCGCGCCCGAACGTCATCATCCCGCTGTCGGATTCTCGCGAGGCTCGGATTCTATCGCGAGACTCGGATTCTATATAAGGAGCCGCGCGTCGCCGCCATTTTCACACGTGCATTGAGATTGATAGGGAGAGGACGTGGCTGGCGTCCTCTCCGTTTAGAATAGATAGAGAGTGAGACACTTGATTTACTGGAGCATTAGGAGGAGTACTCAGAGAGTGCAGAGTTTTGCTGATAGTTATACTAGTGACTGACCACCAGTGCAGTTTTATTTATTTTTATTATTTAATATAATCCGTTCTCTGCCTGAAAAAAAACGATACACAGTCACATACCATATCTGTGCTCAGCCTCAGTGTGCTGCATCATCTATGTATATCTGACTGTGCTGAGTGCTCACTGCTCACACAGCTTAATTGTGGGGGAGACTGGGGAGCAGTTATAGCAGGAGTACATATTTAACAGTGCACACTTTTGCTGCCAGAGTGCCACTGCCAGTGTGACTGACCAGTGACCACTGGCCACCAGTATATTGTGATTGTCTGCCTGAAAAAGTTAAACACTCGTCGTGTGGTGTTTTTATTCTATAAACGCATTCTGCTGACAGTGTCCAGCAGGTCCGTCATTATATAATATATACCTGTCCTGCAGTAGTGATATATATATATTTTTTATATCATTATCATCCAGTCTATACTAGCAGCAGACGCAGTACGGTAGTCCACGGCTGTAGCTACCTCTGTGTCGGCAGTCGCTCGTCCATCCATAATTGTATACCTACCTGTGGTGTTTTTGTTTTTTTTCTATCTTCTTCATACTAGTAGTTTACTTTAGGAGTCTGCAGTGCTGACAGTGTCCAGCAGGTCCGTCATTATATAATATATACCTGTCCTGCAGTAGTGATATATATATATATTTTATATCATTATCATCCAGTCTATACTAGCAGCAGACGCAGTACGGTAGTCCACGGCTGTAGCTACCTCTGTGTCGGCAGTCGCTCGTCCATCCATAATTGTATACCTACCTGTGGTGTTTTTTTTTTTTTCTATCTTCTTCATACTAGTAGTTTACTTTAGGAGTCTGCAGTGCTGACAGTGTCCAGCAGGTCCGTCATTATATAATATATACCTGTCCTGCAGTAGTGATATATATATATTTTTTATATCATTATCATCCAGTCTATACTAGCAGCAGACGCAGTATGGTAGTCCACGGCTGTAGCTACCTCTGTGTCGGCAGTCGCTCGTCCATCCATAATTGTATACCTACCTGTGGTGTTTTTTTTTTTCTATCTTCTTCATACTAGTAGTTTACTTTAGGAGTCTGCAGTGCTGACAGTGTCCAGCAGGTCCATCATTATATAATATATACCTGTCCTGCAGTAGTGATATATATATATTTTTTATATCATTATCATCCAGTCTATACTAGCAGCAGACGCAGTACGGTAGTCCACGGCTGTAGCTACCTCTGTGTCGGCAGTCGCTCGTCCATCCATAATTGTATACCTACCTGTGGTGGGTTGTTGTTTTTTTCTATCTTCTTCATACTAGTAGTTTACTTTAGGAGTCTGCAGTGCTAACAGTGTCCAGCAGGTCCGTCATTATATAATATATACCTGTCCTGCAGTAGTGATATATATATATTTTTTATATCATTATCATCCAGTCTATACTAGCAGCAGACGCAGTATGGTAGTCCACGGCTGTAGCTACCTCTGTGTCGGCAGTCGCTCCTCCATCCATAATTGTATACCTACCTGTGGTGTGTTTTTTTTTTCTATCTTCTTCATACTAGTAGTTTACTTTAGGAGTCTGCAGTGCTGACAGTGTCCAGCAGGTCCGTCATTATATAATATATACCTGTCCTGCAGTAGTGATATATATATATTTTTTATATCATTATCATCCAGTCTATACTAGCAGCAGACGCAGTACGGTAGTCCACGGCTGTAGCTACCTCTGTGTCGGCAGTCGCTCGTCCATCCATAATTGTATACCTACCTGTGGTGGGTTTTTTTTTCTATCTTCTTCATACTAGTAGTTTACTTTAGGAGTCTGCAGTGCTGACAGTGTCCAGCAGGTCCGTCATTATATAATATATACCTGTCCTGCAGTAGTGATATATATATATTTTTTATATCATTATCATCCAGTCTATACTAGCAGCAGACGCAGTACGGTAGTCCACGGCTGTAGCTACCTCTGTGTCGGCAGTCGCTCGTCCATCCATAATTGTATACCTACCTGTGGTGTTTTTTTTTTTTTTTCTATCTTCTTCATACTAGTAGTTTACTTTAGGAGTCTGCAGTGCTGACAGTGTCCAGAAGGTCCGTCATTATATAATATATACCTGTCCTGCAGTAGTGATATATATATATTTTTTATATCATTATCATCCAGTCTATACTAGCAGCAGATGCAGTACGGTAGTCCACGGCTGTAGCTACCTCTGTGTCGGCAGTCGCTCGTCCATCCATAATTGTATACCTACCTGTGGTGTTTTTTTTTTTTTCTATCTTCTTCATACTAGTAGTTTACTTTAGGAGTCTGCAGTGCTGACAGTGTCCAGCAGGTCCGTCATTATATAATATATACCTGTCCTGCAGTAGTGATTTATATATTTTTTTTATATCATTATCATCCAGTCTATACTAGCAGCAGACGCAGTACGGTAGTCCACGGCTGTAGCTACCTCTGTGTCGGCAGTCGCTCGTCCATCCATAATTGTATACCTACCTGTGGTGGGTTTTTTTTTTCTATCTTCTTCATACTAGTAGTTTACTTTAGGAGTCTGCAGTGCTGACAGTGTCCAGCAGGTCCGTCATTATATAATATATACCTGTCCTGCAGTAGTGATATATATATATTTTTTATATCATTATCATCCAGTCTATACTAGCAGCAGACGCAGTACGGTAGTCCACGGCTGTAGCTACCTCTGTGTCGGCAGTCGCTCCTCCATCCATAATTGTATACCTACCTGTGGTGGTTTTTTTTCTTTTCTATCTTCTTCATACTAGTAGTTTACTTTAGGAGTCTGCAGTGCTGACAGTGTCCAGCAGGTCCGTCATTATATAATATATACCTGTCCTGCAGTAGTGATATATATATTTATTTTATATCATTATCATCCAGTCTATACTAGCAGCAGATGCAGTACGGTAGTCCACGGCTGTAGCTACCTCTGTGTCGGCAGTCGCTCGTCCATCCATAATTGTATACCTACCTGTGGTGTTTTTTTTTTTTTCTATCTTCTTCATACTAGTAGTTTACTTTAGGAGTCTGCAGTGCTGACAGTGTCCAGCAGGTCCGTCATTATATAATATATACCTGTCCAGCAGTAGTGATATATATATATTTTTTATATCATTATCATCCAGTCTATACTAGCAGCAGACGCAGTACGGTAGTCCACGGCTGTAGCTACCTCTGTGTCGGCAGTCGCTCGTCCATCCATAATTGTATACCTACCTGTGGTGATTTTTTTTTTTTCTATCTTCTTCATACTAGTAGTTTACTTTATGAGTCTGCAGTGCTGACAGTGTCCAGCAGGACCGTCAATATATAAATATATACCTGTCCTGCAGTAGTGATATATATATATTTTTTATATCATTATCATCCAGTCTATACTAGCAGCAGACGCAGTACGGTAGTCCACGGCTGTAGCTACCTCTGTGTCGGCAGTCGCTCATCATCCATAAGTATACTAGTATCCATCCATCTCCATTGTTTACCTGAGGTGCCTTTTAGTTGTGCCTATTAAAATATGAAGAACAAAATGTTGAGGTTCCAAAAATAGGGAAAGATCAAGATCGACTTCCACCTCGTGCTGAAGCTGCTACCACTAGTCATGGCCGAGACGATGAAATGCCATCAACGTCGTCTGCCAAGGCCGATGCCCAATGTCATAGTACAGAGCATGTAAAATCCAAAACACCAAATATCAGTAAAAAAAGGACTCAAAAATCTAAAATAAAATTGTCGGAGGAGAAGCGTAAACTTGCCAATATGCCATTTACCACACGGAGTGGCAAGGAACGGCTGAGGCCCTGGCCTATGTTCATGGCTAGTGGTTCAGCTTCACATGAGGATGGAAGCACTCAGCCTCTCGCTAGAAAAATGAAAAGACTCAAGCTGGCAAAAGCACAGCAAAGAACTGTGCGTTCTTCGAAATCACAAATCCACAAGGAGAGTCCAATTGTGTCGTTTGCGATGCCTGACCTTCCCAACACTGGACGTGAAGAGCATGCGCCTTCCACCATTTGCACGCCCCCTGCAAGTGCTGGAAGGAGCACCCGCAGTCCAGTTCCTGATAGTCAGATTGAAGATGTCAGTGTTGAAGTACACCAGGATGAGGAGGATATGGGTGTTGCTGGCGCTGGGGAAGAAATTGACCAGGAGGATTCTGATGGTGAGGTGGTTTGTTTAAGTCAGGCACCCGGGGAGACACCTGTTGTCCGTGGGAGGAATATGGCCATTGACATGCCTGGTGAAAATACCAAAAAAATCAGCTCTTCGGTGTGGAAGTATTTCAACAGAAATGCGGACAACATTTGTCAAGCCGTGTGTTGCCTTTGTCAAGCTGTAATAAGTAGGGGTAAGGACGTTAACCACCTCGGAACATCCTCCCTTATACGCCACCTGCAGCGCATTCATCATAAGTCAGTGACAAGTTCAAAAACTTTGGGCGACAGCGGAAGCAGTCCACTGACCAGTAAATCCCTTCCTCTTGTAACCAAGCTCACGCAAACCACCCCACCAACTCCCTCAGTGTCAATTTCCTCCTTCCCCAGGAATGCCAATAGTCCTGCAGGCCATGTCACTGGCAATTCTGACGAGTCCTCTCCTGCCTGGGATTCCTCCAATGCATCCTTGCGTGTAACGCCTACTGCTGCTGGCGCTGCTGTTGTTGCTGCTGGGAGTCGATGGTCATCCCAGAGGGGAAGTCGTAAGACCACTTTTACTACTTCCACCAAGCAATTGACTGTCCAACAGTCCTTTGCGAGGAAGATGAAATATCACAGCAGTCATCCTGCTGCAAAGCGGATAACTGAGGCCTTGGCATCCTGGGCGGTGAGAAACGTGGTTCCGGTATCCATCATTACTGCAGAGCCAACTAGAGACTTGTTGGAGGTACTGTGTCCCCGGTACCAAATACCATCTATTTTCCATTTCTCTAGGCAGGCGATACCGAAAATGTACACAGACCTCAGAAAAAGACTCACCAGTGTCCTAAAAAATGCAGTTGTACCCAATGTCCACTTAACCACGGACATGTGGACAAGTGGAGCAGGGCAGGCTCAGGACTGTATGACTGTGACAGCCCACTGGGTAGATGTATGGACTCCCGCCGCAAGAACAGCAGCGGCGGCACCAGTAGCAGCATCTCGCAAACGCCAACTCTTTCCTAGGCAGGCTACGCTTTGTATCACCGCTTTCCAGAATACGCACACAGCTGAAAACCTCTTACGGCAACTGAGGAAGATCATCGCGGAATGGCTTACCCCAATTGGACTCTCCTGTGGATTTGTGGCATCGGACAACGCCAGCAATATTGTGTGTGCATTAAATCTGGGCAAATTCCAGCACGTCCCATGTTTTGCACATACCTTGAATTTGGTGGTGCAGAATTATTTAAAAAACGACAGGGGCATGCAAGATATGCTGTCGGTGGCCAGAAGAATTGCGGGACACTTTCGGCATACAGGCACCACGTACAGAAGACTGGAGCACCACCAAAAACAACTGAACCTGCCCTGCCATCATCTGAAGCAAGAAGTGGTAACGAGGTGGAATTCAACCCTCTATATGCTTCAGAGGTTGGAGGAGCAGCAAAAGGCCATTCAAGCCTATACAACTGAGCACGATATAGGAGGTGGAATGCACCTGTCTCAAGCGCAGTGGAGAATGATTTCAACGTTGTGCAAGGTTCTGCAACCTTTTGAACTTGCCACACGTGAAGTCAGTTCAGACACTGCAAGCCTGAGTCAGGTCATTCCCCTCATCAGGCTTTTGCAGAAGAAGCTGGAGACATTGAAGGAGGAGCTAACACAGAGCGATTCCGCTATGCATGTGGGACTTGTGGATGGAGCCCTTAATTCGCTTAACAAGGATTCACGGGTGGTCAATCTGTTGAAATCAGAGCACTACATTTTGGCCACCGTGCTCGATCCTAGATTTAAAACCTACCTTGGATCTCTCTTTCCGGCAGACACAAGTCTGCTGGGGTTCAAAGAACTGCTGGTGAGAAAATTCTCAAGTCAAGCGGAACGCGACCTGTCAACATCTCCTCCTTCACATTCTCCCGCAACTGGGGGTGCGAGGAAAAGGCTCAGAATTCCGAGCCCACCCGCTGGCGGTGATGCAGGGCAGTCTGGAGCGACTGCTGATGCTGACATCTGGTCCGGACTGAAGGACCTGACAACGATTACGGACATGTCGTCTACTGTCACTGCATATGATTCTCTCCCCATTGAAAGAATGGTGGAGGATTATATGAGTGACCGCATCCAAGTAGGCACGTCAGACAGTCCGTACTTATACTGGCAGGAAAAAGAGGCAATTTGGAGGCCCTTGCACAAACTGGCTTTATTCTACCTAAGTTGCCCTCCCACAAGTGTGTACTCCGAAAGAGTGTTTAGTGCCGCCGCTCACCTTGTCAGCAATCGGCGTACGAGGTTACATCCAGAAAATGTGGAGAAAATGGTGTTCATTAAAATGAATTATAATCAATTCCTCCGTGGAGACATTCACCAGCAGCAATTGCCTCCACAAAGTACACAGGGAGCTGAGATGGTGGATTACAGTGGGGACGAATTGATAATCTGTGAGGAGGGGGATGTACACGGTGATATATCGGAGGATGATGATGAGGTGGACATCTTGCCTCTGTAGAGCCAGTTTGTGCAAGGAGAGATTAATTGCTTCTTTTTTGGTGGGGGTCCAAACCAACCCGTCATTTCAGTCACAGTCGTGTGGCAGACCCTGTCACTGAGATGATGGGTTGGTTAAAGTGTGCATGTCCTGTTTATACAACATAAGGGTGGGTGGGAGGGCCCAAGGACAATTCCATCTTGCACCTCTTTTTTCTTTCATTTTTCTTTGCGTCATGTGCTGTTTGGGGAGTAGTTTTTGGAAGGGCCATCCTGCGTGACACTGCAGTGCCACTCCTAGATGGGCCAGGTGTTTGTGTCGGCCACTTGGGTCGCTGAGCTTAGTCATCCAGCGACCTCGGTGCAAATTTTAGGACTAAAAATAATATTGTGAGGTGTGAGGTGTTCAGAATAGACTGAAAATGAGTGGAAATTATGGTTATTGAGGTTAATAATACATTGGGATCAAAATGACCCCCAAATTCTATTATTTAAGCTGTTTTTTAGGGTTTTTTGAAAAAAACACCCGAATCCAAAACACACCCGAATCCGACAAAAAAAATTCGGTGAGGTTTTGCCAAAACGCGTTCGAACCCAAAACACGGCCGCGGAACCGAACCCAAAACCAAAACACAAAACCCGAAAAATTTCCGGTGCTCATCACTAGTTCAGATATAACATGTGCAGAGAGAGTTAGATTTGGGTGGGGTGTGTTCAATCTGCAATCTAAATTGCAGTGTAAAAATAAAGCAGCCAGTATTTACCCTGCACAGAAACAATATACCCCACACAAATCTAACTCTCTCTGTGCATGTTATATCTGCCCCACCTGCAGTGCACATGGTTTAGCCCATTAGCTAACAAATTTGCTGCTTCAATCAGGTCTGAATTAGGCCCTTAATCTAATATAATATAGGGCCCTCCCTGTTTTAAGTGCCCTGGGCCCCCCAAACTCCATATGTATTTGCACTACACATGCATGGAAGAGCAACACAGGCAAGTGTGCCCAAGCAGAGTCATTTTGACTTATGATTGAAAAGGGGGGACCTGGCCATAAGCACATACTGTACATGCCTGGTTGGAGGAATATCTTTTGCATCAAGTATAAGGCAGATGTAAGTGTACAGCAATGATGATGATGATGATGATGATGATGATGATAATGACAACTAGCAAACCAGGTGCATGTGCTGCAGCACATGGACGGTCACTAATCGAGCTACGTGTCCTATAGGGATTCTGACCATTGGGATTCCAATCGCCAGGATCCTGACTACGCCCCCCTCTGATTGCACCCCCTTCACCTGTTTAGCTCATTTAAATAATCAAGGCAGTTTCCCAAATTGCTAAACTGAATGTTCAAGGAAATAGCCCCCCTAATATCTGATATCTGCACTCCAGTGCAATATCTTTACCAAGTGCAATCCTTCCCCCCCCCCCCCCCCCCCCCATTGCTAGATGCAGAGGGACCAGTGTCACGTCGCTTCATAAAAGCAATTCAAGAACTATTTATTTTTTTATGTTTCAGATATCTAGACAAGACCCTGTTCTCCCGAAACTGATCATTTTTAATCTCAGAAAGCAGTTTCTTACTTTCTTCTTTTATTTATATATTTTTTTATTCCGGCATGCGGACCTGAAACATAAAATATAAGTGCTGTAACTGGGCGAAATGTTAAATTAATTTTAGAATACATCAAAGTAATTTAGTCTTTCTCATTCAAGGCAAGATTTCAGTGTAATTTCTTCCCTCCTCTGCCCCAATGTGTAATGTGATTGGAATTTTAATTAGATAAGTGCTTATAGCTCCCGCAGAAGGTTAGATTGCAACGTAGGTTTCAGAAGAAAAACTAGGAAGAGAGCAGAACGCTGAACGCAGGTATCACAGTAGACGTGACCTTATTTCTCTGTAATGTATATCAGCTGCTTTCAGGAACTTCGCTACTTGATTGATTGACAAACCATCTTGTTACACGCTCCCAATAAAATGTTAAATTGTCTCATTCTCCCTTTACACAGAAACTGACGGCAATTTTCCTTTAGTTTAAAGCAGTTTTAGTTATTCAACTGATTCATTGATCATTTAAAGTAAGGTGAACTTAAGACCTTATGAAAACTGCAAAGAGAAGAGATGACGGCTGTAGCTGTCCCGGCAAAGGGCTTCCAAGTTCTAGTAATGTGGCTGGGTCATTAGATTACTGCACATGGGAAGTCATTTGGACACACATGCACATAAGGAAAATGCGATGTACAGTATGTGGAGGAGGATGGAGGCTGCAGGGGAAGTATCAGAAGATACCTCATTGGCACAAAGCGACTACCGTTACCTGAAGATGGCGCTAGCGAACAGGTGGTTCACTATGTAGGTTCGCTATGTAATACCGGCGGTCATGATGCCAGCAGTCACATGACCGACAGCGAAATCCTGACACTGAAGATCCCGACACCAGCTGGGGTCAGTATTTTAACCCTCCCCCTAACCCGATGAAGGTGGCAGCTATTGCAATGCTAACCCTCCGGGGGTGGCGGTTATGGCTAACCACCCCCCTTGTAAAGTTGTGCCTAACCCTTAAATACCCCCCCCCACCCCGGGCCCTAACCCGTATCCTGATACTTTCCTTTGGGATGGTCAGCTGTCAGTGTTCTGGCGCCGCCCCCCCCCCCCAAAGGTGTCGAGATTCCGGCATTGCTCACATGACTGCTGGCATCCCGTCCGCTGGGATGCCGGACCCATCCGATTAACAAGGCCAAGCTCCATAAAGGTTTTCTGAACTTTTTTGGACAGATCATAGTCCCACTGAGAACAAAGGAAGCTTAAGTTACAGCAATGCATCAGATATCTCCACTATTACATAATCTTATAGTGCTGAATGCTGATACTTACGTTAACGCATGAACTTGATAAAAAAAAATCCCTGATGGATTTATTTATTAAACTGGTTTCTGAAAGCCACCAATTCTTGCCATTTTTGCCTGCAGGGCCGAAGCAAGCGAGACTATTAAGTGCTTCATATTTAATAACTGTTTATAAATAAACTTGTAGAAGTATTTTTATCTCCAGCTATGTATTTTAAGAATTATTTTTAAAGAAGAATGTATAACTCCAAAATATCAGCACCAGAAACAGGTTAATAAATGGGAGGACCATGTGGAGTGGGGCCCCCTCCCAGAGGCGTCACTAGGGTTGGTGTCACCCGGTATGGTAACTCATGGTGTCACCCCCATGGACCTCCTTCTGTATCACACCACACAGAACCCTTAGTAATGTTTTTGTACTAGTTTTACTTGTAAATCATAATTCCCGTGTATATATTCCGTGCTCTAACTGGCGCAACATTTATAACGTGCTCTACCTGGCGCAATGTGTATAACGTGCTGTACCTGGCGCAACATTTATAACGTGCTCTACCTGGCGCAGTGTGTATAACGTGCTCTACCTGGCGCATTGTGTATAACGTGCTCTACCTGGCGCAATGTGTATAACGTGCTCTACCTGGTGCAATGTGTATAACATGCTCTACTTGGCTCAATGTGTTTAATGTGCTCTACCTGGCGCATTGTGTATAACGTGCTCTATCTGGCGCAATGTGTATAACGTGCTCTACCTGGCGCAATGTGTATAACGTGCTCTACCTGGTGCAATGTGTATAACGTGCTCTACCTGGCGCAATGTGTATAACGTGCTCTACCTGGTGCAATGTGTATAACATGCTCTACTTGGCTCAATGTGTATAATGTGCTCTACCTGGTGCAATGTGTATAACATGCTCTATCTGGCGCAATGTGTATAACGTGCTCTACCTGGTGCAATGTGTATAACATGCTCTACTTGGCTCAATGTGTATAATGTGCTCTACCTGGTGCATTGTGTATAACATGCTCTACCTGCTGCATTGTATATAATGTGCTCTATCTGGCGCAGTGTGTATAACGTGATCTACCTGTCGCATGTGTAAAAAATAATAATGTGTAATATTATATATATATATATATATATATACATACACACACTTTAAAAAAAATAATAATACTGGATTATATTGAAATTAACCATTTGTTTGTACAAACAAATGGTACTAATTTCAATAAAATCCATGTTTACTTCAGGAAAAAAAATTAATTAATTGACTATATAATATTTTTTTTTACTGTAAATACTAACTTATTATTGAAGTTTCCACAAACGAATTGCAGCCAGCCAAGGAGTGACAGCAGGAGGTTGAGAATGAGCCTGAGGTGCGCAACCAACTTCAAGGCAGTCCCTACGACCCTAGGCTCCCTGTAGTAACCGCAGCACTAACCTCCTCCCACTTCTCCCTCCCAGCAGTGCAAGCGGGCGAGCGGCGGCGTGATGACGTCACGGGACTTGCATGATGAAGACGTGATCGTGTGTATGGACCCGGCCACGGCGGAGTCTCCCAGCCGGGAGGAAGGTATGCAATCATAATTGTGCCGTAGTGGAGTCTTCTTGTTGCAGGCGGGGATGTAGGATTTTGAGTTGATGGGGGCGCGATCGTAACTGTTGTGCTTGGTGCCAGACGGCAAACAGAGCACTACAGTTACGATCGTACCCCCGTCGACTCAAAATCCTACACCCCCGCCTGCAACAAGAAGACTCCACTACGGCACAGTTTTAATCGCATACCATCCACCCCCTCCCGGCTGGAAGACTCCGCAGCGGCACAGTTACAATTGCTCCCCCAATGCCTCCCCCGCCCCGCTGACTGAAAGTCACACACCCCGCCTGGAAGACTCCGCCGGGTCCGTGCTGTGTGACAGTGTCATGAAGCAGGGGATGCAGCAGGTGTGAGTGTGCAGCTTAATTTGGTGTCACCCCATTGAAGGGTGACACCCGGGTGCGGGCCGCACCCCCCGCACCCGCCTCATGACGCCACTGCCCCCTCCCTATACCTGATGCCGGCGGTGCCATCTTTTTGGTCATGTCTTCAGAATGAAGGTATATAGTGTATGCCAGAGTCTTTGCTATTCTCTGCTCTGGTGCTTCGGTGGAATGATGGAGACACTGTCAGTGGGTGTGTGTGGGAGGAAGGAGGGGGAGTCTGCGGCACACTGTCAAAGTTTGTTCTGAGTACAGGGCCACCATCAGGGGGGGACCCACAGGACTATTATCCCGGGCCCAAACATCAGAGGGCTCATCATGGAGCTGAGCTGCAGTGCAGACAGAGGGAAACTGGAAAATGCAGTGATGATCAGAAGCCATGTAAGGGGTCGAGGGAGCAGAGAATTAGCATACAAATGACAGATTTGGGGGAGCACAGGCATGAATGAACATACAGTTATGAGGGGGTTGGGCAGGACGAGAATGAACCTAGATAAGGAAGGGACACATGAATGGATATACAGGTGGGGAGGGGGCTCTACAAGAATAAACCTACAGACACAGAGGAGCAGAACAAGATTTGGCATATAGATAAGAGAGGGGGAACGCAAGAATGAACATACAGAAAGGAGGGCAGCAATGTGTGTGGGGGGGGGGGGGGGGGGGCTGCCAAATCATGCAGTCCCAGGCCCTACAATTTCTGATGGCAGCTCTGTTTGGGTGCAGTGAGTGAGTGACCCTTGACACATCTGTCCATTACTGATACACCACTGACACCACACATCCGCCAAACTCGGACTTCATTACATCCCACCCAGTGTCTGTAACAACAGTAACAAAGGTCAGCAAAAACAAAAATTTAAAAAGAAGTATAATTTTTATTATTTTTTGGTTCAATATGAGAATCTATACATATATTTATTTTCATTTGCTTGGGAGAAAAAAAGTGGTTTTAATTGAAAAAGTTCTACTCTTAGATCCATCTGCCAGGCGCTTAAAAATAGAATCATTTGAAGAAGACTAGTTCCCACTCGGCATATTGCAAGATACATCATCAAAATAACACGTCTGTTGAAAAGAAGTGAGTTATTAGCAACTTCTAACTTTAAATAGGCTTAAAGAACTTCAGATAAAATGAACAGATGTAAGTCAGTAGTACCCCAAGCATTTTATTGCACATCTTCCTCCGAAAGAAACTCTCTTAGGAATCATCCCATAAGGCTAATTATAGTGGGAAAATTAATCAAGATATAGAAAATAAAAGCTGGGGATTCATTCTTTTTCCATATTTATAACCACAATGATTAAAACAAGAAATAAATAAATAATGTTGTTCTTTGCAGTATTTTAGCTGCTCATATGAACAGACAACTGGTGGTTTATCCAGGACTGTAGGTAACTTATGCGCAAACTGGTTACATATGAGGGGTGTGCAATAAGTTTCCGGATGTGTAGTGCACAGGTACAGTAGTGTAGACACATCTGACTGCTTGTGTCTAAAGTATTTGTAAAATGTCAAGGCACAGGACCGAAGTCAATTTACCAACAATCAAGAGCCTGATGGTCAAAATACAACAAGGTCAAAATACCGACATGGTCAAAATACTGACATTTAAAATGTCAACAGGTCAAAAAACTCGACATGAGTTTTTCATGATTTTTTTCATTGAAACCGACTTGTTCATACTTTACCATCGCAGTGGACGTGGAGGGGGAGTATAATAGTGTGCCGAGTGCAGCATGGCGAGTGCAGCGAGCCATGCGTGGGGATACAGTACACTTATGCGGCGTTCATGTCGAGCTATGTCGACATACACACCATTTTAAAAAAAAGTGTGTAGATTTTTTGACCTGTTGCCATTTTAGATGTTGGTATTTTTACCATGTTGACATTTTAAAGGTATTTGGACCATGTTGGTTTTTTGACCTTGTCGGTATTTTGACCATCAGTCAATGGTTGTCAGTATTTTGACCATCGGGATTTTGATTGTGGGTAAATCATACTGATCCTCAACCGAAGAAGTCTATTTCCCTATCTTTCAGTAGTGAATACTGAGCAAAAATAATCATTAAGATAATCCGCTTTTACGATATCTCCCTCAACAAGACTCCCTGGTGTGGAGGCCAATCCCGGGCCATTTTTTCAATCCCGGAAATCTGGATTGAAAAATTATCAATTCTGGGATTATCGGGATTGGTCTCTTTCAATGTGTGTCCTCCCCCTGCCCTGCCCACCCTAGATAACTCACCATACTCTGGGCGGGAGGGTTTGTGCGTCACTTGCTGCGATGAGAGGAGGTAAAGTTCAGGGTAGCGGTAAGGTCAGGCCGGCAAGCGGTGGGAGGCTGGCTGCACAGCGTGACCTCTGACTTCACATCATGCTGCGCAGTGCGCACAGACAGGGGCAGGGGGAGCTGAGCAGGTGGAGCCGGGCAGCATCTGAGCCTCGTGAGGACACTCAACACTACCAGACATATAAAAAAGTAAGGTGGTGGCCAATCCCGAAATCCTCGGGATTGGAAACTCCAATCCTGGGAATGAATCCAAGCCAATTTTAGGCCGGGATCCCGCTGATCCCAGGATTGGCCACCATACAACCAATAAGATTCTATCTATTATCTTCTAGAAGCAGCTAAATATTAAGTAGAGTCTGATTGGTTGCTATCGGGAACATCACCAATTCTAAAAAAAACTTCCACCTTAGTAAATTTCCCCCCCTAGTCTCTGTCTTTAGTCGTATTATTCCTCCTTTTGTTTTTCTCCTTTCGCTTACATACCTGTGTGACACCCTGCATTGTCCCCAGTAAGAATGATGCAGAGAAGCATCGATGCGAGCGTGAACCGCTGCTAGTTTATGGAACATACACTCTCTGCTGTGCATGCTGCAGAGCTGATCGTGTGCATCTACTGGCGAATCAGAGTCACATGCAGCCCACATCTCCACTTGCGATGCAATGGGCGTTACTGCGTGACAGCGGAACATTCACGTGAAGGCGGAGTTTAGTGAGGGTGGGTAGAGAGCGTGTTGGCTCTGTGGAGTCCAGCATACATGTAAATACCTTTGTATTATGATGCATCCCTTCCACCTAGCATAAGGATGTTGCAGGCACACTAACATTGATGACCATTATGAAAGCAAGAGTATGGATAGGAGCCACACAGATGTATATAACTGCATAGGGCAATGTTTTTCAACCACTGTGCCATGGCACACTAGTGTGCCCTGAGCAGTCTCCAGGTGTGCTGCCATAGAAGCAGAGCCAAGCCCGTCAGTATTTTGCAGCTACTGAGGCCCTGAAACGATCAATACTGGTGGGTTTGGTGGTTGCAGAGCCAGTTCTAATTTTGTTCCCGTGCAGTGTTGGGCTCTTCTGGCTTTCCCAGATGTGGCTCAGGCATTATCTATGGAGAAGCTGCGACATGACATCCTAGGACACGCAACTGCACCATGCACCACCATTATATTTGAGTGTACCTTGGCAATATTTAAATCTTGTTCAGTGTGCCGCGAGTTGTAAAAGATTGAAAATCTCTGGCATAGGGGTTACGATGCCTAGAGCAGAACTAGCTGTAGTCATTGCACAAGAAAGCCCATCATTATTTTGCCACCTTCCTGTTACTGTCTAAATCAATGGCTGCAGCACATATGTGTGTACACTCTGTATAGCATGCACCGTATGGAGCACATTCACAGCTGCAAATAAACACTCCGCTACGAGAACATTGCGTGCTGATTGTATGTGACTCAGGATCACGCCCAAGGTGCAGTACTGATGCTTTTCTGACAGCAGACAGCAGACCAGGACCACAAAACAATTACAACTAGCAAAATTAGTTTTATGTAATACAGTTACAGAAAAACATCAGTGGGTATTATTATAGGGAGCCACAATCCCTATGACAATCCCTGCTCACACGACTGATTATAGCATCATTACATATTCCATGAGCTGCGTGTAGTAAATGTATCTGGCGTGCAGCCAATTCTTCAACACTTTTCAAAATTGGAATGATTTTGTAATTTCAATACATACTGGGCCTAATTCAGATCTGTTCGCTCGATAGCGTTTTTTTGCTGCAAAGCGATCAGGTAACTACTGCGCATGCACTGCAATGTGCAGGCGCACCGTACAGTTACAAAGTGGATCGTTGTTGTGCACTGGTTCTAGCGAAGAAACCATTCGCACAGCCGCTCGCAAGGAGATTGACAGGAAAAGGGCATATGTGGGTGGAAACTGACGGTTTTCTGGGAGTGGTTGGAAAAACGCAGGCGTGTCAAAGCGTTTGCAGGGTGGGTGTCTGACGTTAATTCCGGGCTTGAATAGGCTGAAGTGATCTCAGCGGCTGAGTAAGGTCAGAGCTACTCAGAAACTGCACAAACTGTTTTTGTACAGGGCGGCTGCACACGCGTTCGCACACTTGCAAAGCGAAAGTACACTCCCCTATAGGCGGCATCTATCTGTTCGCAGCGCTGCAAAAAATAGCTAGCGAGCGAACAGATCTGAATTAGGCCCACTGTGTATAAACAGCATATCGTACAGTATGTCGGTGCCACCCCCTACACTATCTGCCCCAGTGTCTCCCAAAAATACATAAAGAAAACAAATTGCAGGATTTTGGGCTTTACGGCTGACTGTGTGGCCAGCTAGGCATCTGGTAACCATCATGCTGCCATGGTGATGGGCCCGTTTTTATGTGGAGGCCTGGAGCTTCATCCGCCCCATTGTTAATCTGGCCCTGGGTCTGTCCATTTCTTCCTACTTCGCACACCTACAGTATGTGCTTTGGCAGACATCTAGGCACACTTTTGCATGTTGGGCCTGATTCAGACCAGGGGGTATATTTACAAAGATTTGTGTTTTGGCCGTTTTGAAGGGTGTTTGAACTCGAATGGTATCGGGTGCATTTTACTGCAACTTTTTGAATCCTGATACGATCATTCACTAAGCTGCCGAGTTTTGCACAATCGTTTTTTCCGATGTCGATGTGATTCGTAATATCAGGCAGTGTTTTACGGGAGTGATGAGTAAAACCCTGCCTGACAAAACACAAGGAATCCCGGCCGGATCTGTGAGATCCGTGCAGGGCTTCATTGTGTATGGTAAAAAGGTTTTTAAAGTGTTTAAGAATCATAAAAAAAATTGTGTGGGGTCCCCCTCCTAAGTATAACCAGCCTCGGGCTCTTTGAGCCGGTCCTGGTTGAAAAAATATGGGGGAAAAATTGACAGGGGTTCCCCCATATTTCATCAACAACCAGCACCGGGCTCTGCGCCTGGTCCTGGTGCAAAAAATACAGGGGACAAAAAGCGTAGGGGTTCCCCGTATTTTTTGAACCAGCACCGGGCTCCACTAGTCAGAGAGATAATGCCACAGCCGGGGGACACTTTTATATAGGTCCCTACGGCCCTGGCATTAAATCACTAACTAGTCACCCCTGGCCGAGGTACCCTGGAGGAGTGGGGACCCCTTAAATCAAGGGGTCCCCCCCCTCCAGCCACCCAAGGGCCAGGGGTGAAGCCCGAGGCTGTCCCCCCCATCCATGGGCTGCGGATGGGGGGCTGATAGCCAAGTTTAAAATAATAGAATATTGTTTTTTGCACAAGAACTAAAGTCCCTGCAAGCCTCCCCCGCAGGCTGGTACTTGGAGAACCACAAGTACCAGCATGCGGGGGTTAAACGGGCCCGCTGGTACCTATAGTTCTTCTGCAAAAAAAATACCCCCAAAAAAACAGGACACACACACCTTGAAAGTACAACTTTATTACATACATTCCGACACACACATACTTACCTATGTTCACATGCAGACTCGGCCCACGTCTCGACGGCGATTCCAGGGTACCTCAAAATAAAATTATACTCACCTAAATCCAGTGTCTTGTGTCCTTTTGTAATAATCCACGTACTTGGCAAAACAAAAAAACGGAAACCCGACCACGCACTGAAAGGGGTCCCATGTTTACACATGGGACCCCTTTCCCCGACTGCCAGGACCCCCCCTGCCTCCTGTCAAAGAGGGTCCCTTCTGCCAATCAGGGAGCGCCACGTCATGGCACTCTCCTGATTGGCTGTGTGCTCCTGTAGTGTCTGTCAGGCAGCACACGGCACAGATACAATGTAGCGCCTATGCGCTCCATTGTAGCCAATGGTGGGAACTTTGCGGTCAGCGGTGAGGTTACTTTCGGTCAACCGCTGACCGCAAAGTTCCCACCATTGGCTACAATGGAGCGCATAGGCGCTACATTGTATCACTGCCGTGTGCTGCCTGACAGACGCTACAGGAGCACACAGCCAATCAGGAGGGTGCCACGATGTGACGCTCCCTGATTGGCAGAAGGGACCCTCTTTGACAGGAGTCAGGGGGAGCCCTGGCAGTCGGGGAAAGGGGTCCCATGTGTAAACATGGGACCCCTTTCAGTGCGTGGTCGGGTTTCCGTTTTTTTGTTTTGCCAAGTATGTGGATTATACAAAGAATACAAGATTCCCTGGATTATGTGAGTATAATTTTTTTCACAGGTACCCCAAGGATTCTACATGGAGAAGAGGACCGAGCCTTGTGGGAACATAGGTAAGTATGTATGTATGGAGGTGTGCATGTATGTAATAAACTTATACTTTCACTGTGTGTGTGTCCTGTTTTTTTGGGGTTATTTTTATAGTAATAATAATAATAATAATTTTATTTATATAGCGCTCTTTCTCCAATAGGACTCAAGGCGCTTAACAGATACACAGCATAATATAGTACAGAAAAATAATGAAGTACATTTTTCATAAAATACAGAAGCATGAAGATACTAAAAGAGACACTATGGAAATGCTTGAGTAAACAGGAAAGTCTTGAGTCTACTTTTGAAGGATTCTATAGTTGGGGCCTCTCGCACTGTGCTGGGAAGTGAGTTCCATAGAGTCGGAGCCGCATGACTAAAAGCTCGACCCCCAGATGAATTACGGTAGATTCTAGGTACTGCTAAAAGTCCTTCATCTACAGATCGCAGTAATCGAGTGGGGCAGTATGGGATCAGAAGCTGTTTCAGGTACCTTGGGCCTTGGTCATGTAATGCTTTGAAACTCAGTAAGCCAATCTTGAAGAGGATTCGCCATCTTACAGGCAGCCAGTGAAGGGAGTAGAGGATGGGTGTTATGTGGCTGGAACGGGGCTGGTTGGTTAACAGCCTGGCAGCTGTGTTTTGCACCAGCTGTAAGCGTTGCAATTCTTTTGCTGGTAGACCAAGGTAGAGGGCATTACAGTAGTCTAATCGAGATGATACAAATGCATGTATGACTTTTGGCATATCATCTGAGGGAATTAGGTGCTTGATTCTGGCTATGTTCCTCAGGTGAAAGAATGAGGATTTGATTGTGGCTGATATCTGATGTTTAAGTGTCAAGCCATCATCCAGGACAACGCCAAGATTCCGCACATGATCACTGGTCTGTAATTCTGAATCCCCGAGTGTAAGTCCAGTTGGTTGGCTATGCTGCAGTCTTGTCCTTTGATGTTGCGGTCGTATTATAAGGACCTCTGTTTTATCCGGGTTCAGTCGCAGCCAACTGGCGCTCATCCACTCCTGTAGTTCAGCTAGACAGCCATTCAGGGTTGCTACTGGGTTATCAGTGCCCGGAGCAAAGGACAAGTACAGTTGTGTATCATCTGCATAGCAGTGGTAGACCAGGCCATGGCGCCTGATTATTTCGCCCAATGGGAGCATGTATACTGCAAAAAGCATGGGGGATAGTATAGAACCTTGTGGGACACCACATGGCAATGGCACTGGTGGTGATGAGTATAATCCAGATGATACTCTCTGTGACCTGCCTGTGAGAAATGATTTGAACCAGTTTAGGACTGTGCCATCCAGACCACAGAAGTGTATCAGTCGCTCAATCAGAAGCCCGTGGTCCACGGTATCAAATGCTGCCGAGAGATCCAGAAGGATTAATATTGAACAGTCACCTCTGTCTTTTGCCATCAGAAGATCATTTAACACACACACCAGGGCTGTTTCAGTGCTATGTCTTCTCCTGAATCCTGATTGAAATGGATCATAAATATCATGGGTTGTCAGGCGAATTTCCAGTTGATTTGCAACCACTTTCTCAATAACCTTTCCTAGGAAAGGAAGGTTTGATACCGGTCTGTAGTTGGACATGCAGTCGGGATCTAAATTAGGTTTTTTAAGAAGTGGTCTAACAATTGCTTCCTTTAGGGGTCCAGGAAAAATGCCTGTCTGCAAAGAGCATTGAACAATTTTTGCAAAGACAGGACCGATTATATCCGTACAACCTATTAGAAGCTTGGTAGTAGTAGTGCTACAGGTACCAGCGGGCCCGGTTTTCCACCGCATGCTGGTACTTGTGGTTCTCCAAGTACTAGCTTGCGGTGGAGGCTTGCTGGGACTTGTAGTACTGCTACTAAAAACAATATTCACATTTTTTCAAAAGGCTATCAGCCCCCCATCCGCCACCCTTGGATGGGAGGGACAGCCTCGGGCTTCACCCCTGGCCCTTGGGTGGCTGGAGGGGGGGACCCCTTGATTTAAGGGGTTCCCACTCCTCCAGGGTACCCCGGCTAAGGGTGAATAGTTGGGTATGTAATGCCAGGGCCGCAGGGACCAGTATAAAAGTGTCCCCCGGCTGTGGCATTATGTACCTGGCTAGTGGAGCCCGGTGCTGGTTTCAAAAATACGGGGGACCCCTACGCTTTTTGTCCCCCGTATTTTTGGAACCAGGACCAGGCGCAGAGCCCGGTGCTGGGTGAAGAAATATGGGGGAACCCCTGTCATTTTTCCCCCCATATTTTTTCAACCAGGACCGGCTCAAAGAGCCCGAGGCTGGTTATGCTTAGGAGGGGGGACCCCACGCAATTTTTTTTTCAGTTTTTACACTAAACAGCCCCTTTTCCATAGATAACCATGCACAGATCTCACTGATCCGTGCATGGTTATCCAAACTCGACTGGAAAAAGCAGGTCTATTTTTTTGCTGCTTTTTTTAACGATTCGAAAAAAAATAGACCCGCACTTGAGCACTCAGAGACTAACACCCAAATACGAATGAATAGTGAATGCCCGTGTTGTATGAAATAACAGCCGCGTTTGACCGATGGTCTATTCATTCGTATTTCGGTACTTTGCAAATCAAACCATTACGAATAGTCCAAACACTGCCGAGATTGGTGCTTAGTGAATTCCCGGATTGGGACTTAGAAAAAAAAACACAAATCGGACAAACTCGGATTCTTAGTAAATACTGGCCATGGTTGGAGTAGCGATCACCTATCACTGCTGGTTACATGGAAGCAGCAGTGATGTCAATTATATGGAGGTGCAGCAGGGGGCGCCACACCTCCTGCATGCATTACTGATCTTGGATGCGTCCTAGAATGCAGCATAGGATCATCTGACACCATCAGCCGGCTGCTTGATCCATGGCCACCACAGGAGCTACCGAGAGGCTGGGATCTGAATCAGGCTGAGCGAGTTGGATTACAGCACAAAGGGGCAGATGTATTAAGCCTGGAGAAGTGATAAAGCAATGATAAGTGCAATGTGATAACGCACCAGCCACTTAGCTCCTAACTGCCAATTTACAGTACATATTAGAGCTGATTGGCTGGTGCGTTCAGTGTCGGACTGGGGCCCACCGGGGGAATGCAGTGGTATGGGCCCATGTTTAGGGGTGTGGCCAGACTGCAGAGGGGGTGTGGCCTGCCACCACATTGGTTTGACTAACCATTAGAGAGTGCAACATCTGGGCCCCTACATAAATATATACAGTAAATTCAGCTGCTGCATGCATGATAATATACCAGATTAAAAACAGCAATGCACTGTAGAAAATACACCATAGTCCAGTATAAGGTAACATATGTATAATGTATAATTCAAGTGCACAGTCTAGAACCTGATCCTTAGAGCAGGAGGTGGGCCCCCAGGCAGTGGGGCCCACCAGTGGTTTCCCCTGTACCCCTGTGGGCCAGTCCAAGCCTGGATGTGTTATCACCTTGCACTTATCACTGCTTTATCACTTCTCCAGTTTTAATACTTCTGCCCCAAGATTGGATATAGCATCGAGCATTCATGTCCATTATGAATGAGCCCCAGAGTAATATAAGCAAGACTACAAAAACAATGTTTTTCTATATACAGTATAATCACTTCTAAAAATATTTCTTGCAGCATGAACTACTGATTTCATTTTGGCAACATGTAGGAAATAAACTGTCACCCCGCCACATTCCTGTATTCCGGAAATTCTTTATACACCTCCAATGTATGAAATCAGGTTATGTTTATGTGGACAATCTCATTACCTCCCCTCCTCCTGGCTATAGTGTAAGAGATTACTATATCACTTATACTCTGCGTGATGGATTAGAACCAAACAGCTCATTGCTTCCACAGCTGCCTATAGTGACGCATTACATACTCAGTATTGGCATCAGCTAGACTGAGAGGTTCCGCTGATCTTCTCATAGTGATTCATTCACGTGCAGGGAATTGAACCTGGCTCTCTACCATATCATTTACATAATATTACTCTTGGCAATAAGATACTGATACAGGAGGTGTTACGGAGGATACAGTTAATGAATTAGGCATAGTTTTTTTTACTTCAGGTTAGTTTTGCATACTTAGAAATCTAATAGCTTGCCGTACTATGGGGGTCATTCCGAGTTGATCGCTCGCTAGCTATTTTTTGCAGCGCTGCGAACAGATAGTCGCCGCCCGCAGGGGAGTGTATTTTTGCTTTGCAAGTATGTGATCGCATGTGCAGCCGAGCACTACAAAAAAGTTTTGTGCAGTTTCTGAGTAGCTAAGAACTTACTCACTTCAGCCTGTCCGGTCCCGGAATTGACGTCAGACACCCGCCCTGCAAATGCCTGGACACGTCTGCGTTTTTCAAAACACTCCCAGAAAACGGTCAGTTGCCACCCACAAATGCTCTCTTCCTGTCAATCTTCTTGCGATCAGCTATGCAAATTAATTCTTCATTAAATCCATCGCTCAGCAACGATCCGCTTTGTACCAGTACGACGTGCCTGCGCATTGCGGTGCATATGCATGCGCAGTAGTGACCTGATCACAGCGCTGCGAAAAATCCTAGCGTGCGATCAGGTCGGAATGACGCCCTATGTCCTTTGTCAGCTGTATTTACCGGCTAACATCGCCATAATTGTGTTTATCGAAGATGGATGATTCAAAAATAGAAAACTACTTATCTGTGTTAAGACAGTAGAAATATTTGTGGATCATTTTCATTTCATTTAACAAAACAATGTGGAGTTGTAAATTAGTTCATTTTAGAGCTCATGTATTTGTCGTACATATCGGACCCGACAGATGCCGGGTGAACTCAGTCTCCCCGGTTCATGCTGTCCGGCCCCACCCCCCTGTTTATGTTCTGCTCCCCACACCCTATCCCGACCCCCCACCCTTTCATCTCTCCCACTGGAATACTTACCCAGTTGAGGAGGCGGGTCTTCCTCCTCTCTGGCAGTCGGCTAGAGTCTGTCCCGGGACAGACCTTCTGAAATTATTATATAGCTTTAAGTTGGTAAATGTATCCTAGATCTGAAGTCTATAACATTACTAAGGAGGTGCGGTCATTTACTGCAGATCAATCCAGATGTTCCAACATCCTTGTGCATGACCCAATAACTACAGTATGTTTTTTCCTGAAGAACCTGGGTATACTTAAAAGATTTTCATAGCTACATACATTTCACACAGGCAACACTCCATGTGGTACAGAATACAGTCATGCCCCAGACAGGGAACCCTGAGATGGGGGGCACAGAGTACCCTGGCAAGTTCCAGTCTTGGGGTTCCAGTAGGGTGAATTATGGCAAGGTTGGGGGAGTGACTGCCTGGGGCTCAGGAAAGGGCACATGGGTCTATCCCTATTTACTCATCCAAAGCTATGAGTCAGATTACAGGTGGTGGAAAGAGGAGTCAAGAGACTGCACAGACAAATAGCTTCTTATTGGTCCATACAGTCACATCCACTACAGCTGCACACACAACACTGGCTTTTGTTCATTATGCCCCCTAGAAGGTGACGGAAGATATTGGGGTTAGGTTAAACAAAGGGGAACACGTGACAAGTGAGCAGATATACAGGTAGACAGACTAGCAGTGCAGCGTGTATTATCAGCTTGTAGCCTTATTAGAGAGTGATCATGCTGTGGTTCTTTTTCCCAGTGACCTAATGCTCGATTAAAATGTTCAATAATTCAGTATTATCCAATAGGAGCAGAGCTAATTTATTGGTGGGCTGTGTCTCCTGTTTTACACCTGAAGCTGCATTCATTGCTGAGAAATTGGGGAACTACGATGATGAGCTGGTTCTTTTATAGCATGGTAAAGAGGCTTTATTATATGATGGTAATGGAGTTATCCTATATAATAAGACTTAACGCTGCTCCTCACCTCTATGGTGCGCTGGCAGCCACTAGATGGTGCCCGACAGTGCAATTCAAGGGTTGCTCCGTTTGGGTGTGCGCTCACACACACATACAAATACACACACACCTACTGTACACACACCTACAACTACACACCTCAGCATGACAGAGCTCCATCATTGTGATGGGCTGGTAACTAGTATTATATAATGGTAGAGGGCTTGTATTATATGTTATGATGGCATGGGGGATGTGATGGCATGGGGGCATGATGATAATGGGGCTCTATTATATGATGGTATTGGGGATACTATACAGTATGATGCCATTGGGGCTGTATTATATAATGTTAATGGGGCTGTATATTATATAATGGTAAAGGGCCTTTATTATACAGTATAAAGGTATGGGGGCTGTTTTCCATGATGATGATAATGGGGGTGTATTATATGATGGTAAGGGGCTGGATAATTGCATGGTATAGTAACTATATATTAGTTTAGTGAGGCCGAATAACACACCAAACAATTGGAGCTGCTTTATTACATGCAGTTCAATAATGCTATATTATATAATGGACAATTAAGGATAATTGTTTTATTTGCTTGACACAGGGCATGTATTATGGGCCTAATTCAGCATGGATCGCAATCGGTATTTTTTGCAATTTGGGCAATTATCAAAAGACTGCGCATGCACTGCATACATACGCCAGAGCTGCATTGTGATCATGGTGCATTCGCAATATTACAGTGAACCGATCGCACATTGATTTAGAGGGCGGGTCTCTGATGTCATCTGCGATGACTTGCATGCAACAGCATATGCAGATTCGCCGTTAATCTGGTTTGGCGCAGATCAAATTTACCCCTTCGATGTTCCCGCTTTTGCATATGGATTGCGATGCATACACATCGCAATCACTGCAGTGGTCACCCTTTTCCATTTTTGGGTTGGAACTATCCATGCGATTCTTTGCAATTGAGTTTGCAAATAATCGCACTTTTAGTAGCAGTAGGGATCCGTGCTGAATTAGGCCCAATATTCTGAGCAGAGTCGCCTACTTTGCTGCCCCCTCCTCTGGGAAAGTGGCAGCGTGGTAAGCACATAGGATGCATGGCCGATGGCAAGGTGGGCTGTCCAGGGGCGTGTACGATGGGAAGGTGGGCTGTCTGGGGGTGTGACTGGCAGGAAGGTAGGCTGTCTGGGGGTGTGGCATCACGATAGTGTCATCGTGACTCCGCATCCACTATACAGTGCCAAGATAACAGGCACTATGTAGCGGGGGGCAGAGCTATGATGGCGCGATTCAGCGCAAATCACATCATCAGATCCCTCTAGGACTGCCTACTTGTGCTCTGCTGTGGGTGGCTGAGGAGGGAGTTCGGCGGGGAGCTGGCAGGAAAGCAGGAGACTTCCACACCTTCCGAGGGGCTGGGAGCACCACCCGATTTTCGGAAGGGTAGCCAAGTATGATTCTGTTTGGTGTTCGAGAGAGAGAGCGCTCACTGGGGAAGAATTGGGTCAGTGCCGCTAGACCCGGAGGTGTCCTACCTCCTAGTGATTTGTGGAAAAGAAAATGGACAGCGCACTTGGGGATGCGGGTACCGGGGGGGGGGGGGGAAACAGGGGTGGGGGTATGAACAATGGGACGGGGAGGTGATGAGTCCTGTATGTATATTAATGAGGCGAGACGTAGTGAGATTCACTTGTTTATTGTTAGGATTTGTGTACAAGACTCTTCAGGTTTGTCATATAGGATATCCTCTATGGCTGTCCCTTCTGAGTGGTGCACTTATGCCCGATTGACTACTCACATCCATTGTTCATACCCCCACCCCTGTTCCCCCCCCCCCCCCCGGTACCCGCATCCCCAAGTGCGCTGTCCATTTTCTTTTCCACAAGTATGATTCTGAGCCATTGAGGGTTGGTGCTGTACTGCTCAGTGGGACTGTATTGTATTCTCCAGAATGAGTGGCTGAATAATATTCTGAACCCAATGTTCTCTATTATTTTTTTCCACGTATGCTGTTCATTATTTTATGTGAGGCACTATTACACAGCGTACAGTACTAGCGCCTAACATGAAAACGTGTATCAGGTGTAGTCCCTGCTACTGCACACACATATACGTATTTAATACAGCATGCTGCCGGTTTTCCCATGCAATCTGCTGGGATGAGAGCATTTTTAAGCTTCGTCCTTTTGTCCAGTCTGCCTAAAAACGACTCATCTAATAAGAAACTACCAGGCAGTTAGATATACAAGAACTGCACTGTCCTTGACTGGTTTTCTTCTTACCTCACTAACCGCTCCTTCTCTGTGTCTGCCTCCAGCACCACCTCACACCCTTCCTTCCTTCCTGTTGGTGTCCCTCAGGGTTCTGTCCTTGGACCCCTTCTGTTCTCCCTGTACACCTCTTCCCTGGGTGCGCTCATTAACTCATTTGGCCTTCAATACCACCTCTATGCTGATGACACACAACTCTACCTCTCCTCTCCTGATCTGTCCCCCTCTGTCCTCTCTCAGGTTTCCAGCTGCCTCTCCGCAATCTCCTCCTGGATGTCTGAACGCTCTCTGAAGCTCAACATGGACAAAACTGAACTCATCATCTTCCCCCCATCCAGAGCAACACCCCCGACCAATATCTCCATCATTGTTGACAACACCACCATCTCCCCCATTCCCCAACTCCGCTGCTTGGGCGTCACTCTTGACTCCTCCCTCTCCTTTGCACCCCACATCCAAGCTCTGGCACAATCCTGTCGTTTCCAGCTACGCAACATTGCTCGTATCAGGCCATACCTCTCCCAGAGTGCAACTAAACTCATCATCCACTCACTGGTCATCTCACGACTTGATTACTGCAATGTTCTCCTCACTGGCCTCGCTTGCTCCCATCTTGCTCCCCTCCAATCTGTCCTGAACTCCGCAGCTAGGCTTATCTTCCTCTCCAGCCGCACCACATCTGCCACTCCCCTTCGACAAAATCTACACTGGCTCCCATTCCCCTACAGAATCCTCTTCAAACTCCTCACCCTCACATACAAGGCCATCTCTAATTCCACTGCTCCCTACATCTCCAACCTCCTTTCCCTTCATACTCCATCCCGCCCCCTACGGTCGACCAATGACCGTCGCCTCTCTCCACCGCCCTGGTCACTGCTTCCCATGCACGAGTTCAGGATTTTGCCCGTGCTGCACCCCTTCAGTGGAACGCACTCTCCCGCTCCATTAGACTCTCCCCGACCTTGCAAAGCTTCAAATGGGCACTAAAAACCCACCTATTCATCAAAGCATACCCTCCCGATGCATAACCCAGTGCTGAAGCCGCGCCTCCACCCCCCTGCCTCATGCCGTGAACATCTCAGCTTTGCTTGCATACTGCCATCAGGCTACCTCCCACTTGCCTGCACCTCTTGTCATCTGTCTGTCGCCCCTCCCCACTAGATTGTAAGCTCTTCAGAGCAGGGCCCTCTTTCCTCTTGTTATCTAAGCCCTCGTCTCGACACATTTCACTCGCAGCTCTCCCCTACTCAACGACCATCTTTATCCTGCTAGTAAAGGCTCATCTCTATCTATGGCCATCAGCCTCTAGTAGTACGATGAGCACTCCATCAATACTTACATCTTAGCTGTATTATGTCTTGAGAACGTGTGGTGCTCTATTTTACCAGCACTCTATTCCTGTTATTTATTTTCTGTAATGCTATTTTTGTCTCCCTGTACTGTCCTTTGTACTTCGCTGCGAAACACATGTGGCCCCTTATAAATAAAATGTAATAATAATAATAAAAACTGAAGACTGAAATATTGCAGTTTAGTGAAACACGCCCAAGGATATCCAAGGAGAAAAGCCGGCACAGACTGCGAACTGGAACAAATGAGCATACAGCAACCAGTCAACAAATGTTTATGTACAGGCAGGGTTGGAAATGCAGGAGGTAGCGAAACAATCTGCAGTTTAACTGGGATCCCAGTATGAGCAATCTCTTGTACAATTGTAAATGTGCTTGGATACGTTTCAGATGAAGCAGCCATCCTTTCTAGTAAAATCTGCAATGATGCAGAGAGATGACTGTTTACACGCACAGGAAAATCCGCTGCAATAAATTACCCTTTCCCAACTGGGGACGTTCAAAGTTGAGATTGGCTGTAGCTCTTCCACATAACAAATACAGACTTATAGCTTCCAATATTGAGTCAACACATTATAATCTGTTTATGTTATCAAAGGAGCGTAGATACTCAAATATTAATCTGCTACAAGTATGTGGTGGGAGCTGTGTGCGAGATGAAATGTCAGTGTCATCTGTCTGAAAGGTTTGCCATTTGTGCTTCCAGATCTAGAAGAAAGAATTTATCCTGTTCCGTCATTTTAAAAATATGATGCTGACGGCTGGAAAATAAACATTGAGGGTGCAAAGTCATGATTTTTGTCAGTGAATAAATTATTTTTGTCATTTATTGCTGTGTTATGTATTTGATATAGAGATATGATACATGATCAATTTCATGATGTGTTCTCCTGGGGTAGACGGTGCACTTTCTTCTTCAGCCTAAACAGTAACATCCAAGTCCAGGGTATTTGTCACATCTCCCAACATCGTGTAATGGTAAGGAGGGACTTCCTGGCGTGACGAAGGCGCAACCGGGCGGAAAGGGGCGTGGCCTATATGAAAGGGGTATGGCTTTGCGGGAGAGCCGTGATCACTAGCCACACCCGGTTTCCGTCACTATGGGGGCATGGCCAGTGTGATCTGCTGGCATGCCCTCAGTCTCTCTGTCCCCAACGAATAGACACTGTGCGCATGCACACAGCATCTATTCAACGCTGCTATATAGCAGAGTGCTGAGTAACAATGAGCCTCCCAACTCCCCCCCCCCCCCACCGCAGGACAATGAGGCCCGCGGGAGGGACAGCGGGACAGTCCCCCAAAAAAGGGACTGTCCCAAGAAAATCAGGACAGTTGGGAGGTATGTATATGGTACAAATAGCTCCATCTATTTTTGTTTGCAGCAAAAGTGAAAATAAAACAGAAATGGAAATCCTAGGCTGTCCAGCTCAGACTATACATAAAGTTTCCCTCTGTGTGTGTGAGAAGGACCTACTGTCCCACTCACCAAAACAGCAATTCAATTCAGTAGTTACTTCAAGGAGTAATGGTATCTCTTTGCAAGCTAGCAACTTGATCCCTTGGTAATGAGACACTTGCTGTCCAGGTTGACAGCCTTTTAACACACCTATGCAGGTGCAAGCGCTGATTAGCCTACTCTGAAGCTAAAGACACGGACTGGGCCTAATGGATCGAGACCGCCCTCAATCTTCATCCATAACCCCAGGAACCCTTTTCCAGCTTTTGCAGAAGCCAAAATAGCTCTCTTTTTTTTTTCTCCATTTACAACCCCATTTCTATCATATTTGTCCATATTTTGGAATATTTTCATACCATAATAAAAAATCTTGCGGATGGGACCCAAGTCAAAACACAAAATGCATTTATGTTTCATATACACCTTTTGCAGTAGGCTTTAGGTAATTTATTACAATATTTTCAACAATGTTGTGTATGAAACAAAGTTTGTGTACATTGAACCATCAGAAAGCAAAGGTGTCAATCTACATTGCCTGCTACATGTGCACAAACACATACACACTAGGGTTAATTTATTTTTATTTATTTTTTTGTCAAGAGCCAATTAACTTACAAGTATAATTTTGGATTCTGGGAGGAAACCGGTGTATCCAAAGGAAGCCCACCAGGAATATATACAAATGCCACACACTTAGGACCATGGTAGGAATCGAACCCAAGAGCTCAGGTCTGTGAGGCAGTAATGCTAACCATTACACCAAGATTTCCCAAATTCTACAATTACAATACAGGTTTTAAGGATATCTATGCTTGTATACAAGTGACTTAGTTAAATTACAGTTTCTGAGGTGCTAATTATTTGGACTCAACCATAGATATCCTTAAAACCTGGGCTGTAATGGTGGAGTTTGGGAAATTTTGCATTGCACCATCCATGCTGCCCATATGAAAACGTTTCAGAGTTGTTAGCAACCAAAAAAATTAGCAATTGGGCAAAACCATGTTGCACTGCAGGTGGGGCAGATGTAACGTGCAGAGAGAGTTAGATTTGGGTGCTGTGTTTTCAAACTGAAATTTAAATTGTAGTGTCAAAATAAAGCAGCCAGTACAGTATCTACCTTGCACAGAAACAATATAACGCACCCAAATCTCTCTGTACATATTACATCTGCCCCACCTTCAGTTCAACATGATTTTGGCCAATTGCTAATTTTGTTGGTTTACTCTGAATAACCCCCAATATGCTTTCTTTTTGATCTTTCTACTTTTCATATTTACTGATATTTCGCATACCATGGTTTGGAGGCAATATTCAGATATTTAGGCTATCCCTGTTAGATATTTTTGGAATGAATTTAAAGCTATATTCCAGATATATTTATTAAGATTAGAGATTGAGCAAGATAAACTAAACTATTTTGAACAAGTCCACTTGAGCTAATACCTGCTGCAGTTGCGTTCTCTGTTCATGAATTTGCTGTAAGTATTTTATCGTTTTTCCCACGTACAACAGCAATGTGGTCCATGTTTTGACATTACTGGGGGGTGCTGCTGCCTCTGCTTCCCTAAATGGGAGAAAGAAGATCTGATATCTTTCTGCTGCCTGGCAATTGATATTCAGAGAAATATTTTATTCTAATGGAAGACTAATCTTGGCTTTAACGCATTGGCCAGGGTAATTTACAGTGTTGCACTGTATACACAAAGGCAACAGAAAAAGTGTGGAACAACTTAAAATGAATGCAGCCTTTAATTAATGTCTTGCTGACCTGAGTTACTACCTATGTAATTAGAAGAATGGCGACATTTATCAGCGGAAGGTCAGTACTTTTATTTAATTTTAATTCTATTCTAGCAGCAATGTTACATCTATTTGTGTGGTGCTCATCACATCTGATAGATAGTCTTTGTATTTTATTTAGCAGAGAAGGCCAATTTCTATCCCAAACATTGAAATGCTCACCAGACCTGCTGGGCTGGCCTCAGTTTTCTTGACTTTATTTTGACCTACTGCCCCCGTTCTGAACATGAAAAGGCAGAAGCTCTTCTAAGATCCTTCCTTCAATTTACTGCTGACTCCCTGCCAAAGATCCCATTATTCCTTCCTCCTGTGTTAGCACATTTTCAAATCAAAATGACTTCTCAGCTTAGCGCCTCACGAAACCAGCACAATTTTCAATTCCCAATTGAAAACATTTTGTACCTTCTTCAGAGACCAAAACTAAACTGTTGGACAACCTTTAAATCAAAGTAGTCATCTTTTCTTTTCAGATACTGTTTACCTTATGTCCTGTGTGTTCAGGTGGTCAAACATTCGCAAGGATGATGATGATTTTGGCAACGCTTGCAGAGTTCCACCATGGAGAGTCAATGATCGTGCCTGTACCATATTGTTCCTGAAGTTTCCTTCAGCAGCTAAAAAAATCCATTAAGAATGACGGAAGAAAAAGTCTGAAGACTGGAAGCAACCAGCAATACTTGGGATGACAGCATCACCAAGAAGCCTACAAAGCTTTGAAGCTCTCAACATAAATTACAATATTGTTATTTTTATATTCTGTTTGCTTACAGTGCTGCAGATACATTGTTGTGCCTATGGTGGCCAATCCTGGGATCGGGATCCCGGGATTTAGGCCCAAAAATGGCCGGGATTCAATCCCGGAAT
This sequence comes from Pseudophryne corroboree, assembly GCF_028390025.1. Classification (NCBI taxonomy): domain Eukaryota; kingdom Metazoa; phylum Chordata; class Amphibia; order Anura; family Myobatrachidae; genus Pseudophryne; species Pseudophryne corroboree. The sequence continues at coordinate 960,016,871 of NC_086445.1, read as the reverse complement.
TGGAAGCTCCAATCCCGGGGATTGAGGGATCAGCGTTGAGCGTCCACAGGACGCTCAGACGCTGCCCGGCTTCCTCCTTCCAGGTCTCCAGCGCTGTCAGGAGCCGCCAGCAGCAATCAAGGGATGATTGCCTCCCGCCTGCCCTCGGTATATGGTAAGTTATATGTGCAGGGCGGGCAGGGTGGGGCGAGGGGGCGGCCACCTATCTAAAAGCCAATCCCGGGAATCCCGGGATTGGCCCTTTTTCAATCCCGATACCCGGGATTGAAAAAATGGCCCGGGATTGGCTTCCCTAGTTGTGCCTAATAATAATAATAAAATTGTGGCTTGTTCTGTTCCATCAGGTAAAATTCTGATTATCTATTATACCCCTTTTCCACTGCCGCAATAACCCGGGTTATTGCAGAGTCTACCTGTATCGCTGCTCGGTGTAAAAGGGTTTTTTTGAAAAAAAATCAAGGTTGAGCGACTTGGGAGTTCGACTAGGGCAGGTACCAGGGTTTGGTCCGGGAAGGTCCAGAATATCCTGCGTTGTGAATGACCCGGATTGCAATAAAAGCCTATGGAGATGATGTCATCTCCAAGCACTAGCAGAGGGAAGACCTGCCACCAACCCGAGTCCAGCCTGTGGCATGAACGAGGTTTCAAACTGCTGTGACACGACTTGAAACCTTTTTCAATTACCCTGGTTGGATCTGGGTGCTTAGTGGAAAAGGGGTATAAGTGATGTCATATGTTCTAGGTTCATAAATAGGAAGATTCCATTATCCAGTATTTGTACATCTTGTCCTGTTTCGCTAATCAGAGATACACTATTGGACACAGAGAACAAAAGAGGGGGAGACAACATAATGTAGCAGTGTATATATGGAGGACGCCAATAAATGGATTATTGTGTATATCGGGAAAAGGTTGCCTTAGGCAATTGAATGGTGACCATTTAGCTGTACAGCTTGTTAACCATAGGCACTTCCTATTTGGAAGATTCACTAGGGCAAGTAGTGGAGTCATCCTGAGTGTGACATGGAGGAAACGGGACACTATAGATGGTGCTGATTATCTAACAAACCTGGAAAGTGAATATCAGTGGAGATGGTTATATCTGAAAATGTCAGACCGCCATTTAGAAATGCAGGTGCTAGGTGTCCTAGGTAGAGGTTGCTGGGTCCTAGGGACTTTCATCCATAATAACCTACAACATCCTGTTTGCTTATAATGTGATGATTGAAAGCTTTTTTGATGCGTTTTGCAATGCTAGACCACATCTTCAGGAGCGTAGGGATGTCTCAATTTTCACATCACTCATTTTGATAATGTTTTGTCATACAATAACTATTGATAAAATGGACTTTTATATATATTTGCCAACAAAATGTAGATTTGCCTTATTTACAAGGCCTCTCAAACCCTTGGCGTACACTGCCCCTCCCTACACATGTCTCAGTCACTATCTGTCTTGGCCAATCCAGAGTGACGCTATAGTTTAAATGTACATTTACAAGGCTGTTCCGGTCATTCAACTCCACTGAAAGAAGTCTATGGCATAATGTATAGATGTGTTTTGCACCATGTATGGAAATGCTTACTGTAACTAGACTATGTAGATTGCTCCCTGTTATGTAAACCCCCATGTTATCCTCGGCCAATAGGATTAGAAAATGATGTGTAATCCTTAAACTATGAAGGGACCACCATTTATCTCATCCAAGCTAGAGTGCACGCTGTCTGATTAAATCTAATCACATAATATGCACAAAATATGGCTTCCAATTACAGATGTATCCAGTTATATCTTTGCTGCGTAGCGTGCGTAGTTAGACTCCCAAGATTCATTCGCACCAGCGATTCATTCACTTGAATGGGAGAGTTCTGCTCTGTCTATGAAACGGCATGATGTGGTGGCAGCTCTAGTCAGATTGGGCTTAATTCAGACCTGGTCGCTGCAGCGGCAGCATACGCAGGCTGAAGCCACTGTGCTGTGTGCGCTTGTGCAGCAGCCGCACTGCACTTGCGCACACAGTAAGATGCGATGGCATCTCACCTGTGCGATCAATCAGGCAGAGGCGGTCACGGGGCGTGTCAGTGGCGTTGCGATGGCATTTTACAGGTGCGGTCAAGACAATGCAGGCATGTCCGGACCATTTGCCAGGCAGGCCACTCCCCCGTGTGTGTGTTTTACTATAACTTTATGAACTATTGTAACTTTTTAGGTTTTTAGTGGAGTTGTTCTTTACTATGTATTGTTCCAATTCATATGATTTGAATGCGTGATAAAGAAACCAAGTGACTAGCAAACAATGGGAAAGGGAATATTTAATATACGTTGTGGTAATATTGAGTTTGTATTGTAAGAAGTTCCCAGCCTTTGTACTCTGCATGCAGTAAAAGCCAGACTGAGAGTTTGATTGATGACTTTAAAGGCACTTTTAGGTAACAGCTTGTGTTACTGGTGTAGCAGCATGAGTTTCAAATGCTGCAGAGAAACATGGTGTGAAAATAAAAAACTAAAAAAATCTAGAGGGTGTTAGTGTAACTTGTCAGAGCCATTTCTCTCTCATATCTATTCAGCCTTTTTCTTTTTTTGTAACTTCTCTTTGGTGTTTTAAGCTGACGCACCAGTTGGTTTCTCAGTTTTGTTGATCAAACATTTTTAGAAGTAAGATGAAGCTTATCTGAATTCTTAAAACAAAAAAATAAAGTAAAAAAAATAATAAAATAAAATAAATTTTTTACAACGCACTTCCAAAGGAAAATTAAATCATTAAAGAGAAAATGATTATTCTGCTCAGACAGGTGTTATGAATTCCAGTGCTTGAAGCAGCCACATAAGGATATTTAAAGGGATTTATGTTATTATTGTTCATTTTTATTCTTAAGGCCAGTACTCACTGGCCGATGTGGGAGAGATGTGTGCTGAGCGAATCGCTCAGCACACATCTCTCCCACCGCTCAGCACAGCGCGATGTGTGCTGAGCGTGCGGGGGGAGGCGGGGGGCCCGCTCACTTCACCCAGCGGGTGAAATGAGCGACCTGTTAGATTGGCCTGCATGCAGGCCAATCTAGCAGCAGCAATAGCGATGCGCGGGGCTGTGCATCGCTATCACTGTAGGGGGTACACGGAGCGATCATGCTTAAAATCTAAGCAATCTAGTCAGCTCCGTGAGTACCCCCTTTTAGAGCATAGAAACAGAGAAATTGACGGCAGATAAGAACCACTCAGTCCATCTAGTCTGACGCTTTTTTAACCATATTGTAACCTCAAACTCTATTTAATACGTATTTCTTTGATATCCTTATGTCTATCCCATGCATGTTTAAATTGTTGTACTGTCTTAGCCTCTACCACCTCTGCTGGGAGGCTGTTCCTCTTGTCCACTACCCTTTCTATAAAGTCATTGTTCCTCATATTTCCCCTGAACCTATCTCCCTCCAGTCTCAGTGCATGTCCTTGTGTTCTATTACTTCCTTTGGTATATTTGAAAGTTTCTATCATATCCCCCTTTCCCTTCTCTGCTCCAAACTATTCATGTTAACATTTTGTACTCTTTCTAGGTATGTTTTGTGATGTAGGCCATGGACCATTTTAGTTGCCCTTCTTTGTACAGTCTCTAATGTGTTAACATCCTTCTGGAGATATGGGGGTATATGCAATTGCGGTTGAATTGCCGCAAATGTCGAAAAATGGGGCATTTTCGACACAAAAAAAATATTCGACAGTGCAATACAGTACTTTTCGACAAAAAATCTGCCGTTTCAGATTCGACTTTTTGCAATTCGACATTTACTCAAATTCGACATGTCTGCAATGGTAAAAATGCGGCTTTTCGACAAAAGTATATTCAATTGAAGAATGTCGATTCGACAACAGTGCTTTTCGACAGTCATTTCGTCAATTTCAGTCCGCCTCATTTTGCTGGCGGAATCTAATAAAAAAATTTTAAAAACATGTTTTTTTGTGTTTTTTTTTATTGCTAATAGCATATCTATTTATATTAGAAGAGATTATGTACTTGGCTTGTCTATTAGGAGCCACAAGTATTATTTATATATTTTTTAAAAGAATATTTTTTTTTTTTTTACTGACTAAAATAATATGGAGAGATCAGAGCATGTTTTTCAGTGGGAAGGGGTGGGAATGGGTTAAAAATCGTGAAAAAAATGTGTGGGGTCCCCCCTCCTAAGCATAACCAGCCTCAGGCTCTTTGAGCCTGTCCTGGTTGTAAAAATACGGGGGGGGGAAATGACAGGGGATCCCCCGTATTTTCACAATCAGCACCGGGCTCTGCATCCGCTCCTGGTGCCAAAAATACGGGGGACAAAAAATGTAGGGGTCCCCCATATTTTTTAACACCAGCACCGGGCTCCACTAGTCAGAGAGATAATGCCACAGCCAGGGAACACTTTTATATCGGTCCCTGCGGCCGTGGCATTAAATCACTAACTGGTCACCACTGGCTGCGGTACCCTGGAGGAGTGGGGACCCCTTAAATCAAGGGGTCCCCCCCTCCAGCCACCCAAGGGCCAGGGGTGAAGCCCGAGGCTGTCCCCCCCCATCCAAGGGCTGCGGATGGGGGGCTGATAGCCAAGTGACAAAAATAAAGAATATTGTTTTTTGTAGCAGAACTACAAGTCCCAGCAAGCCCCCCCCCCCCCGCAAGCTGGTACTTGGAGAACCACAAGTACCAGCATGCGGGGGGGAAATGGGCCCGCTGGTACCTGTAGCTCTACTGCAGAAAAAAAAACAAATAAAAACAGTACACGCACACCGTGATAGTAAAACTTTATTACATACATGCACGCCGACACACACATACTTACGTATGTTCACACACCGACTCGGTCCACTTCTCCAAGTAGAATCCATGGGGTACCTGTAAATAAAATTATACTCACCATAATCCAGTGTAGATCTGTCCTCTTCTACTTGTAATCCTCGTACTTGGCAAAAAAACAAAACGAAAATCCCGGACCACGCACTGAAAGGGGTCCCATGTTTATACATGGGACCCCTTTCCCCGAATGCCGGGACCCCCCATGACTCCTGTCACAGATGGTCCCTTCAGACAATCCGCGAGTTAACCTCACCGCTGACCGCAAAGTTCCCACCATTGAAGATAATGGAGCGGCATAGTGCTATGCGCCGTCTGACAGCTCAGACGCGCACAGCCAATCAGGAGAGTGCCACGACGTGGCGCTCCCTGATTGGCTGAAGGGACCATCTGTGACAGTAGTCATGGGGGGTCCCGGCATTCGGGGAAAGAGGTCCCATGTATAAACATGGGACCCCTTTCAGTGCGTGGTCCGGGATTTTCGTTTTGTTTTTTTGCCAAGTACGAGGATTACAAGTAGAAGAGGACAGATCTACACTGGATTATGGTGAGTATAATTTTATTTACAGGTACCCCATGGATTCTACTTGGAGAAGTGGACCGAGTCGGTGTGTGAACATACGTAAGTATGTGTGTGTCGGCGTGCATGTATGTAATAAAGTTTTACTATCACGGTGTGCGTGTACTGTTTTTATTTGGGTATTTTTTTTTGCAGTAGAACTACAGGTACCAGCGGGCCCGTTTCCCCCCCACAAGCTTCCCCCGCAAGCTGGTACTTGGAGAACCACAAGTACCAGCATGTGGGGGGGAAACGGGCCCGCTGGTACCTGTAGTTCTACTGCAAAAAAAAATACCCAAATAAAAACAGTACACGCATACAGGCTTGCTGGGACTTGTAGTTCTGCTACAAAAAATAAAATATTCTTTATTTTTCTCACTTGGCTATCAGCCCCCCATCCGCAGCCCTTGGATGGGGGGGGCAGCCTCGGACTTCACCCCTGGCCCTTGGGTGGCTGGAGGGGGGGACCCTTGATTTAAGGGGTCCCACTCCTCCAGGGTACCCCGGCCAGGGATGACTAGTTAGTGATTTAATGCCACGGCCGCAGGGACCGATATTAAAGTGTCCCCTGGCTGTGGCATTATCTCTCTGACTAGTGGAGCCCGGTGCTGGTGTTAAAAATACGGAGGACCCCTACGTTTTTTGTCCCCCGTATTTTTGGCACCAGGACCGGACGCAGAGCCCGGTGCTGGTTGTGAAAATACGGGGGATCCCCTGTCATTTCCCCCCCCATATTTTTACAACCAGGACCGGCTCAAAGAGCCCGAGGTGGTTATGCTTAGGAGGAAGGACCCCACGCATTTTTTTTTCATGATTTTTTTACACAGTTTTGTGACGTCCATGAAGTTGAATCCAGGACGCACACTATCGTCAATTGGTCCGTTTTTCGACAGCGGGGCTGTCGAATTCGTTTTTTATTGAATATGTCGAATTCTGGTCCCGGCGGGAGGGTGTCTGACTGTCGAATTGTGTTGAATTTAAAAACGGTCGAATTCCAGCTGGAATTCGACCGTAATTGCATATACCCCTAGGCCTCCAGAACTGAACACAGTATTGCAGGTGAGGCCGTACCAATGACCTATACAGTGGCATTACTACTGCTTGCTTTCTGCTCCTGATTCCTCTCCCTGCCTTTAAGTTAGAAATAGTGGCTCCTAGATCCCTTTCCTCCTCAGTAGTTTCCCAGCAAAATCTATATAATAAAAGTATGCCCCTCCCCTCCACCTCACCCCCCACTGATGGCTCCCACTGCTGCAATGGGTGGAATAACTTACAGAAGACAATGGGAAAGCAGATGACCTGAGTGTCAATAAATGGGTAACAGAGGGAGGTGGGGGCCCCACAAGGCCATATCATCCATTTCCATATACTTTGTATCTATTGTACACTGTGCGAGGGATAAGACTGTGCGCAACACTGGTACCTTAATGTATGTTCAGCAGTACACATGCTGGCAGAGCCAGAAGGGGAGAGATCCTGGCAGCTGTTATGCTCTGATAGGGGTGGAGTAGGGGGTGGTGGGATGTGACCAGATTCAATCCGCCCCGCATTTTGCAGGCACAACCCCAACTTAGAAATGTAGAGAGCCTCCTATTCTTTCCCCTCCCTCAGTCCCTGCCCCCTCCTCTTCCTGTCTGGAGCACTGTGACTGTCTGCAAGACTAGATAGAGACATTTCCAGGACAGCTAAGGATCGGACACAAATGTTATCAAAATTATGAATCTCAATAAATAGTAAATACCCTTTGAATCTTCCATTGGTGAGTTGTGTCACCTCTAATAATCTTTTTTTTCATTTACAAATTTAGCAGTGAAACAACAGCCTGTATGGGTTCAACCTTAGTCCATGTATTGTTTGGTGGTCACGGACACTCTTTATCATACGATGGTCACTGAGGTTCTATGTGTTATATGGCGGTCACTGATACTCTCTGTATTGTATGGTGGTATATGAGACTCTCTTTACTCTAGTCAATCACTAATGCTCTCTGTATTATATTGCAGCCCTTGATGCTCTATGTATTACAGTATATGGTGCTCACTGTGATAGCCCCTGTATTATATGGTGGTAACTGTGATGTTCTCTATATATTGCATGGTGGTCACTGATGCTCATAGGTGTAACTAGGGTTTTTGGCCCCCAGGGCAAGATGACAATTGACGCGCCCCCCCCCCCCACTCCCCACCTCCCCCCCCACACCCAGACACGCACCCACACTCTCACACACACATATAAAATATCACAGAATTTAATAGCACATGCATTTCAAAAAAAGGGGGTGGGGCCGACCAGAGAGGGGGCATGGTTTCACCAGGGAGAGGGAGACAGAAAGAGGGTGATAAAGAGAGGCAGTGGGTGATGCCAGGAAGAGGGTGACAGGAAGACGGTGATGGAGAGAGGCAGTGGATGATGCCAGGGAGAGGCAGAGACAGAGACAAGTTGTGGGTGACAGCAGGGAGAGGGTGACAGAGTGACGGAGACAAGTAATGGATGATGCCAGGGAGATGGTGACACATAGAGGCAGCGAGTAATGCCATGGACAGGTAGTGGGTGACAGTGAGAGGGTGATGAAGACCAATTCTGGGTGATACCAGGGAGAGGATGAAACAGAGAGGGTGACAGAGTGGGTGATGCCATGGAGAGGCAGTGGATGACAGGGAGAGAGTCACATAGACAAGTAGTGAGTGATGCTAGGGAGAGGGTAATAGGCTTTTGGAGATGAGAGAGGTGGAGGTGGGCACAGGGCATGGGACTCGGGGCTCTCCATATGTGCCACATCAAACTTTCTCTACCGACCAGGAGAAGTTTGTCATGTGCAGAAGCATACACTTGACTGGCAGTGCGCCCCCTCTGCAAGGTCTGCAATGGCACCCAGGGCATATGCTCCGATCACCCCGCCCTTGTTACACCACAGCTGATGCCCTATGTATTACATAGAATTCAGTGATACTCTCTGTACTGCATGGCAGTATATGGTGCAGTCTGTATTATATTGCAGTCATTGATGCTTTCTGTATTATATGGTGGTCATTGATGTTCTCTGTATTATATGGGAGTCACTGTGATACTCTGTATTATATGGCGGTAACTGTGATGCTCTCTATTATAAGGTGGTCACTGTGATGATCTCTATATTCTACGGTGGTCACTGATGCTCTCTGCATTATATGTTGGCCACTTTGATGTTCTCAGAATTATATGGTGATCATATACAGTAATTACAGTATAACGATCCACAGAGGGGATGATGGTAGAGTGGGGGTGTATACTGATCTCATTTTTATACTGTATTTGGCTACAGTACAATAAATGGGGCAGATGTATTAACCTGGAGAAGGCATAAGGAAGTGATAAACCAGTGATAAGTGCAAGGTGATACACGCACCAGCCAATCAGCTCCAATATGTCAATTAACAGTTAGGAGCTGATTGGCTGGTGCGTTATCACCTTGCACTCATCACTGGTTTATCACTTCTCCAGGTTAATGCCTTCTCCAGGTTAATACATCTGTCCCAGTATTTGTTGCTTAATTACCAAACAAAACAGCCCTGGATAATAAGGAAATAAGATTTCAGTTAAAGAGAAGAGTGCTATAGCAAAATTCTTGCACAAGCTTAAGCAACATGTGTCTCATATGAAAGTACAAGTCTCAGCATGATGACATGGAACACACACCAATTAGAAAGCCACATGTAGGCTGCCTATGATCTAAGGCAGGGCTGGCCAAACCGGTCCTCGAGATCTACCCACAGTTCATGTTTTCCAGGCCTCCTGGAGATCTGTAGAACTGTCAGTTAGGAATGAATGCAGCACATCTTAATTAGTAATGACTACACCTGAGCACCATCTAGGTGATCTGGAAAATGTGAACTGTTGGTAGATCTCGAGGATTGGTTTGGCCAGCTCTGATCTAAGGCATAGGTTCTCAAACTCGGTCCTCAGGACCCCACACAGTGCATGTTTTGCAGGTAACCCAGCAAGTGCACAGGTGTATTAATTACTCACTGATACATTGTAAAAGGTCCACAGGTGGAGCTAATTATTTCACTTGCAATTCTGTGAGGAGACCTGCAAAATATGCCCTGTGTGGGGTCCTGAGGACCGAGTTTGAGAACCTGTGATCTAAGGCATAGGTTCTCAAACTCGGTCCTCAGGACCCCACACAGTGCATGTTTTGCAGGTAACCCAGCAGGTGCACAGGTGAATTAATTACTCACTGACACATTTTTAAAGGTCCACAGGTAGAGTTAATTATTTCACTTGTCATTCTGTGAGGAGACCTGCAAAACATGCACTGTGTGGGGTCCTAAGGACCGAGTTTGAGAACCTGTGATCTAAGGAAATGGAAAGATGGCTTGCAGGATTGAGTTGAAAAGAGAGACACTTGTATAGACTACAGCTATACTAAATATATACATTGATATTATATTGTGCCTTAAAAAGGGAACCTGCCATACACTGGACTAGCCATTCTTCTAAACTGGCTACATTATTGTGATTATTTAAGAGGAATAAGACAAAATGCTGACCTTGTGCTATAACAAAGCATTAATACAGTTACACACTCACACACTGACCCATAGCACTAAGCAAACAATGCAATGGATCACTCCAGCAACTGCATAATGTGCAGCACAGATCCATTGTGGCTGCTCTATTCATCCATCAATTTTTCATTTTCTTAGTTTCTGTTTTTCTTAGCTGCCTTGAATAATGTTTTAAAGCACCCAATTTATGACAAGAGTCAAAGTAAAATGCATTGTAAGAGGCGCTGGCCTTGATTTATACGGAAGGGAATTGCTTTGGATAGACCCGTACACTTGCTGCCTGTCTGGGATCAGGCAGAGAGCAATGCATGGCAGATATCAGACTATTTTCAGAAACCCAGGAATATTTGTTTGCATTGCCAACTACACTGCTCTCTCTGAATTACAGCTAATCAGCCACAAGTGAGAGAGAAAAACTATTCTAACAAATATTTCTGTCCCAGATTACCCTATTCATTTTAATGAGGCACATTCTTTCTAACTGGCAAGCAGCACTTATAGAACCCAAAAGCCTCACTCCAAGGGATTTTCATAATGTCACAGTTTTTGTGATAATCCTCAATAGCTGGCACCATTTGGAACCTGCTTCCCCTGAAGGCTATTTCTCCTAATCCCATTACCGTGGATGTGAGTCTGTGTACAGCATTTTCTGCACATTTCAGAGAACATCTGAGAGTGTCTTTGGTCTTGATCATAAATGCGTGTGTTTATCTGCAGCTTCCAGCTGTGTATTGCTTAAATCCGGAGAGAATTCTCCCATTTAAAGGTAAAGAACAGATAAAGCAAATTAAACATGTTCACCTTGAGAATCAGAAATGCAATAATTAATGTAATGTTGCCAGGAAGAGGACAGAGTCCAAACCGGAATGACGCCCCTGGCTTTCTTTCATTTTAATGTGCCACTTGTTTTATTTAGTACCATTTGTAACTATAACAGAGCAGCCTTTACAAATGCTTGATTGCTAATGTCTCTATTGAAGCTGCAACAATATTTTCAATTATCCAATAGATCTGTTTAATTGGGGCATGGTAATAGAACACAGGCTATGTGACTTGGATTCTCATAGGGGGTCATTCCGAGCTGATCATTATCTGCCGTTGTTCACAGCACAGCGATCAGGCTAAAAATCGGCATTTCTGCGCATGTGTATGGGCTGCAATGCGCACGCGCGTTGTACGGGTACAAAGCCCGTTGTGGTTGTGCACAGGTTGTAGGAAAGTTTTCAGTCGCACTGACGGGCGCAAGAAGATTGACAGGAAGGGGGTGTTTCTGGGGGGTGTGGTTCATCAAATCGACAGTGTCTAGGTCGACAATGTTTAGGTCGACCACTATAGGTCGACAGTCACTAGGTCGACATGGATGGAAGGTCGACAGGGTTTCTAGGTCGACATGTGCTAAGTCGACAGGTCTGAAGGTCGACATGAGGATTTTTTTTTTCGTTTTCTTCGTAGAGTGACCGGGATCCCAAATTAGTGCACCGCGTCCGCTCGCCATGCTTCGGGCATGGTGCCTTCGCTCCGCTACCGCTTCGCTCGGCACACTTTACCGTTCCAATCGTAGTCCACGTGGATCGTTAAGTATGAAAAAATTCAAAAAAAGAAAAAAAATGTGAAAAACTCATGTCGACCTTTAGACCTGTCGACCTAGCACATGTCGACCTAGAAACCCTGTCGACCTTCCATCCATGTCGACCTAGTGACTGTCGACCTATAGTGGTCGACCTAAACATTGTCGACCTAGACACTGTCAATCTTCAGACCGGATCCCGTTTCTGGGTGTCAATTTACTGTTTTCAGGGAGTGTTTGCAAAAACGCAGGCGTGGCTGGGCGTTCGCTGGGTGGGTGTATGACGTCAAATCCGGACACGAATAGGCTGAAGGGATCGCAAGCGCTGAGTAGGTTCAGAGCTACTCTGAAACTGCACAAACATTTTTTGCAGAGCTCGGCTGCACATGCGTTCGCACTTCTGCTAAGCTATAATACACTCCCCAGTGGGCGGCGGCATAGCGTTTGCACGGCTGCTAAAACTAGCTAGCGAGCGATCAACTTGGAATGACCCCCATAGTCAGCGAAAGGGGGAGTTGTATCCAGCGTTGGAGATAGATGTTACAAGATCAAGAGGTCTATTTACTAAGCCTTGGTTGGAGATAAAGTGAACGGAGATAAAGCACCAACCAATCAACTCCTAACTGTCATTTTTCAAACCTGGCAGTTAGGAGCTGATTGGCTGGTACTTTATCTCCGTCAGCTTTATCTAGTACATAGACACCCTAGCCTTCTGTAGACTGGAGGAATAGACAAGTGGAGAAGTTGCCCAATTAAAAGGCTTACCCTTTGAACTGGGACACTCATGAATTACACAGGATCAGGGCTGTCTTAACAACAATGTAGGCCCCGAGGCAAAGCAATGCATTGGCTCCCGTACCCATCCTCCAGCGGTGGGAAATGCTGTGATGTTCCACAGGTGGTAGTGGTTTGTTCTGTCTTCAGCTCAGCATGCAGGACCTGGAGCAGTCATTTCTGCTAATCACTCCTTTACTGCACAAATGGGCAGGGGGCGTTAGTGAGATATGGCAGGAGGGAGAACACTATTCTGTAGAAGTGGGCATTGGGCTGAATGACAGGGCCCTGGTACATGACTTCCAGGATGGTAGGTGGTGTTTGATACGGGGGGGGGGGTAGATTTCTTTGCTGTCAATGGGATAACAAACTACAGAGTCGCACCTTTCTGGAGGTACTGGTGTCTTGGGGATCAGCATTCAGGAGCCAGAGCAATCTGCAGTATAAAACCACATTGAAGGCGTATGGAGCTGGACCAGGGACTGTCTCTCTCTCTCCAAACCATTAAGATTCTAACTATCATTTCCCTAGAACATTCCAAAAAATGATAGATACAATAAGATTGGTTGTTTTGGCAACACTTTTATTTTAAAAAGTTTTAATAAATCTACACCCCAAGTTGGTGTGTTTTGCCTACAATATGCATGCCAGGGCAGAAATGATCATCTACAGCAACATTTATCACCAGATGTATGTTTTCTGGTGGAACGGTCCAGAAAACAGTTCCTGAAGCACTTTTGAAAAATGCAAAAATTGGCAACAAGCAGGAGACCCCTGACAATGAGCAGTAAACCCCTGACAATGAGCATGAAATATTTGGCAACAAGCAGGAGTGCCTTGACAACAAGCAGGAAACCCCTGACAATGAGCATAAAAACCATGGAAACGAGCATGAGACCTCTGGCAACGAGCATGGAACCCAGAGCATGAAACCCCTGGCAACGAGCATGATTCCCTTGGCAATGAGTATGAAGCCCCTGACAAGGAGCTGGTAATTTAAAAGTAATTGAAGTCTTATTGTGGGGCATAATTTGTGAGGGGCATTATTGTTTGTGGGGCATAAAATGGTGTCACTGGCATAACTGTGTAGCATAATGTGTCATTACGGTGTGTGTCATTGTGTAATGGGCATTACGGTGTGTGTCATTGTGTAATGGGCATTACGGTGTGTGGCATATTGTGTAATGGGCATTACGGTGTGTTGCATAATGTGAAATGGGCATTACAGTGTGTGTCGTTGTGTAATGGGCATTACGGTGTGTGGCATAATGTGTAAGGGACATTTCTATAAGGAGGACAAATGGCAAATAGGGGCAGGAATCAGGATTTTTTTCCCCTGTGGTGGCCAATGTCTGGGCGTGCAGGTTGCAAAACTGCGGTATAAAGTAGTATTTTCCTGCAAGTCCATGCCTCTTGCAGTGAGGCTACACCCTCTTTTTGGGGCGCACATGCCTAAAGCATGTGCAAATTCTTTCTTACCAAGGAAAATTCTTTATTCTTACAAAGGTGCCCCGACCACTGTAGCTCCATCCACATTACCCACAGCTCCGCTCCTCAAGGGATGAGGTGGTAACCCTAACCGCCGGTCAATCCCAACCCATCCTTAGGAACCTTAGGCACTGAACTAGTCCCTGGCGATACACCACTCTGAGCGTTGTCAGGACAACCTGTGTGCTCTCCTGTGCGTCATAGTGACATCAGTGGCATTGATTGAGATCATTTTTCTTTCCCAATGTTATAGCTCTAATGCCAGCATATACATATATAGGAATATACATATATACAGTAGGAATATAATTGAATGGTAAGAGATACTGTAACTTTTCTTCCAAATCAGCAGACATGCATTTATAATTCCACCAAATGTGATACAAGATCCAATTGTGTCATCGCTTCTCCAACACAGATATGATGCCGTTCTATATATATATGTCAGGTGTTAGGGTGTTAAATACTAAAGTATCAGGATTTTCTTCATTACTTTCACACGTGAAACACATTATGAATTAATGCTTACCTAGTCTCATCCATTGCATGAACCTTACACCTAGATCAGGGGTTCTCAAACTCGGTCCTCAGGACCCCACACAGTGCATGTTTTGCAGGTAACCCAGCAAGTGCACAGGTGTATTAATTACTCACAGACACATTTTAAAAGGTCCATAGGTGGAGCTAATTATTTCACTTGTGATTCTGTGAGGAGACCTGCAAAACATGCACTGTGTGGGGTCCTGAGGACCGAGTTTGAGAACCTGTGACCTAGATCATAGGTCTGCAAACTCGGTCCTCATTACTCCACACGGTGCATGTTTTGCAGGTCTCCTCACAGAATCGCAAGTGAAATAATTAACTCACCTGCGGACCTTTTAAAATGTGCCTGTGAGTAATTAATACACCTGTGCACCTGCTGGGTTACCTGCAAAACATGCACTGTGTGGGGTCCTGAGGACCGAGTTTGCAGACCTATGACCTATATCCTCTCTTGTTGAAGAATAAAGTGGCCAGATTAAAAGTTTAAGTAATTTGTCCATTTTTTTAACCAGTTTTGGACTTTTATCTTGTTTTTCCTATTGTGACATACTCTACACTGAAGCTTTACAGACTTGTTCTGCATATTGCAATTTACCTCTATTAGATACACACCAAACACGGGTTTTTTCCCTGTACCTAGGGGTCTATTTATGAAGCAGTGAAAAGTGTGGAGAAGTTGCCCATGGCATCCATTAAGCATTGGAGTAACATCATTTGCATACTAATACAATTGTATGGGGCAGCTGATTGGTTGCCATGGGCAACCTCTCCACAGGCTCACTTCTCCACACTTTTCACTGCTTCATGAATAGACCCCTAATGCTGTTGGCAAAAGGTTAAGAGGAAACGCATTTGCACAGCTATCATTCGCTAACTTAGGGGGTCATTCCGACCTGATCGCATGCTAGGATTTTCCGCTGCGCTGTGATCAGGTCACAACTGCGCATGCGTATGCACCGCAGTGCGCAGTTGCGTCATACGGGTACAAAGCGGATCGTTGCTGAGCGATGGATTTAACAAAGAATCCATTTGCACAGCCGATCGCAAGGAGATTGACAGAAAGAGGGCATTTGTGGGTGGCAACTGACCGTTTTCTGGGAGTGTTTGGAAAAACGCAGGTGTGTCCAGGCGTTTGCAGGCGAGTGTCTGACATCAGTTCCGGCCCCGGACAGGCTGAAGTGATCGCAGTGGCTGAGAAAGTTCTGAGCTACTCAGAAACTGCACAAAACTTTTTGTACCGCTCGGCTGCACATGCGTTCGCACGCTTGCAAAGTAAAGATACACTCCCCTATAGGCGGCGACTATCTGTTCGCAGCGCTGCAAAAAATAGCTAGCGAGCGAACAACTCGGAATCAGTGCCGTTTCTAGCGGCGGGCGAGCCGTGCAACCGCACGGGGCGCCCGCCGCGGCACTTTGTGACTCTTATCTCCTCTCCCCGAGCGCTCCTGCTCGGGGGGCGGAGTTTCGCGGAATGACGCGTTTGCGTCGTGACGTCACGACGCAAACGCGTCATTCCGCGAAACTCCACCCCCCGAGCAGGAGCGCTCGGGGAGAGGAGATACGCATGGACGGAGGAGAGGAGGCGGCTGGCGCGAGGCGGCGGGACCGAAGAGCGGAAGATGTAAGTATCCTCTCTCTCTTTCTCCCTCTTCCTTCCCCCCCACTTGAAACCTGCCTGCC
Source organism: Pseudophryne corroboree (assembly GCF_028390025.1). Taxonomy (NCBI): domain Eukaryota; kingdom Metazoa; phylum Chordata; class Amphibia; order Anura; family Myobatrachidae; genus Pseudophryne; species Pseudophryne corroboree. The sequence continues at coordinate 960,000,884 of NC_086445.1, read as the reverse complement.
GCCCTGTGTAAAATGGGGACAACTGCCTATGGGGATACCTGCCTGCCGCACTGTATAAAATGGGGACACCTGCATATGGGGTTGCCTGCTGCACTGTATAAAATGGGGACACCTGCATATGGGGTTGCCTGCCGCACTGTATAAAATGGGGACACCTGCATATGGGGTTGCCTGCTGCACTGTATAAAATGGGGACACCTGCATATGGGGTTGCCTGCTGCACTGTATAAAATGGGGACACCTGCATATGGGGTTGCCTGCCGCACTGTATAAAATGGGGACACCTGCATATGGGGTTATATGGGGTTGCCTGCCGCACTGTATAAAATGGGGACACCTGCCTATGGGGATACCTGCCTGCCGCACTGTGTAAAATGGGGAGACACCTGCCTACCGTACTGTGTAAAATGGGGATAGCTGCCTACCGTACTGTGTAAAATGGGGACACCTGCCTGCCGCGCTGTGTAATATGGGGACACTTGCCTGCTGTAATGTGTAAAAAGGGGACTTTTTTTATTTTTATTTTTTTCCCCCTGTGGTGGGTGTGATGATATCAGATGAGGCTGCGCCCACTTTAATGAGACCACACCCATTTTAATCAGGCCACACACCCTTGTCGGGAGCGCGCGCGCCTTCGGCGCGCGCATGCTTTTTCTTTTTACGGCTATATGGGGGGGGGCGCATTTTGAAATCTCGCACTGGGAGCCAAATTGTCTAGAAACGGCCCTGCTCGGAATGACCCCCATAGTTAACAAGATTCATTGCAGAGTTATCATATACTGTATATGCTATCCAAAGAAACTAAAGTATATGATTTTTTTATATTGGTCTTCTTTTAGTATTACATTTTTACATACTGAATGATTGGTCTAAAGTAACATACACCTGTTTTTCTTGCTTTTTCTATGTATACTTTTGTAGTACGCAATAAAATGGATTGTGTGAGATATTGGTGCGGATGACAGCAGAGCCTGCTGTACAGACATTGGTAATTCCAAGTTGATCGCAGCAGGAAATTTTTTAGCAATTGGGCAAAACCATGGGGGTAATTCCAAGTTGATCGCAGCAGGATTTTTGATAGCAATTGGGCAAAACCATGTGCACTGCAGGGGTGGCAGATATAACATGTGCAGAGAGAAAGAGAGATTTGGGTGTGGTGAGTTAAATCTGCAATCTAAATTGCAGTGTAAAAATAAAGCAGCCAGTATTTACCCTGAACAGAAACAAAATAACCCACCCAAATCTAACTCTTTCTGCACATGTTGTATCTGCCTCCCCTGCAGTGCACATGGTTTTGCCCAACTGCTAAAAAAAATCCTGCTGCGATCAACTTGGAATTACCCCCATTGATCTTGACATGGTCACTGCAAACATAGGGGCTGATTCGCAACCTGTTCGCATTCAGCAGTTTGTCGCCGCGGTGCAAACGGGTCCGGAATGCGCATGCGCGGCGGCCGCATTGCGCGCGTGAGACGTTGCCCGGCAACAGGGGTCGCCGGGTTACGTCGCGGCCTACGATGGAAGCGGTCGCAGAGCCAACCGCAAAGAAGATTGACAGAAAGAAGGCGTACCTGGGCGGATCCGGACCGTTGGAGACTGTTTTCGGGGAGTGGTAAGGAAAATGCCGGCGTGTCCAGGAGAACGGGCAGATGTCTGACGTCAAAGCCGGCTCCAGCATCGCAGAGATCATCGCACAGGGTAAGTATGTCCAGGGCTGGTCTTGTTCTGCTTGAAATGTTTTTAGCTTAGCAGGGCTGCACAAGCAATCGCAGCCCTGCTAAGCTAAAATACACTCCCCCATAGGCGTGTACTAGTTGATCGCAGCAGCAGCGAAAAGTTGCTGGTTGCGATCAACTCGGAATGACCACCCTGGTCACATCACAAACGCGATGCGACCATGAAATCAGCGATGAGACCGCGTACGCATGTGCAGGTCCCGTGCTGTGCTTTGCCAGCAGTTAAAGCAGTTGGCCCGCATTAAATTGACAGGCAGAGGTGTTCGCGGGTCTGCAATGCTCCGTGTGCAAGGTGACCTGAACGAGGGGGTGTCGGCTGCGTTTTCAGGGTGAAAAATTAATGATAAAATGTCGGCGGGTCTCCTGCCGTCACAGCCAAGCTGTGCCTACAGGAGTCTTCCATAATTTCTGTGATCATGCTCTCATTGCGGCGCGATCACAATTACAGCGTGATCGCAGTGGGCGGGTTGTGGCCTGCATGCTGGGTGACCTTGCCCTGTGATGGGCGGCCCTCAGCATGCGAAAAAAAGGATTGTAAATTCTGATTTCCAATTTACAATCCTTACTGAATGAGGTCCATAGCCACTGGCGTTTCTGTAATGGGTGCGATGTGTGCGGGGCACACGGGCCCCTGGGTACAGGGGGGGGCCCACAACGCACACACTGCACCCATTTTAATACTTACCATTCCGGAGCACAGTGTCGGGCGCTGAGATCGTGGCAGAAATTGCCGCCAAAATGGCTGACGCGCATGCGCGGTATGCAAATTGGTCTTTGGATCACGGCGGGCGCCATGTTTCCGGAGACCTGTGCATGCGCAGTAGACTCCGGCACAATGTCGGAGTCTACAGTGCCGTACAGAGGAGGTGGCTCACCTGGTGGTGCACATGGGCCCCCTCCTCTGTTGAAACACCCCTGTCCGTAGCCCTATTCTAGACTGACAGAATAAGACAGAGAGGCACAAACCAGGAGACTGACGTGCTGAATAATACAGCTCAGATTCCTGTGAATATAGCCTCATACTGAGATCTGCTTTGCTGGTAATCATATTGGTTCCAGTTATGCTTACTAGGCACCAGGGCTGGTGGTAATTCCAAATGAGCAGCTGGAGGGCCGCAGGTTGAAGACCCATGCCATACTGTATAGAAAAATATTTTGAATACAATAAATACACAGCAGTGGTTAATCATTAAAATATAAAAGTAATACTTTGCAGTAACTCAGTGTGAGCAATTATACATATGCATACTGTACCTCCCAGCATTATGGCCCAAGAAAGAAGGACTCTTCGGGCTTCGTAGAAATTAAGCGAATGCGAGCCATGCCTCCATTTTCGCCACTGTGGCTACATGCCCAGCGCTCTGTGAGCTGCTGGCCATGCCCCGTGTCCCTCTTTCCCGGTGAATAGATGCTGAGCGCATGGGCAAAGTGGCTGTACACCACTGCAAGTGAGAGAGGTTCTCCCAACTGCCCCCCACCACCACCACCGCCGCCGCGGGACACTACGTCCCGCAGCTGAGACATCGGGACAGTACCAGACAAACAGGACTGTCCCTCCAAAATTAGGACAATTGGGAGGTATGCATATGCGTTTATTAAGAGACGTTAAGGCGCAGTGAATGTCCATCACAGCACAATTACTCTTTTGTACCGTTATACATCAAGCTTTAAAAGGAAGAATAGAGACTTGCAGGTCACGATGACGGTATTTGTATGGTCGCAGTAGTGTGCACTGGCTTATTGTACAGTAGGGGAGATATTTGTATTGTCGCAGTAGTGTGCACTGGCTTATTATACAGTAGGGGAGATATTTGTATGGTCACAGTAGTGTGCACTGGCTTATTGTACAGTAGGGGAGATATTTGTATGGTCCCAGTAGTGTGCACTGGCTTATTATACAGTAGGGGAGATATTTGTATTGTCGCAGTAGTGTGCACTGGCTTATTATACAGTAGGGGAGATATTTGTATGGTCACAGTAGTGTGCACTGGCTTATTATACAGTAGGGGAGATATTTGTATGGTCCCAGTAGTGTGCACTGGCTTATTATACAGTAGGGGAGATATTTGTATGGTCCCAGTAGTGTGCACTGGCTTATTATACAGTAGGGGAGATATTTGTATGGTCCCAGTAGTGTGCACTGGCTTATTATACCGTAGGGGTGATATTTGTATGGTCCCAGTAGTGTGCACTGGCTTATTATACAGTAGGGGAGATATTTGTATGGTCCCAGTAGTCTGCACTGGCTTATTATACAGTAGGGGCGATATTTGTATGGTCACAGTAGTGTGCACTGGCTTATTGTACAGTAGGGGAGATATTTGTATGGTCCCAGTAGTGTGCACTGGCTTATTATACCGTAGGGGTGATATTTGTATGGTCCCAGTAGTGTGCACTGGCTTATTATACCGTAGGGGTGATATTTGTATGGTCACAGTAGTGTGCACTGGCTTATTGTACAGTAGGGGAGATATTTGTATGGTCCCAGTAGTGTGCACTGGCTTATTATACCGTAGGGGTGATATTTGTATGGTCCCAGTAGTGTGCACTGGCTTATTATACAGTAGGGGAGATATTTGTATGGTCACAGTAGTGTGCACTGGCTTATTGTACAGTAGGGGAGATATTTGTATGGTCGCAGTAGTGTGCACTGGCTTATTATACCGTAGGGGTGATATTTGTATGGTCCCAGTAGTGTGCACTGGCTTATTATACAGTAGGGGAGATATTTGTATGGTCGCAGTAGTGTGCACTGGCTTATTATACAGTAGGGGAGATATTTGTATGGTCACAGTAGTGTGCACTGGCTTATTATACAGTAGGGGAGATATTTGCATGGTCACAGTAGTGTGCACTGGCTTATTATACAGTAGGGGAGATATTTGTATGGTCGCAGTAGTGTGTACTGGCTTATTATACAGTAGGGGCGATATTTGTATGGTCCCAGTAGTGTGCACTGGCTTATTATACAGTAGGGGAGATATTTGTATGGTCGCAGTAGTGTGCACTGGCTTATTATACAGTAGGGGAGATATTTGTATGGTCGCAGTAGTGTGCACTGGCTTATTATACAGTAGGGGAGATATTTGTATGGTCCCAGTAGTGTGCACTGGCTTATTATACAGTAGGGGAGATATTTGTATGGTCGCAGTAGTGTGCACTGGCTTATTATACAGTAGGGGAGATATTTGTATGGTCGCAGTAGTGTGCACTGGCTTATTATACAGTAGGGGTGATATTTGTATGGTCGCAGTAGTGTGCACTGGCTTATTATACAGTAGGGGTGATATTTGTATGGTCACAGTAGTGTGCACTGGCTTATTATACAGTAGGGGAGATATTTGTATGGTCGCAGTAGTGTGCACTGGCTTATTATACAGTAGGGGAGATATTTGTATGGTCACAGTAGTGTGCACTGGCTTATTATACAGTAGGGGAGATATTTGTATGGTCACAGTAGTGTGCACTGGCTTATTATACAGTAGGGGAGATATTTGTATGGTCGCAGTAGTGTGCACTGGCTTATTATACAGTAGGGGAGATATTTGTATGGTCGCAGTAGTGTGCACTGGCTTATTATACCGTAGGGGCGATATTTGCATGGTCGCAGTAGTGTGCACTGGCTCATTATACAGTAGGGGAGATATTTGTATGGTCCCAGTAGTGTGCACTGGCTTATTATACAGTAGGGGAGATATTTGTATGGTCGCAGTAGTGTGCACTGGCTCATTATACAGTAGGGGAGATATTTGTATGGTCCCAGTAGTGTGCACTGGCTCATTATACAGTAGGGGAGATATTTGTATGGTCCCAGTAGTGTGCACTGGCTTATTATACAGTAGGGGAGATATTTGTATGGTCCCAGTAGTGTGCACTGGCTCATTATACAGTAGGGGAGATATTTGTATGGTCCCAGTAGTGTGCACTGGCTTATTATACAGTAGGGGAGATATTTGTATGGTCCCAGTAGTGTGCACTGGCTTATTATACAGTAGGGGAGATATTTGTATGGTCGCAGTAGTGTGCACTGGCTTATTATACAGTAGGGGAGATATTTGTATGGTCGCAGTAGTGTGCACTGGCTCATTATACAGTAGGGGAGATATTTGTATGGTCCCAGTAGTGTGCACTGGCTCATTATACAGTAGGGGAGATATTTGTATGGTCGCAGTAGTGTGCACTGGCTTATTATACAGTAGGGGAGATATTTGTATGGTCGCAGTAGTGTGCACTGGCTTATTATACAGTAGGGGAGATATTTGTATGGTCACAGTAGTGTGCACTGGCTTATTATACAATAGGGGAGATATTTGTATGGTCACAGTAGTGTGCACTGGCTTATTGTACTGTAGGGGCGATATTTGTATGGTCCCAGTAGTGTGCACTGGCTCATTATACAGTAGGGGAGATATTTGTATGGTCACAGTAGTGTGCACTGGCTTATTATACAGTAGGGGAGATATTTGTATGGTCGCAGCAGTGTGCACTGACTTATTATACAGTAGGGGCACAGTGGCAAAGGGGAGATATTTGTATGGTCGCAGTAGTGTGCACTGGCTTATTGTACTGTAGGGGCGATATTTGTATGGTCACAGTAGTGTGCACTGGCTCATTATACAGTAGGGGAGATATTTGTATGGTCCCAGTAGTGTGCACTGGCTTATTATACAGTAGGGGAGATATTTGTATGGTCACAGTAGTGTGCACTGGCTTATTGTACAGTAGGGGAGATATTTGTATGGTCGCAGTAGTGTGCACTGGCTTATTATACAGTAGGGGCGATATTTGTATGGTCCCAGTAGTGTGCACTGGCTTATTATACAGTAGGGGAGATATTTGTATGGTCCCAGTAGTGTGCACTGGCTTATTATACAGTAGGGGAGATATTTGTATGGTCGCAGTAGTGTGCACTGGCTTATTATACAGTAGGGGAGATATTTGTATGGTCGCAGTAGTGTGCACTGGCTTATTATACAGTAGGGGTGATATTTGTATGGTCCCAGTAGTGTGCACTGGCTTATTATACAGTAGGGGAGATATTTGTATGGTCACAGTAGTGTGCACTGGCTTATTATACAGTAGGGGAGATATTTGTATGGTCGCAGTAGTGTGCACTGGCTTATTATACAGTAGGGGAGATATTTGTATGGTCGCAGTAGTGTGCACTGGCTTATTATACAGTAGGGGAGATATTTGTATGGTCGCAGTAGTGTGCACTGGCTTATTATACAGTAGGGGAGATATTTGTATGGTCACAGTAGTGTGCACTGGCTTATTATACAGTAGGGGAGATAATTGTATGGTCGCAGTAGTGTGCACTGGCTTATTATACCGTAGGGGCGATATTTGCATGGTCGCAGTAGTGTGCACTGGCTTATTATACAGTAGGGGTGATATTTGTATGGTCTCAGTAGTGTGCACTGGCTTATTATACAGTAGGGGAGATATTTGTATGGTCACAGTAGTGTGCACTGGCTTATTATACAGTAGGGGAGATATTTGTATGGTCCCAGTAGTGTGCACTGGCTTATTATACAGTAAGGGGGATATTTGTATGGTCCCAGTAGTGTGCACTGGCTTATTATACAGTAGGGGAGATATTTGTATGGTCCCAGTAGTCTGCACTGGCTTATTATACCGTAGGGGCGATATTTGCATGGTCACAGTAGTGTGCACTGGCTTATTGTACTGTAGGGGTGATATTTGTATGGTCGCAGTAGTGTGCACTGGCTCATTATACAGTAGGGGAGATATTTGTATGGTCACAGTAGTGTGCACTGGCTTATTATACATTAGGGGAGATATTTGTATGGTCACAGTAGTGTGCACTGGCTTATTATACAGTAGGGGAGATATTTGTATGGTCACAGTAGTGTGCACTGGCTTATTTTACAGTAGGGGAGATATTTGTATGGTCCCAGTAGTGTGCACTGGCTTATTATACAGTAGGGGAGATATTTGTATGGTCACAGTAGTGTGCACTGGCTTATTATACAGTAGGGGAGATATTTGCATGGTCACAGTAGTGTGCACTGGCTTATTATACAGTAGGGGTGATATTTGTATGGTCGCAGTAGTGTGCACTGGCTTATTATACAGTAGGGGTGATATTTGTATGGTCACAGTAGTGTGCACTGGCTTATTATACAATAGGGGAGATATTTGTATGGTCGCAGTAGTGTGCACTGGCTTATTATACAGTAGGGGAGATATTTGTATGGTCGCAGTAGTGTGCACTGGCTTATTATACAGTAGGGGAGATATTTGTATGGTCCCAGTAGTGTGCACTGGCTCATTATACAGTAGGGGAGATATTTGTATGGTCGCAGTAGTGTGCACTGGCTTATTATACAGTAGGGGAGATATTTGTATGGTCGCAGTAGTGTGCACTGGCTTATTATACAGTAGGGGAGATATTTGTATGGTCGCAGTAGTGTGCACTGGCTTATTATACAGTAGGGGAGATATTTGTATGGTCACAGTAGTGTGCACTGGCTTATTATACAATAGGGGAGATATTTGTATGGTCACAGTAGTGTGCACTGGCTTATTGTACTGTAGGGGCGATATTTGCATGGTCACAGTAGTGTGCACTGGCTTATTGTACAGTAGGGGAGATATTTGTATGGTCGCAGTAGTGTGCACTGGCTTATTATACAGTAGGGGAGATATTTGTATGGTCCCAGTAGTGTGCACTGGCTCATTATACAGTAGGGGAGATATTTGTATGGTCACAGTAGTGTGCACTGGCTTATTATACAATAGGGGAGATATTTGTATGGTCGCAGTAGTGTGCACTGGCTTATTATACAGTAGGGGAGATATTTGTATGGTCCCAGTAGTGTGCACTGGCTCATTATACAGTAGGGGAGATATTTGTATGGTCGCAGTAGTGTGCACTGGCTTATTATACAGTAGGGGAGATATTTGTATGGTCGCAGTAGTGTGCACTGGCTTATTGTACAGTAGGGGAGATATTTGTATGGTCGCAGTAGTGTGCACTGGCTTATTATACAGTAGGGGAGATATTTGTATGGTCCCAGTAGTGTGCACTGGCTCATTATACAGTAGGGGAGATATTTGTATGGTCACAGTAGTGTGCACTGGCTTATTATACAATAGGGGAGATATTTGTATGGTCGCAGTAGTGTGCACTGGCTTATTATACAGTAGGGGAGATATTTGTATGGTCCCAGTAGTGTGCACTGGCTCATTATACAGTAGGGGAGATATTTGTATGGTCGCAGTAGTGTGCACTGGCTTATTATACAGTAGGGGAGATATTTGTATGGTCGCAGTAGTGTGCACTGGCTTATTGTACAGTAGGGGAGATATTTGTATGGTCGCAGTAGTGTGCACTGGCTCATTATACAGTAGGGGAGATATTTGTATGGTCGCAGTAGTGTGCACTGGCTTATTATACAGTAGGGGAGATATTTGTATGGTCGCAGTAGTGTGCACTGGCTTATTATACAATAGGGGAGATATTTGTATGGTCCCAGTAGTGTGCACTGGCTCATTATACAGTAGGGGAGATATTTGTATGGTCACAGTAGTGTGCACTGGCTTATTATACAGTAGGGGAGATATTTGTATGGTCACAGTAGTGTGCACTGGCTTATTATACAGTAGGGGAGATATTTGTATGGTCACAGTAGTGTGCACTGGCTTATTATACAGTAGGGGAGATATTTGTATGGTCGCAGCAGTGTGCACTGACTTATTATACAGTAGGGGAGATATTTGTATGGTCGCAGTAGTGTGCACTGGCTTATTATACAGTAGGGGAGATATTTGTATGGTCCCAGTAGTGTGCACTGGCTCATTATACAGTAGGGGAGATATTTGTATGGTCACAGTAGTGTGCACTGGCTTATTATACAATAGGGGAGATATTTGTATGGTCGCAGTAGTGTGCACTGGCTTATTATACAGTAGGGGAGATATTTGTATGGTCCCAGTAGTGTGCACTGGCTCATTATACAGTAGGGGAGATATTTGTATGGTCGCAGTAGTGTGCACTGGCTTATTATACAGTAGGGGAGATATTTGTATGGTCGCAGTAGTGTGCACTGGCTTATTGTACAGTAGGGGAGATATTTGTATGGTCGCAGTAGTGTGCACTGGCTCATTATACAGTAGGGGAGATATTTGTATGGTCGCAGTAGTGTGCACTGGCTTATTATACAGTAGGGGAGATATTTGTATGGTCGCAGTAGTGTGCACTGGCTTATTATACAATAGGGGAGATATTTGTATGGTCCCAGTAGTGTGCACTGGCTCATTATACAGTAGGGGAGATATTTGTATGGTCACAGTAGTGTGCACTGGCTTATTATACAGTAGGGGAGATATTTGTATGGTCACAGTAGTGTGCACTGGCTTATTATACAGTAGGGGAGATATTTGTATGGTCACAGTAGTGTGCACTGGCTTATTATACAGTAGGGGAGATATTTGTATGGTCGCAGCAGTGTGCACTGACTTATTATACAGTAGGGGCACAGTGGCAAAGGCAGGATTTTCATGGGGGGGGGGGGGGGGGGGGTTCCGTACATGTATGTCAGAGAAGTGCCAGCCATACACACATGCACATTAGCATACTTACAAACACACACATCATACATACACACACACACACACACACACACACACACACACACACTATACATGCACACAGAATACATACACAGTATACATGAAAACATATATACACACAGTATACATACTGTACAAACAGTATACATGCAGACAGCATACATACATACATACATACATACACACACATCATACATACACACAGTATACATACATACATACACACACACACACACACACACACACACACACTATACAACTATACATACATACATACATACATACTATACATGAACACACACACAGTATACATACATACACACAACTTACACACACCGTATACATTCATACATACACAGTACACTGTACATGCACGCAGCATACACACACAGTATACATGCATGTAGCATACATACAGTACATACATACACACACATTGTAAACATGCATGCTTACACACACACACACACACAGTATACATAAACAAAAACATACCATTAACCGTAAACACAGCCCTCCCCCCCATCCACAACACAAACTGCTGCAGTAATCAGGACAGCATGCCACGTACATCATCCAGCAAGTATAATTTATTATACCCTACTGGCCCCTCTTACCCCCCTCCCCTACCTGGCTGCTGCAGAATCACTGAGGGACTGAGTTCTGGAGAGTGGAGACAGCCACAGCCACTGCCTGCCCTCACCCAGCTCTGACTGAAGGACCAACGTCGTACTGCCTGAGAGCAGCTGCACATCGTTGCTGCAGCTCCTCCTACAGGCAGCCATCAGCATTGCCATGCTGTGTCAGTTTAAGGATTCGGACGGAGGGAGATGCTGCAGCCGTGTTACAGGTGCAGTTTCTCCATATACACATTAAAAAAAATAATTTAGCAGCACTGCGCCGATGGATCAGCGTCCAGGGGGATTTCTAGGTACTCGGAACCAGAGCCGTAACTAGATGTGTGCCAGAGGGGCATTGCACACAGCGCAACTGCACTGTGGGCGCACCATCTGGCAGCATCACCCGCACGGCCGCTGCCCGCCGCCCACTCTTAATTGCCTCTTGCCTCCCGCCGGCCGCCGCTGCAGTGCTTTCCTGCACGCAGGCAGAAACCCCCCCTGAGACGGACACACTTCTGCCTCAGTGGCGGATTTACGGCAAAGCAATTAACGCCTAGGCAGAAGTCGGCGGGGCCTAGGACCCATTGCGGCTCGCTCTCCACGTGGTTGCTCTCCAGCGTCCTGCGGGCCTCGCCACTGTGTGTGCACCGCAGCGCCGGTGACGAGACAATGGTGAGGAGCATCATCCAGCTATCTTCAGGCTCTCAGCTTATGGGAAAGGATGTGCTGCCAGCCTACCTCCCAGGACTCACTCGGCCCGGGTAAGACTCCGGAGATCTGGGTATCCGCAGTGCGCTTGTAGCACATTTACTGTATGTTGAATGGTTAATGGGTGTGTGTGTGTAATGATTAATGCAGCACGTGGGGGGGTAATTATTAATGCAGCATATGGGGGGGTAATTATTAATGCAGCATATGGGGGGGTAATGATTAATGTGGCAAATGGGGGGGTGTAATGATTAATGCACTGTGTGTAATGAAAGTACAGCATATAGGAGGAATGTAGTGTAGTGTATAAAAGGGGGTGTAACGACTTGGTGCAGCATATAGGGGGGATGTAGTGCAGCATATTGGGGGAGGGGGATGTAGTGCAGAGTATGGGGGGTGTAACGACTTAGTGCAGCATATACAGTAGGGGGATGTAGTGCAGCATATTGTAGTGATGTGGTGTAGCGATGTAGTGCGGCATGTAGGAGGGCGTAGTGATGTAATATAGTGATGTAGTGCAGTGTATTAGGGGCGTGTACTGATAAAGTGCAGCATATTGGGGGGGTGTAGTGGTAGAGTGCAGTGTATAGGAAGGCGTACTGTAGTGATGTAATGTAGCGATGTACTGCGGTGGTGTAGTGCAGCAAAGTATTGTAGCCTATGGGGGGTGTAGTGCATTGATGTTGTGTAGTGGGGAACGCGCTGCTGTGGAGGGGGCATGCCAGTGAGACACTGCAAGCACACAATGAGGATTGTTTGAGAAAGGGGGGTTCCCCTTGGTGTCTTGCTTAGGGCCCCATGAAGTCTAAATCTGCCTCTGCTCTGCCTCTGTCTCCTTTAGTGATTCCCGCAGCGATGATCGGCGCTGCCAGCAGCACCTATAGATAGAGAGTGCTGCTCAACAAAGCTCTCCTGTGCTACGGCTGAGAGGAGCTTCGGGCACCCGGCGTCAGGGGAAGCGGTAGAACCGGCAGTGGCGGCAGGCACTAAACAGCAATGCACAAAGGATTTTTCTCTATTGGGCGCCGGGCGGCCTTTACACTCTTCTCACCGGGGCTGACCTACACTCTGCTGTGCTCCCAGTTCCAGCGCCGCTGCCTCCTTTTTCAGTGTTCCCAGCTTAACAGGACTTCAAGGGGCAGGCTCCGGCTCAATGAAGGCAGCACAGATGGACAGACCCTTGCGGCGCTGACTTCAGGTTACCTGCCCCCTCCTGTTCTATATATCGTGTATATATTTTATATATATATATATATATATATATATATATATATAATATACAAAATTCTGTCATATATCTATGTGTATATATCTATCTTATACTGTGTGCCTCCCTATATATATACTATAGGGAGGCACACAGTATAAGATAGACATATACACATAGATATATGACAGTATGTTTGTGTGTGTGTGTATATATATATATATATATATATATATATATATATATATATGGTAGTTACTGCTTTATTAAAGGCACTCCGGCGCACAGGTAGCATAATCGGCATGGATCCATATAAGTATCAGCAACGGCACTCAGAGTTGGCATGAGGCAAAGAAGATTTGTATTAGACAAGCGTTTTCAGGGCATGCGCCATGTAATCAAGACCACACAATTATTATTTATGTTGTTTTAATGACAGTTCGCATGCCCTGAAAACGCTTGTCTAGTACAAATCTTCTTTGTCTCATGTCAACTCCGAGTGCCGTTACTGATATGGATTCATAAATATATAATCTGGAAACCCCCCTTTACAAATTCTGCGTTTGCCCCTGCTGTGTGTGGTGTGCGCTCAGCTCTTCTGCTGCTGAGCGCACCCACAACCTGCACCAACGCAGCACCTTCTCCCCTGGCCCAATCAGATGCTTTGCCTCCCTCCTACCTGCAAGGGAGAGACGTGATGACGTCTTTCCCAACTGTCTCCCACAGCGCCCCGTGCCACGAGTTGCTGCGGCGTTCGGGCGGGCAGTCAGGGAGCATTCAGTCCAGCTGAGCTCACACTGACCACTGCAGCAGCACCCCAGCCTGCAGCTTCCCGTCCCTCACTAGGCTTCGCCGCTGGTCTTCCCCTGTGTCTGCAGCATTTAGGCTGGAGGGATGTCAGTATAAAATCAATATCTCTCTCTCCATCCTTCTCTCCCCCAGGGTAATGTGTAAAAGGTGACTCTACCTTCTGTAATGTGTAAAAGGTGACTCTACCTGCTGTACTGTGTCTAAGGGAGCTCTGCCTGTCGTAATGTGTAAAATGGGGCTCTACCTGCCGTAATGTGTGTAAGTGGTGCTACTGTTCGGTGTAATTTGAATAATGGAGACTACTGTGCAGCATAGTATGAATTGGCATAATTTTGTAGCCACGCCCCTTCCCATGAAGCCACGCCCCTATAGGGTGCGCCGTTTCTGTTTCTTGCACACAGCGCTAAAATATCTAGTAACGGCACTGCTCGGAACCCCCCCCCCCCCCCTGCGTGCGTGTATGTTGCAGTAGTGTGCACTGGCTTGTTATACCGTAGGGGCAATATTTGTATGGTCACAGTAGTGTGCACTGGCATATTATACAGTAGGGGAGATATTTGTATGGTCACAGTAGTGTGCACTGGCTTATTATGCAGTAGGGTCGATATTTGTATGGTCCCAGTAGTGTGCACTGGCTTATTATACCGTAGGGGCGATATTTGTATGGTCCCAGTAGTGTGCACTGGCTTATTATACAGTAGGGGCGATATTTGTATGGTCCCAGTAGTGTGCACTGGCTTATTATACACTAGGGGAGATATTTGTATGGTCCCAGTAGTCTGCACTGGCTTATTATACCGTAGGGGCGATATTTGCATGGTCACAGTAGTGTGCACTGGCTTATTATACAGTAGGGGCGATATTTGTATGGTCCCAGTAGTGTGCACTGGCTTATTATACACTAGGGGAGATATTTGTATGGTCCCAGTAGTCTGCACTGGCTTATTATACCGTAGGGGCGATATTTGCATGGTCACAGTAGTGTGCACTGGCTTATTATACAGTAGGGGCGATATTTGCATGGTCCCAGTAGTGTGCACTGGCTTATTATACAGTAGGGGCGATATTTGTATGGTCGCAGTAGTGTGCACTGGCTTATTATTATACAGTAGGGGTAATATTTGTATGGTCACAGACAGTAGTGTGCAGTAGAAGTTGGGCAAATTGGGGGAATTTATTGCTAAGAATACAGTAGGTTGGGCGCACAAATGTGCCTAGCTAATATTGTGCACAATTTATGAAAGGTCAACTTTTTGACCCTGTTAACTGTTTTTACCTGTCGACCTTGACCACTGTCTACCTTTTACCTGTCGACCTAATGCATGTTGACTATAGGCTGTCGACCTAAGAACTGTATCTACTTACTGTAGCCCTTCTATATCATACTCCTTTGCTGGAGTCAGCTCTTAGGCACAGTGGGGGTCATTCAGCCCTTATCGCTCGGTAGCGTTATTTGCAGCGCTGCGATCAGGTCAGAACTGCGCATGCCTATGCACCGCAATGCACAGGCGTGTCGTACTGGTACAAAGCGGATCACCGCTCAGCGATGGGTTTTGCAAAGAATCCATTTGCACATTCGATTTCAAGGAGATTGAAAGGAAGAGAGCATTTGTGGGTGGCAACTGACCGTTTTCAGGGAGTGGTTGGAAAAACGCAGGCGTGTCCAAGCGTTTGCAGGGTGGGTGTCTGACGTCAATTCCGAGCCCGGACAGGCTGAAGTGATCGTAGCGGCTGAGTAAGTTCTGGGAAACTCGGAAAATGCACATCGTTTTTTTTGTACCGCTCGGCTGCACATGCGATCGCACACTTGCACAGCTAAAATACACTCCCCGGTGGGCGGCGACTATGCGAACGCAGGACTGCAAAAACCAGCCTGCGAGCGATCAGGTCTGAATGACCCCCAGTGTCGGAACTTGTGAGTGGTCGGCCCCAGTGCAAAAATATAAACTGGTCTGCGGGGGATAACTCATTGTTAGTATGGGCAATAGTGGGCCACTTAGTCCTCAGGGAGCACCTGCTGCACCAATAGTACCGCCTCTACTTAGGCACCAGAGATTGGGTCTCTCCTCTTTATATTTAATGGGATGTATGTACTGTACATGTGGGAAAACCCTTGTTAGAGCTCAAAATAGTTATGTAAGCTATAAGTAAGGCTATACCAAGAAGTATTTTAGGAGAATATGTTTGGAAGCCCCCTGCTTTGTGTTTGGATTTCATTCTGATGATAAAGTCCCTTTATAACTTAAGAGAAGTAGAACTGTAGAATGACTATGCAGTTGTACACATGTAAAATATTGCTGCTGCTACAAAGCAAACAAACAAAACAAAATATGCTTTGAACATAATTAAGCCCAAGTGACTTTCATATGTAGAAAGGAACAGAGCATCCTATTAAAAAGTATTTGACCCCTGAAAAAATGTTGTTTATTTGTTGTCTGTCTCGTTTGCTACACAAGCCTTTGTTCTTTCTTGTTTCTGCATTGCGGAATGAAGTGTACCATAGGAAACATATGCCCAGAGGTAGTGACCAGAGGACAACTGTCAACAATATCCTGTGCAAAGCCAAAGTTGGAGCATTTCTGTGTGACATTCGTTGTTTGATGTAATATATGTCATACTGAGAAATATTGAATTCATCAAGTTGCTTTAAAGTTTAGTTTGTACAATAATCCCACAGGTTCTAATTATTTTTAGTTTTTATTAGTCCATATAGGTACAACTTTGGAAACCTGTTACTTCAGACTTTGTTCGAAACACAAACCCTTTGCAGTTTAATAAATATAATGTGCAAAGTTATCAGCTGTCATTTTTAAAGCATACTTACACATATTTGGTGACCGTAAATTCACCTTATTATTCTCTCAATTCTGCCCACTACACTAGGAAGTGGGCATGTTGCAGGAGGGGTACCCACTCTTCCGGTGGTGCAGGAGACTACCAGAAGAATTGTGTTTTTCCCACAGGTTCCGAGTAGAAAATTTGGTGTTCTCTATCGCCAGTCATGGTTACTGCTGGCCAATCAGAAGTGCAGATAGGTGCAATAGACCCTAGTTAAATATGCCAGGCAGGTTTAAAACTGGTATTTTCAAGCTAGTTATCAATAAACCCAGAAGCCATTGGGTCACTATTACAATAAAGCTGGGCATCAAAAGAAAAGCACCAATCAGCTCCTAACTGCCATGTTACAGGCTGTATTTGAAAAATGACAGGAGCTGATTGGTTGATACTTTATATCTCTCCATTTTATTTCTCTACAAGCTACTCTATGATAAATCTCACACTGGGCCCAGTAATTGCTAGCCGAACCCCAGTACCAGCGTGTTTCATTAGCATTAGATATAACTTTGTTTTAAATAAATTATCTATCGTTGTCATAATTGCATTAGGTACAGTATTGCTGGAGTTAGCTTTTGGTATGGGCAGAGGTTCCTGTAGCACTGATATCATGTGATCTGTCAGAGCCAATGCACTGAAAGCTGTCAGCTTGATGATGTCACAGAAAGTTTCTTAGGAGCATAGTGAGCATATGCCTGCCAGTGCATGTGATGTTGGTCTGTTATTTCTCCTGAATATTCATACCTATCAAGAAGATGGCTAGCTCTGCAGACATGTAATAATGGGGCAGATGTATTAACCTGGAGAAGGCATAAGGAAGTGATAAACCAGTGATATGTGCAAGGTGATAAAGGCACCAGCCAATCAGCTCCAATATGTAAATAAACCGTTAGGAGCTGACTGGCTGCTGCCTTTATCACCTTGCACATATCACTGGTTTATCACTTCCTTATGCCTTCTCCAGGTTAATACATCTGCCCCATTGTGATTACAGTATATAGCTGGAATGAACAATACATGTAAATGTTATGTGTTGTCTCTTCAGGTATCTGCTTAATATATGGTTGTGCATACGTGACATGTCTTCTTGCTATATATAGAGGAGAGATTTACTGTAAGAATGAAAGAACCCATCTAGGGCACAATGAGGATCTCATATGGTTACCTCCATGGTTTGGGAGATAATCAGCCCTTGACACCATCAATCAATATCATCTACAAATATAATGATTTGAAGGGTTTTAATATGATGTGTCATTGATTCAAGATAATTGGAAGTCAGACGTCTAATCAGTTCTAATCAACCCATTATGGTCAGATTAAAAATTCACTAAACAATTAAGACTAGAAAGTACGGCAGGTGAGAACGCAACCTTGCAAGCAAGAGTCCTCAGTGGTTTGTATAGTGGTCATTGCAATTACTTGGCTTTATCATAAATAAGGACAAACAAGGAAACCTTAAGATCTGCTCACATAATTTACTTTTCAACTCACTTTCCATATCATGGTCCATGACATGGAAAGTGACTACAGTATATAATTTCACCAGTAATCTGATTAAAACTTGCACCATTAAGCAGCAAAATAGTTTTGGCCCCTCCATAAACTAGCAACAGCAACCAAAACCAATGGCATCACTAGGGGGGTGAGGACCGCACTGGGTGTCACCAGCTGAGGGGATGACACCAAAATTCCAGCTCTTCCTCAGTGTCCGGGAGCTGGGCATTGCCTAATAATATCTCAGTGTTGCCCCAGCTCTTCTCACTGATGCCAGAATCTACTGCACACGCGGAGGTCTCTAGGAACACTGCAACCGTGCCATTTTTCCTATGATTTGCAAAGCCGATGTGGGGCTCCAGAGAGGTACAGATGTGTACTCCATCACCTTGTGCACCTTGTGCATACAAATCACGGGTGCTATTATGTGTGCCCATATGTGTCTATGCCGTGGGAACGTGCACACCATGCAGTGCCTGCACACATTCGCGGGCACGCTAGTTGCGGCAATCCACCTACAATTCCTATGGCTAGCGGCAAAGATGAGCAGTTTCTCATTTGTAAGTACACAAAATAAGTGCAGTGTGGGCCTTCCTGGATCCAGGGGCTCATGCGCAACTTCTTATACAGTACTGCAGATATGCCACTTATACCGCTTTCAGACCGCCAGCTTTGTACACAGTTTATTGGCACATGAGTGTGCAGAACATGTGTTCCTGTACGGTCTGAAAGGTGCCAGGGGAAATATACTGGAATGATCGACCCAGTATTTCAACCCTGGTAGCGAGCAGGGTTGAACTCATGTTCAAACCGGCTCGCTGTGCGGTCTGAATGGGAGCCGGGTTGATGTGACCCGTTTCCCGTTCACACTGTGTGGATGGGCGGTGCTTGGAGATCATGTCCAAGCACCGACCATCCACACAGGGCGGGTCGCACCCTGGGAGCTCCCATGTCAGGCTCCTGGGTGCGACCTGCCTCAGGCAGTCTGAAAGGGGTATAAGAGTAAGAATGAGACCTAATCTCTAGGACCTCCGATGTGATGGGAAATTCATATCCTTTACTGTGGAGGAAAAAGCTGTGCACACTGTTATAAAGTAAAGAATTCCATTATTGGTGGAAATTATTATTATTATTATTATTACATTTTATTTATAGGGCGCCACAAATGTTTCGCAGCGCCGTACAAAGGACAGTACAGGGAGACAAAACTTAGCATAACAGTAAATAAATAACAAAAATGGAGTGCAGGTAACAAAGAGCAACACAATTCTCAAAACATAATACAGCTTAGATGTAAGTAGCGAAGGAGTAATCATTGTACTACTTGGGGCTGGCGGCCATAGATAGAGATGAGCCTTTACCAGCAGGAGAGAAAGCAGGTAAAGATGGTCGCTGAGTGAAATGTGTCAAGAAGAGGGTTTAGACAAGAGGAAAGAGGGCCCTGCTCTGAAGAGCTAACAATCTAGTGGGGAGGGGCAACAGACAGATGACATGAGGTGCAAGCAGGTAGAAGCCTGATGGTGGTATGCGAGCAAAGCAGAGATGTCCAAGGCATGGGGCAGGGGGATGGAGGAGCAGCCTAAGGACTAGGTTATGCATTGGAGGGGTACGCTTTGATGAATAGGTGGGTTTTCAATGCCCGTTTGAAGCTTTGCAAGGTCGGGGAGAGTCTAATGGACCGGGGGAGCGCATTCCACTGAAGGGGTGCAGCACGGGCAAAATCCTGAACTCGTGCATGGGAAGCAGTGACCAAGGCAGAGGAGAGGCGACGGTCATCAGCCGACCGTAGTGGGCGGGAGGGAGTATGAAGGGAGAGGAGGTTGGAGATGTAGGGAGCAGTGGAATTAGAGATGGCCTTGTATGTGAGGGTGAGGAGTTTGAAGAGGATTCTGTAGGGGAATGGGAGCCAGTGTAGATTTTGTTGAAGGGGAGTGGCAGAAGTGGAGCGGCGGGAGAGGAAGATGAGCCTAGCTGCAGAGTTGAGGACAGATTGGAGGGGAGCGATGTGGGAGCAAGTGAGGCCAGTGAGGAGCACATTGCAGTAGTCAAGTCGTGAGATGACCAGTGAGTGGATGATAAGTTTAGTTGCACTCTGGGAGAGAAATGGCCTGATGCGAGCAATGTTGCGTAGCTGGAACCGACAAGATTGCGCCAGAGCTTGGATGTAGGGTGCAAAGGAGAGGGAGGAGTCAAGAGTGACGCCCAGGCAGCGGAGTTGGGGAACGGGGGAGATGATAGTGTTGTCAACAGTGATAGAGATGTTTGTAGGGGGTGTTGCTCTGGCTGGGGGAAAGATAATAAGTTCAGTTTTATCCATGTTGAGCTTCAGAGAGCGCTCAGACATCCAGGAGGAGATGGTAGAGAGGCAGCTGGAGACCTGAGAGAGGACAGAGGGGGACAGATCAGGAGAGGAGAGGTAGAGGTGTGTGTCATCAGCATAGAGGTGGTATTGAAGGCCAAAGGAGTTAATGAGCGCACCCAGGGAAGAGGTGTAGAGGGAGAACAGAAGGGGGCCTAGGACAGAACCCTGAGGGACACCAACAGGAAGGATGGAAGGGTGTGAGGTGGTTCCGGAGGCAGACACAGAGAAGGAGCGGTTAGTGAGGTATGAGGTAAACCAGTCAAGGACGGTGCTAGAGAGGCCAACATTTTGGAGTGTGCGGAGGAGGAGAGGGTGATCCACGGTGTCAAAGGCAGCAGAGAGGTCCAGAAGGATGAGCAAAGAGAAGTGGCCCTTGGATTTGGCCGAAAACAGGTCACTGGTGACTTTCACCAGGGCAGTCTCGGTGGAGTGGAGTGGGCGAAAGCCAGATTGTAGTGGATCAAGGATGGAGTGGTCAGAGAGGTAGCTTGTGAGACGGCTGTAGACCAGTCGTTCAAGTAGTTTGGAGGCGAAAGGGAGAAGAGAGATGGGGCGGTAGCTAGTGAGTGATGAAGGGTCGAGGTTGGCCTTTTTGAGAATAGGGGACACCAGAGCATGTTTGAATGGTGAGGGAAAGATGCCAGTAGAGAGCGATAGGTTAAAGAGGTGAGCAAGGTGGGAGCATGCAGAGGGGGGGAGGGAGCGGAGAAGACGGGAGGGGAGGGGGTCCAAGTGGCAGGTTGTGGGGGGAGAGGATAAGATGAGGGAGTGGACTTCCTTGTCTGAGGTGGGACGGAAGCAGGACAGAGTGGGATAGATGGACGGGAGGGATGGTGGGAGCAGGGGGGCAGCAGAGGGGTGACGGGAGGAGATGTAATTTTGAATATCCTCAATTTTGGAGATGAAGAAGGAGGCAAAGTCAGTGGGAGTGAGGGAAGAGGGGAGGGGAGGAGGAGGGGGGCGAAGGAGAGTGTTGAAAGTTTCAAAGAGTCGGCGTGGACTGGAGGACTGAGAAGAGATGAGTGTTTGGAAAAAGGATTGCTTGGCAAGAGAAAGAGCAGAGCTATAGGAAGAGAGGATAAACTTGAAATGGAGAAAGTCCGCCAGAGAGTGGGATCTCCTCCAGGAGCGTTCTGCAGACCGTGAACATTTTTGTAGGAATCGTGTGAGTTTGGTGTGCCAGGGTTGGGGTTTGGAGCGGCGGAGGGGGACCGATGAGAGGGGGGCCACAGAGTCAAGAGCAGCAGTAAGGGAATAGTTATAGAAGGAGGCTGCCTGGTTGGGACAAGTCATAGTGGAAAGAGGAGAGAGGAAGGTCTCGAGGGAGGACATGATAGTGGGGTTGAGGCACCCTTATATCATATTTAAATAATTCAGCCTCGAAAAATGAAATGCGTTTCCTGTTCTTTAGCACAAGTGCAATTTTGAGTTGAATGAAGATACAGTGTACAATAATGCAGCCAATGCCAGGGCAGGGCTCTGTGCCGCATTGTGTCATCTCTGACCCTGAACATGTGACGTTATTATGTCACGCCGAGGGGGTTGGGCGGCAGAAGTAATGCACTACCCAGAGCATCCTTAGGCATCTCTCCAGCCCGCAGGGTGTGGTTCCAGGTACTCTGGGCAACTGCACGGCCCACGCACTTCTCGTTACGGCTTTCGATGCAGCCTATTATGAAAAGGTCAGAAGAATTGGTTCATAAATCGATTCACATACATTACCCCATTGCCTCTCTTCCACGTAAGAAAATCTTTATGAAGTATAACATTATTACGTTCACACATTAGAACCAAATATTGATGGGTATTGATGAAACTTTTTGAGATGCTGTATTATAAATCAGTTATTAAAGGTTACACTAACAAAAACTTCAGAATTTAAGACGAAAATTTCCTTTTTAACAGTCAATTTTGAAGTATTTTTTGTAATTTATTCAGCACACGTAGTGCAAAAGATAAAGAAAATGAACCAATTGAAAAAATAATAAATTACCTTTTTGTAACCCCAAAATGTCCTTTAAACATCTCTTTCTGTTGGAGCCAGTAATCAAAGACTTGCCACAAAAAAAAAAAGGAAACTGTGGGCTTAACATGGAGAATTGTCCTGTGAACCCAACAGCATGAGGCTCACTAATCCCAAACTCTAAGCCCAAGAGTGGGATAATATCACAGATACATAGAGCCCCCTTGCCGGCCAGATGAGTAGCTTCATGGGAAGGCTTCAGCAGGAGCAAGTTTACATCTCAGAATAAATTGTCCTCAGAATTACAGAATTGGCACAGTTCAGACAGGAGAATCTCTATGCTCCAGAATAAAGGCGGAATAGTCTATGAGGGCATGGCAGGACACTTTTGCTTTGTTTAAGC
This sequence comes from Pseudophryne corroboree, assembly GCF_028390025.1. Taxonomy (NCBI): domain Eukaryota; kingdom Metazoa; phylum Chordata; class Amphibia; order Anura; family Myobatrachidae; genus Pseudophryne; species Pseudophryne corroboree. The sequence goes on along the minus strand of NC_086445.1, from coordinate 959,978,145 downwards.
CGAAATGAAAATATAATTTTTTATAAAGTAATTTTGTTGCATATTATTTTCACCACCTCATGCAATATAGTCAGGCTATCAGGGATCAAGACATCACTACCTCCATGCTCATCTACAAACTTTTCTGCACCCAGATTTTATGCTTTATTAATTGCTGATATGGGGGTACATTTTTCTTGGCAATAAAAAAAAAGTTAGGATTAAACATTATTGGTTTAGAATGCAGGAACATGTATAAATATTCTTGGGGTGGAATTCAATTGTTTGAAAAGTCGGTTGGGTGTTTTTTCCTGTCTGTTAGATAGGAAAAAACAGACACCCAACTGACTTTTCAAACAATTGAATTCCACCCCATCTACTTTTTAATTAGGATCCGATTTTGGGCAGATAAAACCCTACTATTAGTGACAGACCTACATTTTTGGGGCCCTGAAGCCCGGACTGTTATGGAAGCCCCTTCACAACCAGCAACAAAAGAGCAACATCAAACAAGGTCCAAATGGCCTTGCTACCCTCGCAAGGACAGCGTGCACCGCTCAGCGCCAGCAAATTACCTTACTAGACGTCTCCTTGTCCCGGGCTCCTTCTCATCTTTTATTGCACCCAGCCTCCTTCCTAGGGTGGGCCGTCACAGGCTCTGCATTTCCTGGGAATGTCACAATGTCTACAAGGCTGCCGGGAATTGTAGTTTAAAACGTTTTATTTACAGAGCGCAAATCTCAGAGCTAGACTACAACTGCCAGCAGCTCCCGTGATACTAAGCAATGCCGGTAATCTCTGTATTGTATTGCATGGGGCTGCAATGATGTAATCGCGCCATCATACTCCCGTCATGCTCACCTATGCGCACCAAGCCCCCTGCACACCTCCATCTTTGCCAACCAGGCTGCCCTATCCTGTAGGAGGTATCCAGAAACTTGGCAGTTGGGATGTGCCGGAAAAATGGAACATTGGTACTTCACAGTCAGCATCGCTAATTTAATTCTCCCGATAGAGTATATTGTGAACTTGAAGACATGTATACAGTAATGGCAGTTCAAAGAAAACAATATGGGTTAGAATCAGCATGTCTTGGGCCCAACAATGAATTGAGAGGATGCAGGTAAAGTAGCAATCCATTTCCCATAAAAGATTGGGATGCCGGTGGCGGGATCCCAGCGGTCAGCATACCAACGCTAGGATCCCAGGTGCTCGGCACCCTGCGGGCGCGGTGGTTCGCATTGCTCGCCACAGGTTCTATTCCCACTCTATGGGTGTCGAAGGAATAGCCCCTGGCGGCATTGTCAGTGGTCGGGATTCCGGCGTCAGTATCTTGACTGCCGGCAATATAACTACATCGCAGTAAAACCTAGTACTGTACATACAGTATTTCAGCATTTTTTAGATAAAACTATACTCCGCAAATGAGCATCTGTGACGTTCTGGATGGTGGAAGTTTATAGGTCAATATATTCATTTCCCATAAGAAACAATCTATATAAACCCCTCCTTATGGCCACTGGGTATCTCGCTAGACAAACTGTTCTTTGCAGAAAGGTCTGTCTCTCCCCAATTTCTGTACTCGGTAATCTCTAGTCAATTATTTTCCTTCTGGGCTGTTTGAGGTCAGCCATCCTTGAAATCTAATCTCCTTGTAGAATAAGAAATTTCTTGATATATAAGAATTTTAAGTGATTCCTAGACAATAATGTTTTATTGGATCTCACTGTAGGTCATTTCAGATTATTTGGAACATTGATTTTGGTAGAAAAAGAGAAATAAGTATGTAGTAAGCAATCATTAATTCTACCAGTTCATTTTTATTTGGATCAATTTGTCCAAATGTCGACCATGTCATTAGCCTTTTTCTAAATGTTATATTGATTATGTCCACAGGTTTTATTTTGGGAAACTTTACTGAACAAAGACTACTACTGTTTAATTATGTACTTACAGCACAGTGGTCAGCATTGTGGTAGTAATGCAATATGATGGATGTGTTTGAATGTTCATTAGAGTTCTATTCAAAGCATTTAAATACTGTAGTTTTGTTGAATATTGTAAGACTTTTCTGCACTTATTAAGTGAGGTATATATATATATTTTTTTATATATATATATATATATATATATATATATATCATATATATACATGTTAAAGGGAAATTAGTGCTGTTTGTATTTCAAAGCTTTAGTCGAAGAATTTTTTTTCTGTAGTCCCCCTCTGCTCCATAAATAACTTAGGGGCAGATTTCTTTAACCTTGGAGAGAGATAAAGTGCAAACCAATCAGCTCTTAAGTGTCATTTTTCAAACAGTCTGAAAAATAATGGTTAGGAGCTGATTGGTTGGTACTTTGGACCCTATTCAGCATCAGTTGCAGTTTTGCTTCTCTGCAACTGCTTGCGATCGCATGTTGGGGGCCGCCAAGCACAGGGCAATTCAATTGTAATCGCATCGCTGTCCCTGCAAATTAAGGGATGACCCCATGGAGGCAAAGACAGGCGCAGGTTAGCTATTTTACCTAGAAAGGATATCGGTGCCACCTGCGATCCTTGCTAGTAAACTGGCTGCTGGAATTTTTTAAGTGACTCCACTAATCACAAAGTAACAATAAAGAAGGAAGGGTGAAAAAATTCCTGCGCACTAGAAAGGGTATATAACACACTTATTTGCGGTGTTGAAAACACTATAAAATGATTTTTATGTGAAAATATGTGAAATTCTTTCCTTATCCACAAGAAATCTTCACATCAGAAAATATACCACACGTGTTGTTGTCTGACAAAAGAATATATACCATACGTCTTATTTCTCGCAATACAACAATAATGGAAAGTCTCGTAGTATGTTCATAAAAAATATATAAAATCCAATAAAAGTCCGAAAACAGTCTGTTATCTGGGATCCTCCTTATTGCAGTGAGTCGTTCCCACCATATATGATTCTTTGTCTTGCTCCTCAATATGGGTGCATGAAAAATAAATAATAAGGAATCATGGTGCAGACTTCTTTACAAGTTTATTCACAGACACAATATTCTACAGTTAAAATGCGTACCAGAAAAGACCTTCCAGGAAGGCACAGTAAAAAGCAAATAAGGGTATTTGTTGAGCTCCCCCTTATAGAGCTGTACCTTCACCAGGTCTTGGGCAGCACAGAGCACCAACGCGTTTCAACCAAGCAGGTCTTTTTCAAGGTGTGGATAGTATGAGGATAACCAGATTTTTATAGCTAAGCAGCTAAAAACACACCCACTTCCTGTTACAGGGGGTGTGGTTAGCCGTTTTAGTGTTAAAATTTCTTTAAAATGATACAGACAAATCATAGATGATACTTAATACATGATTGAATTAAATAGGAGGTATATCCCTCTTTTTATAATATAACAATATTTTTTATGAACATACTACGAGACTTTCCATTATTGTTGTATTGCGAGAAATAAGACGTATGGTATATATTCTTTTGTCAGACAACAACACGTGTGGTATATTTTCTGATGTGAAGATTTCTTGTGGATAAGGAAAGAATTTCACATATTTTCACATAAAAATCATTTTATAGTGTTTTCAACACCGCAAATAAGTGTGTTATATACCCTTTCTAGTGCGCAGGAATTTTTTCACCCTTCCTTCTTTATAGCTATTTTACCTGTCGCATCGCCCGCATTCTAGACCCACAATGCTGCGTCGCCGACCCGTGAACACCTCTGTCAATCAGGTAGAGGTGTTTGCATCACTGAGATGCGGATGCATCTCGCAAGCCTTGCACGCACAGAACTAGTGCTGCGCATGCACGCTGGCCCGAAAATCATCAGTATGCAATCGCATCTCAGATGTGATTCATACTGAATAGGGCCCCTTATCTTTCTCCATGGGATACAGTCAGGATGGTGGAAGATGGGATGCCGGCGCTCGAAATACCAGCACCGGAATCCCGACACGCAGCCAAAATCCTGATGCCGGAACTCCGACGTGACTTGGAATGCAACGCCAGAATCCCGACTGCCGACATCCTGAAATTAAGTATGGCGGGGGCTCTGACATTCTAGCCGCATGGAGGGTGGGGGGGGGGAGTAGGTTTAGGCTGCAGGGAGAAGGTTAGGGTAAGGCTGCGGGAAAGGGAGGGTTAGGGTTAGACTGTGGTGTTGGATGGTTAGGGTTAGCTTCCCCTCCAGAGGGTTAGGCTGCGGGGAAGGGAGGGTTACGGTTAGACTGTGGTGTTGGATGGTTAGGGTTAGGTTCCCCTCCAGAGGGTTAGGCTGCGGGGAAGAGAGGGTTACGGTTAGACTGTGGTGTTGGATGGTTAGGGTTAGGCTCCCCTCCAGAGGGTTAGGCTGCGGGGAAGGGAGGGTTAGGCTGTGGTGTTGGGTGGTTAGGGTTAGGCTCCGCTCCAGAGGGTTAGGCTGCGGGGAAGGGAGGGTTAGTTTTAGGCTACGGGGAAGGGGGGTTAGGGTAAGACACCACCGGGGAGGGGTAGGGTTGTCCTGCGGAAAGGGATATAACCGCCGGCATCCCTTCCACCGGTGTAAATCTCTCTCCAAGCTTTGATATATCTGCCCCTTACATATTAAATGCCAGTTCCCAAAGTATGCAGGGCTGTAAGCAGGGGTGTTGTCACAACTCAGGGTGCAAGGTCGAGTGGGTAACCATCGCTGCCCTGTGACACCTGTATTTTGCTTGCAGGTTGCCTGCACATCTGCCAAAGAGCCGCACTGGAGCTCATCCACTTGGTCATGGTGGCAGGATTGATCTGTCTCCGTGGCATCATTACATCACATGGGCAGGAGGGGTGGAGCCAGCGCAGGATGCAATATTGCCTTGCTTTGGCACTGTTCCCATAGCAGCTCAGAACTGACTGCAATCAGGGCACATTGTGCTCCCCTCCAGGGTCCTAGAAGCAAGAAGTTATGCCATACTTTTGGACTCTAACCAAAAAAATTAGGAAAACAGTTGGCTGCACTATGGTTTGAATGAGGCACCTAAATGGCACCATTAACAGCAAAATAGACAACATCCAATATTGCACCTTAAGGGGTTGAATAAATTCAGTGGAATGTGCTGCTGAGCATCATCACCATGTATGTATATGCACATATCTGCTATATACAGCACCCTGGACATTGCTAGATTTCCTGCACACCATTAAGGGGACTGAGGAAAAAACAGCCATGTTTTTGTAAATTTAGCACAGCTACGTTCATGTTCCCAGACATGCGGGGGGATGCCCAGCACAGGGATAGCCCGCCCCGCATGTCTGTCCGCCCCCCCCCCCCCCCACCACCACCACCACCACCACCGCACAAGTACAAAAGCATCGCACAGCGGCGATGCTTTTGTACTTGTTGAGTAAATCCCGGCCAGCGGAGCTCCTGCGGCTGGCTGGGAGTTGCTCGTCGCTGCCCCTGGTCGCAGCGGCTGCGTGTGATGTCACGCAGCCGCTGCGGGCCCCCCCTTCCCCCGCACTGTCCAGCCACACCTGCATTGGCCGGACCGCGCCCCCAAAACGGCGGCCAAACACCGCCGTGCCGCCCCCTACAGCCCAACAATCGCCTCTACCTGTCAACCAGGCAGAGGCGATCGCTATGGTACGACGGACCTCGGCCATCCGGCATGCGCCGGCGCACTGCGGCACCAGCGCAGTTCCAACCCGATCGCTGTGCTGCAATAAACTGCAGCGAGTGATCGGGTCGGAATGACCCCCTATATGCATTGCTTACAGCATTTGATAGAAATCCAGGGTTCCATCTTAGCAGCTCTTTCCTCAGTTCATTATGATGCACTATGATAATATAAGCGTTTTCCTTTTATAAACCATCACTGCAGCCATAACTTGATTAATGGAACCTGGGAATATCCTCACAGGCTACTGCTCAACTTCCTAGAACCAGGACTCAGGAGAGATAATCTGTAGTGACTAACTCTACATAGTAGATAACAATATAGCCAGCATGTTGTGAGTAAGTTATTCCAGACAAGGGATCAGAATAGAGAAAATATAGTAGGCTGAACAAGGTTCCATCTTATATTTCTTAGATTGAAGAAAGTCAAAGGTCCTAGGACAAATCCATCATTAGTGATTTTTCAGCTTTTTGGGTAATTGTATCCAAATGGGTTATGGGGACTATTCATCATAAGGGACCGGATAGCCCCTGATGATTAAATATCCAACTTGTGGTGGTGGATACTTAGTTACCGAGCAATTCAGCATTGCTCCGGTGTGGGGACAGCTGCTCCGAATAGCAGCTCGCCCCACCTACAGTAACACTGCTACAGCAGTAGCACTGTTACTTACCACCCTCTGTGTCGGCCTTCTGCACATGCATGAACTGCGGTCAAGCATGCGCACAGCCACAAGGTATTTACTCCGGAGGCATCCGTTTCCAACCCTGGTCTTCCTCCCCATAGGAAGGAGCAGGGCTTTGCAAATCAACATCATCTGAAGATAGCATTGATTCCAACATGTTGGGTATGCTTGACCGGCGGCTGGGATTCCGTCGGTCGGCATACCAGTGCTGGGATCCCAGCCGTCAGAATGCCAGCAGGGGTCAAGCGCAGTAAAGCCCCTTGTGGATTCGATGCGCTCACCACAGGTTCTATTCTCACTCTTTGGGTGTCATGGACACCCATGAGTGGGAATTGCCCTAGGCCCCCTGCCAGAATTCTGGCGGCCGGGATCCCGGCGTCGGTATGCTGACCGCTGGGACCCCGGCCCTCGGGATCGTAACTACATCCCATTCCAACAAGCAAATACTGAAAACTTTCAGTTTGCGGCGTTTGCTGAATACTAACAATGAATGGGAAACTAGCATTACATCATGTGTACCAGACTCATTAGTGATCATGAATAGGCCCCTATGTGTAAAAATTAAATGTCCCACCTTTCTATTATGGTGGATTTTTCCCACTGCATCACCATTTTTAATACTACTCCCATTCATGTCTTGAGTTTTCCCTGGATATTTGAGACCCATGGATACTGGCATTACAGAACACTAAACTCAGTGCCTATGGTGTTAAAATGAAGATTTTCCTATTTATTTTGTACATCTGTAGTTCATCACAGAATAATTAATGACTAAAAGTAACTTGGAACAGCGTATCCTAGTCTTGCAACTTAGATCATAAAAAACCACCTGTATAAAGTCTCTTATATTTGTAGGACATAAAAGAAAAAACACTTTTATTTATTACTGCCGGAATTCATAAGCTGTTAGAACAGCGAAAGGTAATGATTAATGAGTTGTACAATCAATAGAATCTCATGAATTAAATTGCGTCCCCCTAAGTACTATGCTCATTTAAAGCATAAATATTTCATCCTATACTATTGTGATTGAATAATGTTTCGGCAAGTTTCGATCTTCCTACAGTTCTTGTTTGTTTGCTTTTCAGAAACTTTCAGTTTAATTGAGATATACCATTAGTAAAACTTGTCCAACACAGACGGAAAGACAAATTTGTAGTCAATGTTATTGCAAGCAGTTTTTTTTTTTGCACAATTGATTGAATTCTGCTGTGTATATGTAAATGCACTACAAATACAAAGACAACAACAAGGGCCCTCATTCCGAGTTGTTCGCTTGCTAGCTGCTTTTAGCAGCTTTGCACACGCTAAGCCGCCGCCTACTGGGAGTGAATCTTAGCTTAGCAGAATTGCGAACGAAAGATTAGCAGAATTGCGAATAGACACTTCTTAGCAGTTTCTGAGTAGCTCGGGACTTACTCTGCAACTGCGATCAGTTCAGTCAGTTTCGTTCCTGGTTTGACGTCACAAACACACCCAGCGTTCGCCCAGACACTCCTCCGTTTCTCCAGACACTCCCGCGTTTTTCCCAGAAAAGGCTGCGTTTTTTTGCACACACCCATAAAACGGACAGTTTCCGCCCAGAAACACCCACTTCCTGTCAATCACACTCCGATCACCAGAACGAAGAGATTTCTTCGTTAAGCCGTGAGTAAAATACCAAACTTTTTAGCAAATTTACTTGGCGCAGGCGCACTGTGAACATTGCGCATGCGCAGTTTGCGACTAATCGCACCGATGCGAAGAAAAATAACGAGCGAACAACTCGGAATGAGGACCAATATTTGGCATCCATGTAAATGTTGGAAACTGCAGCATGTAATAGATAAGAGGTCTAGGGGCAGATGTATTAAGCCTGGAGAAGTGATAAAGCAGTGATAAGTGCAAGTTGATAACACACCAGCCAATCAGCTCCAATATGTAAATTGACGGGAGCTGATTGGCTGGTGCGTTATCACCTTACACTTATCGCTGCTTTATCACTTCTCCAGGCTTAATACATCTGCCCCCTAGTTAATTTTCTTACAGGAAGGATAAAAAAAATAGATAGTTTTTCATATTTTCCTATAGTTCCATGTTTAATTCCCATGAATTAAAAAAAATATATATTACTAATTTATGGTACTAAAAGTAATATATGGTAATATTTTCTGAAATAATTATTGACCTACTGTATATGTTACTTCTGAAGAACAATGTCAGTTTAGGGATTAATTAAGGTTAATAGGTAGCTGACATTTTGGCGTAGCAAGGAGGATTTTTGGGTTTAAAACTAACAGTAGTGGTTCTCTTAAAGTATTTTTTTTTTTTTTTCATTAAGTTATAGAAGTATGAAATAGAGGCAGAAATTCTGCTGGACTTTCAAAAAGAACATCTATTATACAATTATATTTAGGGAATAGTGACGACAACCTAGGAGCATATGCCTTGATTTTCAATAAAACATTCTGAAGGAAGCCAAAAAGAAAATATGAATTTTAGGAAGGCAAATTCAATTAGCTCGGAGAAGCACTGAAGCTTGAAGATTGGGAAAGCGTACTCTTAAATAAAAGCACATAAACCACATGGGTAATTGTAAAAACTATTTTGAATAAATACTTTTGCAAGTATTGGCAGTATGGCGACACAATTTTAAGAAATAACAAGGAACCAATTTGTTGGATAAGAAAAGTGTTGGAGGTAATAAGGAAAAGAAGGAAAACATTTGATTGTTGAAACTAGAAGGGCCTGAAAATTAATTAAGGAGATTTACTGCAGTAAAATAGTTAAATAGGAAATTAGATTAGCAAAGACATTTTTCAAGTGTGTAACGTTAAATAAAGCTTACTGTATATTATTAAGGGGTTTACTTACTAAGCCTTGAGGAGAGATAAAGAGCAGAGAGATACAATACCAGCCAACCAGCTCCTAACTGTCAGTTTTCAAACACAGCCTGTAACATGACAGGTATGAGCTGATTGGCTGGTACTATATCTCTCTACACTTTATTTCTCTACAAGGCTTAGTAAATAGTACCCTAAGTGACTAAGGGGGACATGTACTAAGCAGTGATAAAAGAAGTTGACCATGACAACCAATCAGCTGCTCTGTATACTTTTATAGTATGCAAATTATAAATGTTACGTCAATGCTGATTGGTTGCCATGGGCAACTTCTCCATTGGCTCACTTCTCCACATTTTTAGTACATGTACCCCTAATTGATAATGTAGGAAACATTACTGTAGAAGGTAAAGAGAAGATGATCTTTTACAAATGTTCTTGTATGTATACACACAGGTGAAATGCATTCCAGGATGTATAGTAATTGCCTATGTATCAGGGACGTGCAGTCAGGGGAGGCGGGGAGGCAGGGCCTCCCCTGTCATTAGTTGTTAAAATAACACAAAGAAGATACTTATGACACAGATTCTGTGTCATAAGTATCTACTTTGTATTACAATAACAATTTTCACATTAAAATGGGTTTGGTAGTTACTGATAGCGGTGCCTCCCGGTGAGAATAGGAAAGGTGCAGTAGCGGGGGCGGGCGGGTGCAGGGAAAAGCCATGGCCAGTAAAAGCCCATTCAAAATAACATTGAAAGCAGCACTTTTATGAGTGCCTCGGTGACAGGGGCGTGCTTTCACTGCACATGGAAGCACGCCCCTGTCAGTCACCCAGAAGTGATTGGACAGCGGATCTGTCACTGGATACAGCTGTCCAGTGATGGATCCGCTGCCATTACTGGGTGGGCAGCGGAATGTGCGGTGGGGACACAGCGGTGGTGCGGGCGTGAGCAGCGGTGCGACCCGGCGGGATTGGCAGTCCCTGCCTGTCATTTTGCAGAGTTCGGCAGCGGAGCTGCTCCAATTTAAAAAATGGCACCGTTAGCGTAATTTTTTACATCTAAGATTGACTCGCCACGTAATTGCTCCGCCCCTTGGGTCTGGATTATAGAAGCCAGTGTGAGGTGGCGGCTGTCAGTCTGCTGGCGGGGAGGGAGCATGCAAGAGCTCCCGAAGACGGAAGACGCCTGGAATCCCTGGGAGGCGGTGGCCATGCAAAAGAGCTGCCCAAAGGCCGCCGCCCACCCAGGTGAAGACGGAAGACGCCGGGAAGCCCTGGGGAGGCAGCGGACATGCAAAAGAGCTGCCCAAAGGCCACCGCCCACTCAGGTGAAGACAGAAGACGCTGGGAAGGCCTGGGGAGGCGGCGGCCCCCCAGGTGAAGACAGAAGACTTCAGAGGTCCTGGGGAGATGGCGGCCATGCAAAAGAGCTGGCCAAAGGCCGCCGCCCCCCAGGTGAAGACCCTGTGCAATAAACTTTTTTTTTTTAAAATGTGTTGTGTATTTATTTTCATATTTTCTTTGCAGGTGGACTACAGGTGCCAGCGGGCACTTTATGTCCGGGCATGCTGGCACTTGTGGTTCTCCAAGTGCCGGCATGCTGGGGCAGGCTTGCTGGGACCTGTAGGCCACCTGTAAAGAACAATATTAGCATGGCATGAACCCCGCACCCACCGCCACCAGGGGTGCGGGGCATAGCACTTGGCTTTCAGCACAGTGCTGGTTGTTGCTCGGGAGGGGGGACCACATTCAATTTTTCTGGGGTCCCCACTTTCCTAGGAATTCCAGCTCTGGGCTGACTGGTTTGGGGGGAGTTTAATGTGATGGCGGGGGGACCCCATACCGAGTGTCTCCGCTGCTATGGCATTATCCCCCTGGCTAGTTCAGACTGATGCTGGTTTTTATTAAATATGGGGAACCCCAATTAAAAAAAAAAAAATTAATACTAGGGGGGTGGCTAGTGAATCACCCAGTGCCTCCCCTGCCACAGACCTCACCGCACGTCACTGCTATGTATGCCAATAACACAGTAGCAGATGTAGTTATACCTAAACAAGATAGACATATGAAACATTTAGTAATAAGGTAACAGAGGGGTCTGTTTACTAAGCCTTGTATGGAGATAAAGTCGATGGAGATAAAGTACCAGCCAATCTGCTCCTAACTGTAATTTTTTCAAACACAGCCTGTAACATGGCAGTTAGGAGCAGATTGGCTGGGACTTTATCTCCATCCACTTTATCTCCATCCAAGGCTTAGTAAATAGACCCCTAAGTTCGTTAATTGATAGATAACAGTTTGTTATATTTAAGGAACGAATTGTAAACTTTGTTACAAATAAGTATTACTGAAGGGCCCACGTAGCCAAGCATTTCTTTTCCATGTTAGAGGTTTATGGCTCCCCCTGATACATTTGTAATGACAGATTCATGGTTATGTGTTCACAAGGCCTCTCTATAAAAGACACTGATATGAAGTGCTTGGTAAACTCATTTAGGTCAGGTTCTATGCACAGTCACACTAGACTTAATTACTCCATATACCCTTGGCCCAAAAAAAATCTCGGTGAAAGCATTTTGTTCTCTACTTTGGGTTGGATTCCCGCAAAAATGGACCCAGGGTTTTGGAGAAGGACCCTTTTAAGGTGGTGTAAAAGGGGTATTGGTTACTCTACTGTATGTGACATGTTTGTATGAAGATACTTTGGTGATTGGTGTGAAAGGAGCGTGTATGCGTATATGTATGTATGTGTATATATATATATATTGACACATACATGTAGGGACATATTTAGGTTCATTACCAAACCTCCAAAAAGCACACTAATGTGCACTGCAGGTGGGGCAGATGTAACATGTGCAGAGAGAGTTAGATTTGGCTGGGGTGTGTACAAATTGAAATCTAAATTGCAGTGTAAAAATAAAGCAGCCAGTATTTACCCTGCACAGAAACAATATAACCCACCCAAATCTAACTCTCTCTGCACATGTTACACCCCCCCCCCCTGCAGTGCACATGGTTTTGCCCATCAGTGTGCTTTTTTGGTTTGCTTTCAAATCTGAATAACCCCCTTAGTATTTAATTTCTGATTTTACTTTAAATATATAACATTGTACAAAATTCTAATGTCCTTGTTCAGATGAATAATTAACGATTCTCCATATCAGAAATGGGAAATCATTGTGACATAACATTACTGCCCTTATACATGCAGTGCACCATATAAACCATTAAGATACTTGCAAAAAAATCACTTCTCCAGTACAAAAGAAGCGTTGACCCACTTAATGGCATTAATATATCAACATCACTCTTCCCTAAACACTATTGACTTTTATGTGCATTTCCAGATCAAAGGAAATTACTTTAAAATGTTGCTGGCACATCGGTACACTCTATTTGTTATTTATATCACTTAGAATATTTAATTGCATTAACAAAATGAAAGGAAAAAAGTAACACATTGTCTGATTTCTCCGCCGTAGCCAATATAATAACAGAGAATAAACAGACTTTTCAATCAACTCTCATTGTTCCTGTCCGCTTCAGCTTATTGAGAGTATTAAGTGATAGCAATGAAGCTCAGTTTTTCAGGAGATTTCAACCCAACGCAGCTTGGAAACGTTTTACAGTGCAGACGTGCCGCAGTACTATAAGCTTTACAGAAGACACACGGCCATCAAGTTGAACTTTCCATAAAGTGTAACTGTGTTGATCCAGGGGAAGGCAAAATATAAGCTTCAAAATGATGAGCTCAAAATGGGCGTGGCCACACACCAGAGGGGGTGTGACCACGCTCCAGAAGGGGTGTGGCCACTGAAAATGGCCCACAGTGCCAGTTACATTGCCCCACAGTGCCAGTTACATTGCCCCACAGTGCCGGATACATTGCCCCACAGTGCCGGATACATTGCCCCACAGTGCCAGTTACATTGCCCCACAGTGCCAGTTACATTGCCCCACAGTGCCGGATACATGCCCTACAGTGCCAGATACATTGCCCCACAGTGCCAGATACATGCCCCACTCAGTGCCAGATACATGCCCCACAGTGCCAGTTACATTGCCCCACAGTGCCAGATACATTGCCCCACAGTGCCAGATACATTGCCCCACAGTGCCAGATACATGCCCCACAGTGCCAGATATATGCCCCACAGTGCCAGTTACATTGCCTCACAGTGCCGGATACAATGCCCCACAGTGCCGGATACATGCCCCACAGTGCCAGTTACATGCCCCACAGTGCCAGTTACATGCCCCACAGTGCCAGATACATTGCCCCACAGTGCCAGTTATATGCCCCACAGTGCCAGTTACATGCCCCACAGTGCCAGATACATTGCCCCACAGTGCCAGTTACATGCCCCACAGTGGCTGATACATTGCCCCACAGTGCCAGATACATGCCCCACAGTGCCAGGCCCCACTCAGTGCCAGTTACATGCCCCATTTGGTGCCAGTTACATGCCCCACAGTGCCAGATGCATTGCCCCACAGTGCCAGATACATACCCCACAGTGCCAGGCCCCATTTGGTGCCAGATACATGCCCACTGTGCCGCTGGACCCCCCCCCCCGTCACTTACCGGCCGGTGGCTTCTTGTTGCTATGTGAGGGGAGGAGAGCACAGCACCTCTCCTTCCCCTCGCCGCTCCAGGTCTCCGGCGGCTGTCTGGCGCCGGTTCGCTAGCCAATCAGAGCTCGCGGACCGGCAGTCAATCAGGAGCCGGTCCGCAAGCTCTGATTGGCTAACGCTGGAGACCGGACACAGCAGCGCTGCTGGCAGCGCTGCTGGCAGCGCTGCTAGTGCTGGCAGCGGCGGTGAGGGGAGGGAGAGACGCTGCGCTCTCCTCCCCTCACATTTAGGGTTGACGGGGGCGAGTGGGGCATGATGCCCTGGACGCCGGCGGCGCCCCCCTCTCCTGGGCCTGCTAAGGCGCCCAGAGCACGTGCCCCACTCACCCTACCCTAGATACGCCTCTGCGCACATGTGCAGTCTCCTTCCGGCCAAGCGGCTCCCGCTGAACAGGACACGCTTAACCGCTATGTGTGGCCCTACCCTAACACTCCATGGTTTGTCACTCTGCAGCTGGAGGCAATTGGCTAATGAGCTGCACCTGTTACTCCTGTTTATTACAGAGCTTCTATGAGCACTCAGGGCCAGATCATCCGGTCATGCTACCTGAGACTGATCTCAGCTCATGCAGCGAGTAAGGGGTCTATTTACTAAGTCTTGGAAAGAGGTAAAGTGGATGGAGATAAAGTACCAACTAACCAGCTCCTGTCACTTTTCAAACACAGCCTGTAACATTGCAGTTAGGAGCTGATTGGCTGGTACTTTATCTCCGTCCCCTTTATCTCTCTCCAAGGCTTAGTACATAGACCCCCTAAGTTTGTTATCCTGTTATCCCGCCCTGCAAGCCAAGCCTGCTATCCTGTCATACTGCACTGCCAGCCAGGCCTGCTACCTTGTTCTACTGCACCGTCTGTCATCTTATCATTTTGTACTGCAAGTAAAGTTTGATATCCTGTTATCCTGCACTGCAAGCCAGATATATTTTGTGTAATCCCTGGTGTCTGTCTCGCCCACAAGTGTGTAATAAACCAGCTATGGTTTAGCCTTGTACATGATTGCCCTTTTAAAAAAATAGTCTGAGTTTGGCCGGCATCCCGCACAGCCTCTGAACTGGGACTTCATTACATCCCGGCATTGCTTCATTCTCCTTGTGCATTACTTCTTTTGAAATACTGTACACACTTGCAAGGGTTATCCGAACCGTATACATTTGCATAATGCGAGGGTTAATAATGCATCTGCAAGCGGAAACCCATGTGCATACATCCCAACTGTCCCGATTTCAGCGGGACAGTCCCGCTATTCGGACAGCGTCCCAGTGTCCCTCCCGTGGGTCGCAGGGTCCCGCGGGTGGGGGGGACAGTTGGGAGAAGCAGTGATCACCGCTGCTCTGCTTTGCAAAACACCTGGTGATCACTGAATAATCTGAACAGTGCGGGGAGGAGAGGAAGGGGCTGCCCAGCTGCTCGGGGGGAGCGCTGGGCACGCCCCCAAAATAAAAAATGGGAATTGTAGCGTAATGGCCCGCCCACCTTCTCTCAAGGCTCCGCCCATTTCTGTGAGGCTCCGTCCCCTCCTGGCCACGCCCTAGGTGTGGCACGTCCCTCACTGGACATTCTAAAAGTTGGGAGGTATGCACGTGGCCCATTGATTTTACAGCAGCCACTGCGGTCATTATCATTATCTGACCTTGCACCAGCCCCATGCTAGGTACAAGAGATCCAGCAGAAACAGGCTCCCCTTCCCCGTATGCACAGCTCAGAAACACGCAGAGATTTTATTACATGCCCCTTACACTGCAATGACCTTGCAATTGCGCTGCCACCGCCCAGTAAGCACCTCTAAACGCCCTATGTCACAGAAAGATAGATGTGGCTGAGTTCCATCGGACTCAGAATAGGACGGATGCATATACAGGTTGAGTATCCCATATCCAAATATTCCGAAATACGGAATATTCCGAAATACGGACTTTTTTGAGTGAGAGTAAAATAGTGAAACATTTGTTTTTTGATGGCTCAATGTACACAAACTTTGTTTAATACACAAAGTTATTAATACTATTGTATTAAATGACCTTCAGGCTGTGTGTGTAAGATGTATATGAAACATAAATGATTTGTGTGAATGTACACACACTTTGTTTAATGCACAAAGTTATAAAAAATATTGGCTAAAATTGCCTTCAGGCTGTGTGTATAAGGTGTATATGTAACATAAATGCATTCTGTGCTTAGACTTAGGTCCCATCACCATGATATCTCATTATGGTATGCAATTATTCCAAAATACGGAAAAATCCGATATCCAAAATACTTCTGGTCCCAAGCATTTTGGATAAGGGATACTCAACCTGTATTCACTTCTGTGTGTGCGCAGTTTGCAAATGCCATGTGCATTCATGTGTACGTTTGCAATGTGGTCCTTTATCCCCTTTTTTATACCCAGGATTGCATTCACTTTCCCAGCTGCCTCCTAACACTGTACACTGTAGCTTGCTGTACTTTCTGCCTCTGTTTCTCCAGTTGTATTGCATTTACTGTGTAAGTAGTATCATTATTACTGCAGTACAGGTTCATAACCCGGCATTTATCTACATTAAATTTAATGTTCGATTTCACGGCCCAGTTTGCAATTTGTCTAAATGTTTCTATAGCAAGTTGCTATCTGGCTCTGTGTTAACAAGCCTTCACAGTTTAGTGTCATCAGCAAATACAGACACCTAGCCAATGTTATAAAGGTTTTTTTCTGATCCATTACGTAGCAATCAGTATCAAATCAATGCAGGATTCGTACAGTATATTTACTCAGTTTAGAGATTGCTTTGTGATAGACATAATGTAGTAAAATATCACTTGTTGTTTTTAAGAAGTGCTCTTCAAATGTGTTTGTTTTGTTGTAAGTTGCCCAACGCATCCCATCATGGGATACAGAGTCGGCCCTAGGTCTAGGCAGTGTAGGCAAATGCCTAGGGGCATCTGGGCATGCTGGACATCCATTTTCCGCTAAGGGTTAATAGTGGTACAGTAGTAGGCTTCACAAGCTCTCTCTGCACCACTTAGAGTGTTGCCTTCTCCATTCCAACATGTGTGACATTACTCCGTGAGGTCGGACATAGCGAGGTCCCTGAAGCCCGCAAGGCACTTCCTCCAGACGCTAGGTTGACTCAATAGGCGCTTGGGTCTCAGCTCCCTGACAACATCTGACTAAGGGGTCTATTCATGAAGCAGTGAATAGAGCGGAGAAGTGGGCTTGTGGAGAAGTTGCCATGGCAACCAATCAGCTGCTCTGTACAATATTATCTAAATTATAAATGTTACTTCAATGCTGCTTGGTTTCATGGGTGTCTTCTCCACTGGCTCACTTCTCAACACTTTTCACTGCTTCATGAATAGACCCCTAAAAGTCTCCTCACTCTGCCCTCAGCAAGGATGCTGTGGTGATGCTGCTGCCGCCTGTCAGTGGAGCTCTGAGGAGGAGAGAAAGCAAGAAGACGGTCTTAAGCTGAGTACACACTGAGCGATATATCAGACATTCAATGGAACTGCCGATATTTCGCAAACCAGTAGGTGGGTGTGTACTCCCGATAAATCTGCGAATGATGTTGTTCACAGCCATATCGTGTTGACCCTGCAGCACAGCCGATAGCCAATATATCTACAGATTCTATATAATTGGCGCAACTGGCAGTGTGACTTGTTGCAGGGACCGCAGTTGACTGACATCTCAACTGGCCGAGCACATTTAAATGCCCGCCCAGTTGTGATGTCAGGCACGACACATTGGGTGGACGATTGGTAAGTTTGTATACAGGTGGCCAGGTGTGTACCCAGTTTAAGGGATGATGAGGTGTGCAATAAACAAAATACAGTCAGGGGGTACAATAAACAACATGTAGACAAGTGGAGCACATTATAGAACAGATGGGGGGCATGAAGCACATTGAAGAACTTACAAATTGGGAGGCAAAGTGAATAGAACATACAGTCGGAGAGGTTAATAGCACAATGATACCCTTTTCACACAGAAACTGAAATTACCGGGTGAAGCAGTTCTACACGGTAATTTCATGAAAAACACGGGTTCTTTTTCAGTGTGAAAGGGTCACCCCGGGTTGAAATTCCCAGGAATTTTCCAGGGTTGGCGACCTGGGAATTTCAACCTGGGTTGACCCTTTCACACAAAGAAAATACCCGTGTTGATCTGCAAATTACCGGGTCGAAATTCTTGACACGATCCGGCACTGAAATTCCAGGTAATTTCCAGGTTTTCTGTCTGAAAGTGGTATAAGGAACACACAGGGGGTGATGGAGTACAATAAAGAAAATACAGATTTGGGGCACAAAAAAAGAGCATATAAACAAGGGGGTAGAATATGGAATGTGGGAGGAACACAATACTGGACATATAGGTGGGGCACATATGGATATAGAGGGCCTGATTCTGGGTCTCAAATTATGACAATGTCGGATGCAGTTGAGCAATTATTTGTACTGTGTATGCATAGTAGCACCGTGCACATGGTAGTGATATGGCTATTCAGACGCATGGAGAGGGTCCGTCTTATGGGTGTGTCAGGAGAATGTCCAAAAAATTGTGTGGTCTATGCACTAAGCCAGTCCACTCCTAACTGCCATGTTACACACTGTGCAGATGTATAAAGTCCAGAGAAGTGATACAGCAGTGATAAATGCAAGGTGATAACGCACCAGCCAATGAGCACCAATATGTAAATTGACAGGCGCTGATTGGCTGGTGCGTTATTACCTTTCATTTATCACTGCTTTATCACTTCTCCAGGCTTAATACATCTGCCCCAGTGACTGTTAGGTCTATTTACTAAGCTTTGGATGGAGATAAAGGGGGACATTTACTAAACAGTGATAAGAGCGGAGAACTGAGCCAGTGGAGAAGTGCCCATGGCAACCAATCAGCACTGAAGTAACATCAATAATTTGCATACTATAAAATGATACAGAGCTGCTGATTGGTTGATGGGGCAACTTCTCCACTGGCTCACTTCTCCGCTCTTATCACTGCTTAGTAAATGTACCCCAAAGTCACTGAAGATAAAGAACCAGCCAATCGTCTCCTAACTGCTATGCCACAGGCTGTGTTTGAAAAATGACAGTTAGGAGCTGGTTGGCTGGTACTCTCTCCATTTTATATCTCCCAGGCTTAGTACATAGACCCCTATATCTGCTTACACACACACAAATATGTCTTAGAATGTCATGAGTATTTAATATAAACAGAACTGTTTTTAATGACTTCTCATTTCCTGGAGTTGGTTTGTTGAAGTAATTACAGAATGCACTTCAAATTTTTCAAGATGTTAATGACCGCAGTCATCTGGCCTGTCCAGAGCTAATCACCAACAGATAGGAAGAGCATTCAGTTGCTGTGCATGATACAACACAGAGCAGGAGAGATAAAAGACTGATGACATATGATTTATTGAGCAGCATGGGCTCTTGTTAGGATTTCAAATTATAATATGAGTGGGAAAGATTACGCAGTACCACTGTCCTTTTCTATTTAATCAGCATACAAAATCCATCACGGTTAGCAGAAGATATTCAAATTAATGTTTTTGTTTTTTTATCTGCATGTACTTTATTATAACAAGTAGACATTACACTGTGGAAGGTACTAGGTAGATAAAGCAATTTTTGTTAAATGTATATTTGTATTATGTGAAAAAATCTTAACAGCAAAAGATCTAATACATGACTTCAAAAAGTCTCAGGTCTATTTACCTTCTGGTTCTAAATATGCAATATTCATGACTGTGAATTCGGTCAATCAATGTCACCACTGTGGTTTCCTACAAGTATCACTTACTGAGTTGTAGAAGCACTTCTGACATATACTGTACACTTCTAAAGTGAAGGAGATGGGGTGAGGAACACTGTCAGGCTGTATATTAAGCCTCTCAAACTCAGTGTCAGCTATTTCTCTATGACAGATAATGAACTACAGTACCAGATGAAATTAACAGGAGCCAAAAATGTATAATTTGGCACCTACTGTACCATTAAGGTTTTGACAGACAGAGAATTTATAGCAACTGGACAACTGATTGCAAATGATTACCGTTTTCTGTGTCCTTTTGGCTTTCATTATTCTTTTTGATAGCAACAAATAAATTCAAATGGCTAACTTTGATGGTAAAAATCAGACGTGGAGCACCTCCATTAATGCCACAATGATCAGACCTTTCAGATGTACAGGTGGACCATAACGTTGGTCAATATGGGTTTGTACAAGAGGGATGCAGTTAAAATGGTGGCTGCTGGGATCGCGGCATTCAGGAGACCGACGCCGGAATCCCAATAGCCAGTGAAAACCTGCCGACGGAATCCCGACCTCTGCAGGGTATTCCCACTTGGTTGATGGGTCCACGCCGCCAACCAAGCAGGAATATAACCTGCGGCAAGGGAAGCCCACGATGGGACTCGCTGGTGGGATTCCAACAGGTGGGATGCCGTTGTCGGTATACTGATAGACGTCATCCCATCTGTCGGTAAAACATACCGTTTCTGTACAGGGTGAGGTATAAAAACACCTCCCAGATTTTAAATGTTGACAAAAAAGGCATGACAAATGCTATTCAGAATTTTAGTACATAATCTAAAAGTGCATGGAGTTTTATTACACAGTTTATTTTCAATTGGCTTTGAATTAGTGATGAGCGGGATCGGTTCCTCGGGATCCGAACCCACCCGAACTTAACCCATTTTTGCACGGTTCTGAGCGGACTCTGATCCTCCCGCCTTGCTCGGTTAACCCGAGCACGCCCGAACGTCATCATCCCGCTGTCGGATTCTCGCGAGATTCGGATTCTATATAAGGAGCCGCGCGTCGCCGCCATTTTTCACTCGTGCATTGGAGATGATAGTGAGAGGACGTAGCTGGCGTTCTCTCAGTTTCTGTGTTCAGTGTGCTGCAAATATCTGTGCTCAGTGTGCTGCAAATATCTGTGCTCAGTGTGCTGCAAATATCTGTGCTCAGTGTGCTGCAAATATTTACGTTCTCTGCCTGAAAAAGGCTCCATATCTTTGCTCAGTGTGCTGTAAATATCTGTGCTCAGTGTGCTTTATTGTGGGGACTGGTGACCACCAGTATTATATAGTAGGAGGACAGTGCAGAGTTTTGCTGACCAGTGACCACCAGTATTATACGTTCTCTGCCTGAAAAACGCTCCATATCTGTGCTGCATTGTAGTATATAGTAGGAGTACAGTGCATAATTTTGCTGACCACCAGTATATAATATATAGTAGTACGGTACAGAAGGCCACTGCTCTACCTACCTCTGTGTCGTCAAGAATACTATCCATCCATACCTGTGGTGCATTTAAGTTTTTTTTACGCAGTATAGTAGTAGGACAGTGCATAATTTTGCTGACCACCAGTATAAAATATATAGCAGTACGGTACAGTAGGCCACTGCTCTACCTACCTCTGTGTCGTCAAGTATACTATCCATCCATACCTGTGGTGCATTTAAGTTTTTGTGCGCAGTATATATATACAGTAGTAGGACAGTGCATAATTTTGCTGACCACCAGTATATAATATATAGCAGTATGGTACAGTAGGCCACTGCTCTACCTACCTCTGTGTCGTCAAGTATACTATCCATCCATACCTGTGGTGCATTTAAGTTTTTGTGCGCAGTATATATACAGTAGTAGGACAGTGCATAATTTTGCTGACCACCAGTATATAATATATAGCAGTACGGTACAGTAGGCCACTGCTCTACCTACCTCTGTGTCGTCAAGTATACTATCCATCCATACCTGTGGTGCATTTAAGTTTTTGTGCGCAGTATATATATAGTATATAGCGACCTTGGTGCACCTCTTTTTTTCTTTGCATCATGTGCTGTTTGGGGACTATTTTTTTAAGTGCCATCCTGCTTGACACTGCACTGCCACTCCTAGATGGGCCAGGTGTTTGTTTCGGCCACTTGGGTCGCTTAGCTTAGTCACACAGCTACTTCATTGCACCTTTTTTTTTTCCTTTGCATCATGTGCTGTTTGGGGACTATTTTTTTAATCTGCCATCCTGTCTGACACTGCAGTGCCACTCCTAGATGGGCCAGGTGTTTGTGTCGGCCACTTGGGTTGCTTAGCTTAGCCATCCAGCCACCTTGGTGCACCTCTTTTTTTCTTTGCATCATGTGCTGTTTGGGGACTATTTTTTGAAGTGCCATCCTGTCTGACACTGCAGTGCCACTCCTAGATGGGCCAGGTGTTTGTGTCGGCCACTTGGGTCGCTTAGCTTAGCCATCCAGCGACCTTGGTGCACCTCTTTTTTTCTTTGCATCATGTGCTGTTTGGGGACTATTTTTTGAAGTGCCATCCTGTCTGACACTGCAGTGCCACTCTAGATGGGCCAGGTGTTTGTGTCGGTCACTTGGGTTGCTTAGCTTAGTCACACAGCTGCCTCATTGCACCTCTTTTTTTCTTTGCATCATGTGCTGTTTGGGGACTATTTTTTTGAAGTGCCATCCTGTCTGACACTGCAGTGCCACTCCTAGATGGGCCAGGTGTTTGTGTCGGCCACTTGGGTCGCTTAGCTTAGTCACACAGCTACCTCATTGCGCCTCTTTTTTTCTTTGCATCATGTGCTGTTTGGGGACTATTTTTTTAATCTGCCATCCTGTCTGACACTGCAGTGCCACTCCTAGATGGGCCAGGTGTTTGTGTCGGCCACTTGGGTCGCTTAGCTTATCATCCAGCGACCTTGGTGCACCTCTTTTTTTCTTTGCATCATGTGCTGTTTGGGGACTATTTTTTTAATCTGCCATCCTGTCTGACACTGCAGTGCCACTCCTAGATGGGCCAGGTGTTTGTGCCGGCCACTTGGGTCGCTTAGCTTAGTCATCCAGCGACCTTGGTGCAAATTTTAGGACTAAAAATAATATTGTGAGGTGTTCAGAATAGACTGGAAATGAGTGGAAATTATGGTTATTGAGGTTAGTAATACTATGGGATCAAAATGACCCTCAAATTCTATGATTTAAGCTGTTTTTGAGGGGTTTTTGTAAAAAAAACACCCGAATCCAAAACACATCCGAATTCGACAAAAAATTTTCAGGGAGGTTTTGCAAAAACGCGTCCGAATCCAAAACACGGCCGTGGAACCGAATCCAAAACCAAAACACAAAACCCGAAAAATGTCCGGTGCACATCACTACTTTGAATATGATATCGTCCAGCTGGTGGCCTTCATCTGTGAGACACATTTGTAGTCGATTTATGAAGTCATGCATCTCTCAGCGTAATCACTGCAATTTCTTGGCCAACATCACGTTCGTATGTCTGGCTACATTGACAAGCAGAATTTTCGTTACTGGGCGGAAAACAATCCTTATCAGCTTCATGAAAGGCCTCTACACAGCCAATGGGGCCATCCGACAGCTGAGGTCTACAGACTTCCACCAAGAACCATTAATTAGCTGAAGGTGTCTTTACGCCAAGAAATGGCAATTTCGTATTCTCTGGCGATGGGGGGTGGGTCTGCTCGGAAACTGCACATGGGCACTTAAATCTCCTCTGGTTGTACCAATATTTTTGCCTATGAATTTTCTAGAAACTAAAGGCAGGTTTCAGAGATTTATGTAAATCTCTGAGCAGGAACCGCACTGCCTATGTGCAGATCAGGCCCTGAGATGTCGCTGGCAGTGCCCCAAAGAGTGTGGTTCAATAGATCTACAGTAAACAGATACACAGTCAAAATAGGTCAACCCCAAATGATCATCAAGCTAATGGTTGAAATTTAAAAAGGTAGACAGTAGAAAGGTCGACAGCACAAAAGGTCAACAGGGTCAACATGAAAATGGTCGACTTTTTTTTGTTTCTTTATGTCATTTTGTATGTTTCACCGTATTGGGGCCAAATTAGTAGAAACGTGCATCCTCGCAGGTTCGCTTTGCTCACTACGCTTCGGGCAAGGTGCCTCTCTCCGCTACCACTGCTCTCGGCACAGGTCACTATTCCCAATCGAAGTCCACGTGGATGGTAAATAATGAAACAGTTGGGGGAAAAAAATAAGAATTTACTTACCGATAATTCTATTTCTCGGAGTCCGTAGTGGATGCTGGGGTTCCTGAAAGGACCATGGGGAATAGCGGCTCCGCAGGAGACAGGGCACAAAAGTAAAGCTTTTACAGGTCAGGTGGTGTGTACTGGCTCCTCCCCCTATGACCCTCCTCCAGACTCCAGTTAGGTACTGTGCCCGGACGAGCGTACACAATAAGGGAGGATTTTGAATCCCGGGTAAGACTCATACCAGCCACACCAATCACACCGTACAACTTGTGATCTAAACCCAGTTAACAGTATGATAACAGAGGAGCCTCTGAAAGATGGCTTCCTAAACAATAACCCGAATTAGTTAACAATAACTATGTACAAGTATTGCAGATAATCCGCACTTGGGATGGGCGCCCAGCATCCACTACGGACTCCGAGAAATAGAATTATCGGTAAGTAAATTCTTATTTTCTCTATCGTCCTAAGTGGATGCTGGGGTTCCTGAAAGGACCATGGGGATTATACCAAAGCTCCCAAACGGGCGGGAGAGTGCGGATGACTCTGCAGCACCGAATGAGAGAACTCCAGGTCCTCCTTTGCCAGGGTATCAAATTTGTAAAAATTTACAAACGTGTTCTCCCCTGACCACGTAGCTGCTCGGCAGAGTTGTAATGCCGAGACCCCTCGGGCAGCCGCCCAAGATGAGCCCACCTTCCTTGCGGAATGGGCCTTAACAGATTTAGGCTGTGGCAGGCCTGCCACAGAATGTACAAGTTGAATTTTGTTACAAATCCAACGAGCAATCGACTGCTTAGAAGCAGGTGCACCCAACTTGTTGGGTGCATACAGTATAAACAGCGAGTCAGATTTTCTGACTCCAGCCGTCCTTTAAATGTATATTTTTAAGGCTCTGACAACGTCCAACAACTTGGAGTCCTTCAAGTCGTCTGTAGCCGCAGGCACTACAATAGGCTGGTTCAGGTGAAACGCTGATACCACCTTAGGGAGAAAATGCGGACGCGTCCGCAGCTCTGCCCTATGTCGAATGGAAAATTAAATAAGGGCTTTTATAAGACAAAGCCGCCAGTTCAGATACTCTCCCGGCCGAAGCCAGGGCCAGTAACATAGTCACTTTCCATGTGAGATATTTCAAATCCACATTCTTTAGTGGTTCAAACCAATTGGATTTGAGGAAATCTAAAACTACATTTAGATCCCACGGTGCCACCTTAGGCACCACAGGAGGCTGTATATGCAGTACTCCTTTGATAAAAATCTGGACCTCAGGGACTGAGGCCAATTCTTTTTGGAAGAATATTGATAGGGCCGAAATTTGAACCTTAATAGATCCCAATTTGAGACCCATAGACAATCCTGATTGCAGGAAATGTAGGAAAACGACCCAGTTGAAATTCCTCCATCGGAGCACTCCGCTGCTCGCACCACGCAACATATTTTCGCCAAATACGGCGATAATGCTTCGCGGTGACTTCCTTCCTTGCCTTTATCAAGGTAGGAATGACTTCTTCTGGAATGCCTTTTCCTTTTAGGATCTGGCATTCAAACGCCATGCCGTCAAACGCAGCCGCGGTAAGTCTTGAAAAAGACAAGGACCCTGCTGAAGCAGGTCCCTTCTCAGAAGTAGAGGCCACGGATCGTCCGTGACCATCTCTTGAAGTTCCGGGTACCAAGTCCTTCTTGGCCAATCCGGAGCCACTAGTCTTACTCCTCTTTGCCGTATAATCCTCAATACCTTTGGTATGAGAGGCAGAGGAGGAAACACCTATACCGACTGGTACACCCAATGTGTTACCAGCGCGTCCACAGCTATTGCCTGCGGATCTCTTGACCTGGCGCAATACCTGTCCAGTGTCTTGTTGAGGCGAGACGCCATCATGTCCACCATTGGTTTTACCCGACGGTTTAATAGCATGTGGAAAACTTCTGGATGAAGTCCCCACTCTCCCGGGTGAAGGTCGTGTCTGCTGAGGAAGTCTGCTTCCCAGTTGTCCACGCCCGGGATGAATACTGCTGACAGTGCTATCACGTGATTCTCCGCCCAGCGAAGGATCCTGGCAGCTTCTGCCATTTCCCTCCTGCTTCTTGTGCCGCCCTGTCTGTTTACATGGGCGACTGCCGTGATGTTGTCCGACTGGATCAACACCGGTCTTCCTTGAAGCAGAGGTTTCGCCTGGCTTAGAGCATTGTAGATTGCTCTTAGTTCCAGAATGCTTATGTGAAGAGACTTTTTCAGGCTCGACCACACTCCCTGGAAATTTCTTCCCTGTGTGACTGCTCCCCAGCCTCTCAGGCTGGCATCCGTGGTCACCAGGATCCAATCCTGCATGCCGAATCTGCGGCCCTCCAATAGATGAGCCTCCTGCAACCACCACAGAAGGGATACCCTTGTCCTCGGCGACAGGGTTATCCGCAGGTGCATCTGAAGATGCGACCCTGACCATTTGTCCAACAGATCCCTTTGTATGGAATCTGCCGAAAGGGATTGCTTCGTAAGAAGCTACCATTTTTTCCCAGGACTCTTGTGCATTGATGTACAGACACCTTTCCTGGTTTTAGGAGGTTCCTGACCAGGTCAGATAACTCCTTGGCTTTTTCTTCGGGAAGAAAAACCTTTTTCTGAACTGTGTCCAGAATCATCCCCAGGAACAGCAGACGAGTTGTCGGCATTAATTGGGATTTTGGAATATTCAGAATCCATCCGTGCTGCTTTAGCACCTCTTGAGATAGTGCTAAACCCATCTCTAGCTGTTCTCTGGACCTTGCCCTTATTAGGAGATCGTCCAAGTATGGGATAATTAATACGCCTTTTCTTCGAAGAAGAAATATTATCTCGGCCATTACCTTTGTAAAGACCCGAGATGCCGTGGACAAACCAAACGGCAGCGTCTGAAACTGATAGTGACAGTTTTGTACAACGAACCTGAGGTACCCCTGGTGTGAGGGGTAATTGGAACGTGGAGATACGCATCCTTGATGTCCAAGGATACCATAAAGTCCCCTTCTTCCAGGTTCGCTATCACTGCTCTGAGTGACTCCATCTTGAACTTGAACTTCTTTATGTACAGGTTCAAGGACTTCAGATTTAGAATAGGCCTTACCGAGCCATCCGGCTTCGGTACCACAAAAAGAGTGGAATAATACCCCTTCCCTTGTTGTAGAAGAGGTACCTTGACTATCACCTGCTGAGAATACAGCTTGTGAATGGCTTCCAAAACCGTCTCCCTTTCTGAGGGGGACGTTGGTAAAGCAGACTTCAGGAAACGGCGAGGTGGCTCTGTCTCTAATTTCAACCTGTACCCCTGAGATATTATCTGCAGGATCCAGGGATTTACCTGCGAGTGAGCCCACTGCGCGCTGTAATTCTTGAGACGACCGCCTACCGCCCCCGAGTCCGCTTGCGAAGCCCCAGCGTCATGCTGAGGCTTTTGTAGAAGCCGGGGAGGGCTTCTGTTCCTGGGAAGGAGCTGCCTGTTGCTGTCTCTTCCCTCGTCCTCTGCCTCGTGGCAGATATGAATAGCCCTTTGCTCTCTTATTTTTAAAGGAACGAAAGGGCTGCGGTTGAAAGGTCTGTGCCTTTTTCTGTTGGGGAGTGACTTGAGGTAGAAAGGTGGATTTCCCGGCCGTAGCCGTGGCCACCAAATCCGATAGACCGACCCCAAATAACTCCTCTACGCATCGCCTGTCCACTGTCGTGTCCATAAAGCTCTTCTGGCCGAAATGGACATAGCACTTACCCGTGATGCCAGTGTGCAGATATCTCTCTGTGCATCACGCATATAAAGAAATGCATCCTTTATTTGTTCTAACGACAGTAAAATATTGTCCCTGTCCAGGGTATCAATATTTTCGATCAGGGACTCTGACCAAACTACCCCAGCACTGCACATCCAGGCAGTCGCAATATCTGGTCGTAGTATAACACCTGCATGTGTGTATATACCTTTTTGGATATTTTCCATCCTCCTATCTGATGGATCTTTAAGTGCGGCCGTCTCAGGAGAGGGTAACGCCACTTGTTTTGATAAGCGTGTTAGCGCTTTGTCCACCCTAGGAGGTGTTTCCCAGCGCTCCCTAACCTCTGGCGGGAAAGGGTATAAAGCCAATAACTTCTTTGAAATTAGCAGTTTTTTTATCGGGGCACCCCACGCTTCATCACACACGTCATTTAATTCTTCTGATTCGGTAAAAACTACTGGTAGTTTTTTCACACCCCACATAATACCCTGTTTAGTGGTACCTGTAGTATCAGCTAAATGTAACATCTCCTTTATTGCCAAAATCATATAACGTGTGGCCCTACTGGAAAATACGGTTAATTCGTCACCTTCACCACCGGAATCAGTGCCTGTGTCTGGGTCTGTGTCGACCGACTGAGGCAAGGGGCGTTTTACAGCCCCTGACGGTATTTGAGGCGCCTGGACAGGCACTAATTGAGTGTCCGGCCGCCTCATGTCGGCAAACGACTGCTTAAGCGAGTTGACGCTATCCCGTAATTCCACAAATAAAGGCATCCATTCTGGTGTCGACCCCCTAGGAGGTGACATCCTCATATTTGGCAATTGCTCCGCCTCCACACCAATAACGTCCTCATACATGTCGACACACACGTACCGACACACAGCAGACACACAGGGAATGCTCTATACGAAGACAGGACCCACTAGCCCTTTGGGGAGACAGAGGGAGAGTCTGCCAGCACACACCAAAAAGCGCTATATATGACAGGGATAGCCTTATGATTAAGTGCTCCCTTATAGCTGCTTTTATATTAATATATTGCCATTTATTTTGCCCCCCCTCTCTGTTATACCCTGTTTCTGTAGTGCAGTGCAGGGGAGAGACCTGGGAGCCTTCCTGACCAGCGGAGCTGTGACAGAAAATGGCGCCGTGTGCTGAGGAGATAGGCCCCGCCCCTTTTTCGGCGGGCTCGTCTCCCGCTATTTAGTACATTTAGGCAGGGGTAAATATCTCCATATAGCCTCTGGGGCTATATGTGAGGTATTTTTAGCCTTTTTAAAGGTTTTCATTTGCCTCCCAGGGCGCCCCCCCCCAGCGCCCTGCACCCTCAGTGACTGCCGTGTGAAGTGTGCTGAGAGGAAAATGGCGCACAGCTGCAGTGCTGTGCGCTACCTTAAGAAGACTGCAGGAGTCTTCAGCCGCCGATTCTGGACCTCTTCTTGCTTCAGCATCTGTGAGGGGGCCGGCGGCGTGGCTCCGGTGACCATCCAGGCTGTACCTGTGATCGTCCCTCTGGAGCTTCATGTCCAGTAGCCAAGAAGCCAATCCATCCTGCACGCAGGTGAGTTCACTTCTTCTCCCCTCTGTCCCTCGTTGCAGTGATCCTGTTGCCAGCAGGAATCACTGTAAAATAAAAAACCTAAGCTAAACTCTCTAAGCAGCTCTTTATGAGAGCCACCTAGAATTGCACCCTTCTCGGCCGGGCACAAAATCTAACTGGAGTCTGGAGGAGGGTCATAGGGGGAGGAGCCAGTACACACCACCTGACCTGTAAAAGCTTTACTTTTGTGCCCTGTCTCCTGCGGAGCCGCTATTCCCCATGGTCCTTTCAGGAACCCCAGCATCCACTTAGGACGATAGAGAAATAGTTATGTTGACCATACTGTATGTGTGTCGGCAGTCCCCATGTCGACCTTTTGAACCTGTTGAACTTAAGCACTGCCTACCTTTTACTTGTCACCCTTTTGACCGTTGACTTTTTGCATGTTGGCTATTTGGTGTCAACCTATTGACTGTCTATCTTTTTACTGTAGATCTATCATCTGGATACTGCCCCAAAAGCCAAAGCATGATTGACACGCTGCTGGCGTTTGGGGGCAACAACAGGGAGTGTTCCATAAAAAGGGGGCATGCTGCTCTGTTTTCTTTTTGTGCCGAAGCAAGTGGCGGCATCCTTGGACGCAGCTTCACTGGCCCCAAAAGCATAATTTTGGCAGGCATCCTAGGGTTACTTAGATGTCCACTGTTCACGCAGTTGACCCAATACTGCGGCAGCGGATCAGAGAAGCCGGCACTGGGCATCTTTTTACTTAAGATGCCTCCTGCGGCTTTCATACAATTTTGCACAGCTGCTGCATGCCAAAAGGCAGCAGCAGGCCGTTAGCATCCATCTCCAGGTCAGCCCCTTAATACATGCTCAGATATGTCACTTAGTGAATTGGCTGCATTGCCATGAATTAGTTCAGCCTCCAAAACATCTGCCACCACTCTGGGATGCAGTCAATTTGCCGGCAGTCGGAATCCTGGCGTTCATGATACTGACTCCGAAATCCTGCCAGCCGACAATGCCGCCAGCCGGAAAAATATTAGCGCACCAGGGCTATTACCACTTGTGGATGTCCACGATGCGGGCTCCTGAGTACTCTATGTAGGTATACTTTGAAATAGGCTGTCTAGGTTATTGTACCACTTAAGAGGCTCTTCTTGCTGGAATGCCGGTGTAACATCTAGTAAGCAGGTTAGTCGGATCTGTGTGGGTATTGCCCAGATTGGGGGTGAAGCTTATTGTATCATCAGTTTGCACCTTTAATCCTTGGGGAGGTCTTGCACAGCTGACGAAGAACACATCCTGGAATTACAAATGTTTTTAGAAAATGTCCATATTAGCTACCTGAGTTTACTATCGTAAGATTCAAAATACTGTTAATCTCAGGTTACTGTATCTTCAAAGCAGGCATTCCATTGTGATTGCTGTGTTCTAGTAACCAGAGCCCATTACCTGCAGACACTTATCACATCAGGACTCTCCAACTAAAAGATCAAATTTATGCTTTTGCCAAAACAGCCTTTTCTATCCTCTGACTTTTTTGTGTAGCTGTAAGCAGTTTATTCTGAAGAACGTGTGACATGGTAATTCTCAGGTTATTGTTTGTACTTGTCTCTCCATGGAAGTGGTTATTTTTCAATTAAATTCCAGTCGCTGGAGGTAAAAGTTTCCTCTTTGTTGTTGGAAATTTTAATTCAAATTCAGATATAAGCGGCTATCCATGTACCTGTGTTCTGCAAGATCCCCGAATCCATGAAAATTGTGTCTAGTAATTGTACGCTGGCTTGGCTGCAAGTTTAGTGTTCTTATGCTTTGAATGATGTATTTTCTTTCAGCTTAGAAATGAAAGCTATAAAATATTTCAGTTGCATATTAATATATTTCAAAGGGTTACTTTACATACACAAGGAAATGAATAATTGCATTTTCTGTAAAAATATGCTGCATTATTTACAGGGCTCAGATCCCAGTTACTGTGGTTCTTGTAAACTTACCTGAGAACAATTTTTAAAGGAGTAGACCCTGGGGAACCATGGCAACATTTATTGCAATACAGCACGGGATTTGGCTTTAGTAGGATCTATTTAAAGAGGTCAATCCAGAAAAGGGAGGAAACTAATCATGTGAATCCAACATCCAGTTCAAGGAATGCTTCTTCAGCCTGGTAGTCCTCTGCTGTATTCTGTCTGCGTCATGTAACAGTACGAGATCCCGCCGGACGAGATCCCGGCGGTCGGGAATCCTGACACCGGGATCCCGACAGGCACAATCCCGACAGGGGGGCTAGCGCAATGCAGCCCCTTGAGGGCTCGCTGCGCTCGGCACGCTAATTAATTCTTCCTCAATGGGTGTCGTGGACACCCACAGAGGGAGAATATGTCGGGATTGTGCCGTTCGGGATCCCGGTGTCGGGATTCCGAACGCAGGGATCCCGTCCGGCAGGATCTTGACCGCATCCCCTCACTGCAAGTTGCCTACCTCTAATAACAGTAACATCATGAAAAGATTGCAGAAGGTTCTCTATTACCTTTTTGATTATTGTAATTGCATTTATTCAGTTGAATGTGATCCTCCTATCCTTCAATCCCCCAATGCCCTATTGAACTCACTTCTATGCCTACCTGACCTCCTCTACTTTCCTTACTCGCAGCCAATAACTTTGCCAAATTCTTCAAAGATAAAATGCCATTCAATGGGATATCTCTTCATGCAAGACCCAACACTGCCTAACCACTTTCTCCATCATTCCTTAATCCAGGTTTATTCTCCCCCAACAGTGAGGATGAAGCCTCTGCACTCTTCTAATCCACTCCTCTATCCCATCAGCCTATACCCTCCAGCTTCTCTATTCCTTTATGCCTGCCGATAGCTCATATCTTTGACCTCTCTCCACTGGCACCACTGGCTTATTTCCTTCCTCCTTTAAACATGAGCTCATCTCACCTATCCTAAAGAAATCATCTTTTGACCCTGACTCCATCCTATTTTTTCCTGCCATTTTGCCATCAAACTACTAGAGTGTCTTCTGTGAATGCCCCTGTCTCTCCTAACACCTCCTTCTCAACTCTCTGGATTTGTACTCTCGCCCCAACAATCCACTGAGACTGCCCTCACAAAGTGGATCAATGTAATCTACTTACAGTAAAGTCCTAGGGTCACCTCTGCATACACATCTTCCTGAACAACTCTCCTGCTCTGGATACAGCTGATCGTCTTCTTCTCCTGCTCACACGTCTGTCCACTGGACTGCGTGACACAGAGATTTAAACAAAGTTTGGAGAGTGATAAAGTGGAGAGAGATAAAATACCAGCCAATCAGCTCCTGTCATTTTTCAAAAACAGCCTGAAAAAAATGTTTGAAGCTGATTGGAACGTTATCTCTCTTCACTTTATCTCTCTCCAAGCTGTGGTACATCTCTCGCATGGAAGAATAATCTCATTCTCTTTCAGCCTGTAGTACCACTTCTACCCTTACATAACACGACTCTACCAATTATTTCCCCTTCTCTACTATCTTGTGTGATGAGCTGACTATGGGCCTAATTCAGGGGGTCATTCCGACCCGTTCGCATGCAGCGGTTCTTCGCTGCAGTGCGAATGGGTCGGAACTGCAGCTGTGCGGTGCTCACATTGACACGCGCGTCGTTGCCCAGCGACGGTAGTCGCCGGGCAACAATGCCAGGACCATAGGATGCGATCGCAGGCCCGATCGCAAGAAGATTGACAGCGTGAAGGAGGATCGAGGCGTCTACTCACCGTTTCCCGGGCACGGTAAGGCGAATGCAGGTGTGCCCACGCGTTTGGAAGGCGGATGTCTGATGTCACAGCCGGGACCTTCATTGCTGGATCCATCGCACTGGGTAAGTAGGTGCAGGGCTGGTCTTGTTCTGCACTAAAGTTTTTTAGCATAGCAGGGCTGCACAAGCAATTGCAGCCCTGCTATGCTAAAATACACTCCCCCATAGGCGGCGTCTAGTTGATCGCACGAGCAGCAAAAGGTTGCTACGTGCGATCAACTCGGAATGACCATCTCAGACCTAATCGTAGCAGCAAATTTGTTGGCAGATGGGCAAAACCATGTGCACTGCAGGGGGGGGGGGGCAGATATAACTTGTGCAGAGAGTTAGATTTGGGTGGGGTGTGTTCAAACTGAAATCTAAATTGCAGTATAAAAATAAAGCAGCCAGTATTTACCCTGCACACAAACAATATAACCCACCCAAATCTAACTCTCTCTGCACATGTTATATCTGCCTCCCCTGCAGTGCATATAGTTTTGCCCATCTGCTAACAAATTTGCTGCTATGATCAGGTCTGAATTAGGCCCTATATGGTATTTCTATATGGTTGTCTCAAAGCTTACTAAAGCTCTATATAAATCTATAGCAGATCTTCTCCCCTTCACTCCTTTAGGATTCGCCAGCTCCTCTCTGAACCTCCCTGATCAGTCAAAACGTCACGTCTCGGTTTCCCAAGCACACTGTTTTGGTGTCACCCTTGGGTGTGTCTTCTGCTTTGCTCCTCACATTCAGACTCTTGCAGTCCTGTCAAGTCCACCACACAGATTAGCCCTAGGGTAGCAGCAGAACCTTATATTATATGCAACATATCGGTAACTATTTATTAGTGGGGGTTACAATTAGAGATGAGCGGGTTCGGATCCTCGGAATCCGAACCCCCCCGAACTTCAGCCTTTTTACACGGGTCCGAGGCAGACTCGGATCTTCCCGCCTTGCTCGGCTAACCCGAGCGCGCCCGAACGTCATCATCCCGCAGTCGGATTCTCGCGAGGCTCGTATTCTATCGCGAGACTCGGATTCTATATAAGGAGCCGCGCGTCGCCGCCATTTTCACACGTGCATTGAGATTGATAGGGAGAGGACGTGGCTGGCGTCCTCTCCGTTAGAATAGATAGAGACACTTGAGTTGATTACTTAGTAATTTTGGGGAGCATTAGGAGTACTCAGAGTGCAGAGTTTTGCTGATAGTTAGTTACTAGTGACTGACCACTTTATTATTTAATATAATCCGTTCTCTGCCTGAAAAAAAACGATACACAGTCACATACCATATCTGTGCTCAGCCTCAGTGTGCTGCATGATAATATCATCTATGTATATCTGACTGTACTGAGTGCTCACTGCTCACACAGCTGAATTGTGGGGGAGACTGGGGTGCAGTTATAGCAGGAGTACAGTGCACACTTTTGCTGCCAGTGTGACTGACCAGTGACCACCAGTATATTGTCTGCCTGAAAAAGTTAAACACTCCTGTGGTGTTTTTTTTTTTTATTCTATAAACGCATTCTGCTGACAGTGTCCAGCAGGTCCGTCATTCATTATATTATATAAATATTTACCTGCAGTAGTGTTATATATTTTTTGTTCATCTCTGTCATCTTTATCATCTCTATATTAGCAGACGCAGTACGGTAGTCCACGGCTGTGGCTACCTCTGTGTCGTCAGTGCTCGTCCATAATTGTATACCTACCTGTGGTGGGGTTTTTTTTTCTATCTTCTTCATACTAGTATTTTAGGAGTCTACTGACAGTGTCCAGCAGGTCCGTCATTATATTATATATACCTGCAGTAGTGATATATATATATTTTTTATATCATTATCATCTCTATACTAGCAGACGCAGTACGGTAGTCCATGGCTGTAGCTACCTCTGTGTCGTCAGTGCTCGTCCATAATTGTATACCTACCTGTGGTGGGTTTTTTTTTCTATCTTCTTCATACTAGTAGTTTAGGAGTCTGCTGACAGTGTCCAGCAGGTCCGTCATTATATTATATATACCTGCAGTAGTGATATATATATATATTTTATATCATTATCATCTCTATACTAGCAGACGCAGTACGGTAGTCCACGGCTGTAGCTACCTTTGTGTCGTCAGTGCTCGTCCATAATTGTATACCTACCTGTGGTGGGGTTTTTTTTTCTATCTTCTTCATACTAGTAGTTTAGGAGTCTGCTGACAGTGTCCAGCAGGTCCGTCATTATATTATATATACCTGCAGTATTGATATATATATATTTTTTATATCATTATCATCTCTATACTAGCAGACGCAGTACGGTAGTCCACAGCTGTGGCTACCTCTGTGTCGTCAGTGCTCGTCCATAATTGTATACCTACCTGTGGTGGGTTTTTTTTTCTATCTTCTTCATACTAGTAGTTTAGGAGTCTGCTGACAGTGTCCAGCAGGTCCGTCATTATATTATATATACCTGCAGTAGTGATATATATTTTTTATATCATCATCTCTATACTAGCAGACGCAGTACGGTAGTCCACGGCTGTAGCTACCTCTGTGTCGTCAGTGCTCGTCCATAATTGTATACCTACCTGTGGTGGGTTTTTTTTTTCTATCTTCTTCATACTAGTAGTTTAGGAGTCTGCTGACAGTGTCCAGCAGGTCCGTCATTATATTATATATACCTGCAGTAGTGATATATATATATATATTTTTTATATCATTATCATCTCTATACTAGCAGACGCAGTACGGTAGTCCACGGCTGTAGCTACCTCTGTGTCGTCAGTGCTCGTCCATAATTGTATACCTACCTGTGGTGGGGTTTTTTTTTCGATCTTCTTCATACTAGTAGTTTAGGAGTCTGCTGACAGTGTCCAGCAGGTCCGTCATTATATTATATATACCTGCAGTAGTGATATATATATATATTTTATATCATTATCATCTCTATACTAGCAGACGCAGTATGGTAGTCCACGGCTGTAGCTAGCTCTGTGTCGTCAGTCACTCGTCATCCATAAGTATACTAGTATCCATCCATCTCCATTGTTTACCTGAGGTGCCTTTTAGTTGTGCCTATTAAAATATGGAGAACAAAAATGTTGAGGTTCCAAAAATAGGGAAAGATCAAGATCCACTTCCACCTCGTGCTGAAGCTGCTGCCACTAGTCATGGCCGAGACGATGAAATTCCATCAACGTCGTCTGCCAAGGCCGATGCCCAATGTCATAGTACAGAGCATGTAAAATCCAAAACACAAAATATCAGTAAAAAAAGGACTCAAAAATCTAAAATAAAATCGTCGGAGGAGAAGCGTAAACTTGCCAATATGCCATTTACCACACGGAGTGGCAAGGAACGGCTGAGGCCCTGGCCTATGTTCATGGCTAGTGGTTCAGCTTCACATGAGGATGGAAGCACTCAGCCTCTCGCTAGAAAAATGAAAAGACTTAAGCTGGCAAAAGCACAGCAAAGAACTGTGCGTTCTTCGAAATCACAAATCCACAAGGAGAGTCCAATTGTGTCGGTTGCGATGCCTGACCTTCCCAACACTGGACGTGAAGAGCATGCGCCTTCCACCATTTGCACGCCCCCTGCAAGTGCTGGAAGGAGCACCCGCAGTCCAGTTCCTGATAGTCAGATTGAAGATGTCAGTGTTGAAGTACACCAGGATGAGGAGGATATGGGTGTTGCTGGCGCTGGGGAGGAAATTGACCAGGAGGATTCTGATGGTGAGGTGGTTTGTTTAAGTCAGGCACCCGGGGAGACACCTGTTGTCCGTGGGAGGAATATGGCCATTGACATGCCTGGTGAAAATACCAAAAAAATCAGCTCTTCGGTGTGGAAGTATTTCAACAGAAATGCGGACAACAGGTGTCAAGCCGTGTGTTGCCTTTGTCAAGCTGTAATAAGTAGGGGTAAGGACGTTAACCACCTCGGAACATCCTCCCTTATACGTCACCTGCAGCGCATTCATCATAAGTCAGTGACAAGTTCAAAAACTTTGGGCGACAGCGGAAGCAGTCCACTGACCAGTAAATCCCTTCCTCTTGTAACCAAGCTCACGCAAACCACCCCACCAACTCCCTCAGTGTCAATTTCCTCCTTCCCCAGGAATGCCAATAGTCCTGCAGGCCATGTCACTGGCAATTCTGACGAGTCCTCTCCTGCCTGGGATTCCTCCGATGCATCCTTGCGTGTAACGCCTACTGCTGCTGGCGCTGCTGTTGTTGCTGCTGGGAGTCGATGGTCATCCCAGAGGGGAAGTCGTAAGACCACTTTTACTACTTCCACCAAGCAATTGACTGTCCAACAGTCCTTTGCGAGGAAGATGAAATATCACAGCAGTCATCCTGCTGCAAAGCGGATAACTGAGGCCTTGGCATCCTGGGCGGTGAGAAACGTGGTTCCGGTATCCATCATTACTGCAGAGCCAACTATAGACATGATTGAGGTACTGTGTCCCCGGTACCAAATACCATCTAGGTTCCATTTCTCTAGGCAGGCGATACCGAAAATGTACACAGACCTCAGAAAAAGACTCACCAGTGTCCTAAAAAATGCAGTTGTACCCAATGTCCACTTAACCACGGACATGTGGACAAGTGGAGCAGGGCAGACTCAGGACTATATGACTGTGACAGCCCACTGGGTAGATGTATGGACTCCCGCCGCAAGAACAGCAGCGGCGGCACCAGTAGCAGCATCTCGCAAACGCCAACTCTTTCCTAGGCAGGCTACGCTTTGTATCACCGCTTTCCAGAATACGCACACAGCTAAAAACCTCTTACGGCAACTGAGGAAGATCATCGCAGAATGGCTTACCCCAATTGGACTCTCCTGTGGATTTGTAGCATCGGACAACGCCAGCAATATTGTGTGTGCATTAAATATGGGCAAATTCCAGCACGTCCCATGTTTTGCACATACCTTGAATTTGGTGGTGCAGAATTATTTAAAAAACGACAGGGGCATGCAAGAGATGCTGTCGGTGGCCAGAAGAATTGCGGGACACTTTCGGCGTACAGGCACCACGTACAGAAGACTGGAGCAACACCAAAAACGCCTGAACCTGCCCTGCCATCATCTGAAGCAAGAAGTGGTAACGAGGTGGAATTCAACCCTCTATATGCTTCAGAGGTTGGAGGAGCAGCAAAAGGCCATTCAAGCCTATACAACTGACCACGATATAGGAGGTGGAATGCACCTGTCTCAAGCGCAGTGGAGAATGATTTCAACGTTGTGCAAGGTTCTGCAACCTTTTGAACTTGCCACACGTGAAGTCAGTTCAGACACTGCCAGCCTGAGTCAGGTCATTCCCCTCATCAGGCTTTTGCAGAAGAAGCTGGAGACATTGATGGAGGAGCTAACACTGAGCGATTCCACTAGGCATGTGGGACTTGTGGATGGAGCCCTTAATTCGCTTAACAAGAATTCACGGGTGGTCAATCTGTTGAAATCAGAGCACTACATTTTGGCCACCGTGCTCGATCCTAGATTTAAAACCTACGTTGTATCTCTCTTTCCGGCAGACACAAGTCTGCAGGGGTTCAAAGAACTGCTGGTGAGAAAATTGTCAAGTCAAGCGGAACGCGACCTGTCAACATCTCCTCCTTCACATTCTCCCGCAACTGGGGGTGCGAGGAAAAGGCTCAGAATTCCGAGCCCACCCGCTGGCGGTGATGCAGGGCAGTCTGGAGCGACTGCTGATGCTGACATCTGGTCCGGACTGAAGGACCTGACAACGATTACGGACATGTCGTCTACTGTCACTGCATATGATTCTCTCACCATTGAAAGAATGGTGGAGGATTATATGAGTGACCGCATCCAAGTAGGCACGTCAGACAGTCCGTACGTATACTGGCAGGAAAAAGAGGCAATTTGGAGGCCCTTGCACAAACTGGCTTTATTCTACCTAAGTTGCCCTCCCACAAGTGTGTACTCCGAAAGAGTGTTTAGTGCCGCCGCTCACCTTGTCAGCAATCGGCGTACGAGGTTACTTCCAGAAAATGTGGAGAAGATGATGTTCATTAAAATGAATTATAATCAATTCCTTCATGGAGACATTCACCAGCAGCAATTGCCTCCACAAAGTACACAGGGAGCTGTGATGTTGGATTCCAGTGGGGACGAATTGATAATCTGTGAGGAGGGGGATGTACACGGTGATGAATCGGAGGATGATGATGAGGTGGACATCTTGCCTCTGTAGAGCCAGTTTGTGCAAGGAGAGATTAATTGCTTCTTTTTTGGTGGGGGTCCAAACCAACCCGTCATTTCAGTCACAGTCGTGTGGCAGACCCTGTCACTGAAATGATGGGTTGGTTAAAGTGTGCATGTCCTGTTTATACAACATAAGTGTGGGTGGGAGGGCCCAAGGACAATTCCATCTTGCACCTCTTTTTTTCTTTCATTTTTCTTTGCGTCATGTGCTGTTTGGGGAGTGTTTTTTGGAAGGGCCATCCTGCGTGACACTGCAGTGCCACTCGTTGATGGGCCAGGTGTTTGTGTCGGCCACTAGGGTCGCTTATCTTAGTCACACAGCTAACTCATTGCGCCTCTTTTTTTTCTTCTTTGCGTCATGTGCTGTTTGGGGAGTGTTTTTTGGAAGGGCCATCCTGCGTGACACTGCAGTGCCACTCCTAGATGGGCCAGGTGTTTGTGTCGGCCACTAGGGTCACTTATCTTAGTCACACAGCTACCTCATTGCGCCTCTTTTTTTTCTTCTTTGCGTCATGTGCTGTTTGGGGAGAATTTTTTGGAAGGGCCATCCGGCCTGACACTGCAGTGCCACTCCTAGATGGGCCAGGTGTTTGTGTCGGCCACTAGGGTCGCTTAGCTTACTCACACAGCTACCTCATTGCGCCTCTTTTTTTCTTTGCGTCATGTGCTGTTTGGGGAATGTTTTTTGGAAGGGCCATCCTGCGTGACACTGCAGTGCCACTCCTAGATGGGCCAGGTGTTTGTGTCGGCCACTAGGGTCGCTGAGCTTAGTCACACAGCTACCTCATTGCGCCTCTTTTTTTCTTTGCGTCATGTGCTGTTTGGGGAGTGTTTTTTGGAAGGACCATCCTGCGTGACACTGCAGTGCCACTCCTAGATGGGCCAGGTGTTTGTGTCGGCCACTTGGGTCGCTGAGCTTAGTCATCCAGCGACCTCGGTACAAATTGTAGGACTAAAAATAATATTGTGAGGTGTGAGGTGTTCAGAATAGACTGAAAATTAGTGGAAATTATGGTTATTGAGGTTAATAATACTTTGGGATCAAAATGACCCCCAAATTCTATGATTTAAGCTGTTTTTTAGTTTTTTTTAAAAAAAAACACCCGAATCCAAAACACACCCGAATCCGACAAAAAAAATTCGATGAGGTTTTGCCAAAACGCGTTCGAACCCAAAACACGGCCACGGAACCGAACCCAAAACCAAAACACAAAACCCGAAAAATTTCCGGTGCACATCTCTAGTTACAATAACTAATAGTAAGGAGAAGGATATTTGGGTGGCTTGCCTATAAAAGCAGAATTGAGGTGAGGAAATGGTGAATGTTTTCTATAAATTATAAGTTAAGTGTCTTGTAAGTATGCATATAATTTTTCCTAAGGCTGGGTACATACTATAAAGATATATCATTAATTTGAGCGACGAATGATATGTCAGTACCAGGTCGGCAGGTGAGTACACCCGATATGTCTGTGAGCGGCGTATCAACATATCGCGTCAGCCCTACAGCACAGACGATACTGATATATCTGAAATATATATCTGACGTACATCTGCATGTGTGTACGGGCGACCTGACGACTGCCCGTATGATAGTTGCAGGGACCGCTGATACTGACATCACAACTGGACGGGCAAAATAAATGCCCGCTCAGTTGTGATGTCTGGCCCAACATATCGAGCAAATGAATGGTGCGGCGGGAAGTAGTCCTCATTGTCTTTCAAGTGTGTATCCAGCCTTACTCCTCTACAAATAATAATCTGCTCTTCACTATCTCGTACTGTGAAAAAGAGCTCAGAGAGGTGTACCAAAGACTCTCTGCTCACCACGGGCCTGATTCAAATTTGTACCCAAACCCAATGGTTTGCGTAAAAATACGATATTTGACATGATGCGACCTTTGGGGGGTGAATGGGCGTAGCACACGGCACTATTCATCAAAACAGGGGCATGTTGCCCCTTTTTTGAAGGCGTGATGGGTCCAGGGTCTTCTTGGTCCCAGGTGTCCGGTTCCTATAGCCATCCTGAGTAAGTGTCAGCATACGCAGACTTGCCGATGCCTGTAAATATCAGGAATTGCGACCAATGGATGGATCCTCGGACGGATCCTCACTAATTCTAACGGGAGGCGTCTATCTCCTACAGATGCCTCCTGCTGCATTATAATTTTCTCTGATGTCCTAATGGATGCTGGGAACTCCGTAAGGACCATGGGGAATAGCGGCTCCGCAGGAGACTGGGCACAACTAAAGAAAGCTTTAGGACTACCTGGTGTGCACTGGCTCCTCCCTCTATGACCCTCCTCCAGACCTCAGTTGGAATTTTGTGCCCGGCCAAGCTGGATGCACACTAGGGGCTCTCCTGAGCTCTTAGAAAAGAAAGTTCTATTTAGTTTTTTTTATTTTCAGTGAGATCTGCTGGCAACAGACTCACTGCTACGAGGGACTTAGGGGAGAGAAGCGGACCTACCTGCTTGCAGCTAGCTTGGACTTCTTAGGCTACTGGACACCATTAGCTCCAGAGGAATCGAACACAGGCCCAGCCTCGGTCGTCCGGTCCCGGAGCCGCGCCGCCGTCCCCCTTGCAAAGCCAGAAGCAAGAAGATGTTCCTGCAAATCAGCGGCAGAAGACTTCGGTCTTCATTAAGGTAGCGCACAGCCCTGCAGCTGTGCGCCATTGCTCCCCATGCACACCACACACTCCGGTCACTGATGGGTGCAGGGCGTTGGGGGGGGGGGGGGGCGCCCTGGGGCTGCAATAAGGGTACCTTACTGGCAAAATAACACATAATATAGTCATTAAGACTATATATGTGTAAAATCCCCTGCCATATATTCCATAAAAAAGCGGGAGAAGTCCGCCGGAAAAGGGGCAGGGCTATCTCCCTCAGCACACTGGCGCCATTTTCCCTCACAGCTCCGCTGGAAGGACGCTCCCCAGGCTCTCCCCTGCAGTTTCCAGACTACATAGGGTAAAAAAGAGAGGGGGGGCACTAAATTTAGGCGCAATCTGTGTAATATCAGCAGCTATAGGGGAAAAATCACTGTGGGTAGTGTGAATCCCTATATATATAGCGCTCTGGTGTGTGCTGGCATACTCTCTCTCTGTCTCCCCAAAGGACTTTGTGGGGTCCTGTCCTCAGTCAGAGCATTCCCTGTGTGTGTGCGGTGTGTCGGTACGGCTGTGTCGACATGTTTGATGAGGAGGCTTATGTGGAGGCGGAGCAGGTGCCGATAAATGGGATGTCACCCCCTGCGGGATCGACACCTGAGTGGATGGTTATGTGGAAGGAATTACGCGACAGTGTCAACTCCTTACATAAAAGGTTTGACGACATAGCAGATGTGGGACAGCCGGCTTCTCAGCCCGTGCCTGCCCAGACGTCTCAAAAGCCATCAGGGGCTCTAAAACGCCCGCTACCTCAGATGGCAAACACAGATGTCGACACGGATACCGACTCCAGTGTCGACGATGATGAGACTAGTGTACATTCCAATAGAGCCACCCGTTACATGATTACGGCAATGAAAAATGTGTTGCATATTTCTGATATTACCCCAGGTACCACAAAAAGGGTATTATGTTTGGGGAGAAAAAACTACCAGTGGTTTTTCCCCCTTCTGATGAATTAAATGAAGTGTGTGAAGAAGCGTGGGCTTCCCCCGATAAGAAACTGGTAATTTCAAAAAAGTTACTAATGGCGTACCCTTTCCCGCCAGAGGACAGGTCACGTTGGGAGACATCCCCTAGGGTGGATAAAGCGCTCACACGTCTGTCAAAGAAGGTGGCACTACCGTCTCCGGACACGGCCGCCTTAAAGGAACCTGCAGATAGAAAGCAGGAGGCTATCCTGAAGTCTGTATATACACACTCAGGCATTATACTGAGACCAGCTATTGCTTCTGCATGGATGTGCAGTGCTGCAGCTGCGTGGTCAGATTCCCTGTCAGAAAACATTGATACCTTAGACAGGGACTCTATATTGCTAACCGTAGAGCACATTAAAGACGCAGTCTTATACATGAGAGATGCACAGAGGGATATTTGCCGGCTGGCATCTAAAATAAACGCAATGTCCATTTCTGCCAGGAGAGGATTGTGGACTCGGCAGTGGACAGGTGATGCTGATTCTAAAAGGCACGTGGAAGTTTTGCCTTACAAGGGTGAGGAGTTGTTTGGGGATGGTCTCTCGGACCTCGTTTCCACAGCTACAGCTGGAAAATCAGCATTTTTACCCCATGTTCCCTCACAGCCATGAAAGCACCGTATTATCAGGTACAGTTCTTTCGGCCCCAGAAAGGTAAGCGGGTTAAAGGAGCGTCCTTTCTGCCCAGAGGCAGAGGTAGGGGGAAAAAGCAGCAGCATACAGCCAGTTCCCAGGAACAAAAGTCCTCCCCCGCTTCCTCTAAGTCCACCGCATGACGCTGGGGCTCCACAGGCGGAGCCAGGTACGGTGGGGGCCCGTCTCAAGAACTTCAGCGACCAGTGGGCTCGCTCACGGGTGGATCCCTGGATTCTACAGGTAGTATCTCAGGGGTACAAGCTGGAATTCGAGACGTCTCCCCCTCGCCGTTTCCTCAAATCTGCCTTGCCGACGGCTCCCTCGGACAGGGAGGCAGTGCTGGAGGCAATTCACAAGCTGTATTCGCAGCAGGTGATAGTCAAGGTACCCCTCCTTCAACAGGGACGGGGTTACTATTCCACAATGTTTGTGGTACCGAAACCGGACGGTTCGGTGAGACCCATCTTAAATTTGAAATCCTTGAACACTTATATACGAAGGTTCAAGTTCAAAATGGAATCGCTCAGGGCGGTTATTGCAAGCCTGGACGAAGGGGATTTCATGGTATCACTGGACATCAAGGATGCTTACCTGCATGTCCCCATTTACCCCCCTCACCAGGAGTACCTCAGATTTGTGGTACAGGACTGTCATTACCAATTCCAGACGTTGTTGTTTGGTCTGTCCACGGCACCGAGGGTATTTACCAAGGTAATGGCAAAGATGATGATACTCCTTCGAAAAAAGGGAGTTATAATTATCCCATACTTGGACGATCTCCTTATAAAGGCGAGGTCCAGGGAACAGTTGTTGATCGGAGTAGCACTAGCTCGGGCAGTGCTACAACAGCACGGCTGGATCCTGAACATTCCGAAGTCGCAGCTGGTTCCTACAACGAGTCTACTGTTCCTGGGGATGGTTCTCGACACAGAACAGAAAAAAGTGTTTCTCCCGGAGGAGAAGGCCAAGGAGTTGTCATCTCTAATCAGAGACCTCCTAAAACCAAAACAGGTGTCGGTGCACCACTGCACGCGAGTCCTGGGAAAGATGGTGGCTTCTTACGAAGCAATTCCATTCGGAAGGTTCCATGCAAGGATCTTTCAGTGGGATCTATTGGACAAGTGGTCCGGATCGCATCTTCAGATGCATCGGCTGATAACCCTGTCTCCGAGGGCCAGGGTGTCGCTGCTGTGGTGGCTGCAAAGTGCTCATCTTCTAGAGGGCCGCAGATTCGGCATACAGGATTGGGTCCTGGTGACCAGCCTTCGAGGTTGGGGGGCAGTCACACAGGGAAGAAATTTCCAAGGACAATGGTCAAGTCAGGAGACTTCCGTACACATAAATATTCTGGAACTAAGGGCCATTTACAATGCCCTAAGTCAGGCAAGACCCCTGCTTCAACACCAGCCGGTGCTGATCCAGTCAGACAACATCACGGCGGTCGCCCATGTAAACCGACAGGGCGGCACAAGAAGCAGGATGGCGATGGCAGAAGCCACAAGGATTCTCCGATGGGCGGAAAATCATGTGTTAGCACTGTCAGCAGTGTTCATTCCCGGAGTGGACAACTGGGAAGCAGACTTTCTCAGCAGACACGACCTCCACCCGGGAGAGTGGGGACTTCATCCGGAAGTCTTCCAAATGATTGTACAACATTGGGAAAGGCCACTTG
Organism: Pseudophryne corroboree; assembly: GCF_028390025.1. NCBI lineage: Eukaryota > Metazoa > Chordata > Amphibia > Anura > Myobatrachidae > Pseudophryne > Pseudophryne corroboree. Next base: position 959,933,154 of record NC_086445.1, on the reverse strand, counting down.
TGGACATGATGGCATCCCGCCTCAACAAAAAGCTAAAAAGATATTGCGCCAGGTCAAGGGACCCTCAGGCGATAGCTGTGGACGCTCTGGTAACACCGTGGGTGTACCAGTCGGTGTATGTGTTCCCTCCTCTGCCTCTCATACCCAAGGTACTGAGAATAATAAGAAGGAGAGGAGTAAGAACTATACTCATTGTTCCGGATTGGCCAAGAAGAGCTTGGTACCCAGAACTTCAAGAAATGATATCAGAGGACCCATGGCCTCTGCCGCTCAGACAGGACCTGCTGCAGCAGGGGCCCTGTCTGTTCCAAGACTTACTGCGGCTGCGTTTGACGGCATGGCGGTTGAACGCCGGATCCTGAAGGAAAAGGGCATTCCGGAGGAAGTTATCCCTACGCTAATTAAAGCTAGGAAAGAAGTGACCGCAAACCATTATCACCGCATATGGCGAAAATATGTTGCGTGGTGTGAGGCCAGGAAGGCCCCAACGGAGGAATTTCAGCTAGGTCGATTTCTGCACTTCCTACAGTCAGTGGTGACTATGGGCCTAAAATTGGGTTCCATTAAGGTCCAGATTTCGGCTCTATCGATTTTCTTCCAAAAAGAACTGGCTTCACTACCTGAAGTTCAGACATTTGTTAAGGGAGTGCTGCATATTCAGCCCCCTTTTGTGCCCCCAGTGGCACCTTGGGATCTCAACGGGGTGTTGGATTTCCTAAAGTCGCATTGGTTTGAACCACTTAAAACCGTGGAACTAAAATATCTCACGTGGAAAGTGGTCATGCTGTTGGCTTTGGCTTCGGCCAGGCGTGTGTCAGAATTGGCGGCTTTGTCATGTACAAGCCCTTATCTGATTTTCCATATGGATAGGGCGGAATTGAGGACTCGTCCCCAATTTCTCCCAAAGGTGGTTTCAGCGTTTCATTTGAACCAGCCTATTGTGGTGCCTGCGGCTACTCGTGACTTGGAGGACTCCAAGTTGCTGGACGTAGTCCGGGTCCTAAAAATCTATGTTTCCAGGACAGCTGGAGTCAGAAAGACGGACTCGCTATTTATCCTGCATGTGCCCAACAAGTTGGGTGCACCTGCTTCAAAGCAGACTATTGCTCGCTGGATCTGTAGCACGATTCAACTTGCACATTCTGCGGCTGGACTGCCGCATCCTAAATCTGTGAAAGCCCATTCCACGAGGAAGGTGGGCTCTTCTTGGGCGGCAGCCCGAGGGGTCTCGGCTTTACAACTTTGCCGAGCAGCTACTTGGTCGGGGTCAAACACATTTGCTAAATTCTACAAGTTTGATACCCTGGCTGAGGAGGACCTAGAGTTCGCTCATTCAATGCTGCAGAGTCATCCGCACTCTCCCGCCCGTTTGGGAGCTTTGGTATAATCCCCATGGTCCTTACGGAGTTCCCAGCATCCACTAGGACGTCACAGAAAATAAGATTTTACTCGCCGGTAAATCTATTTCTCGTAGTCCGTAGTGGATGCTGGGCGCCCGTCCCAAGTGCGGATTGTCTGCAATACTTGTATATAGTTATTGTTAACTAAAGGGTTATTGTTGAGCCATCTGTTGAGAGGCTCAGTTCTATTTCATACTGTTAACTGGGTATAGTATCACAAGTTATACGGTGTGATTGGTGTGGCTGGTATGAGTCTTACCCGGGATTCAAAATCCTTCCTTATTGTGTCAGCTCTTCCGGGCACAGTATCCTAACTGAGGTCTGGAGGAGGGTCATAGAGGGAGGAGCCAGTGCACACCAGGTAGTCCTAAAGCTTTCTTTAGTTGTGCCCAGTCTCCTGCGGAGTCGCTATTCCCCGTGGTCCTTACGGAGTTCCCAGCATCCACTACGGACTACGAGAAATAGATTTACCGGTGAGTGAAATCTTATTTTACTTAGACAGAATTGTACAGCGCTTCCTTGATTATGTGCAATTCCAAACAAACATGAATCAGACCATATATCATGTGCCGTGACAGTTTTGGGAAACAAAGCCAAAAAATATAATTAGGGTAGGCAGACAATTTACCGGCTGTCAGGACACCGACACCTGAATCCCAACACCCGATGAAATACCGTCAGTCGTAATCCTGACCACCATAAATGTCACAGCTCGTAGCGGGATGGACGGATGGCAAAGTCCTGATGTTACTCCCGTTCTGCTGAGCCGTAAACCACCGTACACCTCCGTGCTTGCCAAAAACACTGCTGCAGCTACGGACAAGTGGGCGGAGACTGACGCGTTTCGTCACGGAAGCACGTGACTTTTTCAAAGTGATACCTCCTCACCCTAAGAGAATTGCTTTTAAGGAGCTGCAATTAGTGCCTACAGCTGTGGAACTCACAGGGAATTTTCCCTTTACAGCAAATATACATAATTGCTAAAAAAAATTCCGGCTCTGTATACTAGTCTTCCAAATATTCTATTTTCTCAATAAATTATATATAAAGAAAGACTAGAGTGTAGAAGAAAAATAGATAATAAAAGTAAAATTTAAAAATTATATATATGAAAAAAAAAATATATATATATATATAAAAAAGAGAACATGTGTAAAAATATACATGCAACGGATCAAAAGGAGCAGCATATGAAAAGTATAAAATGTGGAGATTACAAATAAATCTACAGGAGACATTATAGACCAGTGTCAGATAGCGTAATATACCCACACTATAGTTGTACTAAACAAGTAGAGAACCCAAAAATAAAAATGGTTGAGTTTAATGAAGATCCTGAGCACACAGGTGATATCATTATAGATGATAAAGAAAGAGAATTCAACATGTTGTTTTATAAATTAGAAGACTTCTTAAAAGCTGAAACACGACATTGGTGGGATATGACCACCTTGCAAAAATATGTGAAATCCAAAAAAATACCTAGGGGGCTCAGGATTATCAAAACTCTGTCCTTTATTGATGATCCACTTCTAAAAGAAAAGTGGGACTCAATACTGGACGGTTGTTCTGTCTCTCTTATGGATCTCCTTATAAAATATCGTAATGAAAAGATAGATTCAATTTCAAGAGAGATAGAAGATACTAAGAAAATGTTAGCGGCCTTTTCAGATCATCCGCAATATAGACATAATGATCTGAAACTTAACCACAAATTAGAGCTGTTTGAAAAAGAAATAATAGAGGGTAAAAGTAGGAAATTTGAGAGAGATGTGGACGATTACAATACTGATCGAGTACGCTCATATAATAAGAAACAACCCCTGAGAGGGAGAGCACGTAGTAGATCTAATTTAAGATCCAAATTTAATACTCATTCCCGATCAAGGGATTTTTATCCACAAACAGGAGCCAGAGATTTAAGATCCGAGGTAACTAATCCCACATCTCTATCACCTAGAAGTTTGAAGTCCACGCAAAAATCTGAAACAAGGACCTATGTACAATCAAATGAACAAGTAGTAAGACCCAAAATAATCAATCAAGAACAGAAATCAGTCAAATATACAACATCTTTTTTAGGGAAAAACCAGTGGAGACACAAGACACTATCCCCATACCATCAACACAACAGATACGATCCACTACAGTCAGAGACCCCAAAAAGAAGAAGAGACCCCAGCATAGAGGAAAACGAGGAGGATATAGAATACAGGGGGGGAAAAAAGAGATCTGAGGAACTAAATAGCTGTAGTATTCATAATCTTTCCTCCCAATCCCTTACAGTAATTGATATTAAACTATTGAATAAGGGCTTAAAATTTGCCCCCTCAAAACCTCCTGAGTTTTTTTATCTTTTTGTTGATTTAAACAGGTACATTCGTACCTTAGCTAGAAAGAGGTATTTTGCCAACAAGAATATAAATAAAAACAAGGAACATGGCACTCCCATAATATTGGATGAAATGGATATAACAGGTGTTGATATGCTTGAGTCATTGTTACAGGAGAACAGTTCTCCTAGGGATACTGTAAGGTTATATGACCAAGATAGGTCTATCAACAGACAATCAAAATTTAAAACCAAGTCCCAGTTCTTTCCGTTACAACAGAGGAGTGTCCAGATAGATGTTTTTTTATAAAAAGACTCTAGATGAGTTCAATACTTTATGTTCAAAGGAATTCAAACGTTCAAAATATAAGCAAAATCTGGAAAGTAAAGAAAGAGCAGCTCTCAGGAAATTGACTAAAGACCCCTCCCTTGTCATTAAGCCGGCCGACAAGGGAGGGGGTATAGTTAATCAAAATACTTCAGATTACCTATTGGAGGCCAATAGACAACTGGGAGATAATCGATTCTATAGAAAAATAGATTCCAATCCGACTAATAAATATCTCATTGCCTTGACACTGTTGGTTAATAATGCATATGGAGATGGAGCGCTGTTGAGGGAAGAGGCACGATATCTGATACCGACACATCCAATTATAGCCACTTTCTATCACCTCCCCAAAATACACAAAACACTTATCACACCCCCAGGTAGACCTATTATTTCGGGTGTGGGTTCCCTCACTGCTAATTTGTCACATTTTGTGGATTTTTTTTTACAACCTTATGCAGTCTCGTTGCGTTCACATATCAAAGATACAACATCATTTTTAAACAAGATTTCCACAATAAAATGGAAAAATTCATATTTTTTGTTACATGTGACGCCCAGTCACTCTATTCCAATATTCCACATGCCAAAGGTGTTTCAGTTGTTGAACACCAATTAAGGACTTCTGATGTGTTATCAACTAGACTGCAGAGGTTTATTATAGACTCCATCACTTTTATTTTATCACATAATTATTTTTTGTTTAATAATGAATTCTACTTACAGACACTTGGCACGGCCATGGGGACGAGGTTCGCACCAAGTTTCGCCAACCTCTACATGG